>NC_064923.1:709387733-710001983 GCF_023897955.1 Schistocerca gregaria | reverse complement strand
TTCCCAAAAATCTTGAAGATAGACTTCGAGTGTGGATATTGTATCACAGACACCGCGGTTCCATCGAGTCCACAGTGTTACTTTGGGCCAAGAAGGACACTCAACAAGGGAAGTGTCCAGGCGTCTAGGCGTCTCAGAGTGAACCAAAGCCATTTTCGTACATGGAGAAGATACATGCCTCGCTCAGGCCGCCCAAGGGCTACTACTGCAATGGATGACCGCTCCCTATGGATTATGACTCGCAGGAACCCTGACAGCAACACCAGCATGTTGAATAATGCTTTTCGTGGAGCCACAGGACGTCGTGTTACGACTCAAACTGTGCGCAGTAGGCTGCATGATGCGCAACTACACTCCTGACGTCCATGGAGAGATCCGTCTTTGCAACAGTGACACCATGCAGCGCGGTACAGATGGGCCCAACAACACGCCGAAGGGACCGCTCACGATTGTCATCACGTTCTCTTCACCGATGAGTGTCGCATATGCCTTCAACCAGACAATCGCTGGAGACGTGTTTGGGAGCAACCTGGTCAGGCTGAACGCCTTAGACACACTGTCCAGTTGTGTAGCAAGGTGGAGGTTACCTACTGCTTTTGGGTGGCAATACGTACGCAGCTGATAGTCGTGGAAGGTGCCGTAGCGGCTGTACGATACGTGAATGCCATTATCCGACCGGTAGCACAACCAAATCGGCAGCATATTGGCAAGCCATTCATGGACAACAGTTCGCGCCCCATCGTGCACATCTTGTGAATGACTTCCTTCAGGATAACGACATCTCTCGACACGAGTGGCCAGCATGTTCTCCAGACATGAACCCTATCGAATATGCCTGGGATAGAGTGAAAAGGGCTGTTTATGTACGACGTGACCCATAAACCACTCTGAGGGGTCTACGCCGAATTGCCGTTTAGGAGTGGGACACTGTGGACCAATAATGCCTTGATGAACTCGTGGATAGTATGCCACGACGAATAAAGGCATGTATCGATGCAAGAGCACGTGTACTGAGCATTAGAGGTACCGGTGTATACAGCAGTCCTGACCACCACCTCTGAAGGCCTCGCTGTATGGTGGTACAACATGCAATGTGTGGATTTCTTCAGCAATGAAAAGGGCGGAAATTATGTTGATCTCTATTCCAATTTTCTGTACACGTCCCTGAACTCTCGGAAACTAGGTGATGCAAAACGGTTTTTGATGTGTGTACACGCGGAGTTGATAAACAATGTGCTCGGTTCATTGCGTGCACTGCTAACCCTAACCCAATCCATCCAAGTTTATGTCGATGCCAACACGTGCTAGCACAGTACAGCAGACTTTTATATACGTTCGCTTACGTAAATCCCACTATGCTGTAGCCCACTTTACAGACATGCAAGTTCACTCACTATATAGTGAAATTAGATGAGACGTCAGTGTATGTTGTAGTTATAACGATAGAGAAACCTATTTTGTGTGATTCTCAATGAGATATAGTACATTAAAGTTTGGATTTTATCCTAGAGTAATCCATTTTAGGCACTGAAACGATATATACAAGATTGTCGATTGTGAGACTGTAGTATTTATTTGTTCATGCTTCTGATATCTGTTGATCTTATGGTGGGTCAGGTATATCTGTACTGTAGGTCCACATTGTACGTATATCTGAGCATTCACAAAAAGCTATATCACTGCTTTCTCTGATAATCATTTAAATATGAGGGGTCAAAGACGATGAGCTTTTGTTCTTTATGGCGCTCAGCACCTCATTTGTATCCTACTCAAGTGACCTCGTTGTTAGAAGGTACTACTTGAATTCAATAATTTCTGCAAACGACAGTTACTGTTTGTAAGTTGATTGTTGACTGTACACGAATCAGCTTCCCTGTCGAGTGCCAGCATGAGCTCTGTTGAACCTGTATTAAGCGCTAACAGAAAACAAAGTTACCCGGAAAAGCTAGCCGCAAGGGAACTAGGGCATTCCAGACCAGATCAGTTGCCTGAGGAAATAACGAAATCAAACAAGGGAATAGTTAACAACGAAGCGGAAGTTATTGTGTCGATGCAACGTAAGATATCTCATTTTCAGACCGGAAGTGAATTCGTCAACTAATACATTAATTAGAGATCTTGTACAATTTTCCTTAAAAATAAAAGGCAAGAAAACTACCTTTTTCACAAATATAAGAGACGGAGAGTAGCTTAAACATTTCTTTCTTCCCATAAACTGTACATAATTATTTACAAAACAATAAATTCGACGAAAACAATTCTTTCTTTTTGCAGACAAGTTATGCATATTTATTATCATTATCATTGACATCAGCTGAAGTTGTATGAATATGTTGATAACCTCAACTGTTACACAGCAGGTACTATTAAATTCGCTCTGTCATATTTATCTGAATTTAAAAATTCGTGACCATCCTGCTTGTATACCTACGAGCCGCCATTGTTCTTCTAACAGGCTGCTTGTCGGTATTGGCTAGAGTCTTGCTACAGTGGTTCGAAGAGCACGGTACTGAGCTTACAGTGATGTCTCGGACGAAGATTTCGCTTGATTTGAACTTCTTGAAACAACCCCAATGTATGGTAAAATTTTTGAAATTTATGAAAACATAGGTAGCGATCTTAAAATTTGTTAAATATAAAATGTAAAACAGTCTTGATCGCAATTTCTTTATTGGAGTGAGTGACCGGTTTCGACTCTTTCATAGAGTCATCTTCAGACTCTGTAAAGATACATTGCCAATGTAGTGTGGACGTTATAACTGTACATGAAGGGAACGCTTATTAATAGGGCTGGTCACACCCACCATTCTGTGTATGAAATCATAAGTACGGAATCCGAAAACACTTTCATGATTAAATAACTTAATACGTAACTACGATGGAACAGGTACAGTTGGACTACATCATAATGTCAATTATTGATCATTATTCGTCAGTGAATATAAATTATACTATTAAAATGGTTCATTGGTATGAAATAAGGCTTAGAGTATGCTGCCCTCTAAACCCAGAACTACAAATATGCACCAAAGATTGTCGTTGCCCCAGGTTTTACGTGGATAATCGAGGGTTACCATGGAAATGGCGCCCTGTTCCGCTGTGCACGTTAGTGGTGCTGTCAAAGGTGTACTATGGGGAGTTACGTCGTATGTTACGGTTGTGTGCCATATAAATAGGTTTAAGTTTGCTCTCTTCTGATGTCGGGGCCATGAAAATAACTATACTATGGCGGAAACACACTAATATTCCTGTAATAACAACGGAACGATGTTACGGAAGTGCATCGATAGTTGCCGTAGAAACGGCATCCTAGCTCGGTGAGGCAGGCATCAGATGATCAGAGATTATTGTGTACTCAGAAAGGTACCTCAAGGGTTGACATTTCGACCACGAAAACCGTGTTTGCATAGATATATCGGCGGTTGTTATAGAAATAGCGTTTTTTCTGACTGCGACAATCTATGGTGCTGTAACAAAGTTATAATTGGTGGAATTAGACGCCTTTTTCAATATAGCATAGTATTCGTTATTATGACAAAATTATACGACATAAAAGGATAAAATTAAAGGGTTATAATCAGCTTACAAATCTTTTCAGAAGAAATTCTCTGTCAGTTTTTAATATTGTCAATAGGATACCGCTATGGAAACGTACAAACCGTACATCAAAAATAAGCGACGAGTAGCATCCTTAGATGGAAAAATATGGATAACAGAATAAAAATTAGCAAAGTGTGAAGTAACAGTTTACATGTTGTTGTGTTGTGTTTTTTAAAATGAGAACCATTATAAAAGTGAGAAACAGACAGTTAAAAAATAGTTACAAAATACTAATGATAAAACAAGCGTCGGCTTAATATAAAAATATATGAATGTAATAATACGAAAACGAAAGAGCAATTCTTTATAATAGGTCTTCTAAAAGGTCATAAAAATGTTTTTCCCTAACGTCTAGCTGTTCATTGATTAGAGATAGCGGTTCACTTTTACGATGTGCATAGATTTCAATTTCCTCTAATGCATTAAGTAACGGTCCTGTCCCTTCATAGTTATGCATTAAGTTATCTAGTCATGAACGTGTTTTCTGATTGGCTACTTATGATGTCACACTCAGAACGGTCGGTGTGACCAACCCGCTTCCCTCCATGCACAGTCAGCAGTTACACAAGCGTCGAGGGGCGACGGAACTGGCAGTCTCCATCCATCGCTCTGGGTGTAATTTATTATTATTTATCTTATTTTTATATATTTTATATGCTTATTATAACATTTACATTATTTTGGCAATGTGTCTTTACGGAGTCTGAAGATGACCCTATGAAAGAGTCGAAACCGATCACTAACTCCAATAAAAAAAATTGTGATCAAGAGTGTTTTATTTTAACTTCAACCCAATGTATGTGGACACTGGACTCGCATTCGGGAGGACGACGGTTCAATCCCGTCTCCGGCCATCCTGATTTAGGTTTTCCGTGGTTTCCCTAAATCGCTTCAGGCAAATGCTGGGATGGTTCCTCTGAAAGGGCACGGCCGTTTTCCTTCCCCATCCTTCCCTCACCCGAGCTTGCGCTCCGTCTCTAATAACCTCGTTGTCGACGGGACGTTAAACACTAATCTCCTCCTCCTCCTCCTCCAATGTATGTGAATTGGTAGCGTTTAGATTTCTGGTATATCTCCGAAAAAAAGGACTTACTCAGTCCATGCCGCGCAGAATCTCTGCTTTATTACGTTCCAGAGATGGACGCTGTTTATCAGTTAGTCATAACTGAGCAGTGTCGCGAATCGATAGGTCCCTTCACGCTCACGGTAGTATTCGTCTTTGGCCAGCGCTCGTGGCTGTCTCGCTCTCTTGAAAATCGGGTGTGGGACTGGGAGGTCGGTCGAGGATCAGAGTCAGGTGTGGGGTCGCAGTTCCACTGGGTGTTGGCTCGAGTAGCCTCGTACTCCGCACCTGTGGTTCGTCTGCGTAACCCTTTCCGTTGCACGCGAGGCGTGCTGGCCGTGGCGTCGCAGACGAATGAGAGTGGGACAGGCCACATGGAGTAAGCCGTCTGCCGTTTACCGCAGTAGCAGCTCTTCCTGCGAACAGCTAACATCAGGGAGTGAGTCCTACCATCGGCGAAAGGCGGCTCTCACGCCGACGTCAAGTTGCGTTTTCTAGGAGCTTGCCGGATTTCATTCCGGGCGAGCGCTTTTCAGAACTCTCCCAGTGACTAACGTAGCAGTGTCGCACGTTGTGGTCTCGGAGCATGGAAGTCCGCTGTGCGACTAATTCTCTCAGTCTCATCAGTGCCTTTGCCCGACAGTGCTGTGTATTATGCAGCTCGTGTAACTCGCTGGTGCTGATTTGATTTTCTGGGGACAGGCAGCATGTTTTAGATAGTTAAATTACACTCCTGGAAATTGAAATAAGAGCACCGTGAATTCATTGTCCCAGGAAGGGGAAACTTTATTGACACATTCCTGGGGTCAGATACATCACATGATCACACTGACAGAACCACAGGCACATAGACACAGGCAACAGAGCATGCACAATGTCGGCACTAGTACAGTGTATATCCACCTTTCGCAGCAATGCAGGCTGCTATTCTCCCATGGAGACGCCCATGGAGACGATCGTAGAGATGCTGGATGTAGTCCTGTGGAACGGCTTGCCATGCCATTTCCATCTGGCGTCTCAGTTGGACCAGCGTTCGTGATGGACGTGCAGACCGCGTGAGACGACGCTTCATCCAGTCCCAAACATGCTCAATGGGGACCAGATCCGGAGATCTTGCTGGCCAGGGTACTTGACTTACACCTTCTAGAGCACGTTGGGTGGCACGGGATACATGCGGACGTGCATTGTCCTGTTGGAACAGCAAGTTCCCTTGCCGGTCTAGGAATGGTAGAACGATGGGTTCGATGACGGTTTGGATGTACCGTGCACTATTCAGTGTCCCCTCGACGATCACCAGAGGTGTACGGCCAGTGTAGGAGATCGCTCCCCACACCATGATGCCGGGTGTTGGTCCTGTGTGCCTCGGTCGTATGCAGTCCTGATTGTGGCGCTCACCTGCACGGCGCCAAACACGCATACGACCATCATTGGCACCAAGGCAGAAGCGACTCTCATCGCTGAAGACGACACGTCTCCATTCGTCCCTCCATTCACGCCTGTCGCGACACCACTGGAGGCGGGCTGCACGATGTTGGGGCGTGAGCGGAAGACGACCGAACGGTGAGCGGGACCGTAGCCCAGCTTCGTGGAGACGGTTGCGAATGGTCCTCACCGATACCCCAGGAGCAACAGTGTCCCTAATTTGCTGGGAAGTGGCTGTGCGGTCCCGTACGGCACTGCGTAGTATCCTATGGTCTTGGCGTGCATCCGTGCGTTGCTGCGGTCCGGTCCCAGGTCGATGGGCACGTGCACCTTCCGCCGACCACTGGCGACAACATCGATGTACTGTGGAGACCTCACGCCCCACGTGTTGAGCAATTCAGGGGTACGTCCACTTGGCCTCCAGCATGCCCACTATACGCCCTCGCTCAAAGTCCGTCAACTGCACATACGGTTCACGTCCACGCTGTCGTGGCATGCTACCAGTGTTAAAGACTGCGATGGAGCTCCGTATGCCACGGCAAACTGGCTGACACTGACGGCGGCGGTGCACAAATGCTGCGCAGCTAGCGCCATTCGACGTCCAACACCGCGGTTCCTGGTGTGTCCGCTGTGCCGTGCGTGTGATCATTGCTTGTACAGCCCTCTCGCAGTGTCCGGAGCAAGTATGGTGGGTCTGACACACCAGTGTCAATGTGTTCTTTTTTCCATTTCCAGGAGTGTATGTGCAGTGCCACTCAGCATCCCTTAGAATTTCTGATTTTTGTAATTATGTTTTTGAGAGCTGTTGTCTTTTAAATATTGTGGTTCTAAAAACAGTTCTGAAAATGCGCTCTCCTCTTGTACTTAGTTTGAATTGGTTCTCTGATCAGGGTAATTTGTGACAGAAATTTGCAAATCAGTTCTGGTCCCTCCTGCTGTCTTGATGGTAGCTGCCTTTTGCTTGCCACACTAACTCGAGGAGAAGTAAGCTCTAGGTGTTGTTTACACGGCGAATGCTGTCTTCGTGCAACGGGTGCTGGCATTTACCACACTTGTTAAATAACTTGATTTTCGTTAATGTATTAATTTGCCTCTAGTACACGTGCACTTGCATTTACTTCAACCATTTGGATTCAAATTCAAATTTCAGTTCTTTTTCGTTTTTCTTGTTCAATGTTAAGCTTTCAGTTCTTGTTTAAGCGTACGTGCGTTCGTTGTTCTCAGACATCTTGTTGTCAAATTTTGGTGCTTGTACATTTGCACCATCTGATTTTGTGGGTAATTACCTTTACATACGAGTTTTGTTCGCCGTTTCGAACACACAAGCGCCATTAGAAATTACTGGGAATTAATTGCATTCAGTTCAAATTTAACTGAATCTCCTTTACTTCACGTCTACGATCACTTTATTTTTTCATCAACCTACCGGTTTCGGTCCGTAATGACAATCTTCAGATCTGTTTTATAAGCCGGCCGGAGTGAGCGTGCGGTTCTGGGCGCTACAGTCTGGAGCCGAGCGACCGCTACGGTCGCAGGTTCGAATCCTGCCTCCGCCATGGATGTGTTGATGTCCTTAGGTTAGTCAGGTTTAATTAGTTCTAAGTTCTAGGTGACTGATGACCTCAGAAGGTAAGCAGCATAGCGCTCAGAGCCATTTGAACAATTTTTTTATTTTATAAAAACATGTCCTAATATTACGGAGCCATAGTGGCACCGTCAAATGCTAAACACAAAATCACCGCCAGCATCATCAAATGTATATGAATAACAGTATATACGAGAGTCATCTTGTCAGTAGCACTACTGTTCAAAGCAAAGATGGTCATTATAGACCGAAACCGGTAGTCTGATGACAAAAAAAAAATTGTGACAATAGACGTGAAGTTCAAAAACATGGTTCAAATGGCTCTGAGCACTATGGGACTTAACAAATGAGATCATCAGTCCCCTAGAACGTAGAACTACTTAAACCTAACTAACCTGAGGACATTACACACATCCATGGCCGAGGCAGGATTCGAACCTGAGACCGTAGTGGTGGCGTGGTCCCAGACTGAAGCGTCTAGAACCGCTCGGCCACAGCCGGTAGACGTGAAGTAAAGGAAATTTAGTGTATATTCGGGTCACTGTTGAATTCGCGATCATGTCGCAGCTTGTTAAATTTAACAGTTTTTGATAAAGAGATTCATGTTGTTAATCACAGTATCTAAGATGTAAATCTTATCTGTTTTTGCACGCGCTTTAATGTTATTTTACTTCATTTGTTTTAGAATGAGCTGGCGTCTCAGTTCCTTACTTGTCTAACATGTGAGGCGTCCGATTAGCCAGTAGCGTCGGAATTGAAACACATACCTTCTAACTTCACTTGATATTTTTCTTTGTACTTTTAACTTATAATTATTTGTCATTAATCTTGGTCGTTGTACTAAAGTGTGTTTAAAATTTATTTGTATCACGAATGGTGTTCAAGCCTTGTTTGCCTAGTCCTTTCATCTCCAAATCAACCAGCGGCAGGTCGAGTTTCAAAATGTATTGTCTCAATAGTGTATATGCTCAGCTGTTGACCCAATTTATCATCAATTTTTAACACTCATCTCCATGCCCCACACAACTTCGATTGTTGAGTTTGTTACCAGACTGCGTTCTCGTAAGTTACACTACTGGCCATTAAAATTGCTACACCACGAAGATGACGTGCTACAGACGCGAAATTTAACCGACAGCAAGAAGACGCTGTGATATAAAAATGATTAGCTTTTCAGAGCATTCACACAAGGCTTGCACCGGTGGCGACACCTACAACGTGTTGCTATGAGGAAAGTTTCCAGCCGATTTCTCAATCACAAGCAGCAGTTGACCGGCGTTGCCTAGTCAAACGTTGTTGCGATGCCTCGTGTAAGGAAAAGAAATGCATACCATCACGTTTCGGACTTTGATAACAGTCGAATTGTAGCCTATCGCGATTGCAGTTTATATCGACATTGCTGCTAGCGTTGGTCGAGATCCAATGACTGTTCGCAGAATATGGAATAGGTGGGTTCAAGAGGGTAACACGGAAGGGCATGCTTTATCCCAACGGCCTCGTATCACTAGCAGTCGAGATAACGGATATCTTATCCTCATGGCTGTAACGGATCGTGCAGCCTCGTCTCGTCCCTGAGTCAACAGATGGAAACGTCTGAAGGACAACAACCATATGCACGAACAGTTGGACGACGTTTGCAGCAGCATGGACTATCAGCTCGGAGACCATGGCTGCGGTTACCCTTGACGGTGCATCACAGGCAGGAGCGCCTGCGATAGTGTAATCAACGACGAACCTGGGTGTACGAATGCCAAAAAGTAAATTTTTAATCATGGTTATGTTTACAGCATCATGATGGTCGCATCCGTGTTTGGCGACATCGCGGTGAATGCACATTGGAAGCGTGTATTCGTCATTGCCATACTGGCGTATCACCCAGCGTGATGGTATGGGATGCCACTGGTTTTACGTCTCGGTCACCTCTTCTTCGCATTGACGGCACTTTGAACAGTGGACGTTGCGTTTCAGATGTGTTACGACCCGTGTCTCTACCCTTCATTCGATCCCTGCAAAACACTACATTTCAGTAGGGTAATGCACGACAGCGTGTTGCAGGTCCTGTACGGGCCTTTCTAGATACAGAAAATGTTCGATTGCTGCCCTGGCCAGCACATTCACCAGATCTCTCACCAACGTCTAGTCGATGGTGGCCGAGCAACTGGCTCGTCACAATACGCCAGTCACTACTCTTGATGAACTGTGGTATCGTGTTGAAGTTGCATGGGCAGCCGTCAGGTGGCTTGCGGAGTACGGATGTAGATGTAGATGTAGATGTACCTGTACACACCATCCAAGCTCTGTTTGATTCAATGCCCAGACGTATCAATGCCGTTATTACGGCCAGAGGAGGTTGTTCTGGGTGCTGATATCTCAGTGTCTATGTACCCAGATTGCGTGAAAATATAATCACATGTCAGTTCTAGTAAAATATATTTGCTTTTCTTTTTGGTGTAGCAAGTTTAATGGCCAGTAGTGTATTTGAATACTAGATGCGCCGGACGAAGCTGACGTTTCCTGGTTGTAGGTCTGTAATATTCTTTGCGAGGCAGTGCTCGGCAAACTCTGGTTTGTTCACATGTCTATATTTAATGTTCTGATAAATAATCTGACACTGTGCACATTATTTCTCCACCATTCGTATTTTCCTTGACGTTCCTGTTATCCGGGAAACGCCACTACTTTGATTATGAGCTGATTACTTCAACGTTTACAGACACCTGCTTCTTGAAATATCAGTCGGCTCGTTGACAGCTGCATTTCACCTACTGGGTGTAGGTGTGCGACGTAAGGTTTCATTAGCCGCCCTCGTGCGAAGCACTGCGCGACCTGCAGCAGCAGCAGGGGCGGCGCAAGCCTTTCGCCTAGAGCCGCTGCCACGAGGTGAGTAGTGCGTGGACCACGCCACCCCCCGGACGCGTCGCCGCCCACCTGCGGCCCTTCCCGCTATTTAATTACTTCTGAGAGGCCGTGGCGCGCGGCGAAGGGCGCAAGTTTGAGAGAGGGCCGCTCGGCTTTAATTTAAACAGAGCGTCACGCGGAGGGCCGCCTTAATGAGCACATTAAATATCAACAAACTTGCTGCAATTTATAAGAGTAAATAGCGGGTGTTAAGGCACTTACGCCCTACAAACAAACTTGCTATATTGATTTTCGCGGCCTTCCAGTGGGGCCCAGCTACCCTTGTAATAGCACTTAACAGGTGCAAATATTGTCTAATAACACTGCTTAGATGGAAGTACTGTATCATTTTCGCCTGAGCGCAGCAACAAGTACTTACTGGGAATTATTCATTTACACCAGGTGGTGGCTGCTTGGCAGTATCCAGGTCTAATTTACATCTACAGGTATACTGAGCAAAACAGTGTGAATTGCTTGCTAAAGGAATCTTGGCATTTTAACATGTGTCAAGGTTTCTTCCAGTTCCATTCATCTATTGCTGCTGAGCTGGCTTTGTGCGTACCATAATTCTAATCTAGAGACTGTAGTAGTTGTTATTGTTGTGGCTTTCCGACCGAAGACTGGTTTTATGCAGCTTCCCATGCTACTCTATCCTGTGCAAGCTTCTTCATCTCCCAGTCCCTACTGCAGCCTACTTCCTTCTGAATCTGTTTACTGCATTCATCTCTTGGTCTCCCTCTACGACTTTTACCCTCCGCGCTGCCATCCAGTACTAAATTGGTGATCCCTTGACGCCTCAGAATATGTCCTACCAACCGATCCCTCCTTCTGGTCACAAATTGTGCCACAAATTTCTGTTATCTCCAACTCTAATCAATACCTCCTCATTAGTCATGTGACCTAACCATCTAATCTTCAGCATTCTTCTGTAGCACCACATTTCGAAAGCTTCTATTCTCTTCTCGTCTCAACTTTTTATCGTCCACATTTCACTCCACAAATGGCTACACTCCATACAAATACTTTCAGAAACGACTTCCTGACACTTAAATCTATACTGAATGTTAACAAATTTCTCTTCTGCAGAAACGTTTTCCTTGCAACACCGAGTCTACATTTTATATTCTCTCTGCTTCGGCCATCATCAATTATTCTGCTCCCCAAATAGCAACAGTCATTTACTACTTTAACCGTCTCATTTCCTAATCTAATTCCCTCAGATCACCCGATTTAATTCGACTACATTCCAATATCATCGTTTTGCTTTTGTTGATGTTCATCTTATATCCTCCTTTCAAGACACTATCCATTCCGTTCAACTGTTCATCCAAGCCCTTTGCTGTCTCTGGTAGAATTACAATTTCATCGGCGAACCTCAAAGTTTTTACTTCATCTCCATGGATTTAAATGCCTACTCCGAATTTTCCTTTTGTTTCCTTTACTGCTTGCTCAACATACAGATTGAATAACATCTGGGATAGTCTACAACTCTGTCTCACTCCCTTCCCAAGCACTGCTTCCCTTTCATGCCCCTTGACTCTTATTACTGCCACTTGGTTTCTGTACAAATTGTAAATAGCGTTTTGCTCCCTGTATTTTACTCCTGCCACCTTCAGAATTTGAAAGAGAGTATTCCAGTCGACATTGTCAAAGGCTTTCTCTAAATTTACAAATGCTAGAAAGGTAGGTTTGCCTTTCCTTAATCTTTCTTCTAAGATAAGTCGTAGGGTCAGTATTGCCTCACGTCTTCCAACATGTCTTCGGAATCCAAATTGATCTTCCCCCAGGTCGGCTTCTACCAGTTTTTTCCATTCGTCTGTAAAGAATTCGTGTTAGTATTTCGTAGCCATGGCTTATTAAACTGATAGTTCGATAATTATCACATCTGTCAACACCTCCTTTCTTTGGTGTTGGAATTATTATATTCTTCTTGAAATCTGAGGGTATTTCGCCTGTCTCATTCATCCAGCTCACCAAATGGTAGAGTTTTGTCAGGACTGACTCTGCAAAGGCTGTCAGTAGTTCTGATGGAATGTTGTCTTCTCCGGAGGCCTAGTTTCGACTCAGGTCATTCAGTGCTCTGTCAAACTCCTCACGCAGTATCATATCTCCCACTTCATCTTCATCTACATCCTCTTCCATTTCAATAATATTGTCCTCGAGTACATCGCCCGTCTATAGACCCTCTATATACTCCCTCCACCTTTCTGTTTTCCGTTCTTTGCTTACAACTGGGTATCCATCTGAGCTCTTGACATTCATACAAGTAGTTCTCTTTCCTCCAAAGGTTTCTTTAATTTTCCTGTAGTCAGTATCTATCTTACCCCTAGTGAGATCAGCTTCTACATCCTTACAATTGTCCTCTAGCCATCCCTGCCTAGCCATTTTAAACTTCCTGTCGATTTCATTTTTGAGGCGCTTGTATTCTTTTTTGCCAGCTTCATTTACTGCATTTTTGTAATTTCTCATTTCGCCAATTAAATTCAATATATCTTCTGTTACCCAAGGATTTCTACTAGCCCTCGTCTTTTTAACTACTTGATCCTCTACTGTATACATCATCTAAAACTTGCTCTAGAAATATTGCAGTAATGGGAAGTGCTATTGATGTGCGGTTTTCACAGAATGAATTCGTAGTCAGAGGCTCGTATCGTTAGCCATTCAATAGATCTTAATAAAACGAAGAAATTTTAATTTTTGTGCAGACATACACTTTTTTGAATGTAACAATGCCTGTTAATATTATAGTACTAAAAGTAGGCTAAATTTGCATGCCAGTGGTCGTAATGGCAGGAGCCTAATGCGAGTAGTTTACGAGACATCTTTCAATTTGAAAAGTTCTCACAGCGACACTCGTACAATACTTGTGGTAGCACACTAGAGAACAAGTCCATATACCTGTTATCTGGATTTCTGCCCGTAAAGAGACAATTGACCACCAAAGGTTCTGTTCAAAATGACCACCTGCAGCGGCAGTACAGGAGTCCAGTGTGGATACTTACAAGAATCTTAGCGGAGATGTCCGAACAGGCTGCAATAATACATCGTAGGCCGGCCGGAGTAGCCGTGCGGTTCTACACGCTACAGTCTGGAACCGCGCGACCGCTACGGCCGCAGGGTCGAATCCTGCCTCGGGCGTGGATGTGTGTGATGTCCTTAGGTTAGTTAGGTTTAAGTAGTTCTAAGTTCTAGGGGACTAATGACCTCAGCAGTTGAGTCCCATAATGCTTTGAACCAATACATCGTAGCTTATCATCGGGTGTAGTTGGTATGTCCTTGTAGATATTGTGTTTCAGCTATCCCCACAGAAAAACGTATACAGGCATCAAATCTAGGGAACAGACCCTGTGCGTCCAGTCCAACGATTTGGAAACCATTTATGAAGATATGCTGTGGCATTTCGTGCACTATGGACTGGACAGCCATCATGTAGGTACGACAGGTTCCTCTTAGTCTTCAGTGGAATGTCTTCTAGCACCCGTGGAAGATGACCTGTTAGAGGGCTGAGATAATTGTCCTTTTGTTACGCATTTGATAATGACATCACCGTGGCTCACGTTTCCGTATATACCGCAACCACGCCAGAAAGACATAAATACCGCACTAATCCCTTGGCTTATAATGTCGATGCGCATGTGCCTGCGTCGGAGTCACGGTACGCTGCGTATACGCCTTCGATTCTTACGTCGAACCACCCCTTCCATGCGCTTAATCTTGTATTGCCAAAGAGCAATAGAAACACAAACCGAGACATGAGGGTGGGAAAAGTAATTGCCCTATGTAAACTATGATCCCTGTACCGCCAGCAGTCAGCAACGCGGCTTGTTCGTGCAGCGGTTCCAATAGCGTAGCGCGGCATAAGCAGCGATAACAATCGATCGCGGCCAGCCTGCCGCGCGGCCATCTCGTGATTTACGAGAGCGCAGCTCCGGTAATTCCCCGCAGGCGGGGCTTATTGGGTGGTGGGGGGGGGAGGTAGGACAGGAGTGGGGTGTTCGCCACACTCCCACACCAGAACTGCGGTGTGCGTAATAACAACCGGCGGCATCAAAGCCGAGCGCGCCAAAGCCACAATACTTCATTATTTCAGGTTTAAAGTGGAGTGGCGGTAACAAACCGGCGCTGCGGATGCCCCCGGATTTAGGTCTCTGTGGCAGGCGCAAACTGGCCGATATGTGCGTACAGCCGGCAAGAGCGCTGCGGAAAGAGCGTGTGAGCTGTAAGCTAGGCGCTTCTCGGTCAAACACTGCAACGCATTGGAATGTAAACGAACTATCGCCCAGTTAGTTATTATTTTTGAGGATGGCTTGTCATAAAAGTTTATCACCGCGAAAAAATAAAGTTGTGTAATCAGATTCCAGTACTTCAGGTGAAGCTGATACTCAACACAACGATTGACTAGAGTCAATATAGTCAACCACGGAGTTGAGCATCAGCGTTACCTGAAGTACTGGAATTTCTTTTCTCTCTCTCCCTCCCTCCCTCCCTCCCTCTCTCTCTCTCTCTCTCTCTGTCTCTCTCTCTCTCTCTCTCTCTCTCTCTCTCTCTCTCTCTCTCTCTACTGTTGTTTCGTCCCTGTCGCCCCACAGGGGCGAGTGTGGGCAGTCAGTGGTTACAGCCACATGAGAGAAAAAAACTTTAAAACATAGTACAAAAACCAAAAAGTGCACAGTGCGGTTGACCAAGAGGAATGGCTAGCTCAATAAAAAGACAGTTTTTAGCTGCATATGTTAAAATATAAGACGCTGTTTTGTTGATTAATTAGACGAATTGAAAATTAGAGTTGTACACGAATAAATAAAAATAGATGGACAGTTTTATAATTGAACAGGTGGAAAGCAGACTTTCGAGTGACTGAAATAGATAAGTAAATAAGTGATGTGATAAGTCGATGTCGATTGTGACGGACGAGGGTATTATCGAAAAGTAGGATTCATGGTAGAGTGTAGGAGGGATTAATGTATGGAGGAGAGATTTGGGAAGAGTGAAGAAGGATGCGGTTCAGAACCAATAGAAAGTTCAAGTTAGAGAGCTGACACCTACGTTTACAGATTATGTGCGTATCCAGTTATGCTGGCCACTGATGCGACGTGTATAGCGATCGTATCAACCCCTTCCGCATCTACTACAGCCTGTAAATGGCGCAATGATGCGCCGAAACTGGCTGCAACAAAATAAAATCATAACGACGGTTGTAGGCGTTTCATTGTCTCACAACAATAGAAAGTAAGTGGATAGGGGAAAGGACATCTGCAAAGGAGAGGGTGGTAAGGTTCTCCTATATCTAGTAGGAAGGGTATATATCAGGGCAGATTTCATGGTCGCTTAAAGGAACAGACAGGGGATCCAGTATTAGAATCAGAATTTAGAAGAGCTTTGGAAGACTTGAAATCTAAAAAGGCAGAGAGTATACATAACATTCCAACGGAATCTCTAAAATCGGTGGGAGAAGTGTCAACAAAACGACTTTCACGTTGGCGTGTAGAATGTATGAGACCGGCGATGTACGAGTACTATGAAACTTTCAGAAATACATCCACACAATTCCCAAGATTGCAGGAACCGACAGTTAAGAGAATAATCGAACAATCGGCTTAAGAGCTCTTGTATCAATTTTCCTGACAAGAATAATGTACAGAATAATGGAAAAGAAAACTGAGGATCTTTTAGATGATTTTGGCGTTAGGATAGACAAAGGCATCAGAGAGGCAGTTCTAACGTTGAGGTTAATAATGGAAGGGAACAATGTAAGACTAAGAACGAAGTGTACTGATAAAAAAGAGAGTAAGATTTATTCTTTCGCCCCTGTTCTTCAATCTATACGTCGAAGAGGTATTGGCGAAAATAAATGTTCAAGAGTGGGATTAAAATTCAAGGTGGTAGGATATCAGTGTTAAGAATCGCTGATGGCATTGGTACCCTCAGTGAAAGTGAAGAAGAATTACAGGATCTTTTGAAATCCTTCAACAGTACAGAACATCGATTGAGAGTAAATCGAAGAAATATGGCCGGCCGGTGTGGCCGAGCGATTTTAGGCGCTACTGTCTGGAACCACGCGACCGTTACGGTCGCAGGTTCGAATCCTGCCTCGAGCATGGATGTGTGTGATGTCCGTAGGTTAGTTAGGTTTAAGTATTTCTAAGTTCTATCGGACTGATGACCTCAGCAGTTAAGTCCCATAGTGCTCAGACCCATTTGAAATATTTTTGAAGAAATATGAAAGTAACGAGAAGTAGCAGAAATGAGAACAGCTAGAAACATAACATCCTACTTGGTGATCATGAAGTAGATAAAGTTAACGAATTCTGTTGCATAGGTAGCAAAACAAGCCATGACCGACGGAGAAAACAACTGGAATCACTCAACAGAGGAAAGTCCACTGGACCCGACGGGATACCAATTCGATTCTACGCAGAGTACGCGAAAGAACTTCCCCCCCCCCTTCTAACAACCGTGTACCGCAAGTCTCTAGAGGAACGGATGGTTCCAAATGATTGGAAAAGAGCACAGGTAGTCCCAGTCTTCAAGAAGGGTCGTCGAGCAGATGCGCAAAACTATAGACCTATATCTCTGACGTCGATCTGTTTTAGAATTTTAGAACATGTTTTTGCTCGAGTATAACGTCGTTTTTGGAAACCCAGAATCTACTCTGTAGGAATCAACATGGATTACGGAAACAGCGGTCGTCTGAGACCCAACTCGCTTTATTTGTTCATGAGACCCAGAAAATATTAGATACAGGCTCCCAGGTAGATGCTATTTTTCTTGACTTCCGGAAGGCGTTCGATACAGTTCCGCACTGTCGCCTGATAAACAAAGTAAGAGCCTACGGAATATCAGACCAGCTGTGTGCCTGGATTGAAGAGTTTTTAGCAAACAGAACACAGCATGTTGTTATCAATGGAGGGACGTCTACAGACGTTAAAGTAACCTCTGGTGTGCCACAGGGGAGTGTTATGGGACCATTGCTTTTCACAATATATATAAATGACCTAGTAGATAGTGTCGGAAGTTTCAAGCGGCTTTTCGCGGATGATGCTGTAGTATACAGAGACGTTGCAGCATTAGAAAATTGTAGCGATTTGCAGGAAGATCTGCAGCGGATAGGCACTTGGTTCAGGGAGTGGCAACTGACCCTTAACATAGACAAATGTAATGTATTGCGAATACATAGAAAGAAGGATCCTTTATTGTATGATTATATGATAGCGAAACAAACACTGGTAGCAGTTACTTCTGTAATATATCTGGGAGTATGCGTGCGGAACGATTTGAAATGGAATGATGATATAAAATTAATTGTTGTTAAGGCGGGTACCAGGTTGAGATTCATTGGGAGAGTCCTTAGCAAATGTAGTCCATCAACAAAGTAGGTGGCTTACAATACTATACAATATTATACAATACTATACTTGAGTATTGCTCATCAGTATGGGATCCGTACCAGATCGGGTTGACGAAGGAGATAGAGAAGATCCAAAAAAGTGGCGGCGCGTTTCGTCACAGGGTCATTTGGTAACCGTGATAGCGTTACGGAGATGTTTAACAAACTCAAGTGGCAAACTGTGCAAGAGAGGCGCTCCGCATCGCGGTGTAGCTTGCTCGCCAGGTTTCGAGAGGGTGCGTTTCTGGATGAGGTATCGAATATATTGCTTCCCCCTACTTACACCTCCCGAGCAGATCACGAATGTAAAATTAGAGAGATAAGAGTGCGCACGGAGGCTTTCAGACAGTCGTTCGTCCCACGAACCATACGAGACTGGAACAGAAAAGGGAGGTAATGACAGTGGCACGTAAAGTGCCCTCCGCCACACACCGTCGGGTGGCTTGCGGAGCATAAATGTAGATGCAGATGTACATGTAGAAAATATGAAGGCGGAGCAAGACAAAAAGGAGACTAACATATGCAGTAAGCGCATTCCTGGGCAAGAGGAGTCTGCTGGTATTAAAATATGGGCCTTAGTTTAAGGAATAAATTTCTGGGGACGTACGTTTGGAGCACGGAATAGTATGATAGTGAGACATAGACTTTGGGAAAACAGAAAAAGAAGAATAAAAGAAGTGGTGCTACAGAAGAATGTTGAGGTAAGTAATGCAGAGGTTCTCCGTAGGCGAGGAATGGAGTACAGGGAGCTGGAGAGGGTAAGAACTGTAAACGTCCACAGGGACTAGGATACATCTAGCAAATAACTGAGGACTTAGGTTGCAAGTGATACACTGAGGTGGAAACGTTAGGAGAAAATGGCTCTGAGCACTATCGGACTTAATATCGGAGGTCATCAGTCCCCTAGAACTTAGAACTACTTAAACCTAACTAACCTAAGGACATCACACACATCCATGCCCGAGGCAGGATTCGAACCTGCGACCGTAGCAGTAGCGCGGTTCCGGACTTTAGCGCCTAAAAGCGCTCGGCTACCGCGGCCGGCAAACGTTAGGAGACGAATTCGTAATGGGTCGCATCAAACCTGTCATAAGACTGATAACTGAAACAAAATAGAAGGCGCTTAACTTTTCTTGGAGAGGTCGCGGAAGTGTAGTGTTGGAGGGATATAGGTGTAGAGGCGCGGCTGAGTACCAGGATCAGTGAGCAGGGGGCGGGGGGTAGGGGGGGACTATCAGGTGGTTAGTGTAGGAGACAGGTAACGTAGGAGACAAAGAAGTGTACAAGAGAGAGGAGGAGGGTGGAGAATTTTATAAGTTGGTAGAAGATGAGGGTGTGGGAGGGTAAGCGTACACTATAGGCTAGGATGAGTGCATAGCGTTCAAGGATCTGTAAGATGTGTTAAGAGGAGTGGAAGACGGTGCCAGGTTAGCATAGCAGTGAAACGGAGGATCTGGGATTTAAGATGTGGAGGAACGTGGAAGGGTATAATCCTCGTGTTCGGTCGGTTATTAGTTTTAGTAATTTTAGTAATTTTAGTCTATTGTGGGCTTTCTGTTGAATGGTTAGGAGATTGTGAGTAGGAGGTATTATAGTGTGCTAGCTAATCGCATAGGACATAGTAAATGGTAGGTAAAATTCGTGAGTAGGAAGCTATGGGTGGTTCGGCCTGGTGTGGTTTATTTTGAGGAGCCACTGGTTGTAGCAGGAGGCGAAGTGACTGAGGTAGTGCTGGAGGAATCATTACGATTTCTTGAGCGTAGGATGGATGACGAGGAAGGTGGTGTCATCGGCACAATGTAGGAGATGAACAAGAGGAGAGGGCTTTGGCGTATGGAAGTTGCTTGTCAGACAGACGGTTAGAGAGAAAGAATACGATGAAACAGACATAATTTACAGCAAATGCAGAAATCTGGTGCTTAAAGAGGAGACCATACACATTCATATGCTTTTAAAAACCAAATGTGACAAATATTGTGCATTTGCGTTTTTTGATTTGGTGTGATAGATGACGAAAAGGGTACCGGAGTTGGTCATCAGAGGAGACAATGGGAGGAAGCCATATTGGTGGAAAAGAATGGTAGATGCTTTTGTAGCTGTTCATGAATACGTCGGCATAGGATGGGCTCAAAAATCTTACTAAACATGGACGAGAGGTTGATGGGGCTGTAGGAGGAGGCGTCAAGGGCAAGTTTATTATGTTTGAGAAAGAGGAGGATTCGAGAGGTTTCTACACGGCTCGACATGGTAACCCGTGTGAAGGATTACATTATGAATGGTGGTTAGGATTTCTATTAAGAATAGAAGGCATTCTTTCAGGTGTCTGTATCTTGTGCATTCATGTTCGGGAGCAGTCTTGCATTGACTTTGGAGTACCTGTTGAGTACTTAGTGCAGCGATAGTCCAGCACAGTCCGTTAAATCAATATAAGATTATGTTTGAAACCACGAGAATTCAAGCATCAAACTATTGTGAGTCTGTGATCAGGGAAGCACTTGATATTAGATTATGTAAAAATAACCAGTTATGCACTCAGGAGTGAATGCATGCGAGTGATGTCCCTCGCTACAAGTAAAGCTGTACAGAGACCATAAACATAAACAAAGAGTGCGCCGATAAAGAACGCGTCGTTTCCGTGATGTCATCATGACGTAATCAAACCAGTCTTTTGCCATCGTCTGGGGGCAGAAATAGAAGCCCTTGCGGGTTCTACGATTCACCTATAAATCCCTCATCTGCCCCATTCTCACTTACGCCAACTACGCCGGGATCTCTGCCTCTCCTAAATTCTCTAAGACCCCTGAAATCCTAGACGTGCGTGTACACCACCTCACCTTCCGTATCTGCCTACCCTCCTCAGTTCGCATCTTACGCCACTCATCTGCTTGCCACACGTTCTCCTCTTCCTAGAGCGCCTTCATATTCGATACATTTATCATAACACGATAAATTTATCGTAACACTCAATCCCAGCACCCAAATTTCGAACCACTAATAAGAAAACTAGATAGCCTACTGTGCCACCAAACCTATGCTCCCTCATGCCTAATGCTCTCTTGCCGAAATTTCAACAAACTTCTACTTCCATACAAAGAAATCCGTCCCAAGTTTTGCCCCCTTTCCAAACCTTAAACACAACACCCACCTTCACGCCATCCACCTTTCTGACGTTTAGTCGTTACCTGTGATTCTGCAGGGTCTCATAGTCATACTCATCATTGCACCCTTATCTTGACAATTATTTTCACGTATCAGCAGCACCACTATACTATCGTCGTATCATTCACATTCATCAATGAGTATGTCGCTGTTGTTGTCTTAAGTCCAAAAGCTGGTTTGATGCAGCTCTCCATGCTACTCTATCCTGTGCAAGCCTCTTCATCTTCGAATAACTACTGCAGCCTACATTCTTCCGAATCTGCTTAGTGAATCCATCTCTTGGTCTCAATCTACGATTTTTACCGTCCACGTTTCACTTCCCTTCAATACTAAACTGGCGACTCTTCATGAATCAGATCGTATCCTACCGACAGATCCCTTGTTCTATTCAAGTTGTGCCACAAATTTCTCTTCTTCCCAATTCTTTTGACTACCGCATCGTATTTCGAAAGCATCTTTTCTCTTCTTGCCTGCATTGTATATCATCCATATTTATCTTCCGTACATAGCTACACCCCATACAAAATACTTTCAGAAAAGACTTCCTGACTCTTAAATATATACTCAATGTTAAAAAATTTATGTTCTTCAGAAACGCTTTCCTTGCTGTAGCGATTCTACATTTTATGTTCTCTCTGCTTCGACCGTCATCAGCTATTTTGTTCCCCAAATAGCAACAGTCATTTACTACTTTAAGTGTCTCATTTACGAATCTAATTCCCTCATCATCACCTGATATATTTCGACTACAGTCCATTATCCTTGTTTTGCTTTTGTTGATGTTCATCTTATTTTCTCCTTTCAGGGTACCATACAGTCCGTTCAGCAGCTGTTCCAGCTCCTTTCCTGTATCTGGCAGAATTACCATGCAGTCGGCAATGCTCAGAGTTTTTATTTCGTCTCCATTAATTTTAATTCCTTCTCGAAATTTTTCTTTTATTTTCCTTACTGCTTGCTCAATATAGAGATTGAGTACTATCGGGGATAGGCTACACGTCTGTTTCACTCCCTTCTCAAGCACTGCTTCCCTCTCGCGCCCCTCGACTCTTATAACTCCCATCTCGTTTCTGTACGAGTTGTGAACAACCTTTTGCTCCCCGTATTTTACGCCTGCCGTCTTCAGAATTTTGAAGAGAGTATTCAGCATTGTCAAAAGGCTTTTCTAAGACTACAAATGCTAGAGAGGCAGGTTTGCCCTTCCTTAACCTATCGTCTAAGATAAGTGGTAGGGTCAGTATTGCCTCATGTGTTCCGAAATTTTTGCGGAATCTAATCTGATCTTCCCCGAGGTCGCATCTACCAGTTTTTCCATTCGTTTGTAGAGAATTCTTGTTAGCACTTTGCAACTATGACTTATTAAACTGATAGTTCGGTAATCACCCATCAACACCTTCTTTCTTTAGGATTGGAATTATGATATTCTTCTTGAGGTCTGAAGGTATTTCGCTTGTCTCATACATCTTCATCAGATGGAAGAATTTTGTGAAGGCTGGCTCTCCAAAGGCTATCAGTAGTTTTCTCTACTCCCTTGTTTCAACTGAGGTCTTTCAGTGCCCTGTAAACTTCTTCACTTAGTATTATATCTCCCATTTCATCTTCATCTACGACCTCTTCCATTCCTATCACATTGCCCTTGTATAGACCCTTTACATACTCCTTCCAACTTCCTGCTTTCCCTTCTTTGCTTTCTATCTGAGCTCTTGATGTTCATCTAGGTGGTTCTGGTTTTCCAAAGGTCTCTTCTATTTTCCTGTAGGCAGTATCTTACCCCTAATAATACGTGCTTCTACAACCTTACATTTGTCCTCTAGCCATCCCTGCTTCGCCATTTTCACTTCCTGTCGTTCTCATTTTTGAGACGCTCGCATTCCTTTTCGCCTGCTTCATTTACAGCATTTTTATATTTTCTTCTTTATATCAGTTAAATTCAATATCTCTTGTGTTACCCAACGATTTCTACTAGCCCTCGTCTTTTTACCCAACTAATCCTCTGCTGCCTTCACTATCTCATCTCTCAAAGCTAACCATTCTTCTTCTACTGTTTTCCTTCCCCAATGCTCTCTCTGAAAGTCTCTACAAACTCTGGTTCTTTGAATTTCTCCAGGTCCCATCTCTTCCCGCAGTTTCTTCAGTTTTAATCTGCAGTTCATAAACAATAAAGTGTGGTTTATAGAAGGCATTCTTTCAGGTGTCTGTATCTTGTGCATTCATGTTCGGGAGCAGTCTTGCATTGACTTTGGAGTACCTGTTGAGTATTTAGTGCAGCGATAGTCCAGCACAGTCCACATTCTAACTAAAATACAAAATAGTCAAACAAGTTTTAAAAACTACAGATGTTTTTCGTGTATTACTTTTTTTAAAGAAATGTCGTCTATTGTCATTTACTTTATGCAAAAATCGTACATTTTTTCCACCAATGCAGATTTACAAAATTTTCTTTTACTGTATTCATTTTATATATTTAAACCGTCTTTAAAGTACATATATGTTGAGTTGAAAAAGTACCATCGGCTACTGTAGTCTGTGATAAGTGTAGACTACGGTAGTTTATCAGGTGGCCTTCGTCAGTTAAGACCGTAATCGCATTACCTGTAAATTACGTGTTTTACATACCTATGGGGCTTTACCTCATTTCGAGAGCTTTTTTGCATACGTAATCAGTGTCTTACTATATTCACTTAGAAACTGGAAGCGGTGAACCATCTAGAAGCAGATTAAGGATATATAAATGGCCATCTAACTTCGGAACACATGTATTCTACATAGGAACCCTCCTGTCTGTGTCTTAAAAATAAAGATTATTCATAGCAAAATTGAAACTGTCGACGTTTCATTCATGTTTTATTCGAAAATTGTTTATTTGTTGCTCGAAACAGAGAGATCTTACAGTCAAAATTGAAAGAAAATAGTACATGTGTATTACATAGCACCAGTAACCGAAATCTCCAAAAAAAATTAAAGAAATAAAAAAATAAATTAATAATGCCAAAGTACAACATATTAACGCTTATTTAAAACTTGTTTCTGTAATTTATATACATTTCCTGCACTTATGAAGAGTAACAGGCAGCTCTTGCCTTAACGTTTGTTGAAGAACGTTCTACTGATAACAAAACAAAAATACTAATTATATAGATTTCTTATGTTGGAGCATTTAAATTGTACTTGCATCAATAGCAATTGCTTTCGTTACACACAAGGACGGACGTTACCCTAGTAACTAATTTTTATCACTTATAAAATGCACTTTATATTAGATGAGTGTACAAGATAAATAATGGACTAGCACTGAACGATGGGCAGTTCTGATTATGTGGAAAACAAACAAAGAAAACAAAAACAATTCGTCGGCTTCCAATTCTCTCTCGTACATTTATTTTGTTTGTTTTTTTACCAATACTAAAAATTCCCACGGTAATCCTATCACCTACTACGTCACTTCTGTACTACACCAAAACTAACGTAGTTTTGGTAGACTGCAATTTTAAGTCTACATAATCTTTGACTAAAGAACGGTTTTCTTCCACTGCCAGCCTGCCCCGTTCATGAGAAACTGAAACAACAATTAAGAAAAATACGAGGTTTTGGAACTTAAATAGTGGCAACTATTTATTCACAACCGGTACAAAAGAGTTACAAGTTTGCACCTGCTACTGTCCATTAAAGTAGTCACCAGAGTTGTGTAGAACCCGCTGCCAGTGATGCAGAAGGCGTAGTATACTGTTAGCAGAGTCTGTTCTATTGATGGTGTGAATGGAGCGGTCTAGTGCCTGTCGAATCTCTGTAACAGTTCTGAAGCGAATGCCACGAAGTGCTTCCTTCATCTTGGGAATCAAATCAAAGTCAATGGACTTAAGTCCGGGGAGTATGCTGGATGGTATAGTACTTCCTAGTCCCATCGACCAAACAGAGCAGCCACAGCTTGCGCTGTATGCGCCCTCGCATGGTCGTGCAAAACGGTGAGTAGGTTGCTCAGAAAGTGTCTCGGCGTCTTTCGCAAAGCTTGTCGCAGGTGATGCTCCAAAAACGAACAGTAACACTGTGCACTGACGGTCTGCCGTGGAGGAACGTAATGCGTTAGGATAACAGCGTCACAGTCGTACCCGACAATCACTAGAACTTTAGACCGCTCCATTCGCACCATCGCTGGCAACGGGTTCTACTCAGCGCTGGTGACTACTTTGAAGGACAGTAGCAGGTGCCCACATGTAACTCTTTTGTTTCGGTTGTGAATAAATAGTTGCCACTATTTAAGTTCCAATACTCGTAAAAAAAGTTCAACGACAGTCACATTTAGCCCCTGACGATGATGATGGAGGGAATCTTTGAAAATTCAGAAATTTAAATGGATATGAAGGGGTAAGTGGACCGACAACTTTTTATTCAAGGACTCCGTCGGGAGACACTTTGTTGCCACAAACAGTGGACCTTCTACATTATGTTAGAGGAGATCAAACGGCTGGTGCTGTTGCTGCTGTGATGATCATCATTATCATTTTATCAACTTGTGTATCGGTCGCATTCGTGCGTCCGTGTGTAATATTAATTTCATTGGTGCTGTTTTCGAGTATTACTCGGCATTACAGTGATAACATTTTGCGTTTGCGTGATAACAGTTTTAGCCGGCCGGTGTGGCCGAGCGGTTCTACGCGCTACAGTCTGGAACCGCGCGACCGCTACGGTCGCAGGTTCGAATCCTGCCTCGGGCATGGATGTGTGATGTCCCTAGGTTAGTTAGGTTTAAGTAGTTCTAAGTCCTAGGGGACTGATGACCTCAGAAGTTAAGTCCCATAGTGCTCAGAGCCATTTGAACCATTTGATAACAGTTTTAGGTTTACGCGGACTGTTACCATTTTAATCTAACGCACGGTGCGTGGTGTAACGATGCCAGATTCGCTGCCACAGAATATCCGAGCGCCATCACCGCTTTCGCCGCGTCACAGTGTAACGGCCCTGCGCCTCTCTACCGAGGGCGGACGGCGAGATGCAGCCCGCGCCAACGACGCATAAAATTTTACACGCAGCCCTCGGAGGCTTTGTGTTGGCTGTCTTCGATGTGCGGGTTAGAGGCAATACACGTCGTTTGATACGGCCTTAGGGAGGGAAGGGAACTATCCTACGCGCAGCGGCTCAACACCAACTTGTGCACGCGCTAACGTGTCACAACAACTCTGACCGAGGCTACTGTAGTACAGTTTGACTGAAACCAGTGTAATCGTCAGTGAACCGTCAATTAGGGCGGTTCACAAACAACAACTTAAGTACAAATGTCATTCCAAAACGTTATCGTGGAAGTAGGGGCCAGGTGGTGCTGGTGAAATAACACACACTGCTAAGGTTATCTTTTTATGTTAAAAGGCTTTCTCACTATTAAATTTTTAAATCTGGAATTAAAAAAAATTCAAAAACAATTTCGAATAGCTAACAAATTTTCTTCATGTAAAGGAGATTGCCAGGTATGACGTTAAGAACTTCCCAATAATAAGAATTCAAACTTGTTATATCTATAAGAGAACAATTCCTTAATGAATATCTTTAAGTAGGTAGTCTGTACTAAAGCTAAAATAGTTGTCCCTCGCCAGTTAAATTACTTACATTACTTCTGTCAGTTGTTACAAGATAAATGAGAATAAATTACAAGCCACCACCTCCCCGAGTTACCCAAAACCAGAAGATGTAGCAAGAGCGGTGCCTGCACGGACTCCGAACCACAGAGACACGTGACACCGATCCTAAATCACCCAATCGAGGTGTGAATGAAACGTCCCAAAGCAATTACCACATTCCCGCGGAACGGGAAACGAGTGTGTGTGTGTGTGTTTGAGGTTTACGGGCGCTAAACAGCGTGGTCATCAGCGCCCAAGCGCATAGAAACAGGAACACAGGCAGTGAAGGGACGAAGACGGACGCCGAACAAGGAGAACGGCTAAAACACACAGGCCTGACGCAGTTCCAAATGTGCACATACAGAGGCAAAACAAGAGGAGAAGAAACACACTAAAAAAGGAAAGGAAACACAAGGAAAAGAGAACAGATACCGAAGGGAAACAAGGAGGTAATCGTGACTGGCGGACCTCTTACCTAAAACCTGGGTGAGCCAGTCACCCAGCAGCACATTAAAACCTTCTCCCTAAAATCCGAGGCAACAGATTGGACAGGACACAAAACCGTAAAACCTTAACCACAGTCGCGACGTCGTCTTGCAAAATAGAGGGCAAATCCGGTGGCAAGGAAACCACCGCCCTCTGGTCAGAGAATAAAAGACAGTCAAGTAAAATGTGGCGGACAGTAATCTGGACGCCACAAGCACTGCAGATTGGGGGGTCCTCCCGCCGGAGTAAAAAACCATGCGTGAAGGGACTGTGTCCAATGCGGAGGCGAGTGAGGAGAACCTCATCCCGCCTGTATGACTGGTAGGACGTACGCCATGGTCGCGTAGTGGCCTTTACCAGACGCAGCTTATTGTCACCAACTGCCAACCACTCCTCTTCCCATTGATGCATAACACGAAAACGCAAAAGGGAGGTTACAGCATGGAGGGGGACGGCACATTCAACAACGTGAGGGAGGGAACATGCATTTTTGGCAGCCACATCCGCCAGTTCGTTGCCCCTAATACCCACGTGCCCCGGCACCCAGCAAAAAGAAACCTCCTTCCCCTGCCGTTGCAGGTGGAGTAGGGCATCATGGATGTTCTGGACGACCGTATCCGCTGGTTACAAGTGTTGAATGGTCTGAAGGGCACTCAGGGAGTCAGAACAGATGAGGAACTTAATACTTGGAACACATCTCATCTGCTCCAATGCCCGCAGTATTGCAAATAATTCGGCATCGAGGATGGTAAACACCGCAGGAAGCCGTAACTTGACGACTCGATCAGGGAAAACAACAGCACAACCAACAGTGTCCCCCTGTTTAGAGCCATCTGTGAATACAGGTACATGGTCCGCATGCTGGTTTAAAATATCGTAAAATAAGGAGGTAAAAACAAACGCCGGAGTGCAGTTCCTCCGGTTCTCCGACAAGTCTAAAAGGATGCTGGGCCTCTGGAGCAACCAGGGAGGCAGGCGAGTAAAACCTTGTCGTTGGGGGGCCACACGCTCCACACCAAGGGACTCAAGCAAATGCTTGGCACGAATCCCAAATGGTTTTGTTGCCCTGGGACGACTGGAAAAGAGACGTTCCATAGGCGGTCGGTCAACGGTAGGGTACGCAGGGGAGGTAGGACAGGCAAGGAAATGACACACCGGATGGCGAGCGGCGAGCGGCGGTTCCCCTGCCTCAGCGCACAGGCTGGGGATGGGACTGGTACGGAAGGCACCAGTGGCCAGCCTGATACCCTCATGGTGTACTGCGTCAAGGATCTTCAGATACGAAGGCCTTGCTGACCCATACACGGTGCAAGCATAGTCAAGACGCGATCGGACGAAAGCCCTATAAAACTGCAGCAGACGCGCCCGATCTGCTCCCCAGGACCGATGGCTCAGACACTTCAAAATATTCAGTGCCTTCAGGGCCCGCACCTTGAGGTCTTTAAGGTGAGGCAACCACGACAACCTAGAATCAAAAGTGAGGCCCAGGAACCTCACAGTGTCTCTATAAGGAAGAACGGTGTCCCTCAGACGCAATTCAGGGGAGGTAAAAAGACGCCGAGAACGATTAAAATGAACACACACAGATTTGTCTGCAGAAAAGGTAAAACGCGTCTTTGCAGTCCATGCCTCTAAGCGCTTTATCGTAAGCTGTAACTGCCGACTAGCACTGACAAGACTGGAGGAAGAACAGAAAACAGCAAAATCGTCCACAAACAAGGAGCATTGGGCAGGACTCCGGATAGTGGACGTGATACTGTTAATAGCAACGGCAAAGAGGGTGACACTTAAAACGCTGCCCTGAGGAACACCATTCTCCTGCACGTACAAATCCGATAGCACATTACCAACCCGATACCGAAAGAGGCGGTGAGAAAGAAAGGACCGAATGAAGATGGGGAGACGGCCACGAAAGCCCCACTCATGGAGTTGATTGAGGATAAGGCGGCGCCAAGTAGTGTCATACGCCTTATTAATGTCAAAGAAGACCCCTAGACAATGCTGGTTACGTAGAAAGGCCTGCTGGATGGCAGCCTCAAGCAGGGTCAAGTTGTCTATAGTGGAACGACATCTCCGAAAGCCACACTGAGAGGGGCTAAGGAGCTGCCTGGTCTCGAGCAGCCAAACCAGGCGGCGGTTGACCATGCGTTCCAACGTCTTCCCAACACAGCTCGTCAAGGCAATACTCCGATAACTACTGGGATGCGTTCGATCCTTCCCTGGTTTGAGGAGGGGAATCAAAATTGCCTCCCTCCACGAGTCAGGGTACGTGCCAGATAACCATATCATATTGAAACAGTTCAGGAGAACTTCCTTGGATGGCAGCGACAGGTGCCGCAGCATGCTGTACCGGATTTGATCATGACCAGGCGCAGTATCATGAGCCACAGACAGCGCAGAATCCAGTTCCCACATTGTGAAGGGGCAGTTATAGGGTTCAGAATTTAGAGACCGGAAGTCCAAGTGACCCCTTTCGACGGCAGTGCGGTAGCGGCAGAAATCTGGATCACAGTTAATAGTGGCGGTAGATTCCGCAAAATGCATGGCCAGTGTCTGGGCAATGTCTCTCGGCGCCGTGAGGAGACATCCCTGATGCAGCAATGCCGTGACAGGTAGCTGGCTGAGTTTCCCGGAAATCCTCCTGATGGCTTCCCATACTTTCGTAGAACTAGTGGAGCGAGAGATGGAATTCAAGAACGATTGCCATGACCGTCGTTTGCTCTCTTTAATCACCCGCCGCGCTCTGGCCCTTGCCACTCGAAAGGCCGCAAGATTGTCAGCTGAGGGACGGCACTTGAAGCGGCGCAGTGCTGCACGGCGGGCGCGGATGGCTGAGTGGCACTCAGTGGTCCACCAAGGGACAGGACGCCTCTTGGGATGACCGGATGACCGTGGGATGGACAATTCAGAAGCATGAGAGATCACGGCTGCAACATGGTCTACCCATTCGTGGACGCTGGCACGGTGTTCCAAAACAGCCAGTTGGCTGAAAAGTGTCCAGTCAGCTCTGCAAAGGTGCCACCGGGGCGGCACTGGTAATGCCACAGCCTCATCCAAGAGGCGAATCCAGAGGGGGAAGTGGTCACTAGAATGGAGGTCAGCTGCAGCCTCCCACAGAGCAGAATCCGCGAGTGCTGGAGAGCAAAAGGAAAGGTCAATAGCCGATGACGATCCGGAAGCAGTACAGAAATGAGTGGGAGCCACAGAGTTGAGGAGGCACAGTTCTTCAGACATCATGACGCTTTCCAGAATGCGACCCCTGGGGCAAGTAGTCGGAGAGCCCCATAAGACATTATGAGCGTTGAAGTCCCCCAGAAGAAGAAATGGGCGAGGGAGTTGGCTAATAAGGTCCGTGAGAGCCTCAGTGTCTATCGCATCCGGAGGTGGTAAATAAACAGAACAGACTGTGAGCCTCCGACCCACGAGAATGTCAACTGCAACTGCTTGCAAGTCGGTGACGAGAGGGAGCTCAGATGAGGGGTGCACATCACGGACAAAAACTGCAACACCACCCTTTGCCCTTTGCCCCGTCAGATCATCTTTTCGATATGCGGTATAGCCGCGTAAAGAAGGAGAATCAGTGGCCCGAAAATGTGTCTCTTGGAGACATAAGCACAAGGGGCACTCTCGTATGAGGAGCTGTAATTCGGCCACATGCGTCCTGAAACCATTCAGGTTCCACTGTAATATGGGAGCCAGTGATCAGGGTGGCTGAACTTTCACCCTGCCTCTGTGCTTTGGAGGAGAGACCGTACTGGCCGGAGATTTATTCCTGGAGCGAGAAGATCGCCCCCGGTCGACATCAATGTCCATAAGATCCGATGACGACCCACGGGAGATGTCAGACAGTACGATGGCATCATCATCGGACCGACGCTGACTAGTCTCCTCAGGTGGCAGAACCTTCATCTTCTGAGGCTTTGTCTTGGGGGGCTTGGAATGCAGAGCCTTGTCAACAGTTGGAGGTTGACTCGCCTGGGCAGAAGGCGCCATTTGGGGGAGGCTGGAAGTACCTCAATGTCAGCAACCACGGCCTTGTCCGATGTAGCGGGGAGAGCCGCAGATTGCAAAACAACCGCAGCAGCACAAGTGCACTGGCAAGCGCAGGTTTTAGTGCTAACACTAGCAACCTCCGTTTGTGTAGCAACAGTGGCCAGTTGTACCGGTTTTTTGAGAGCGGAAGCGAAAGATGTGGAAAACACAGGAGGTTGCATGGCCTTAAAGATCTTCTTGGCCTCACCATAGGGGATGCGCTTAGAGGTTTTAATCTCCTGTACCTTCCGCTCTTCGAGATAGATGGGGCAGATCCGGCTCCAGACAGGGTGACTCCCAGAGCAATTCACGCACTTCACAGGCGAGGAACAATCGGCTCCGTCATGGGCAGGCTGACCACATTTACCACACGTGGCTATTCCATTGCACCCCAACGTAGTATGCCCAAAGTGCTGACATTTAAAACAGCGCATTGGGTTGGGGAAATATGGCCGTACGGACAAACGTAAGAAACCCGCTTTAACATGCTCCGGGAGTCTCGGGCAACTGAATGTGAGAATAAACGAGTCAGATTTGACGAGGTCCCCATTGACTCGTTTCATAATGTGCTGCACGTCAACAATTCCTTCGTCAGCCCACTCAGATTTTAGCACATCTATGGGGATATCCACCATGTCCCTACACGTCACAACACCCTTACTATAGTTCAAAGTGGAGTGGAGCTCGGTCTCGACAGCGTACTCTCCTAGACAATTTGCTTTCCGAAGGGCAGCGACTTGACGGGAACTAGAAGTTTCAACTAACAGAGTCCCATTGCGCAGTCGCTTTACAGATTTCAGTGTTCCTGCAATTCCCTCAAGACCCTTGTGGATGTAAAAGGGAGAAACCCTCTCAAAGCTACCCTCCTTCCTTTTAATAATCAAAAACACATTCTGATTATCAGCATGTGCTCCGTTACTACATTCTGTTAAATCTCTAGCAACACCAGGCGCTGGAGGACTCGCAGCGCGTAGCCGCTTTTTCGATTGGGTGTGTTTTCCTACCAGCGGCCCACCCAAGCCACTGGTAGGGGGAAAAGTAGAGGTCGAAGGGTCCATTGTGGTCCCACGAGCAGCTAGGGAACTAAAAGTCCGCTCAGACAGAGCCCCGCGTGCCTGAGTAAGCCTTATACAACTGGGGTGCGGCAGGTGCCCCAGAGGTTGCCCGCTTGCGACTGTTCCACCCCAACAGCCATGCATCTTCTAGGCGCGGAGCACACCGAAAGATTGAGGGGTTTTTATAGAGGTTGGCCTTCCTCGCAATCCAGGCAGTCAAGCCAAGATTACCATTCCCCGCAGCACACAACGTTTCACCGCCGCGCCGTACGGTGGTCGCTGAAGCATGTCCGGGGGTTACGGTGTCAGGACACTGGCGGCGCAGACCAGTCCCCAGCTCAGGACCCCGGGGTCGCCAAGCCCGTACTCAGCAAGTGAATGCTGAGCCCCTGGGGGAACGGGAAACGAAAACCGTGGTAGGAACACCCCAACAAAACCACTGGTGAAGGAACTCATACACTTCACTAGAACCTGAAAAACCTCATATATACATAACAGTACTCAACTTGTCACACTCCACCACAGCGCCGGCAACACCTTGCACTTCCAAATGTGCGTCAGAGCCAACCGCTGCCGTGGTATTTACTCTTAGCTTGAGCGTTACGTTGAAATCCGGAATCCACGTTACACTGTGGGTAAGGCACTGGCGTCGCTTTGCAGGAAAGCGAGACCAAAATAATGATTGTGATTGTCGCAGCGAGAGGACACTCGTAAGTATAACAACATTGATTCTGGGAATCACAGTCCACCGAGTAGTAACACCTGGCCTTGGGTAGCGAGCCACTGCATAGAGATGGAGCAGCGTGGAATGACACACCCATATCTGTCATCCAAGTTCAGTTCTACTCGGCGCCCGGCTGCTTAGAATCGTTATTGTGTCGGATGTGACAGGTCCGTTCAGTAAATTTCACATTCTTCTCTCGAATGACCTACAAATTTAATTACTCTTTCATCCTGTAAATGCACAATAGATAAACATTCGTTATTTACTTTCATTTCTGATGTTGAAATTTTAATTGCCAGCAGAGAATATTCAGATACACACCCACATCTACACCTGCACTCTATAAACTACTATAAATACTGTTACAGTGATTATTTCCCCTTTACACATGGGTAGGGTTTCTTCCCGTCCCATTCGCGAAAGGACCACAGAAGGAATAATTTGCTAAGTATCTCCTTGCGTGCACATCCCCAGTATCCTATCAATCAACAAAAAAAGTTTACACAAGATTTCATTCCATTTCACACCCTTACAATTTTTCACCCATCCCAGTATTTTTGAGCTGAGTGAGTCCAACAGTGAACTACTGATATTTTCGCCAGAGTGTACGTTCTCCTTAAGGTACTTTAGCGTCAGTGGTGGTGGGTTCTTAGGGTATCCTCCGTTTAGTGTTATATATGTTAAAGCTGTGCAATAAGATAAATTGCAGATAAGAAAATTATATTCCACGAACATAAAACGAGACCCAGAATACACAGCTACTCTTTACTGTGAGTACATCTTATTCCTAGAACACAAAAGATATAAAAATGTTACATTGCTACTGGACCATAGTAAATTTTGCTTCTCCAAACTTCTTAAAAGAAAGTCATAATTTATAGGTTATTCACTAGTTATTTACAACAATTAGATCGCCAGTGATACGTTACATACAAAACAAGAGCAAAATATTTTATTGCTCAAAACGTTTTTGGGAAAGAAGTCCTTACTTATGTTATGCACTAGTCAAAAATTATTATATTTACCATAATTCAAAGTGCGCTTTACACACAACATGAATAGAGTCTTCTGATTTCTTCCACGGTCACCAAGGGAATTCCAGTTCATTTTTTGTCTCATATGCTGCTTCAAAATTAGGTCTAAATCACTGTCATCTGTTCACACATTATCTTCTTTAAGAAAATTTTCCTCATCACTAAATTCTTCATCGCCTGTCTCTTTATCTACTTCTTCAAGCACATCACCGAGTACATTACTGTCAAAATCAAACTCAGCACCATGCATGTTGTGCTACATACAATAGCAAAAGACGAGATTAACACGGCTAAAAGCCAGTGTGATAAAAATTAACACTTTTCTAACTGTGACTGCATGATATGTCCCCTAAAATGCCACACTAAGATCAATTCTAAGCTATGAAACAAAAATACCAAATAATAGGAAAGAGGCGCACAACTACTGAAATATCGTAATATCTACAAGTTCAAATGGTTCAAATGGCTCTCAGCACTATGGGACTTAGCATCTGAGGTCATCAGTCCCCAAGAACATAGAATTACTTAAACGTAACTAACCCAACGACATCACACTCATCCATGCACGAGGCAGGATTCGAGCCTGCGACCGTAGCGGTCGCATGGTTCCAGACTAAAGCACCTAGAACCGCTCGGCCACACCGGCCGGCTCTACGACAAGTGCACCAGTGTCAGAAAAACTCTGAAGTCGGGCTATAAATAATTCACCCATTGTTAACAACAAAGTTGGCATGAAGATACTCAAGAACACATGTTGCTTATGTATCCTGATTGACGGTAACATCGAAGATAAAACAATTCGAACCGTACATTTAATGATGGTTTAGTAATCCGGAATTAATACTTAGAAAGCGCAGTTCCTTTTATGTTTTAGCAGATAGTTACAACCACGTTTTTGCAGTGCGCAGCTGGATTCACTACAAACAAATACTGCTAACAGTGTACTTCATGCGATGCCTAGTATCGACAGAAAGCGTAGGTGTGTCTGCCGTTACGAACAAAATTGTTCTCAAAGCTGTATGTTACTTGCCCGTTAGATGGAGAGGTCCCAAAATTAGTACAGTGCGATATTGGAATTATCCATATGTGTTAACAGGGACAACAAAAATGGAGGGAATATCCCGTACTCCAGGAGCTACCGAGTAGCGCTCTTGCACGGGTCTGGAGGACACTTGTGTAGTGCTGGATATTCTTCATGTGTTACTGTCCTTATTAACAGACACTGATTATTCCAATGTCGCACTATCTCTCTGTCTAACTGGCACATAACATTAGTCTTTAGAAATAATTTTGTTCATGACGGGGAATATATCGACGCTTTCCGACAACAGCGGCCGTCGCATTAAATACATGGTTGGCGTTACTTATTGCAAAAACGAGGATGCAGTTATCTGCCGAAACAGTAGAAAAAATTCGCCTGACGACTCTTAGGAGGAACACCCGGAGTAATTGGATTGCATGAATGTTTTAACCACAAACATTTTATTAATTTCTGGACCGTGTCGCGGACTGGCCATCTTCAATAGGACAAGTAACTAATACAAAACAGCTCGTCAGCGTTGTCGGTACAAATCATAAGAGCAACTCGGAAGCTGGTAGATTTCGGTTCGCTGATAGGACACTGAAGAAATGCAATCGCTACACAAAGGAGATTGTTTACAAAATCCCCGGTGAAACTATCCTAGGATATTATAGCCGTCATTATTATTTCCAGAGAAATATGTGGGCTGAGGAAATATATTGTCTGATTCCTCTTGGAAACTGCGCAGTCTGAAATCTAATAGAAAGCCTCTCTGCGATGCGGAATGCCTCTTTCGTAAAGTCACGTCAATTAATTAAAAGAATATGCGCCGGAAGTGATTCTCCCGTGATTACTAAGCAAACATATCTCAATAGGCACTATACATCTTTAGCTTTCTTGTACCTCCCACGTTAATTCAACTGGGCGAGCATCCTAGGCTGTCGAGAAATGTTTAGAAATGGTAGAATGAGAGTTTTGTTAAGCTACCTCCCTTTTTTGTGAATTACAATTCATTAGAATTCTAGCTACTAAACTCACTCTGAGAACTTTCTTACGACTAGGAGTGCATTGCAGTTTCTGACGGTTCTTTTATTGTACTGGCGGACGGAGTTTATACGAAAATGTTTCAACCTTCAGTTTTCGACCGTGTTGTAAAAAACCGAAAAGTTCATCTCGGGCGAACCGTTACCATTAGGGCCCTAACAAAAAATCACTTGAAAATATTAACGTCCCAGTACGAAAACTATAACCAGGGCCATAAAATATACGTCTGAGTGCGTAATGAATTTTCAGCTCACTGCAAAAATCAAGTTACACCCCTCCCGGCGTTTGACAATAGATCAAAGAGTACTTCACAATAAAACTAAAAATAAATGACTCTCTCAGCTTAACTAGCCGGAATTAAAAATTGCATATCACGTAATGTGTTTGGACTTAACCAGATTTTATCATATCAACACATGGTATAAGGAGTAAATGCCTCCAGAAAACGATGCCAACTAGAATCTTCATAAAAGTTACAGAGAGTGTGTCTTATGTGACTATACTCCTAATTTGCTTCATAAAAGCGCGGCACAATGTTAATCCGGTCAATTCAGGAGAAACTTAAAACGACGAATGCTGGAATACAGTTCATTTGTAGTCTTCATTCTTTAGGAAATGGAGGCTGGCTGTCACCGCCGCGTTTCTTGATCCACGTGTATTATTCCGCCCCTACGCTGAAAACATGTTGGTCTTCCCAAGCGTTTTGGTTCTCCATGGCAGTTCTTACGTTCTCTGCATGCAACAGATTGTCACAGAACGAACAGTAAAAAAGGTTTTCATGGCCCTTGCCGCCCTTCTCGCAGTACCCAGAATAACACATTATCCTAGTTAGAGTTGATACCCTAGGTGCTAACTAAAAAAAGCTGTTACAGGCTCACTTCGCTTTGTGGGAACGCGGCCATATCCTGTGACTTATCGGCCATCATGTAATCGTACAGCAACGGGTCTTTTCACTTATAAATGTGAAAAGTCGCTTATAGTCGCTCCATTGACATTGGCGTTGGCATCTCCGAGGCTCACAGCCGCCATTTATTTTATTACGTGAAAGATTACTGTCTTTTATATAATGCACATTATTAATGTCGATTGATTAGACGACATACATGATCCACTTCGGAGTGTACATTCCATAATCAGATGTATCTAGGAAGTGTATGCCGATGAACTGAAATATGTTCAAGCATTGACAGTCTCTCGTATCCTGCCACACCACTTCACCATGTAGGTAGACTCTCGTAAGATTAACCGATATGTTTTTGAGTTGTATGAAAACCAAACTGACTGTGGATTTTTGACAACGCGAAAAAGTGTGCAAACATGCCTGTTGCATGATATTAGATTTGATGGCACTATCTACTGTACGTATGGATTTCATACGTGTCACCAACGGTTTCGCCCACATCTCGTGGTCGTCCGGTAGCGTTCTCGCTTCCCACGCCCGTGTTCCCGGGTTCGATTCCCGGCGGGGTCAAGGATTTTCTCTGCCTCGTGATGGCTGGGTGTTTTTTGATGTCCTTAGGTTAGTTAGGTTTAAGTAGTTCTAAGTTCTAGGGGACTGGTGACCATAGATGTTAAGTCCCATAGTGCTCAGAGCCATTTGAACCAACGGTTTTCGCTTAAAGTTCCCTACTTTCATCTATGTGGTCAAGGGGTGAGGAGGGTTACGTATAGTTGGCGACTATTAATGCATAGATGTATGATGGTTGTAACTTTAATAGTGGCAACTATTTATTTACAACTCGGAAAAAACTTATACGTGTTTCAAAGTTCTACTGACCTTCAAAGTAGTCACCAGAATTGTGTATAACCCGTTGCCATCGATGTGGAAGTTGGAGGATGCTCTTAGCAGTGCCAGTTGCGTTGACAGTTCAATCGGCGCGGTCTATTGCCCGACGAAATTGTAGCACTTCCGAGGCTAATGACGTGAAGTGTTTCCTTTCGTCAGGCAATAGACCGCGCCGATCGAACTGTCAACACAACTGGCACTGCTAAGAGTATCCTACGACTTCCACATCGCTGGCAGCAGGTTATACACAATGCTGGTGACTACTCTGAAGGTGAGTAAAACTTTGAAACACGTATCAATTTTGTACGAGCTGTAAGTAAAGAGTTGCCACTATTAAAGTTCCAACCTCCGTATTTCAAAAAATTGGCTCTAATCACTAAGGGACTTAACATCAGAGGTCATCAGTCCCCTAGGACTTAGAGCTACTTAAACCTAACTAACCTAAGGACATCACACACAACCACGCCCGAGGCAGGATTCGAATCTGCAACCATAGTAGCAGCGCGGTTCCAGGCTGAAGTGCCAAGAATCGCTCGGCCACCGCGGCCGGCCCTTTGTATTTCACCCAATCGGGTTATAATAGTTTGCCACATACATCTAGCGACGGAAGAATGACTTTTCTTAATTCGACCATTTGCGTTGCATCAATAACCAACATAAAAAGTACAGCCTGGGAGAAGTGTGACTGTTCTAAAACTAACAAATGTATATTTACGTTCACAGTACACTAGCGCTCCTGTGACCCTATCTACAGGTCTTTCTGTATTTAACTATCTGCAGTTGCAACTTTTCTATAGTGCCTGACAAAAAAGTGTGAGGCATCCAGAAAGGGAGGAGGAGAGGAAACCAGATCTTGAAAGATGAGAGGTTGTGTAATGTTGTTTCAGTGATTAGTCTAGTTCGTAAACAACTTGGCAGTATGAGCTCTCTTATCCGCATGACGTTGCACCCACTCTGACTTAGACGCAAGCAGTGATTCGGTTGGGAAGGGCGCTGGAAACCCTTTGTCGCCTCTCCTGAAGCACGTTGGCACACAGCTGTTGTAACTAATCTTTGATACGCTGGGTAGTGGCACTGAGCTAACGTCCGAGTCGGTCCCACACACCCTGAAGAGCCAAAGAAACTTGTACACCTGCCTAATATAGTGTAGGATCCCTGCGAGGACGCAGAAGTGTCGCAGCACGACATGGCATGGACTCAATTAGTGTCTGAAGTAGTGCTGGAGGGAATTGACACCATGAATCCTGCACGGCTGTCCATAAATCCGTAGAAGTACGAAGGGGTTGAGATCTCTTCTGAACAGCACGTTGCAAGGCAACTCAGTTATGGTCAATAAAGTTCATGTCTGGGGAGTTTTGTGGCCAGCTCAAGTGTTTAAACTCAGAACAGTGCTTCTGGAACCACTCGGTAGCGATTCTGAACGTGTGGGGTGTCGCATTGTCCTGCTGGTATTGCCCAAGTCCGTCGGAATGCACAATGGACATGAATGGGTGCAGGTGATGAGCTAGGATGCTTACGTACGTGTCACCTGTCGGAGTCCTATCTAGACCTATCAGTGGTCCCATATCACTCCAACTGCCCACGCCCCACGTCCATTACAGAGCCTCCACCATCTTCGAGAGTCCCCTGCTGAGATACAGGTCCATGGATTCATAAGGTTGTGTTAATACTCGCACACGTCCATCCTCTCGATAAAATCTGAACGACACTCGTCAGATCAGGCAACATGTTTCTAGTCAGCAACAGTCCCGTGTCGGTGTTGACGGGCCCAGGCGAGCCTTGTGTCGTGTAGTCGTCAAGGGTACACGAGTGATCCTTCGGCTCCGAAAGCCCACATCGATGTTTCGTTGAATGGTTCGCATGCTGACACCAGTCGATAGCCCAGCATTGGAATTTGCAGCAGTTTGCGAAAGGGTTGCACTGCTATCAAGTTGAACGATTCTCTTCAGCCGTCGTTAGGCCCGTTTTTGCAGGATCATTTTCTGCGTGCAGGGATGTCAGACATTTGATGTCTTACGGATTCCTGATATCGACGGTACACTCGTGAAATGCTCGTACGGGAAAATCCCCACTTCATCGCTACCTCGGAGATGATGTATCCCATCGCTCGTGCGTCGGCTATAACACGATATTCAAACTCGATTAAATCTTGATAACCTGTCATTGTAGCAGTAATCGATCCAACAACTGTGTCAGGCGCTTGTTGTCTCATGTAGGTGTTGCCGACAACAGCGCCATATTCTGCCTGTTTACATGTATTTGAATACGCATGACTATATCAGTTTTTTTGGCGCTTCAGTTTGTTCTGTCGGGGAAAGACATGGAGACGTTGTGTGTGTGTGTGTGTGTGTGTGTGTGTGTGTGTGTGTGTGCGTGTGTGTGTGTGTATGAGTGTGTGTGTGTGTGTGTGTGTGTGTGTGAGAGAGAGAGAGAGAGAGAGAGAGAGAGAGAGAGAGAGAGAGAGAGAGAGAGAGAGAGGATTGTGGAATAAACTGATTGTTATACCACATTCAACCATGTGGTGAAAATGTCATCCATAAAGTATGAGAGTTCCGTGTTAATACGAGTTGCGAGATGGGCAGTATTAATGAAAAAACCAATCGTACAGTATCGCTCCAGCATCAAACTGGATATTCACCCACTATCACATTCAACAAGTATTAATTCCCCTTTCCACTACACATACTCATTTTCGTTTTGCAAAAGCAATAGATTCAACAGGTGCAAAACAACACTTGATGGACGAAGTGATGAAGACATGGGAAGCAGAGTAGTACAGAGAGCATTCTTGTCTGTAAAATGTCTATTGCCACCACACATAAGACTTTAAAATGGTTCAAATGGCTCAGAGCACTATGGGACTTAACTTCTGAGGTCGTCAGTCCCCTAGAACTTAGAGCTACTTAAACCTAACTAACCTAAGGACATCACACACAACCACGCCCGAGGCAGGATTCGAATCTGCAACCATAGTAGCAGCGCGGTTCCAGGCTGAAGTGCCAAGAATCGCTCGGCCACCGCGGCCGGCCCTTTGTATTTCACCCAATCGGGTTATAATAGTTTGCCACATACATCTAGCGACGGAAGAATGACTTTTCTTAATTCGACCATTTGCGTTGCATCAATAACCAACATAAAAAGTACAGCCTGGGAGAAGTGTGACTGTTCTAAAACTAACAAATGTATATTTACGTTCACAGTACACTAGCGCTCCTGTGACCCTATCTACAGGTCTTTCTGTATTTAACTATCTGCAGTTGCAACTTTTCTATAGTGCCTGACAAAAAAGTGTGAGGCATCCAGAAAGGGAGGAGGAGAGGAAACCAGATCTTGAAAGATGAGAGGTTGTGTAATGTTGTTTCAGTGATTAGTCTAGTTCGTAAACAACTTGGCAGTATGAGCTCTCTTATCCGCATGACGTTGCACCCACTCTGACTTAGACGCAAGCAGTGATTCGGTTGGGAAGGGCGCTGGAAACCCTTTGTCGCCTCTCCTGAAGCACGTTGGCACACAGCTGTTGTAACTAATCTTTGATACGCTGGGTAGTGGCACTGAGTTAACGTCCGAGTCGGTCCCACACACCCTGAAGAGCCAAAGAAACTTGTACACCTGCCTAATATAGTGTAGGATCCCTGCGAGGACGCAGAAGTGTCGCAGCACGACATGGCATGGACTCAATTAGTGTCTGAAGTAGTGCTGGAGGGAATTGACACCATGAATCCTGCACGGCTGTCCATAAATCCGTAGAAGTACGAAGGGGTTGAGATCTCTTCTGAACAGCACGTTGCAAGGCAACTCAGTTATGGTCAATAAAGTTCATGTCTGGGGAGTTTTGTGGCCAGCTCAAGTGTTTAAACTCAGAACAGTGCTTCTGGAACCACTCGGTAGCGATTCTGAACGTGTGGGGTGTCGCATTGTCCTGCTGGTATTGCCCAAGTCCGTCGGAATGCACAATGGACATGAATGGGTGCAGGTGATGAGCTAGGATGCTTACGTACGTGTCACCTGTCGGAGTCCTATCTAGACCTATCAGTGGTCCCATATCACTCCAACTGCCCACGCCCCACGTCCATTACAGAGCCTCCACCATCTTCGAGAGTCCCCTGCTGAGATACAGGTCCATGGATTCATAAGGTTGTGTTAATACTCGCACACGTCCATCCTCTCGATAAAATCTGAACGACACTCGTCAGATCAGGCAACATGTTTCTAGTCAGCAACAGTCCCGTGTCGGTGTTGACGGGCCCAGGCGAGCCTTGTGTCGTGTAGTCGTCAAGGGTACACGAGTGATCCTTCGGCTCCGAAAGCCCACATCGATGTTTCGTTGAATGGTTCGCATGCTGACACCAGTCGATAGCCCAGCATTGGAATTTGCAGCAGTTTGCGAAAGGGTTGCACTGCTATCAAGTTGAACGATTCTCTTCAGCCGTCGTTAGGCCCGTTTTTGCAGGATCATTTTCTGCGTGCAGGGATGTCAGACATTTGATGTCTTACGGATTCCTGATATCGACGGTACACTCGTGAAATGCTCGTACGGGAAAATCCCCACTTCATCGCTACCTCGGAGATGATGTATCCCATCGCTCGTGCGTCGGCTATAACACGATATTCAAACTCGATTAAATCTTGATAACCTGTCATTGTAGCAGTAATCGATCCAACAACTGTGTCAGGCGCTTGTTGTCTCATGTAGGTGTTGCCGACAACAGCGCCATATTCTGCCTGTTTACATGTATTTGAATACGCATGACTATATCAGTTTTTTTGGCGCTTCAGTTTGTTCTGTCGGGGAAAGACACGGAGACGTTGTGTGTGTGTGTGTGTGTGTGTGTGTGTGTGTGCGTGTGTGTGTGTGTATGAGTGTGTGTGTGTGTGTGTGTGTGTGTGTGTGAGAGAGAGAGAGAGAGAGAGAGAGAGAGAGAGAGAGAGAGAGAGAGAGAGAGGATTGTGGAATAAACTGATTGTTATACCACATTCAACCATGTGGTGAAAATGTCATCCATAAAGTATGAGAGTTCCGTGTTAATACGAGTTGCGAGATGGGCAGTATTGATGAAAAAACCAATCGTACAGTATCGCTCCAGCATCAAACTGGATATTCACCCACTATCACATTCAACAAGTATTAATTCCCCTTTCCACTACACATACTCATTTTCGTTTTGCAAAAGCAATAGATTCAACAGGTGCAAAACAACACTTGATGGACGAAGTGATGAAGACATGGGAAGCAGAGTAGTACAGAGAGCATTCTTGTCTGTAAAATGTCTATTGCCACCACACATAAGACTTTAAAATGGTTCAAATGGCTCAGAGCACTATGGGACTTAACTTCTGAGGTCGTCAGTCCCCTAGAACTTAGAGCTACTTAAACCTAACTAACCGAAGGACATCACACACACCCATGCCCGAGGCAGGAGTCGAACCTGCGACCGTAGCGGTCGCGCGGTTCCAGAGTGTAGCGCCTAGAACCGCTCGGCCACCCCGGCCGACCATGAGACTTAATTTGAAAAGTAAATTCCTTAGAATACACCATTAGAACGTAGTATTGCATGAAAACAGTAGTGGGCTGTTGGGAATGCGAAAGGAGAGCAACCGTTTGAGATTTTGTGTGTACGTAAATTTAAGTGCAGTTGCAAAGCTGAAGATCTATGCAGAATCAATGACGAACGAAATTGTGGAAACTGTTAACCAAAAGAAAGAATGAATGATCAGGCGTGCGAGGCATTAGGGAAAGACATCCATGGTTCTACAGGGAGCTGGTAAAGTGGGAACATGTAGGGAAAGACGGAGTAAGTTGAACAAGAGAAAACGATCGGTGTTAAGTGCAACTCTGAGATTAACATATTGGCACAGGACGAAAACATGTGGTGGGTCTCCTCGAACCAATCGGATGACTGATAACCCAAAATCCTCTGCTTCAAAGATTTCTTACTTTCGGCCCGTAACGCTGCGTCATCAGCACAACCTGAAAGTTGAACCACTTCTCAGTGAATTTTTATCCGTGTTTCCATTCAGTTCGTCCATGAGCAAGTATAAGGTGATTGTAAAGATTTTTAATTGCTTCTAAGAAGTTAAATTTAAAGATGTTTGTGTTTGACAAATATCATACGTATCTTCCACTTTTCATGCTTTTTATTTTGTTTTTGGAGTTTCGTAGACACGTAAAAACTTAACACTTTGTTGTCCCTCTGTCCGATAGTCGTTAGTTTGCACTTATATCACACGAAAGCCTTGGAGTTCCTGGGACCTCTTGCCAATACCGACATCAACAACAGGCAAAAATGTTCGATATTCTCGATTCTAGAGATTGATGAACTTTTCGAGCACGTAATTAAGTTTGAACGGAAATATTAGAGAGCGAATCTACTCGGACGTGGACAAATTTTTCTATTGCCATGTGCAGTTTAGGTACCAGAATCACGTTGAGACTATAAGGAAGGGCAGGAACACAGCAACCAGTCGAAATTCCATTAGAGTTGTTATCCTTTTTTTTTTCATTCGTATCCAGACCGCAGCTACAAAAAGAAATCTTCAGAGCATCTGAGTGAGTTACCATCCAAGAAGCTGGCAACAGTGGATGTCACTATATGGCTTTACTGGTGTATATGCAGCAGGAAGAGTTTCTGTACCCTACAGTCAAGACAAGATAGCTGGATACGCAAGAATAATACAAAACCCAGTGAGCTTTCGGCTGACTGCTGTATTCCTGTCATCCCTTAAGGCTCATTCGCATGAACAAAGCGAAAAAAGCAGAGATTGGAATTGGTTTTTTTTTTTTTTTGAGACAATAAAGGGACATGAATTGATTTGTTTGGGGAATATGATTATACTTTGAACTTTAAGATTTTCAATAAAAAAAGATAGTGCCAGTAATTATGATTTGATAAAACGGCATGCCAGTATGAAGTACGTAGATCATATGCAGCGTAGCTTCTCAGGAGTTACCTGAAATGAAAAATGGATAACATGAATCGATACTACATTAAATTTATGGGAGCTTGAACATAACCACAATTAAACAACCTTATACTTAATGATATGGTGTTAATTCGGACTTTGAGTTAGGTTGCTGGTTTTTTTCACTCTTTGCAGCTTTACAATGAATAGTTAATGTTAACAAATTTCATATATTATAGGTATAAGCTCCCAAAAAATTGTTAACTTTTCGGGGGTCAAAGGTAGAAGTTAATAGGTTGAACGAGTTTTATTTTATGCTGCACGCAGTCTTGGAAAATCGTTTCTCGAGGAAAACCAGTTTAAAGCTTACATAAAACTTTTATATGCATTATTAGCTTAACTGCATAAAAACTATATGTTATTATATATATCTGATGTCGCTGAACACAGAGCTAAAGTTAGATTTACAAAATTTAAAAAGGCTAATCCTCTATGGCGTACAAAGAATTATGTTTTGAAAAGTTTTCATCAAAATTTGTTCACAAAAAAATTTTTTCGTTACGTACGTTTAGTCTGCAATTCTAGGATCTATATCAACCCTTCCTCTAACTCGAATTGTGCCTGGGGAGCAATTCCCTCGTTCTTCTTGGCGAGAAAAGCCGACCTAACTGAGCTCGATATGCTGCGTTTGGCAGCCTGCACACGTTGTTCGTAAGGTTTTTCAGCGAATATGTTTGCATGCCTATTGCAATATAAATCATTTTGTGAACGTGCGTCACGGTAGGACATGTTTCCTGCCTGAGCCGGGAGTCTCCGGTGTTGCGGTCACATGTAGTAAGCGTTGCTTCAGGCAGTGGAGGATGGCAAAACAGAGGCACGCCGGTGACCAAGGCGTTGCGAAGTAAGCAGGCACAGATAGCCTTGCTGACAGCAACAGTCTACCATTCGGCTGAAGCAAGGACGCAGACAGACCGAGCGCCGAGCGAAGCCTGGAGAGTGCTGAGTAAGGAGAAGTGTGGCCAACACGCTAAGTTACGCTGCAATATACTGTGGGAGTAATAACAAAAAGCTACCACCGAAGGTAGAAAACGTTCTCTTGCCGGATATAAATAGTGGAGCGCAGGCAGCAACAGACAGAAGCCATTAGGAAGCAGTTCGGATCTGAGGACGGACGTGGCCCGTGTTAGAATGTTGTTCATAGGTGAAGATTCGAGAAGTATGTTCTAGCTCGCAGGATTCATCCGTTCGCCGCCAGATGTCAGCTTCAGCCCTGGGGGTCGGCTCGAGTTTGGTCAGCACCATGGCTAACTACAGCGAGAACTTCCAGCAGGACACAGGTCACAGGTGTCTTGGTCACAGGCGTCGCCGGGGACTGACGCCCGGACTTCACGACAACCTGGCCCCACGGCGCGTGGTCCGTCCATGACGGGACCTCGAGGACATAGCGACTGACGGCTTCCGAGCCGCCGGTGCAGCAGGCGTCGTCACCAGACCTCACGGCGACGCGGCTCCGTGGGCGTGCACGTACTGGGGCGCCGAGTGGCGACAAGTCGATCTCAACCACAGGGCATCCTGGCTTCAGCGGAGCCCTGGTGGCCTGAGGCTCCCGAGTGCGGAAAGTGGCGGGCTTTGCGCGCATTGTCGGAGAATCTACACAGCAGCAGCCAGGCGGAGGGATCCGCAGGGCTGGGCATCGACGACGAGGGAGAAATGGTTAAGAAAGTTAATAATTTCAAAACTCCACGCCTCTCAGTCTTTGGTGCAGCAACTGGGTCTGCTGGTAACTAGTGGTGCAGAGCATTCGATGACTGCAATGACACTGCTTCAAACAATGGACTGTAGAAACTTTTACTACCCACGGATTAAAAAAAACCTTTCCGTCCAAACCACCAGAAAAATCGATAAGAAAAATCGAATTTTCGGTAATTTTGAATGAGAACCTGTCCGTAAATTATTCTATGGTCGCTCTGCACAACGGTTCCTTATGAAATCGAAGCTGTTTACATGTGATGACGTAAACTACAGACTAACGTGTGAACTGGGATCCGAGGAGAGAAACAAAAGGAGTACAGGTGTCTGTATTGCTACGATGATCATTGCCAGACATGTGTCCGCGATGAAATGTCAAGAGCCGCCGAGGGCGGTGCGGCCGCAGTCATCTCGGCGGCGCAGGTGATGAAATGCGCGGTGGCTGGCGTCTGTGGCAGGCCGCGGGGCATTAATCTGTGCGGGTGGCAGGCCTGACTGCCGGCCGCATCACCGCCACCACCTGCCGCTGCTGGGCGCTCCCCCACTCCACGGCGACCGCGGAACGGGCGCAGCGCGCCACTGCACAACTGGCCAGGACAGAACGACGGTTTAATTCATGAAGGCGTGCTGAAAAATAACGCCTCTGAATCCTTTACGTGGAAACTCCTAACGCTTTCTAAACAAAACAAATGTTATTAACATTCTACATATTTATTCTTCGATATTAATGGAGATTACAATGACAGCCGCTGTTACAGAACGACGGTTAAAACAACTGAACTGGACATTAGGAAATTGTTTAAAAATCGACGTAAAGACCTCTCGATGTGCGTCCACACCCATGTTTCCGCTGCGTTCACACGTTATTTTTGTCATTAGAAATCTATTCTAGACACTTACACTATATAACTGCTTCTCAAGTTGGCAGCCCCGTTAGAGGATGCGCTTTGTGATGCTCTTATGTTACTTTTGTATATCTTTGGTTTTCGGGCGTTGCTTTCCTATAAAGTTTTCTGTAGTTAGAGTTACTACTATTATGTCATTCCCGAAAGTTATTAGGCCTGAAATTTGTTTTAATGTGTGATAATTAGCAGGTGTGAAATTATAGAACCGTTAGAAATGTATTCTGCCTTTAATATGAGACAATCAAAGTTGGTAATTGGTTCAATGAGAGTGGCTCAAGCTGAGAAGTGGTTCCCTGAGGTAACTAAAAGCGCCAGAGTAACAACGAGAAACAGGAAAAGGAACAGATAAGATGATAAAAATATAAACCAAGAAGATTATATTGGCTGGAATCGATTAGGACTCAGCGAGGTGACTCTAGATAAACTATAGCTTTGAACCCAATTTTCCGCGAATTAAATTTCATTACATCTTTATTTTCAGTCCATTAAATCTGTTTAAGCTAGAGGTCTAAAACTGTATGTAGTGTTTCAGGGTACTAAATCGAGGAAATTAGACTGTAGACACTATCAACAGCAACGAAAATACGTACTGATTAATTATAGAAATATAGGCTTCATTTCGATTATCACATGTAAAACAACTCCTCCTGAACATGCCATGAAAGCCCAACAGTACCTACAGTACCGTCCGGCCGCCGTGTCATCCTCATCCCGTAGGCGTCACTGGATGTTATGGAGGGCATGCGGTCAGCACACTGCTCTCCCGGCCGTGCGTCAGTTTCTGAGACCAGAGCCGCTACTTCTTAATCTAGTAGCTCCTCAGTTTTCCTCACAAGGGCTGAGTGCACCCCGCTTGCCAACAGCGCTCGGCAGACCGGATGGTCATCCACCTACGTGCTAGCCCAGGCCCACAGCGCCTAACTTGGGTGATCTGACGGGAACCGGAGTTACTACTGCGGCAAGGCCGTTAGCACTATCACATGTAAATACCTCTAGAATAAAAACTTGTGACCGAAATGACGAGACTGTATCCTTCGTTTATGTAGATTGATTGTTAATGTGTACTAAAATGTTTCAAGCATTTACATAAGATAGTCTGTGGAATAGTAAGAACCCGCGTTGTTGTTGTTGTGGTCTTCAGTCCTGAGACTGGTTTGATGCAGCTCTCCATGCCACTATATCCTGTGCAAGCTTCTTCATCTCTCTGCAACCTACATCCTTCTGAATCTGCTTAGTGCATTCATCTCTTGGTCTCCCTCTACGATTTTTACCCTCCACGCTGCCCTCCAATGCTAAATTGGTGATCACTCGATGGCTCAGAACATGTCCTACCAACCGATCCCTTCTTCTGGTCAAGTTGTGCCACAAACTTCTCTTCTCCCCAATCCTATTCAATACTTCCTCATTAGTTATGTGATCTACCCATCTAATCTTCAGCATTCTTCTATAGCATCACATTTCGAAAGCTTCTATTCTCTTCTTGTCCAAATTATTTATCGTCCATGTTTCACTTCCATACATGGCTACACTCCATACAAATACTTTCAGAAACGACTTCCTGACACTTAAATCTATACTCGATGTTAACAAATTTCTCTTCTTCAGAAACGCTTTCCTTGCCATTGTCAGTCTACATTTTATATCCTCTCTACTTCGACCATCATCAGTTATTTTGCTCCCCAAATAGCAAAACTCCTTTACTACTTTAAGTGTCTCATTTCCTAATCTAATTCCCTCAGCATCACCCGACTTAATTCGACTACATTCCATTATCCTCGTTTTGCTTTTGTTGATGTTCATCTTATATCCTCCTGTTAAGGCACTGTCCATTCCGTTCAACTGCTCTTCCAAGTCCTTTTGCTGTCTCTGACACAATTACAATATCATCAGCGCACCTCAAAATTTTTATTTCTTCTCCATGGATTTTAATACCTACTCCGAATTTTTCTTTTGTTTCGTTTACTGCTTGCTCAATATACAGATTGAATAACATCGAGGAAAGGCTACAACCCTGTCTCACTCCCTTCCCAACCGCTGCTTCCCTTTCATATCCCTCAAATCTAATAACTGCCCGCGTATAAAAATGGAATCCACTTCTTTTCACATAAAAAAACTGTTATAAAATGATTGTGGGCACTAATGTGATTAACAATGTATGAAAATGTTCAGCATTGTCCTACAATTTTCATCCTGCTAAGAGTTCACGTTTTGTAGTAAGAGTCACGTAAACAGTATGACAACTGTTAGTATAATCCTCTCCTCTCCCCTCTCCCTCGTCCCTCGACCCATCGGCACTGGACGTTGGCGCAGTGGTACGCCGATACATGGTCTGATGAATCCGATACGCTCTGGGTAACATTCATGTTGGCATCCATGGGTCCAGTGGAGCAAGTCAAGGAGGACTATCGTACTCTGATTGCAGACCACGTACATACTTCCCTGAGGGTCATGTTTCCTGACGGTGGTGGCAATTTTCAACAAGATAATACGCGTTGTTACAAGGCCAGGAGTGTGATGAAGTGGTTCAGGGAACACAGGGTGGAGTTCCAATTGATGTTCTGGCCCACCAACTCGCCAGATGTGAACCCAGTCGAACTGAGATATGGTATACGACTGAACGTAGCGTCAGTGTTCATCAACAATCTCCTCCCCCCCCCCCCCCCCCCCGAAATTTAAGTGAAGTAGGTGACTTGTGTGTGCATATTCTCTCCAGCAACCTACCAAGGCCTCTCTGCTTCCATGCCACAACGCGTTGCCGCTGTTATCCGTACCAAAGGTGTACATCCCGGCCATTAGGTAGGTGGTCATAAAGCTGGATGATCAGTGTAATTACAGTCGTTGGTAAAGCACCAGTATTCCTCGTCACGCTGCTCGGAGTGACCCAGTGGTTTAAGGCGTCATGTCACTGACTGTGCGGTACCATCCCGCCGGAGGTTCGAGTCCTCCTTCGGGCTCGTGTGTGTGTGTGTGTGTGTGTGTGCGTGTGTGCGTGCGTGTGTGTTTGACGGTTATTGTTAGCGGCCTGCAGTATTAAATAAATAGCTGAGTCTCAGACAGTCATTTTATGAATCCTACAAAATTCTGTAACGAATTAAAAGCCCGTAACCAGGTTCCAGTTCCTCCTCTTGCCCCTGCTCACGGTCGCCTATGTCACACACTTAGCGACCACAGTATCACTGACTCAGCACCCTCAGCGCTTGATAATCGATACCTTATCTAATCGCGATCTGTGTGAGCAAATTATGACGTAGTAAGGGGTCGTTATACTGTGCAAAAGACTGTGACAAAAGGAATGTCGCCATGATACTTCATTGCTCGATCGGCAGCTGCCGGCCGCGGTGGTCTCGCGGTTCTAGGCGCGCAGTCTGGAACCGTGCGACTGCTACGGTCGCAGGTTCGAATCCTGCCTCGGGCATGGATGTGTGTGATGTCCTTAGGTTAGTTAGGTTTAAGTAGTTCTAAGTTCTAGGGGACTGATGACCACAGCAGTTGAGTCCCATAGTGCTCAGAGCCATTTGAACCATTTGATCGGCAGCTCTAGCCAAAGAGCTGATCAGGGAAGCAGATCCGTTAGATTCCCGCGTTACTGGGGTCGATGCGTAAATACTTTAAACTGAAATATCTGCAATGGAAACTGCTGAATGTCGTTAGACTATGGCAGGATATGAACCACTACTGCTTACGAAAATAATGTTAAGCTAAGCAAATGTGATACATTCTCCGGAGTTCACCAACATCTGAAATGTTTGTGATAAGTCTTCATACACTCACGGAAGAAAACAAACTCCAGAGCCAGTGAATAACGACATGAGGGACTTGACAGATGGCAAATATACACTCCTGGAAATGGAAAAAATAACACATTGACACCGGTGTGTCAGACCAACCATACTTGCTCCGGACACTGCGAGAGGGCTGTACAAGCAATGATCACACGCACGGCACAGCGGACACACCAGGAACCGCGGTGTTGGCCGTCGAATGGCGCTAGCTGCGCAGCATTTGTGCACCGCCGCCGTCAGTCTCAGCCAGTTTGCCGTGGCATACGGAGCTCCATCGCAGTCTTTAACACTGGTAGCATGCCGCGACAGCGTGGACGTGAACCGTATGTGCAGTTGGCGGACTTTGAGCGAGAGCGTATAGTGGGCATGCGGGAGGCCGGGTGGACGTACCGCCGAATTGCTCAATACGTGTGGCGTGAGGTCTCCACAGTACATCGATGTTGTCGCCAGTGGTCGGCGGAAGGTGCACGTGCCCGTCAACCTGGGACTGGACCGCAGCGACGCACGGATGCACGCCAAGACCGTGGGATCCTACGCAGTGCCGTAGGGAACCGCACAGCTACTTCCCAGTAAATTAGGGACACTGTTGCTCCTGGGGTATCGGCGAGGACCATTCGCAACCGTCTCCATGAAGCTGGGCTACGGTCCCGCACACCGTTAGGCCGTCTTCCGCTCACGCCCCAACATCGTGCAGCCCGCCTCCAGTGGTGTCGCGACAGGCGTGAATGGAGGGACGAATGGAGACGTGTCGTCTTCAGCGATGAGAGTCGCTTCTGCCTTGGTGCCAATGATGGTCGTATGCGTGTTTGGCGCCGTGCAGGTGAGCGCCACAATCAGGACTGCATACGACCGAGGCACACAGGGACAACACCCGGCATAATGGTGTGGGGAGCGATCTCCTACACTGGCCGTACACCTCTGGTGATCGTCGAGGGGACAATAAATAGTGTACGGTACAGCCAAACCGTCATCGAACTCATCGTTCTACCATTCCTAGACCGGCAAGGGAACTTGCTGTTCCAACAGGACAATGCACGTCCGCATGTATCCCGTGCCACCCAACGTGCTCTAGAAGGTGTATGTCAACTACCCTGGCCAGCAAGATCTCCGGATCTGTCCCCCATTGAGCTGTTTGGGACTGGATGAAGCGTCGTGTCACGCGGTCTGCACGTCCAGCACGAACGCTGGTCCAACTGAGGCGCCAGGTGGAAATGGCATGGCAAGCCGTTGCACACGACTACATCCAGCATCTCTACGATCGTCTCCATGGGAGAATAGCAGCCTGCATTGCTGCGAAAGGTGGATATACACTGTACTAGTGCCGAAATTGTGCATGCTCTGTTGCCTGTGTCTATGTGCCTGTGGTTCTGTCAGTGTGATCATGTGATGTATCTGACCCCAGGAATGTGTCAATAAAGTTTCCCCTTCCTGGGACAATGAATTCACGGTGTTCTTATTTCAATTTCCAGGAGTGTAAATTGTGCGCTGTACACTTTATTGTAACGGGCAGGCAAGGTTCTTCGTAGAAATGTTATACAGGAGGAAATTTTATCCTGTGAAAAGAATAGTAATTTCCAGTTAGATCGAAACACAGTACTAGCACAATCCGAAGAATGTTGACTGTATATCGGGAGATAAAGGTTGTTCACCTCGCAAAATGTTTGTCTTTGGCTACAAAATTAATAAACCGCAATTGAGAGTCAGTCATACCATTATAATATAGGGCTATTATAAACTTATTCATGCATTTTAAAGTTCTATGTGATTGGTAAGTGAATAGAACCGCAAACTCACGGAGTTTGCCATGTTCCCACCAGCAGGCATTAGCAGTGCAGCGCTTTGACAAAATGGCGATAAAGCAAGAGAAGAAATTTTGTGTGTTGGAATATGCGGGACCTTCCATTTACCGGATGGGGTTAATCGCCACAATCTGAGAGTGTGTGACACTAAAAATGCTCATGAAATTGTGGCGCTTGAACAACATTCGCTGATGGTTACTCTTTTCTGGCACTGTCGCAGTCGCAGCTGTAAGGGCCGTGTTTCCTTCTGTGAGAAGACTGTAATGGGTACCTCGTAACCTGATATATTGCAGCTGTGTTTCTTTCTACAGCTGACTGCTGATTCCGAGAATTTCTTCTTCCATCAGGACGCGTGAACCCCTCATTGGAATATCGACATTTGTCGTACGCAAACGACGAACTTCCGTATCGCTGGATTAAACTTACCATCCAGATAATGTGGCTCTGTTCCCTTGACCCTCTTCCCTGGTCACCTGACCTAATGACTTGTGACTTTTCTTTTGCGGCTTCATTAAGGATCCTCGATGGTGAGTATTTATCGGAGGTGAGGGTAACATCTAGAGTGCCCCAGGGAAGTGTGGTAGGTCCGCTGTTGTTTTCTATCTACATAAATGATCTTTTGGATAGGGTGGATAGCATATGTGCGGCTGTTTTCTGATGATGCTGTAGTGTACGGGAAGGTGTCTCCGTTGAGTGACTGTAGGAGGCTACAAGATGACTTGGACACGATTTGTGATTGGTGTAAAGAATGGCAGCTAACTCTAAATATAGATAAATGTAAATTAATGCTGATGAATAGGAAAAAGAATCCTATACTGTTTGAATACTCCATTAGTAGTGTAGCACTTGACACAGTCAAGTCGATTATATATTTGGGAGTAACATTGCAGAGCGATATGAAGTGGGACAAGCATGTAATGGCAGTTGTGGGGAAGGCGGATAGTCGTCTTCGGTTCATTGGTAGAATTTTGGGAAGATGTGGTTCATTAGTAAAGGAAACCGCTTTTAAAACGCTAATACGACAGATTCTTGATTACTGCTCGAGGGTTTGGGATCCCTATCAGGTCGGATTGAGGGGGGACATAGAAGCAATTCAGAGGCGGGCTGCTAGAAATGTTACTGGTAGGTTTGATCATCACGCGAGTGTTACGGAAATGCTTCGGGAACTCGGGTGGGAGTCTCTGGAGGAAAGGAGGCGTTCTTTCCGTGAATCGCTACCGAGGAAGTTTAGAGAACCAGCATTTGAGACTGTCTGCAGTACAATTTTACTGCCGCCACCTTACATTTCGCGGAAAGACCACAAAGATAAGATAAGAGAGATAAGATAAGGGCTCGTACAGAGGCATATAGGCAGTCATTTTTCCCTCGTTCTGTTTGGGAGTGGAACAGGCAGAGAAGATGCTAGTTGTGGTACGAGGTACCCTCCGCCACGTACCGTATGGTGGATTCCGGAGTATGTATGTAGATGTAGATTTAGATCGTGTTTGCGTACCCCCACTGAGAAGAATATTGGAACAGGTCAGAGAATGCACCAACAGTGCTGCAATGACTAGCGACAGGATGGTGCTATATAAGGTATGGAAGGAACCTAACTATCGCTTGCTTGTGTGTCGAATGGTCAGAGGGGCACTCATCGAACATTTGTACAGTGCTAAATGCAAACTTAGCGAGTATGCAGTTCCATTTACGCATCAGTCATATTTGTACATGTAATGGACTGGAAAACACAGAAGCTGTAAAACGAATGCATCATTTACGGTATCCCTCTATTTGAGAGTAATACTGTGTACTATTATGACAAAACGAACACATTGTCTATACTTTATTGTAAGTGACGCAAACAATAGACTTCGCTTCAGTGTTGAGATATTAGGAAACTGTAGCTCGTCTGAAAAAGAGATTGCATAGAAAATACATCTACAGACAACGCTTGAAAAGTCAAGGGTACAAGACTCACATCAGGTGAGGTTAACGGGGACCACCGAGCCAATACAAAGGACAGAGTGAATACTCGCAGATTAGTTTGGCCTGGAAGAGAGAGGAATAAAAATATTGATAAATCTTAACTGGCAGACATTTTCAGTCTCTTGATAACCTAAGATGTTTGGACAACATGGTTGTAGACCAACAGCGATTAATATAAATTAACTTAGTGTTAAGAAAACAGTCTTTATCGCGTTTTTAATTTATTTAGAGGCAACCGGTTTCAGCCCATCGCAGGAGCCATTTTTAGGGTGAACATACTGTGAACTTACAATATATATCTTAACAAGACTAATGATAACTATCTCAAAAGACTGGATTAAGTAAATATAATGTTTTACCCACTGGTCGACTGTTGGTGGCGTCAAGTCTACCGAGGTGTGATAGGAGACTGTAAGGTATTTGATTTTTTTTTCCTTTATTGATTTTCAATTCCCCTTGAAGGGGGCGGGCTGGCAGCAGCTTAGTACGCTGCTCTACAGCCTACAGACTTTCATTTTAAAAAAGGAAGGAAAAAAGAAACAAGAAAAACAGGCGAAAAAACGGTGACATAAAGTGTAAAATGGCGGAAATATGCGGACACTTAAAATAGAAAACAAAAGGGGTTGGCAATGTTAATAAAAGACATAGGAATCAGACAAGTAACATAGTACACATACAATTAAAAAAACACGGCGACAGTCTGGTTTCTGTTTGCAAGAGATAAAAATCACACCCAGCGACAGTATGATGGCCGTTCGCAGCACTTCCCAAAAAACACAATACGGAACACTCACTGTAAAACACTGCACGAAAAGGGTGGCACAAAGATGACACTCCCGACCCAAAGGCAGATGAGGGTGGGGGGACCTGGAGGAGGGGGAAGAACAAGGAGGGAGGAATGAAATAAAACGAAAAGGGGGGAACCAAGGAGGGAGAGGACTAATAAAGGGGGTGAGGGGCAGGGCAGATGCGAGAGGGAATGAGAGGAGTCAGAGGAGGGAAATACAAAAGGACTCAGGGGAGAGAAGGGGGCAGAGAGATGGGAGATGGGGAAAAAAGAGGAAGGAAGGGGGGAAGAGGGAGCCTGTGAAAAGGACAGAGGATAGGCGGGGGAGTGAGGATCAGAGCTGATAGGAGAGATAAATGGTGGAAGAGATGGCATCATCCGAGAGGGGGACTTGATGTAAGCCACTTTGGGAAAGGATAACGTATTTGACCTTTTTTTTCCTTTATTGAGTTTCGATTCCCCCTGAAGGGGGCGAGCTGGCAGCAGCTTATTATGCAGCACTTCAGCCTACAGAATTTCTTGTAAAAAGATGAAGATAATAAAAAATAACAGTTGGCGATAAAATCGGTGTCTTGAAGGTAAAACGGCAGAAAATTCTGGAACTTAAAATATAAAACACAGGGTTGACGATGCGAAAAATACACAGGAAGCAGAAAAATAATGGACAGACAATTAAAACACACGGCGACAGTCAGGTTTCTGTTCGCAAGAGATATAAAATGCACACCCAGTGACAGCATGATTTCTATTCGTAACACTGTGGAAAGATGCACAACACTGAACACTCACTTAAACACTGCACTAAAAAGTTGGCACAAATATGACATACCACAGCCGAGAAGAGCTGGGGGGGAAACTGGACAGATGACAGGGAAAAAGGGGGAGAAGGAGAGGAAAAGTGAAGGGGGTGGGGGAAAGGAGCCAATGGAGGATGAGTATCCATAAGAGGGGTGGGGGGGTGGGGCGCCGAGCAGACGTTCCAGGGTCTGGGGAAGGCAGAGGAGGGGAATAAAAAAGGACTCAGGTAGGGGGTGAGAAGGGAGATAGGGAGAGGTTAGGCAGGGAGAAAACACAGGTTGGAAGGAGGGGAAGAGGGAGCCCGGGGAAAGGACAGAGGAAAGGAGGGGGTTGAAATCAGAGTCGATAGGAGGGATAAATGGAGGGATAGAGGGCATCATCTGGGAGGGGGAGTTGATGAAAGTCACCTTGGGAAAGGAGATGTAGGGTGTAGAGATGGAGGGTAGGGGGGATACAACAGTGAAGACGTGGCAGGTGGCGGGGATGGGAGAGGAGCAACCAAGGGGTGAGGGGGTTCAAGGCGGCAGGAGGTGTAGAGGATGCGGATATGTTCGAGGAATAGTAGTAGATGGGGGAAAGGAATGAGATCATAGAGGATCTGGGTGGGGGATGGGAGGCATATATGGAAGGTGAGGCAGAGTACATGACACTCAAGGATATGGAGGGACTTATAGAATTTGGGGGGGGGGGGGGAAATATCCAAGCAGGATTGGCATAGCAGAGAATGGAACGAATTAAGGATTTGTAGGTGCAGCGGATGCTAGAGGGGTGCAACCCCCATGCCTGGCCAGAGAGGAGTTTGAGGAGTCGGAGGTGGTTGTGGGCTTTGGATTGGATGGAGCGGAGATGAGGGATCCAGGAGGGGTGAGGCCAAGGTAGATGAGGGTGGGGGTGAAGTATTTGACTTACGTCTGGGTTTATATAACAAGCTATGAGCGCGTGAGCGTAAGCCTTGTCTCCAACGGTGACCAACTGTAGACGTCTAGGCTTAAAAATTGAAGTATAAATACAATTTGTTTCAAGATTCCAATCTTAGGAAACCATATTCAGTTTAAAAAACACTGTTACATAAATAAACACAAAAATGTATGAGAAAAAACTTTTCAACATCAAATTTATAAAAGAACGTTAGTAAGTTATCTTATCAAATGGCTCTGAGCACTATGGGACTTAACAGCTGTGGTCATCAGTCCCCTAGAACTTAGAACTACTTAAACATAACTAGCCTAAGGACATCACACACATCGATGCCCGAGGCAGGATTCGAACCTGCGACCGTAGCAGTCGCACGGTTCCGGACTGCGCGCCTAGAACCGCGAGACATAATATACTGTGGGAGAAGGATAACAATTTTTTGTCTCTATTCTATTTATTTTGTGCTTATTTATATCTTATTTCTATTATTTAATAACGTAACAAGTTTACGTGTGCCTATCTGTAATCGTGTACACAGAGTCCTCTAGTCCAGGTACTATGGACTCCGTTGCCATGATAGCGGTCCAATATGGCTGTCCTCTCTGCTACGACGTTGTCTGTTGCCTAGTCAAGGCCTATGGACGCTGTTGTCATGGCAGCGGTGCAATATGGCTGCCCCCTTTACCACGCTGCTGTCCGTCGCCTAGGCAACGATAGGATCGATACACACTTTGGAGGGAATCCATCATCATAGTGCAAAAGATATTGGCAGCCTACACTGTGTATAGAGACATCCGCCAAAAAATACGAACATTTTGTTATTATATTTAGAATGATTGTATAAGCGATATTTAGTGAGTGAGGATGTATTGATATTTATTTTAACGGATGTCGGTTGTCGTATTGCTATTAGTTGCATAAAAGAAATATTTTCGAAGTAGTTATGTGGTTGTCAAACTGAGAGAAGTACGTATCAGCTATGTCCATTACTGGTTTATGGTATGGATATCATCATTAGAGCACTCTCGCGCTACATGTCACATAGGATTATCATAAAACTATGTAAAACTTAAAGTAAATGTCTTAAGGTATTAGTTAGATGTCATGTAACTAGAAAATTTATGGACGTCAATTTCAAAGGAATACATAATGTTAATTATCGTATATATAGCAAGCTTTTCTTTAAAAAAAATTAAAATAAAAGTTACAAGAAAGGAAAAGTATCATCCTTATATGCAAATAATACTTCCGAAAAGCTCGAAAAAATGTTCTATCGTAAAACTCCACTTGCTCATTCAGTAGAGCTGTTGGGTTCTGTTTATGACGTATGAAGATCTCCAAATGTTCTAAAATATCCATCATCGGCCCTTTTTCGGCCTTTTTAAGCCTAGATGTCTACCATTTGTCACCGCTGGAGGCGTTACTTACGCTCAAGTGCTCCTAGCGTGCTGTATAAACCCAGACGTAAAGTAAACTCCTTATAGTCTCCAGCCACACCTTGGTATACGTGACGCTACCAGCAGTCGACCAGTGGGTATAACATTACATTTATGTAATCCACTCTTTTAAGATAGTTATCATTAGTCTTGTCTAAGATATATGTTATAATTTCACAGTATGTCCGCACTGAAGATGGCCCCTGAGATGGGCTGAAACCGGTCGGCACCAAATAAATTATAGACGCGATTAAGACTGTTTTCTTAATACTAAATCTTGATAACCTGTTTAGAAATTTCAAATTATCGTCTTCCAGGAGGAAATCTACGAATATTCCTCAGTTTCCTATGTAGCAACCCTGTAGAGTAAGCGCAGACAATGTTATGGAAACGAAAACTTGCTCATTCACTTATAGGCAGCCATTCTTCGCCAGGTGCAGCTGTGAATCGAATGGGAAGACACCTCGATACACACTGAACAGCAAAGTATTCTCTGCGACTCACTTCAGAGCTGTTCGAAGAGTACTGTTGCAGAGACACTGAAAGAGTAACATCAGAGGCGTCTCGGCCTGCACTGCTACAAACAAATCGGCTGAAGAGAGCACTAACGGACATCGAATAATGTCTGATAATGCCTCTGCTGTTAGGGAATAAATGGTGTTTAAGACGGAGAGATGAATGAAGGTATAGTAATCGAAACGGTAGATTACGCAATAACAATTGTGTTGAGCATATAAGGATGTAAACTCACGCATGGCACGTCTCAGTTGACACAGATAGAAAACAATGCTTCACCTAACAACGTTGAAGGCACACCACAGCTGTCATCTGTCACAAGTAAATCTGTAGTCAGGCAATCCTCAGGTTCCAGTTTTGGGCAAAGATAGTGGAGCACTTACTCGAATGTGCTGGAATCCTGAAAAGACTTTAGTAGAGGGCTGAATGCATTGCTCAGTTCTTATCGATATTTCCTAATGATATAAAAACAAGACTGGCTAGGTTAGAACACAGAAAATAACATCAAACAGTAGTGCAGCACCAGTCATAATGTTGCTTGCGATATACAAGGTATAAGTGAAAAGGCGCCCACACAGGCAGTGAAAATTTTGTGAGCAAATATCGTGCGTATCGAATACAGAATTCCAATAGCTTGCGTTCAGGTTGCGTGGCTGGCACGCAGATTCCTCGCTGGGAAACATGCTGCAAAACATCGATTAATCGACGTATTGCTTACGTCATGCGTGCTCGGCGAGTTATTCGTTCACCTTTTTTAAGCGTTCCACTCTCGCTTCGTCCGGTGCAGATGGTATTCGTTCCCTCGTGGCAAAGTTGGTATCAGCAAAAACGCCGAACCATCCGAACAAGTTTTATATTTCAAAACAGAAACGCGTCCAAAGTCGCTCTTTTCATCAAATGCCATTGAAAAGTTGTTTTGCATCTCGCAGCGTGCGCGATAACGGTGAACTGCAATCGACTGACATACGCCACACATTTGCTCTGATAGTCTAAAATCAATCCAGCTATCGTATCTGTAACGTGGCGCTGTAAGTTTAAAGATTGCTAAAGTAAGCGAAAGTAAGGAAATGAATTTTAGAGATACATTTCCTTTGCTCATGGCACTGAATTCCAATTTAGAAGGACTGTTTGGTGAACATTAGTGGTGCAACTAAGGTCTGGTAGATCTGGTGAGGCAGAGGAAAATGGATGGTGGAAAAGAAGAGACCAGAAAAGACGAAAAAGAAAAAGATGGATTTGAGGCTTAGAGGGGAAGCAAGTGAAGATGAATGAAAGGAAGACTGAGTAGCTTCAGAGCGGCTATACATATAGGGTGTCTTTCCTAAGAGTCGTTGGGTGGATTTCCTCTCGTGTTTCGGCCGATATTTGCAATTTCATTTTCGCAACGTGTAACCGGAGTCAAGCCAAGGAAGTCTGCCCATTACGTCTCCCATGCGATGAGCAGCGCTGAAGGAAAGAGTCGGTTTACTTCCTATTACAAACAAGATTATTTTGAAAGTGGAATTTTACGTTGCTCAGACTTGAAAAAAAAATTAAATAACAATTTTAACTAAAATAACATAACTGGCTTTGATTGAGTTTATAAAGACACATACTCTTTTAGATACTAATATAATCACGGATTTCGGAAGAAGCCATACAATCAATCTTGAAGTGACGATGTAAAACCAATTTATTACGCACGTTACACACTTTTAAAATACTGTACTTGTATTTCGTGTCCTTCCGCAGTGATAGCAGCGACCCATAAAAGTTATCTGTGTCATTCCCGAAGCTGATGGCTAACTTTCCACCAAAGATGAATGTAAGAACGGTATTGGAGAACATCATCTTCATCGCTATAACTCAGGTCAGGAATATCTTACTTCTTCTCACTAGCCTCTAGCCATGCTACAATTCGACCTTCTAGCCTCTGGTGCATAATGACGCTAAAGTATAATGGAACTGCACGATTATTTCTAAGGCGCTGCAGTCATGGACTGCGCGGTTGGTCCCGGCGGAGGTTCTAGTCCTCCCTCGGGCATGGGCATGGGTGTGTGTGTGTGTGTGTGTGTGTGTGTGTGTGTGTGTGTGTGTGTGTTTGTACTTAAGATGATTTGGGTTAAGTGGTGTGGAAGCTTAGGGACTGGTGACCTTAGCAGTTAAGTCCCATAACATTTCACACACATTTGAATATTTTGCACGATTATTTCCTATCATATCAAAGCAACGGAGGCGTGAACCACAGTTGCTGCCAGTCTTTCAGATTTTCATGCACTTCGCAAGTGGATTACACAATTTTGCCATCAACACTATCACTGAAGGGTTAAAGTAAGAAAGTGGAAACACAAATTTGATGAGTCGCGTTGGTACAAATCTTGCTTCAATTTCATCTGTTTAGATTCAGCTACTAAAAGGCTCAAGATTAAAGGATTTCCGTCTAAGAACAACTAATAATTTCATTTTGCCTTTTCAGAGCTCGTAAAGTAACGTTTGAAAAAGAAATCATTTCAGATTTTGTTAGTTTTACTCTGGTACAGAAACATGTTATTACATTTCTGCAATTATAGAGTGACTATCTGTTACAAGTTTATTGAACACTGTTTTCAAAATTCGTTGCTTAGGACATGGCGACCGGTATTATCAAGTAGGATTTCCAGCAGGAAAACTCTCAAAGTTTGTTAGTATCGATTCTGCCCTTGCGGTGAATGCTGTCGGCGTACTTTAGTGGCAAACATTATCACAACGATAATTACAGGTAACAGTGAAGCTTATGTTTTGTTTCTGGGTAAGACAACTCGCAAGTTTGTGGACTAAATGCTCCGGAAGAAGTGCAATAGCCTCATTAATATTTAGACAAGTACAAACATTGTAAGGGGGTTCTGTTTAGTCTAAAGTTGTATTCATATTGTTATTATTATTATTAGTAGTAGTAGTAGCGATTTATGCCTTATTATAGATTTCCATAACGGTCACACCATTTAACTGGCGCAAACGCGATAAGCCAACACTATACCGACGAATAGAAAAGAGGGTGTAGGTGGCTATAAGGCGAGATTTGCAATATCATCTTGTTCTCTTACGGCCCCAGCTTAGTCATTTACTTCGTTAACATTATCAAATTAATCTCTGCAGTAAGGTGACAAAGGAAAAAGAGTTTTGTAAATGTTATGCAAAAATTTTCGACGTTTACTATTCTATCTAAACCTAATCGTTAAACGCAAGCAGTTTCGCAGTTAACAACTCAAGGAAACAAAACTATTTAAAAATTAATTCGCAATATTTTGAAGGAAAACACACAAAATTTAATTCTAGATTCTTAACTGCAAAAAAATAGGGTTTTCTCATATTCAAGGACGATGTTAGCCGAAGTGTGCCGCGCCGCGCATGGACTGTCCTGTAGGTCGTTTTTGTAGGCCGACTTGAGGACGTTTCCCGGCTTCATAGAGCACAAACGTTGGGAACGAACTTGTTCATCTAGACTTTCCGTATAACACTGTGGTACAATGTAAACAGTTATCGTTTACCTCCTCTACGTGTATACACACATTTTGAGTACCGACTAAGGCGACTTGTTCATGATCGCAAGGGAAAAAGATGTCACTTTTCTAAACACTGTACCTCAAAGAATAAGAGTTGTAAAGCCAAGTAATGATTACAGCCTTTTAACAGATTTTTGAGAACAATTTTGTACATGAAACACAGCTTTTGGTCTCACACTTCTTTCTCAACTGTATTTTGTGTAGCAAGTGAAACAAAGGATTTTAATCATTTATGTACAGCGTAGGCACATGTATCTCGAAAACAAAGTAGAAGTTTGATTTTCTTCTCTGGAGGTTCTTTACACAATTGAAATCAGACTTTTAAAAACACGTTTCTGTCATAAATTATGGTTCAAAAATCTTAAGAATAATTGTCAAAACTTTCAGTTATTAACTCAGTTTTTATTTCAAAAAACCTTTAATTTTCAAATTTAAGTCATAAGAGAAGTGAGTGTATCTTATAGTTAAGTGTGTTTGGAGACAGTACACAAAATTTGAACCATCTGTCTTTAACAGTTTCAAACGAATTTGTACCGAAACACTAAAAACTTAAACTTCTGGGAAATGCTAGTTAAAAGCTCTTTCTCTAACCACCTAGCGTAACAAAAATGCATCCCAGGTCCACATTTATCTGGTTTCTTGTGTTTGTCTCGCTCCCTTTTCTTTCCAGACTACTACTTATTCTTGCACCCTTGGTGGCATCCAACAGTAGTTTCTCCGTTTCGAAGAGTCTCCTGAGGTCAAAGGCAATTACGATTTTTCGTATATTCAGTCCACCAGGCAATCCCCTCAGTTCCATAACCTTAAAACGTCACATTGTACCAGCACTGCATACCTATTTCCAAAATATTTAGTCCTACCAGGACAGTTTCTGGTATCCGTGTCCATATAAAGTTGTTAAAACTCTCATTTGAGTTTTGAGACCGACGATGTAATCACTTCTCTAATAATCTTGTGACATTATGACATTAGAAACTAAAATGTCATAAAAAAACAAGTCAGATCAATATTATGATTTTAACAGAACTGTCTGCGTGACATGGCGCAGTAATCACGTTTGCTGACACTTATTAATTCATTTAATTTTGAGGCTTTGCTAGGTGCAATTTCCTCGAAATAAACTCTCTCTTGTTCAGTAAAATAAAGAGAATTGTATTAGATAAAAATTTTAAAAGTTCTACTTTTTGACACTTACTCGTGTCCTATTCCCCTTAAGTAATTCGTGGACTGCCATAGTGATATCTACCCGGCAGTGCCTTACAAAACTCCTTAACCTCTCTGCTATTAACGGTGGTATGAGACATGCACATGTGAGAAGGCTTAGGTTCGCCTCTGGGAAAAAACAGTAAGCTACAGAGGAGATGCAGTTACGTTGGTACTCTGTTTCACCGTGTTCAACCGCAGAAATGTACCACTCATTAAGCGTCTCTTGCACAGGGAAAATGTGACTTTACAAATAGTTGTATGTGCTCGTGTTCAGATGAGCGATTAGGGACAATCTTCACGTGTCAGCATCTCCGAGCGCTGGAGAAAATTACCCTGCTCAGGAGAACCCGAATGCGGGATTTTTCACGCGTCGTAAGGCACGAAGTGGTGGGGGCAGAGCCTGGAAGTGTTACCGCTTGCACAGTCGCACTGGGGGGAAGTAAATCATCGTTTTTATGACTTACAGACTGGATAGCGAACTCCCTTTTACGACCATGTTATTTCCACAAAAATCTCACACCCTTCTGATGACCTATAGAAAGAAAAGAAGAGAGCGTGAGAGAACAATTCACAGCCAATGCTGGCGGAGAATGCGGTTTACGGTGGTCCGAGATATTCAGCAACCACTGACAATGCTATATGTCATACGGAAGTGAGTGATAAGATGTGGGTAATAAAGTTACTCCGCAGTCCATAACCGTACTGATTCGAAGCCACTGTAGTGAATCTGTCTTCAAGGCTAAGTTAATTTAGCCCTCACTTACGTAATTCAAACTTGTTTAAAAAGACCAGCCATTTAACACGCACTGCTAGATGACAGTTCCCTCCGATTTTGTCTGTGGGTGAAGATATCAGCGGTATGCCCCCTTGTTGCTGCTGTTTACTTTCCATTAGACAGTCTTTCCTGTCTCCGAATCCACTGCACTAGCCACGTGTTCGGCCTACCTGTATTTCATTTTTGTTACGCGGGAGAACTCTTCTTGCATTCTGGTCTGTTCTCCGGCCAATTTCTTCGTCCTCCTTTGTCTCGTAACACTTCCTACCACTCACATCTTCAATTATCGCTAACCAACGGTTAATTTGTGATCTATTTTGAAATTAAAATCCTATGCCACACTGCCGTAAGTGAGATTAAACATTATTGATTTCCTTTGTCCGACACACGTGAATTTTGACAGTCCTCTCTAGTTTCCCAAAAGTGCTCATAAAACTTTTAATCGTCTATCTCTTTCTTATTGCGTCCTCTTCTTAGTCGTCTTCTACTGCCATAAATGTAAAAAAGAAAGAGAATAAATACCTCGTTCCAGGATTTTATTGTTAATAAATATAGTTTCCTTTTTGACACGTTTGTTGTTCATTATGTACTCCTATAATAACTAATTTACGGACTTTGTTTTCTACTTGCACAGTTGAGTGTTTCCACTCCTTATTGAAGCTCAGCTGCACTAGTTACGCAACAACTTAAACAAACGAAAGTTCTTCTGAGGCCTTCAGATGACTCGTACTCAATTTTTTATTGTATTTGAGGATTCGAAAATTTCAGATTGGAATGATGAGACTAGTTTTGTTGATAAACCTCCTTGTATGATATTTCTTTCATTTATGCAATTTTGACTATCCTGACGTATGCATCCTCCAGTATACTCACATTAGTTGAGTCACTGATATATCTTACAAACACGAGAAACTTAGAGAGGATTACAGAGGCTGTGTTGGAGAACAAATTGCGGCAGGAACTCACGTCGGGAAACGCTATTAAAAGGCACTACAGGGCGTCGAAGTTACTGTTAAAAAGCTAGGTCAAACCACTGACAGCAAACATAATGTTACTGTTAAAGTGCGCGGTCACACTACTTGTAGCAAATGTAAAAGTTAATATTAAGGCGCTGGGTCACCACACTGACAGCAAACGCAACTTTACGGTTAAAGCGCCACGTTATCCCATTGGCAGCAAACCTAAAGTGATTATTAAAATGCTAGGTCCCTCCACAGGCAACAAAAGTTACTTTAGTTTAACGGTAATGGAAGTAACGGGACTCCCTTCGTTCTGGACGTTAGATAGTGGCTAAAGTGGCCACACCAATCGCACACCGTTACAGAACGCTAACGCAGCAACGACACAAATCTACTTTCGTTTGCTACGAAATGTTTTCCCCCTTCGTTTATTAAGTAAGAAAGACGGAGAAGGCAGGGTTACTGAAAGGCATCATTATGGAATTGTTCGTAAATGTTCGTGAGAGGTGCCATGCAGCGGACGCAGTTTCGATTCCCGACTGGGTCGGACATTTTCTCTGCCCGGGTCTGAGTGTTACGTTGTCCTCATCGTCATCAACAGCCAAGTCCCTCGGCGTGACGTCAACTGAAATGACTTGTAACTCGGCGGCCGAACCTCCCCAGGTGGGGACTCTCAGCCGTAAATGCCATACGATCATTTCATTTCATTTCATGTACGTAAATTTCGGATATACTGTGGTGATGACGTTGCTACACACGCACTTGCCGTGTAATATGCGAACTGACAGAATATGCACTTTGCTTCACATCCATCACTCGGAGCGATTTCTCATTACTGCTCGAATATCGATGTGGGAAATTCAAGACCTATAAACGAAAACAACCTGGGCATGCCACGACAGTACAGCAGATGCTTTATCAGTCACAGTGTGGTAGACAGCAAGAGGCATAAATGAGACATAGGATTTATAAAATAATAATAATCAACAGGGTTCTATCAGAAAAGTGTTAACTACGAGAACTGTGTGTTGTAAAATGTATCGGGCATCTTTTGTTTCTAACTCTCTACGTCGCACGCGCGGAGGCATTATGGCCTGTTCAAGGTGGTGGGACCGTCGGTACTCTCGTTAAGCGTAGCTTTTAACATGGAACGGAATAACAGGTGAAAATTATTTATTCTTGGCGCTGTGTAATGCTAGATCAAAGCTGTGAGACGAAGCTGAGTTGTGGAACATAATTATTAAAATCTCTCGGTTGGCTTTGCCTCATGGCGTGATTAAAACAAAATTCTGACGGAGACGGAAGACTGAATTTTAATACCCTCTTTTGTCCAGCCGATCTTACTCCTTCAGTGCATTTCAATTCCGTGCTCCTTCTTTTGATTCGCAGGTTAAGGAGAGACAATTTAAAATACCGCAAAAGAACCATGCCTTCCAGATACCAGAACAGCTGTTCATTACTACATATCTATACAAATTCTATATGGTGGCCCGTTGCCTAATTAGCTGAGAGTTTTTTAAATAGGTCTTAGATTAATGAATACATCGCAACGAAATTTCACGTTTATTAACGTCACTTTCTAAGAAATTACATAACAGTAAGATTGGTGCTTAAAATAGTTATCATTTGTATTTATGCAGGCGGACAATAGCACAATATTTCTTAATTAATATGTACGAACTCTTTACATTTATATTTCTTCTTCTTTCTTTTTTTGGGTCATCTAAGGACCACCAATTATAATGCAGCTTTCTTTGTTATTCTTTCTTTTTCCTCCAGAATTCTTTCATCTTTTCACCATGTATCCGTTTCCTCTCCTCGGACTTTTTTACCCTGTCTTCTTCTCGCTCTTGCCTTGGAATCCTTCCATTTTTAACACTTTCCTCTTGAAAGTCTTTCTGTTGCATCTTTTTCCCTTATGCTCGTTTTTTTCCAAATCCTTCCTAACTTCTTTCATCCGGGCTATTATTGACATCTTGTCCAAAAAATATTTAAAAATCTGTATGGTTAACCTGTTGCTGTTCATTCTGCATACGTGTCCTCTTTCATAGTGTATCATTTATGTTTTCTATATTGGGATAAACTTCTTCGTAACTTCCATACCTCTGTATGTTTTGGTGGTCCAAGTATTCTTCGAATGATTTTTCTTTCTAGGACTTCAAGTTTGTGTAATTTGTAGTTCAGTACTAAACACTCACTTGCATAAAGACATTCTGGTTTTACTACTGTGTTGTAGCGCTGTATCTTCAAATTTTTAGACAGACACCTTTTGCTGTAGGCATTCCGAGCTATTCCATAAGCTCTCTCCGTTTTATGTACTCTTTCTTCTATAGCGAATTGTTCTAAGCCATTTTCTTGGATAATTTCTCTCAATATTTAAATTTATTTACCCTCTTTATCTGGCCAATATCTGTTGCTAGGGATTCCGGAGCATTTTTTACATTTGTCATAAATTTGGTTTTTTTCTACACATATGCTTAAACCTGCTTTGCTGGCTATTTCTTCTATGAGACCTATTTGTATTCCATCATTTGTTAGGTTTTCAGAACGAATGACAAAATCATCCGCAAATGATAAACAGTGAATATCAATACCTTTGCCGGCCGCGGTGGTCTCGCGGTTCTAGGCGCGCAGTCTGGAACCGTGTGACTGCTACGGTCGCAGGTTCGAATCCTGCCTCGGGCATGGATGTGTGTGATGTCCTTAGGTTAGTTAGGTTTAAGTAGTTCTAAGTTCTAGGGGACTAATGACCACAGCAGTTGAGTCCCATAGTGCTCAGAGCCATTTTGAACCAATACCTTTGTTTGTAGTTGCCAGTCTGATTAGTGATAGCTTCTCTTCTTTTAGGTTTTGTTTCCATTCTCTTATTATTTTCTCTAGCACACAGTTAAAGAGGAGTGGAGAAAGGCCTTCACCTTGCCTTACACCTGTTTCTACGTTGAATGCCTCCTATATTTCACCCTGAAACTTTACTTTTGACTTATTGTCTGTGAGCGTTTCATAAATAATGTTTGCTAATTTGAATTTCATGACAAATTCTCTGATCACTTTATCTATATCAACCGAGTCACATACCTTTTTATAATCTATAATTGTTACAACTATATTTTTGGAGTTTGTAAGTCTGTGAAAAATTATGGACTTCAGGTTGAAAATCTGTTCTGAGCAAAATCTTCCCTTTTTAAATCCACTTTGATATTCTCCCAATTGGCTATCAAGTGTTGCTTCTACCTTGTTTTATAGTATTGTCGAAAATATTTTACAACCCACTGGCAACAAAGATATACCTCTGTAGTTATTTACATTTTGCTCATCACCTTTCTTGTGCAAGGGATGGATAAGAGCCACTTTCCAGTCTGCTGGTATCTTTTCAGTTTCCCATATTTCTTCAAACATTAGCCGAAGGTTAGTTATAATTTTTGGTTGAAACCATTTAATAAGTTCAGCTGTAATTGAGTCTTCTCCGCTGGCTTTCTTGGTTTTCAGGGTACTTACGGCTTTTTTTTTCAATTTCTTCAGGTGTTGGTGGTGAATCTGCTTCTGTATTTTCATGGAGATCTGAAAATGCCAGCTTATATTTTGGTTCTTCACAGTTCAATAATTTTCAAAGTACTTTCTTATAATTTTTTAATTCTGGCTGTTGCTTAGGCCTACTTTACCATTTTCATCTGTGAAGCAAATACTTTGATCTTGGTGGCCCTTTAGATGACTTTTAAACATCTGATAGGAATTTCGGGAGTTACTTTTTACAAAGTTGTTTTGTATGTCAAGATGTTGTGATTTCACAAAAGATCTTTTAGCACTCTTTATTATTCTTGCTACTTCTTTCCTTTGCATTCTAAATGCATCAAGAGGTTCAGGCTCCCCAGAAAATTCCTATTTCTTCCACTGTTTTGTTCTTTCTGTAACTGCTTCTTCAGATATTTCATTCCACCAGACTTTCTGCTTTATTTTTGTTGTTCCAAAAGTATTTTTCGCCGCCCTGTTGATTACTTTCGATATTTCTTCCCATTTCCCTAATGTACTTTCTTTAATTTCTTCGTGAAAATTTTTTATTACCTATTTGGTGATGTTGAACCTGTCTGTATTACGTTTTATTAATTTTTGATGTCTCTTTTGGTTTTTTTGGGGAGAAGCTTCAGTTTAGTCTTAGTTAGGTAATGATCAGAACCAAATTCCCGGGTTCTTGCTACTTTTACATTCATGATTTCTTTAAAACTGCATTTAGAAATAGCCACTCGATCTAACTAGAACTCCTCTAGCATTGTATTCGTAGAGATCCATGTTTTTCCCTTTCTTGGTACTTTTTTGAAGAAGGTTGACATTACGTTCAACTGAAATGTTCTACAAAGACTGATTAATCTTGAGCCAATTATGTTTGTTCTTTTATGGACTGGATAATATCCTACTATTTTTCGAAACGATTTTTCCCTCCATCTTTGCACATTAAAATCCCCCATTAGTATAACAACATTTCATTTTGGAATTTTTGATATTTCTTCTTCTAGAAGTTCCCAGAATGCTTCTACTTTACTTTCATTTTTCTTACTGTCGTTATTGATTGGAGCATGTCAGCAACCGGTAGCTGAGTGGTCAGCGCGACAGAATGTGAATCCTAAGGGTTCGAGTCCGATTCCCGGCTGGGTCGGAGATTTTCTCCGCTCAGGGACTGGGTGTTCTGTTGTCTTTTTCACCATCATCATCTCATCCCCATCGACGCGCAGGTCCCCGAAGTGGCATCATTTCGAAATACTAGCACCCGGCGAACGGTCTACTCGACGGGATGTCCTAGCCACAAGACATTTAAATTGATTGGAGCACGCCAATTAATAAAGGTATACTGTTTATTTTTGCATTTAACTGTGAGAAGAGATAGTATTTCTGAACTTGATTTTAATTCTGTAATGTTATCTACTAAACTTCTATGAACATAGAAAGCGGAACCAAGTATTGGCGTGCGTTTCATGATTTTTATTGCTGGTTTACCCATAAAAATTCTGTGGTTTTTGTTTTCTGCAACATTTCCATCCAAAAATCTTGTTTCTTGGACTGATAAAATTTGTATTTCATGCTTATCTAAGAGACTGTAAAGTTCTTTTTGTTTACCAATTTTTAGTAATGAGTTTACACTACCGATGCCTGTAAAGAATTTCCTTTTGAACTTTAGTTTGGAATGATACCATCCTTAATGCAGATGTTGGGACTCCCAAGAACCCTGGGTCCCGGTGCGTTGCATAAAGCAATGGTGGGTTCCTCTTTCAAGTTATCACATGGAGAGGCGCTTTCATCTAGCGGACTTTCCATTCTGCAATTAAAATTGTACATGGTAGGAAATAAATTCCAAATTAAGAGCGGATTGTTAGTGTAAAATGATTATTTTTCATGGTTTTCTCCATTAGGTTCTTCCCCTCTCTCTGCCGTTAGGAGTTTGGATTCCTCTTCTGCCTTTGAGACAGTTGACCGGGCTTCGCTTGTAACCCTAGACAGGGGCGCTCACAGGGTGTACCATCCAGAGCCAGATAGACCCAGGTTTTTTTACGAGGTATTACTCCTCCCTCTTCTCCTTCCTCATCGCTTGCAAGATGTGGCCTCGGGCTTGGGACCGGCTGTGGCAGACTTTATTTTTATGTAGCTTATATTTCTGTTAATTTCATATTTGACAATTTGTTGCTTATGTATTTTCTGAAGTACCATGTGATCTCTAGGACTCCACTTCATGCCGTAAGAATTTCTGTCGTGCAGTTTGTTCATAGTACTAAGTTACTCATTGAGTATACGAACTGTCTTATTCACTGTCTATGATCACAGATTTAAATATGACGGAAAGCACTCCGGCTTAGAGCCGGTTGGCAGGACTGAGACAGAACAACGTTGAGACAAGTGGCATATTCATCATTTTCTGAAGACTTCGGCAGAATGTTGAATAGGATATTTGTCTAAACGTTGCGGTAGCTTAGCACTGCCACCAACTGGAAACCCGAAGATAAGTAACTTCCTCCGATACGCTTTAGGTACCCTCCACTGCGTGTGCTGTCAGCTGCCGTCTTGGAGTGGTTACTGCGCATTTACGCTGAACATGGGCAGTGGTAACATCTATGTGACGGAACAGTGTATATGTCTCATATTCTTTCATTATTTCTCATGTTGTTGTTGTTGTTGTTGTTGTTGTGGTTTTCAGTCCTGAGACTGGTTTGATGCAGCTCTCCATGCTACTCTATCCTGTGCAAGCTGCTTCATCTCCCAGTACATACTGCAACCTGCATCCTTCTGATTCTGCTTAGTTAATTCATCTCTTGGCCTCCCTCTACGATTTTTACCCTCCACGCTGCCCTCCAATACTAAATTTGTGATCCTTTGATGACTCAGATCCCTTCTGCTGGTCAAGTTGTGCCACAAACTCCTCTTCTCCCCAATCCTATTCAGTACCTCCTCATTAGTTATGTGATCTACCCATCTAATCTTTAGCATTCCTCTGTAGCACCACATTTCGAAAGCTTCTATTCTCTTCTTGTCCAAACTAGTTATCGTCCATGCTTCACTTCCATACATGGCTACACTCCATACATATACTTTCAGTAACGACCCTGACACTCAAATCTATACTCGATGTTAACAAATTTCTCTTCTTCAGAAACGCTTTCCTTGCCATTGCCAGCCTACATTTTATATCCTCTCTACTTCGACCGTCATCAGTTATTTTGCTCCTCAAATAGCAAAACTATTTTTCTCCTCAAATAGCAAAACTCCTTTACTACTTTAAGTGTCTCATTTTCTAACCTAATTCCCTCAGCATCACCTTACTTAATTCTACTACATTCCATTATCCTCGTTTTGTTTTTGTTGATGTTCATCTTACATCCTCCTTTCAAGACACTGTCCACTCCGTCCAACTGATTCCAAGTCCTTTGCTGTCTCTGACATAATTACAACGTCATCGGTGAACCTCAAAGTTTTTATTACTTCTCCATAGATTTTAGTACCTACTACGAATTTTTCTTTTGTTTCCAATACTGTTTGCTCAATATACAGATTGAACAACATCGGGGAGAGGGTACAACCCTGTCACACTCCCTTCCTAACCCCACTGCTTCCCTTTCATGCCCCTCGACTCTTGTAACTGCCATCTGGTTTCTGTACAAATTGTAAATAGCCTTTCGCTCCCTGTGTTTTACCCTGGCCACCTTCCGCATTTGAAAGAGATTATTCCAGTCAACATTGTCAAAAGCTTTCTCTAAGTCTACAAATGCTAGAAACGTAGGTTTGCCTTTCCTTAATCTAGCTTCTAAAGTCAGTCTAAGGTCAGTATTGCATCACGTGTTCCCATATTTCTACGGAATCCAAACTGATCTTCCACAAGGTCGGCTTCTATCAGTTTTTCCATTCGTCTGTAAAGAATTCGCGTTAGTATTTTGCAGCTGTGACTTTTTAAACTGATAGTTCGGTAATTTTCGCATCTGTCAACACCTGCTTTCTTTGGCATTAGCATTATTATATTCTTCTTGAAGTCTGAGGGTATTTCGCCTGTCTCATACATTTTGCTCACCAAATGGTAGAGTTTTGTCAGGACTGGCTCTCCCGAGGCTGTCAGTAGTTCTGATGGAATGTTGTCTACTCCCTGGGCCTTGTTTCGACTTAGGCCTTTCAGCGCTCTATCAAACTCTTCATGCAGTACCATATCTCCCATTTCATCTTCATCTACATCCTCTTCTATTTCTATAACATGGCCCTCAAGTACATCGCCCCTGTATAGACCCTCTATGTATTCCTTCCAACTTTCTGCTTTCCCCTCTTTGCTTAGAACTGGGTTCCCATCTGAGCTCTTGATGTTCATACAAATCGTTCTGATTTCTTCAAAGGTCTCTTTAATTTTCCTGTAGGCAGTATCTATCTTACCCCTAGTGAGATAAGCCTCTACATCCTTACATTTGTCCTCTAGCCATCCCTGCTTAGCCATTTTGCACTTCCTGTCGATCTCATTTTTGATACGTATGTATTCCTTTTTGCCTGCTTCATTTACTGCATTTTTATATTTTCTCCTTTCATCTGTTAAATTCAATATTTCTTCTGTTACCCAAGGATTTCTACTAGACCTCGTCTTTTTACCTACTTGATCCTCTGCTGCCTTCACTACTTCATCCCTCAAAACTACCCATTCTTCTTCTACTGTATTTCTTTCGCCCATTCTTGTCAATTGTTCCCTTATGCTTTCCCTGAAACTCTGTACAACCTCTGGTTCTTTCAGTTTATCCAGGTCCCATCTCCTTAAATTCCCACCTTTTTGCAGTGTCTTCAGTTTTAATCTAAAGTTCATAACCAATAGATTGTGGTCAGATTCCACATCTGCCCCTGGAAATGTCTTACAATTTAAAACCTAGTTCCTAAATCTGTGTCTTACCATTATATAATCTATCTGATACCTTTTAGTAGCTCCAGGCTTCTTCCATGTATACAGCTTCCTTTTATGAATCTTGAACCAAGTGTTAGCTATGATTAAGTTGTGCTCTGTTCAAAAGTCCACCAAGCTGCTTCCTCTTTCATTTCTTAATCCCAATCCATATTCACCTACTACATATCCTTCTCTCCCTTTTCCTACTATCGAATTCCAGTCACCCATGACTATTAAATTTTCGTCTCCCTTCACTATCTGAATAATTTCTTTTATTTCATCATACATTTCTTCAATTTCTTCGTCATCTGCAGAGCTAGTTGGCATATAGACTTGTACTACTGCCGTAGGCGTGAGCTTCGTGTCTATCTTGGCCACAACAATGCGTTCGCTGTGCTGTTTGTAGTAGCTTACCCGCATTCTTATCGTTTTATTCATTATTAAACCTTCTCATGTGTTATCCCTATTTGATTTTCTATTTATAACCCTGTATTCACCTGACCAAATGTCTTGTTCCTCCTGTTACCGAACTTCACTAATTCCTACCATATCAAACTTTAACCTATCCATTTCCCTTTTTAATTTTTCTAACCTACCTGTCCGATTAAGAGATTCCACGCTCCGATCCGTAGAACGCCAGTTTTCTTTCTCCTGATAACGACGTCTTCCTGAGTAGTCCCCCCCACGGAGACCCGAATGGGGGACTATTTTACCTCCGGAATATTTTACCCAAGAGGACACCATCATCATTTATCGATACAGTAAAGCTGCATACCCTCGGGAAGAACTACGGCCGTAGTTTCCCCTTGCTTTCAGGCGTTCGCAGTACCAGCAAAGCAAGGCCGTTTGGTTAGTGTTATAAGGCCAGATCAGTCAATCATCCAGACTGTTGCCCCTGCAACTACTGAAAAGGCTGCTGCCCCTCTTTAGTAACAATACGTTTGTCTGGCCTCCGTTGTGGTTGCACCTACGGTACGACTATCTGTATCGCTGAGGCACGCAAGCCTCCCCACCAACGGCAAGGTCTATGGTTCATGGGGGGTATTTCTCATACATTTGCAATATTTATAACATTAATATCATACCAAAAATCTGAATATGTTATGTAATATATACGGAATTATTGAAACAAAACAAAGTGAAGAAGATAAGTAAATAACATTCCATCACAACTTCAGGCTCACAAGTAAGGCTGCCGGAAGAAAAAAAAAAGAGAAAATGCTCGTTGTGGGGAACAAATGCGTTGATTCCGAAACCGACAGCAAGAAATAGTTCTGTCGTCTCTCCGGTGCTCATGACACGCTGGAAAAACGCAAGCAGGATATGAAAAATTGAACCTCGAGATAAAAGCGGTTGTCAGGGCAGAGGCCCTTCATCGTGACGCACGGGACACTTGCACAAAACGCCTGTGGAAAGAGAAATGGGTGGTGGTGGCGGGAGGCGGGAGGCGGGGGTAGGTACGTAGAGATAGAAGGCAAACAACACGGAGCGAGTTACGGGCTGTGGACTCCGTAAATCACAGGCCGTTCCTGTGAGTGTCAGAGGCGAGATGAGTCTCACATCTGGCCGCTACAGAAATGTCGGCCCTAGCGACGGCAGCAACCTGTGTCGAACAGGCTCCCGAGAACGTATGCCGAATAATATCCAGTGATCGGCAGTCTGATTCGAGACAGGTGTCTTGATGGAGCAAGTGGTGCTTTATCACGTCAAACGTAATCAAAATTTGATTGAAAAGGCAATTACCAGACGTGTTTTACTTTTCGGATGCAAAGCACAGACAACGAACGCGTAGAAGAATCAACATGTTTGGCGGTTGAGGCTATCGTTTGATGTGAAAGATACCGTGAGCAGCTAAATGTGACATTTACTAGAGTTAATCCTTCTAGATGTTCCTTGGTTATATTGTGCGAAATGCGACACTATCATCGTTTTAGGATGTCTCGTGTCTTAATAATTCTTTCTAGTACTTTTACTTTACTGGGCAGCAATTAAGAGTTTTACCTATACGGTTAACAGTTCTAGCTTACATCTACTGTCAGCTTCAGGTTTCTTGACAAGAGAAATAAGACTAACCCAATTAAAAGCATGTAATATACAGGGTGAAAAGTATTTAAACCTACAAACTCTGGAAGCTTGTAGGCGCCATCAACACAAATACACTCCTGAAAATTGAAATAAGAACACCGTGAATTCATTGCCCCAGGAAGGGGAAACTTTATTGACACATTCCTGGGGTCAGATACATCACATGATCACACTGACAGAACCACAGGCACATAGACACACGCAACACAGCATGCACAATGTCGGCACTAGTACAGTGTATCTCCATCTTTCGCAGCAATGCAGGCTGCTATTCTCCCATGGAGACGATCGTAGAGATGCTGGATGTAGTCCTGTGGAACGGCTTGCCATGCCATTTCCACCTGGCGCCTCAGTTGGACCAGCGTTCGTGCTGGACGTGCAGACCGCGTGAGACGACGCTTCATCCAGTCCCAAACATGCTCAATGGGGGACAGATCCGGAGATCTTGCTGGCCAGGGTAGTTGACTTACACCTTCTAGAGCACGTTGGGTGGCACGGGATACATGCGGACGTGCATTGTCCTGTTGGAACAGCAAGTTCCCTTGCCGGTCTAGGAATGGTAGAACGATGGGATCGATGACGGTTTGGATGTACCGTGCACTATTCAGTGTCCCCTCGACGATCACCAGAGGTGTACGGCCAGTGTAGGAGATCGCTCCCCACACCATAATGCTGGGTGTTGGTCCTGTGTGCCTCGGTCGTATGCAGTCCTGATTGTGGCGCTCACCTGCACGGCGCCAAACACGCATACGACCATCATTGGCACCAAGGCAGAAACGACTCTCATCGCTGAAGACGACACGTCTCCATTCGTCCCTCCATTCACGCCTGTCGCGACACCACTCGAGGCGGGCTGCACGATGTTGGGGCGTGAGCGGAAGACGGCCTAACGGTGTGCGGGACCGTAGCCCAGCTTCATGGAGACGGTTGCGAATGGTCCTCGCCGATACCCCAGGAGCAACAGTGTCCCTAATTTACTGGGAAGTAGCGGTGCGGTCCCCTACGGCACTGCGTAGGATCCTACGGTCTTGGCGTGCATCCTTGCGTCGCTGCGGTCCGGTCCCAGGTCGACGGGCAGGTGCACCTTCCGCCGACCACTGGCGACAACATCGATGTACTGTGGAGACCTCACGCCCCACGTGTTGTGCAATTCGGTGGTCCGTCCACCCGGCCTGCCGCATGCCCACTATACGCCCTCGCTCAAAGTCCGTCAACTGCACATACGGTTCACGTCCACGCTGTCGCGGCATGCTACCAGTGTTAAAGACTGCGATGGAGCTCCGAATGCCACGGCAAACTGGCTGACACTGACGGCGGCGGTGCACAAATGCTGCGCAGCTAGCGCCATTCGACGGCCAACACCGCGGTTCCTGGTGTGTCCGCTGTGCCGTGCGTGTGATCATTGCTTGTACAGCCCTCTCGCAGTGTCCGGAGCAAGTATGGTGGGTCTGACACACCGGTGTCAATGTGTTCTTTTTTCCATTTCCAGGAGTGTATTTTTCCCTAATGTCGTTTATTCCTGTGAGGAATATTTAATCTGGTGGAGGGAGGTTTCTCTGGTGGCAAATTAACTAAACCAACAAACACTTTTCCATTGTTTTATGACCAAGAGGCAAGACATTAACACAAACCAATTTCAGTTACAGTAGATTTTCAAAAATGCCTCCATTGACATGTAAACACAGATTAAACTGTTGGATCATGTTCTGTTTGACATGGGCAAGAACCCCAGGAGTATTCTGAATTGTTCCTGCTGCTGGTGGTATCCGCGCAACCAGATCCTCTTCTGATGCAACAGGAGTTGGATAAGCAAGGTTGGGCATCTCGACCCACGAAAAAGTCCAGAGGGGACATATCTGAGGATCAAGCAGGCCGTTGTACAGGACCACCTCTGCCAGTTCACGTTTCTGGGAACCGTCGGTCCAGGAATCGACGCACACGACGACTGAAATTTACCGGCGCCTCGCCATGTTGGAACAATTTGCGTTGTCGTGTAGGGAGCGGGACGCCTACCAGCAATTCTGGCAATGCTCTGGCGAGAAAATGGTAATATTATCTGCCATTTAATGGCCTAGGTAGCAGATGCGCCTCAATTAAACAGTCCTCAACAATACCGACCTGCACATTAATGAAGAACCGCACTTGATGAGCGCTAGTAACCGTGGCATGTGGGTTATCCTCACTCCAAACATGCGAACTGTGCATGTCGAAGACTGCATCATGCCCGAACGTTGCTTCATCGGTAAATAACACAGAGGATGGAAATGTGGGATACATTTCACACTGTTCCAGGTACCACCGCGAAAACTGTGCTCTGGGTGGCCAATCAACTGGTTCGAAGTTATGGACACGCTGCAAGTGAAATGGACGTAAAAATTGCCCTCGAAGGACTGTTCTTACATTCGTCTGATTCGTCCCCATGTTACGTGAAATTGCATGATTGTTGATTGATGGATCCTGCTCCACAAGCTGCAAGACAGCTTTCTCAAATTGCAGCGTTCTTGCGTGCGACGGCGTCACGGTCCAGGTACTCTGCTATGTGACCCGGTCTCACGCAGATGTTGGTACACAGCAGCAAAGGTTGTATGATGCGGGATACGGCGATTAGTATATTGTTGTTGATACACCCACTGTGCACCTCTCCCGCTGTGGTGCACTACGTAGTATGCACCAACCGTATCAGTGTACTCACTCTAGTTGTATCGCTCCATTAGTAAACACAGACAATGCACTGCTACACTGGTGGACAGCAGTTGCCTACAACTGAAGAGCGTAATACGCCCTCTAACAACTGAAGAGCGTAATATGGCCTACACCGGTTTAATTCATCCTCATAGGAAAAAAACGATATTAGGGAAAAATTTTTGTTTTGATGTCACCTACAACCTCCCAGAGTTCGTCGGTTTAAATACTTTTTACCCCGTAATTATACACGGTACAGTCACATTAATGTGGCCTCTGCCTAAGTTTCACATCAATGTGGAATGACCACTCAGAGACGGCAGGTGGCAATACCGGCAGTGGATGGTATGCAAAGCAAGTCGAGGAGACGCGGCAAACAATGCAGTAGTTAAAATTTCTTAGACTTACGCGATGATTCGTTGTCTCGTGCAATCGGATGTACCGCTTGTGGTCACATCTTCCCAACATGATATATCGTAGTCAAAACTCAGTGTCTTCATCAGGTGTTTCCTGAGACTGGTAGCTTTGCTGAACGGGTCCCATATTTATGCCTGGGAAGTGACTTGTGTTCACTATGCCGTCCGCACCTGCTGTGGGTACTTTTCGCAGTGGTATCTGTCTCAAGGCGCTTCCTCTTCCGTCTGTCTTCTGCGGTGGCAGCCATCCCATGACGTTCCCCGAGGCGCATTCCTAGAACTATCCTGATGCTATATATTTTCCTTATGTTGTTATCCACCTTTCCCTCGTGACTGTGTCCTCCACCTGGCGTTCTGAAATCGGTACGCGCCTACGAGGTGCGCTTCCTGCGGCATCAGGCTGCTGTTGGAGTTGCATGTCTTGCCTGCGCTGGCTGCAGCAATGTGCTGTGACGGTAGCTACGGTATGGAGTTTCGTGTTATGTCTGCTCCCACGTTGTCCGGTGCCTGATGTATCAGGTGATTGTTGTTGTTCCGTGTCTTGTCGATGACCAATGTGGCTGTTTCCCAAGGAGATAGTTGCCGCCTTCTGCTCCGTATGAGTCCTGATCCTGTTAACTGTGTTTTTCTGTAGTTTCTGTAGTAGTTCCAAAGCCAAATCTCACACGCCGTACTAAGCCGGTATCCTACTTCCCGGTTGATTAAGTTCCCCAGTATCTTGATTTCAATAGACTTTTTGATGAAACTGTCCCACAATGTGAGGGCTCGAATCAGCATCCTGGTTTCATCGTACTTAATGGTGTGTTCAAGTTCCAGGTAATGTTCTGCTTTCATTGATTTAGTGGCCTGTATTCCCCTCGTATGTCTTCGGTGTTCTTCACCAATTTTCTGATGGTTTCTTTCATAGAAAAAAAAAAAAACAAATTCGCAATGTATGTGGTACCTACCAGGTTTTCTCAACCCCAGATCGTGCTTGACATTTCCGAAGAGCACCCTGATCTTGCTGCACAGAAGAACGCACTTTTAATTTTGCGTTTCTTCGAGAGTCTGCTGATCTCAGCAGAGATAGGTCCTGCAAACGGTAGAAGGGTTACTTTCCTGGTCTCATCTTCTTATTCCTTTTCCATTGTATCGGGTCGTCTGGAGGGGTACAAAGATTCGCTCGGCTATTCCCGACGGAAGTTCTAGTCCTCCCTCGAGCATGGGTGTGTGTGTTTGTCCTTAGGGTAATTTAGGTTAAATAGTGTGTAAGCTTAGGGACTGATGACCTTAGCAGTTAAGTCCTATAAGATTTCACACACTTTTTTTTTGAATGATTTGCTGATGTCCCTGACTGCAAAACCATTGTCTGTGAACAATCATTGTAGATGTTCTGACTCTGTTGTCAACCTGTGTGGGTCAGGAAGTGCCTTGGCTCTGTGTACAAGTTTCCAGAGCACTTCGTTCTTCTGTGCTGCGTGATGGCAGATGTCGACTTGTAGATACAAGTCGGTGTGTGTTGGTTTTCCATGCACATTGTGGCCGAATGTGCCATCTGCTTACTCTTCACCAGGACATCCACGAACGGGAGTTGGTCGTCATTCTCTAGTTTCATGGAAGCAAAATGTTGAGCTGTCTCGAGTTCAGTGGTCCAAGAAATCATCCACTCTTTTCTGGCTGTGTGGCCAGATGACGAAAGTGGTATCTACATATCTGAAGAAACACGTCGGCTGGTAGGCAGCTGTAGTAAGTGCCCCATCTTCGAATCTCTATACAAACTGATTTGCCACTACCGGAGATAAGGGGCTACCCATCACCGATCCCTCATTCTCCTCATAGAATTACCCTCCACATAGGAAGTAAATCGATGTTAAAAATGGACGAAAAGATCCAGCATAGCTCCGTCAAGTCCTCAATTCAGTCTTCTTACAGATGGTCACGTTAATGCGAGTGGACAGTGTGGGAGGCATTGGTTAAAAGTATCACATAAACTGTTGCAACATAAGAAGCCACCTAACACAAAGGCCCGTGCTTTGATATATTCTTAGCGTAACGTGTTGGAAGAGACAGTATGACGTATAGAGGAACGTTGTCTGATACGGTCGTGCAGATTTTTCGTAAATTTAGCATCAAAGTTGCATTTAAAGCATCTGAAAAAAAGGCGCGAGTAACGACGTACTAATGAAATGTAGTGCGAAGATACACAGATACTGTTCGCAGCCTATGACGTGTTAAAGTGAAGCGGAGCTGTGTCAAATTTTGTATTTTCGAAGAAAGCGGTACATCGATGTTACGTTCAAATTTTGTATCTCATGCACGAGGAAGCAAAAGTTCGATTCTCTTATTTCAACGAAGTACTTCAGACTTGTCGTAATCCATCAAAAAGACTTCATATACATTCGTCGTGAAGGTCGAATGTAACAGCAAGGTCACATATCGCAAAAACAGTGTGTGGAACGAAACGATAAACAACGTATATTGCTACGAACTTTTTTCTTTTCTATTTCCTTCCCTACTCATGGCAGGCTGCTGAAGAAATATTGTTCTTCCAGCCAAGTACTCCAGTAGGATCAGGACAGGGAAGAGATGTTCCCAGTCAGGAATATCTGGGAGGGGATTTCCAGTTCTTACGTTCGCCTGGTCTCCACAAAATCTTGCTCGGATCCGGGGACCGGAATTTTTTGTATTTGCAGTCTTACAATCTATGCTGGCCAGTGAGTTAATATCCTTGTTACTGCTGATAGCAACGGAGTTACAAAACAGTGAGGAGAAAATTTACTGAATCCAAAGTTGACAGAATCACATACAGCGGCTGTCTGTGAAAAACAGTACGTAGACCAGACTGGATGTGCAATCGAAACGCGTCATACACTCACGCGCCAAAGAAACACGATATATGATACTTGTTACTTACTGGAATTAAGGAAAACTTAGAAGGAAGAACACTCCAATTTAACTTTCTTTTCACGTAACCCGTTTATTCAACAATATATAAACTGTGTTTTGCAGATAATCGAAGCATTTAATCATAAAATTTTCTTTAACAAAATGAACACATTTGCAAAATTCCTTTGACCTTAAACCTGAACTTGACTTAGCTTTTAATATTTGCGAAAGAAATCTGAAGTGCTGTATTGCAAAACTGCAAACAAATTGACAATGATTACAAGACGGCTGGACATGAAGCCTGCCAGTTATTACATACCCTTCTCCAACACATGAAACTATATAAGCACCATTGATGACAAGAGTGATTCATTTACTCAAAACAGATGACTTAACCTTTAATTTACAAGCTGTAAGTCGAAAGGTTCGGGGTTAAGATGAGCACCTGTGCTTAAAGTTTAAACACATTACCAAACAATATGGCAATGATACGGCTTACTTCAAAGCAACCAACCTCTTAATTTCAATCGGCAACCAAGGTGCGACTGGATCCCAACCCGTCACTTTTTAGAATTTTATTTTCATTAGAGATCTGTTGACAGTTGGCTGTTAATATTTTCAAAGTTATATTGTCAGTTATTAAGACCGCTCTGAAGGAACGTCTTAAAACATTACTTGTGAACACTTATTACAAGAGAACTCACTCAGCGGAACTACAAGATCCAGCCAAAATACATCAATAATGACCTGATCTTTCAAACACAGACTCTAACAGCTTAGTACAACAGGTTGTTCAGATTATTGCTAATAGCTGAGAATTGCAATTACAATCAAAGAATAGAGCCGATTAACAGCCAAATCCACGCACAAGGTCCCTCTTTTGTTCAACGGCAACCTGTGCGTTAGTACAATTGTTGTTGCTGTATTTACGACCAAGAGCTGATTAATTACAACATTAATCATCGGGTACAAACCAGAAAGGAAAGGCAATGTAATAGCAGGACCAATTTTCAAACGACAATTTGCGTCTTATTACAATACTACTGCTTATATTTACGACCAAGAGGGTCGGGTACAAACGAGAAAATAATAAGGAGGGCAGGTAGACAATGAAACAAATCATCTCGGGGATTACAGAGTGTTACTCTCTTTTATCAGCAAGCAGTTCCATGGATCCACGGTGCGTCGCAGCAGTTACTGAGTGGTGCCTATGGAAGCCAGGTAGAAGAGGCCAGCCAGGCCACGAGTGGTCGTCCAGCACGAATGTTGCCAACCAACCGACGAGATGTCGGCCTGCTGCTTGTAGCCGACGCTGAGACCGGTGAATTACTCCGGTGTCTTCTCTCTACGCAGGCCCTCCTTGCACACCGCGTGGCTTCTGCCACTCGGACCTCGTGACCAGCTCTTGTTGCGACGCGGGAATCCCCAAACTTCGTGCCTCCCTGCTGGCGAGCAGACCCCGTATATATATGCCCTTTTCGCCATTGCCTGTTCAGCAGATCATTTAATTCTTCTTCACTTTCACTCGAGCTACCAATGTCATCATGGAATCGTATCTCTGATATTCTTTCACCCTTAATTTTAATTCCACTCCTGAACCTTTTTTTCATCTCCATCTATGCTTCCTCGATGTACAGGTTGAACAGTAGGGGCGAAAGGCTACATCCTAGTCTTACACCCTTTTTAATAGGAGCACTTAGTTCTTGGTCGTCCTCTCTTGTTATTCCCTCTTGACTGTTGTACATATTGTATGTGACCCGTCTCTCCCTATAGCTTAACCCTACTTTTTTTCAGGATTTTGAAAATCTTCCACCATTTTACATTGTCGAACGCTTTTTCCAGTTCGACATACCGTATGAACGTGTCTTGATTTTTCTATAGTTATGCTTACATTATTAACCGCAATGTCAGAATTGCCTCTCTCGTGCCTTTACTTTTCCTAAAGTCAAACTGATCGTCACCTAGCGCATTCTCAACTTTCTTTTCCGTTCTTCTGTATATTATTCTTGTAAGCAGCCTCGATGCAAGAGCTGTTAAGCTGATTGTGCGATAATTCTCGCACTTGTCAGCTCTTGCCGTCTTCGGAATTGTGTGGATGATGCTTTTCCGAAAGTCAGATGGTATGACGCCCAACTCATATATTCTACACACCAACGTGAATAGTCGCTGTGTTGCCACTTCCCCTAATGATTTTAGAAATTCTGATGGAATGTTATCTATCCCTTCTGCCTTATTTGACCGTAAGTCCTCCAAAGCTCTTTTAAATTCCAATACTGGATCCCCTATCTCTTCTAAATCGATTCCTGTTTCTTCTTCTATCACATCAGACAAATCTTCCCCCTCACAGAGGCTTTCAATGTATTCTTTCCATCTATCTGCTCTCTCCTCTGCATTGAACAGTGGAATTCCAGTTGCACTCTTAATGTTACCACCGTTGCTTTTAATGTCACCAAAGGTTGTTTTGCCTTTCCTGTATGCTGAGTCTGTCCTTCCGACAATCATATCTTTTTCGATGTCTTCACATTTTTCCTGCAGCCATTTCGTATTAGCTTCCCTGCACTTCCTATTTATTTCATTCCTCAGCGACTTGTATTTCTGTATTCCTGATTTTCCCGGAACATGTTTGTACTTCCTCCTCTCATCAAGCAACTGAAGTAATTCTTCTGTTACCCATGGTTTCTTCGCAGCTACCTTCTTTGTACCTATGTTTTCCTTCCCAACTTCTGTGATGGCCCCTTTTAGAGATGTCCATTTCTCTTCAACTGTGCTGCCTACTGCGCTATTCCTTATTGCTGTATCTATAGCGTTAGAGAACTTCAAACGTATCTCGTCATTCCTTAGTACTTCCGTATCCCACTTCTTTGCGTATTGAATCTACCTGACTAATGTCTTAAACTTCAGCCTACTCTTCATCACTACTATGTGGTGATCTGAGTCTATATCTGCTCCTGGGTACACCTTACAATCAGGTATCTGATTTCGGAATCTCTGCCTAACCATGATGTAATTTAACAAAAATCTCTCCGTATCACCTGGACTTTTCCAAGTATACCTCCTCCTCTTGTGATTCTTGAACAGAGTATTCGCTATTACTAACTGAAACTTGTTACAGAACTCAATTAGTATTTATCCACTCTGATTCCTTGTCACAAGCCCACGTCCTCCTTTAATCTTTCTTCTACTCCTTCCTCTACAACTGCGTTCCAGTACCCCATGACTATTACATTTTCGATCCCATTTAAATACTGTATTACCCTTTCAATATCCTAATACACTTTATCTCTTAATCTTCAGCTTGCGACGTCGGCTTGTATACCTGAACTTCCGTTGTCGCTGTTAGCTTGCTGTCGATTCTGATAAGAACAACCCTGTCGCTGAACTGTTCACAGTAACACACTCTCTGCCCTATCTTCCTATTCATAACGAATCCTATTCCCATTATACCATTTTCTGTTGCTGTTGATATTACTCTGTACTCATTTGACCATAAATCTTTGTCTTCTATCCACTTCACTTCACTGACCCCTACTACATCTAGATTGAGCCTTTGCATTTCCATTTTAAGATTTTCTAGTCTCCCCATCACGTTGAAGCTTCTGTCATTCCACACCCGACTCGTAGATCGTTAATCTTTTCCTCATGGTAACCTCCCACATGGCAGTCCCCTCCTGGAGATCCGAATGGTGGACTATTTCTGAATGCCGCCCGCGGTGGTCTCGCGGTTCTAGGCGCTCAGTCTGGAGCCGCGAGACTGCTACGGTCGCAGGTTCGAATCCTGCCTCGGGCTTGGATGTGTTTCATGTCCTTCGGTTAGTTAGTTTTAAGTAGTTCTAAGTTCTAGGGGACTGATGACCACAGATGTTAAGTCCCATAGTGCTCAGAGCCATTTGAACTATTCCTGAATCTTTTGCCAATGGAGGGATCATCATGACAATTCTTCAGTTACAGGCCACATGTCCTGTGAATACACGTTACGTGTCTTTAATGCGTTGGTTTCCATTGCTTCTGCATCCTCATGCCGTTGATCATTGCTGATTCTTCCGCCTTTAGGGGCAGTTTCCCACCCCTAGGACAAGAGAGTGCCCTGAACCTCTGTTCGCTCCTCCACCCTCTTTGACAAGGCCGTTGGCAGAATGAGGGTGACTGCTTATGCCGGAAGTCTTCCCCGTATATATAACGGCTAGCAAAGACTTGCTAAGGACACAATCCAGAGAGACAAACTCTTCCTCGTAGATACTGGTAACAGGGGAGCAAGAGGGATAGTCGATACTACACCTGAGCCTGTGGCGCCAGACAGAACAGTTTACTAATTCAATAGCACCACTTCTCTGATACAGGCATGCGTATTCGAATACAGAGGTATGTAAACAGGCAGAATACGTCCATGTGTTCCGCAACGCCTATGTAAGACAATGAATATCTGGCGCAGCTCTTAGATCGGTTACTGTTGTAATAATGGCGGGTTATCAAGATTTAAGTGAGTTTAAATGTCGTGTTATCGTCGGCTCACGAGAGATGGGACATAGCATCACCGAGGTGGCATGAAGTGGCGATTGACCGGTACGACCATTTCAGAGAGTAGCGTGAATATCAGGAATCCGGTAAAACATCAGATCTCCGACATCGCTGTGGCTAAAAAAAGATGCTGCAACTACGGGACCAACGACAACTAGAAAGAATTGTTCAACGTGACAGAAGTGCAACCCTTTAGCAAAATGCTTTGACTGGTCGGACGAGTTTCGTTTAAAATTGTATCAAACGGATGGACCTTGAATGACAGCAGGGGACCAAGCTGATGGAAACTCTGTATGATGTGGGCCTGTGCAGTTGGAGTGATCTAGGACTCCATGTACTTCTTGATACAATTCGTGACACTTACCTAAACATCCTATCTGATAACGTGCATCCGTTCATATCCATTGTTCATTCCGATGGGCCTGGGCAATGCCAGCAGGACAGTGCAACACCCTAAGTGTCCAGAATTGCTACAGAGTGACTCAAAGAACACTCTTCTGAGTTTAAACACTTCCGCTTGCCACGAAATACCCCAGACAAGAACATTATTGAAAGTATCTGGGATACCTTCCAATGTGCTGTTCAAAAGAGATCTCCACCAGCTCGTACTCTTACGGTGTTATCGACAGCCTTGCCGGATTCATGGTGTCAGTTTACTCCAACACTGCTTCAGACACTAGTGGAGTCCATGCCACGTAGCGTTGCGGCACTTCAGAGTGCTCGCGTGTGCCGTACACGATATTAGGCAGGTGGACCTGTTTCTTTGGCTCTTCAGTGTAGAAGGCAGATATAAAAAGGATACCGACAGACTTAGAAAGTTTGTAGAGGTGTCCTGAAGAACAAACTGAGGATAGGAACTCGTGTCAGGAAATGTCAACCAACGACGGTACAGAGTGTCGAAGTTATAGGCGCCTGCGGCTGCTGCTACACCATCAGTTGGTCAGCTGAAGTGATCTTGTACGCTGGAAGACCGCAGGCGGAAATTCTGAAATAGACCTGCCAGCACTCTAGACGTTAGGTAGCTCCGAACGCGTCCACGCCTGTCACAACACTGTGGAGACTGCTAACAGAAATCGCGCAGAGGGGAAAGACAAACATACGCGTCTGAAATACAGCGCCAATTCGTAGTTTGTCTCGTGTTGTGCAGCAACTTCACTTGGCACGATATGCATTTAGTCTATGGTTAAGCGAGAAATAACGTGCACGCAGCCGTACGTATCTATGCAAAGGTAGGAAGTCGTCAGCAGCATCATTCTACGTTTGCAGTTGCTTATCAGCGTCTGGGTGAAAGGGGTGTTTTCAAAGGACATCGGAACGGCGGAGATCCCGTGAGAAGAGTACGTACCCTACGACTTGAACGGCACGTATTAGAAGGATTCGTCACAGACCCATCCGAAACCACTCATGCTTTGGCAAACCATATAGCTGTTTGGAGGGTGATGCGTGAGGAGGGAAGTCACCCTTCCAGTTTTTAGAAGGCACAGTCTCAGGAATCCCATGATTTTCATCAGTGTTTAGAGTCAGGGCATTGGTTTCTGCATCTTCGTGCCTCGCAGCCGTATTAAACTGTGTATGTTTTGTTCACGGAGGAGGCTTCCTTCAAATGTAGTAGGTGCACGGAAGAGAACCCCACGACACCTACGAACGAGTTCATCAAAGATCACGATAAATTTATTGGCTGGCATGATACACGATTACCTGATTGGCCCCTACATGCTTCCTGCCCGACTCACAGGCCATATCTATGCAATGTTAGTTCCAGCACGATGGGGCATCCACACGGTTCCGTCCAGCTGCCAGAACACAGACCGAGCAGATGTTTAAAGATCGTTAAACTGGTCAAGGTAGCCTTATAACTTCGCTGCCTGAACTCAACAGTCTGGACTTTTTCTGGTAGTGGCGTCTGAAGAATGTGATTTATGAAAACCCAATGGAGTTGCTTGGGTACGTGATGCATTTGTAGGTGTTCGCAACATGTCTGATATCTTTGAGCGGGTGCGCCAGTCAGTGTATGCAGATGTCACGCCGGCTCGAATGCAGTAGGCAGGCATTTTGAACACCTTCTCTTATTTTTTTTAAATTTCTTTATCATTAGACTAAATTTGAATTTCACTCCTTAAAACTTGTTTTCTGTTCTCTGCCACAGTGAATACTTTTATGTCTCGTCCTCTTTTCTTAGCTTTCATGTTTTCTTTTCTCAAAATTAAGACAAAGCATCGAAATCTCAGAAACTATGCCGTTATTCATTGAACATAACCGACTTTCACAAACGTCTGCAGCGATGGACTTTAGCCCCGGTAATTTTTACATTGTCGATCTCTTTCTGCCACATTCTGCATACCGAAAAACTTGGAAGTTTGTAGAGGGTTCAGGGAGAAAAATAAACTGCAAATGAGAATTCATGCCCGAAACAATCATTCAGTGAAGCAGCAAAGCATAAAATTCATAGCAGACAAAGCCTCTCTGCGCAACAGTCAGCTCCATCTTCTCCACTGGTGGTCGCAGTAATGAGATGCGATCGCCGAATAACAAACATAGGTCGATTGCGAGCTCTTCCGCCTGCTATCCGTCCAGGTAACAAGGTCACGTTTGCTTCCGAAGGGGTAGCGTATCAGCAGGCGCCAGAGCCGGCGCCTACAGCTTCCACATCCTGTAGAGTCATTTGGATGACGTTTTCTAACATGGGGGACACGTGTTTCTATCCTCTACTTGTTCCTCATTACACCCAGTAGAAACACTCAATGTCTGTCGTTTAGTTTTGTAAGGATTCACAACGCATTCCTCTCTTGTGCCAACCTCTACAGCTCATTATTCTTCAGAGCTTTGCTAGATGTATTACAATCTATGTCATCCCTTAAGTTCTTCATATTCCGCGGCTCGATCTAGTACCATTGAAGTTATTCCCTATTGTCTTAACTTGTGTCCTAGCACGCTGTCCCTCTTTACCGTCAATACGTTCCACACATTCATCTCCTCGCCGATTGTGAGGAGAATCTCCTCATTGCTTACCAGTCCAGCCAACTTTCAATTTACCTCTACCGGACCATTCAAGTAGCTTCGATTCTCTTCTTTCCCGGAATTCTCACAGAGCATAGGTATTATTCGTTATCAGACTGCATTTAGCCTGCATCTAAAATCTGAAAGAATATTAATAATATATAGAATACTATGTACACAGCCAGAAAAGGCCCACAGGCTATCATCTTAGAACCAGAGATTTATTCTGCAAGTAGGAAAGCAGCCAATAAATTATTGAATGTACTACGTTAGCCTGTTAAAACGACATATCCACATCGACGATGAGCATCTGATTAAATCCAAACACAGTTTGACAGGCACTATACAAGGTGGTCCATTGATCGTAATCAGGCCACATATCTCACGAAATAAGCGTCAAACGAAAAAACTACAAAGAACGAAACTTATCTTGCTTGAAGGGGGAAACCAGATAGCGCTATGGTTGGCCTGCTAGATGGAGCTGCCATGGGACAAAGGGATATCAACTGCGTTTTTGTTTTAAAATAGAAACGCCAATTTTGTATTACATATTCGTGTAGTACGTAAAGCAATGTGGATATTTTAGTTGGACCACTTTTATCGCCTTGTGATAGATGTCGCTGTAATACAAACATATGGGTCACAATTTTAGGCGAACAGTTGGTAATAGGTAGGTTTTTCAGATTAAATTACAGAACGTAGGTACGTTTGAACTTTTTATTTCGGTTGTTCCAATGTGATGCATGTACTTTTGTGAGCTTATCATTTCTGAGAACGCATGCTGTTACAGTGCGATTACCTGTAAATACCACATTAATGCAATAAAAGTTCAAAATGATTTCTGTCAACCACAATGCATTTGGCAATACGTGTAACGACATTCCTCTCAATAGCTAGTAGTTCGCCTTCCGTAATGTTCGCACATGCATTGACAATGCGCTGACGCATGTTGTCAGGCGTTGTCGGTGGATCACGATAGCAAATATCCTTCAACTTTCCCCACAGAAAGAAATCCGGGACGTCAGATACTGTGAACGTGCGGGCCATGGTATGGTGCTTCCACAACAAATCCACCAGTCATGAAATATGCTATTCAGTACCGCTTCAACCGCACGCGAGCTACGTGTCGGACATCCATCATGTTGGAAGTACATCGCCATTCTGTCATGCAGCGAAACCACTTGTACTAACATCGTTAGAACGTTACATAGGCAATCAGCATAAATTGCAGCATTTAGATTGTCATCTATAAAATGGGGGCCAATTATCCTTCCTTCCATAATGCCGCACCATACATTAACCCGCCAAGGTCGCTGATGTTCCACTTGTCGCAGCCATCGTGGGTTTTCCGTTCCCCAATAGTGCATATTTTGCCGGTTTACGTTACCGCTGTTGGTGAATGACGCTTCGTCGCTAAATATAACGCGTGCAAAAAATCTGGCATCGTCCCGTAATTTCTCTTGTGCCTAGTGGCAAAACTGTACATGACGTTCAACGTCATCGCCATGCAATTCCTGGTGCATAGAAATATGGTAAGGGTGCAATCGATGTTGATGTAGCATTCTCAACACCGACGTTTTTGAGATTCCCGGTTCTCACGCAATTTGTCTGCTACTGATGTGCGGATTAGCCGCGACAGCAGCTAAAACACCTACTTGGGTATCATCATTTGTTGCGGGTCGTGGTTGACATTTCACATGTGGATGAATGCTTTATGTTTCCTTAAATAACGTAACTATCCGGCGAACGGTCCGGACACTTGGATGATGTCGCCTAGGATACCGATCAACATACATAGCACACGCCCGTTGGGCATTTTCGTCACAATAGCCATAAATCAACACGATATCGACCTTTTCCACAATTGGTAAATGGTCCGTTTTAGCACAGGTAATGTATCACGATGCAAATACCGTGCACACTGGCGGAATGTTTTGTGATACCACGTACTTATATGTTTGTGGCTATTACAGCGCCATCAGTCACAAAGCTAAAAATGTGGTCCAACTTAAACATTCATATTTCTGTACGTACTACACGGATATGTAATAAAAAATGGAGGTTCGTACTTAAAAAAAAAACGCTGTTGATCTCCGTTTGGCCTATGGAAGCGCCATCTAGCGGGTCAACAATAGCGCCATCTGGTTTTCCCCTTCGAGCTAGACGAGTTTCGTTCTTTGTAGTTTTTTCGCTTTACGCTTATTTCGTGAGATATTTGGCCCACTCACTATCAATGAACCACCCTGTATATGTATTGTGCAACGCTTCATCGGTTATATTTCTGAGCTTTATGGTGTGGCTTGATTAATAAATAATCTCTCTAGGCTACTGACGGCTAGTTTATATCCTTATGTTCGAGAACAAAAAATTAAATCATAGATGTATTTACTCATACGTGGCCTGACAAAGTCATACCTCTGAAAAAAAAAAAAAAAATTAAGAACTTGGCAGGGGCAGCTTCGTCGTTTGGTGGAGTGACTTACTTTACTTTTATGATACTGACCGCAACATACACATTGTATGAGGCCGCAAAAGTTAATAATTCACACTAATATGAATCACAAAACTATTTTGTTTGTTGCTTTAAGAAAGCATGTCACAGGAGCATTAGCCTGCCCAAGGTAATGAAAATTGAAAGTTCGGATAAACTACAGGTTTACTGTAATAATTACTGCAACAAGGCTTCGCGTAAATTAATATAACATACGTCATCTGCTACAATTGAGACAGTTACATTTAACCCGATTCCTGGCTCGGCAATGTTAAGAACAGTGACTTACTAACCCCCGATTGCATGTTAAATATTGGGTACGAACGTAACCAATGTTAATTACGGAGCTCAGCCTGACCGTCACTTTGCTATGTTGTTCATCAGAAAACTTCATCAGTTACAGTTCCACTAGATACACGCCAAGCCCTAAGAAAAGGAAAGCAACAATACCTTACGTCGGATAGCTGAGCAGAATCCCTAGAGAGGAGAAAAATTTGCTTCACAAAATCGATTAAAGAAACATAGCTTTCTCTCGCAAAACTAATATTGTAGTTGATTTTAAAAATAACCAATATCATGTCCTCCTCGTCTTCAGCTGGATGGCAACATAATTATCAGATCACAGCTAGTCTGAAACACATAACTTCCAACCGGCCTCTTCCAGCTCGGCACTGCCTCTTCGCACCACCTCACTACAACATGTAGTTGACGAGCAGAACTGCACAGCACCGATTAACTCATAATAACATGCACTGCCTTACTTAGGAATCCCACTTATGACTGCTCACATCTGACACCAACACACTGACTGTATAAATGCAATTGCTTCCATATAACTGACTATACAACAGCCAACTCGTAATTTGCATCCTCCTTTCCTTCAAATACAACGCGTTCACGTGGCAGTACCGCACCCCAGGCGTTCATTAGTTGAGGTAATCATTCCAGACATCGCCTGTAAAACTTAAATGCATGAAGTACAGAGAGAGGGATATCGAAACTGAGCAGCGAGCCGTCGGAAAATATACCAAAGATATCTCCCATAATCGATATACAAACATACAAAATCGAAATGAAGCGTGGCTGAATGAACAGAGTGCACACTACACATAAGCATGGAACCTGTTCATTAATATACTACATCAACACATTTTACTTTTGACTGTGTGATGGCAGTTTTGCTTCTACTGAAGACAGTGATGCAACATGAATTTTAATGCAATATTTGAAGGTGATCAATGGGACGACATAAGTAATTAATAAGGGATTATTTATCAGCATCTCTGAACGATTCTGAAATTTGACTCTTTTCAACGGTCAACCACGATAGTGGCTAATAGTTTGTAAGCTGTTCTATCACGTGAACTGGAACTTGCGTGCTCTGAAATTTATTCCCAAGTAGAAGAAACAGATTTAAAGAATAACGCTATCTGACGGGAATAAAGATAGGGAGAGTAGTCTTATGCTGAAGTGCAACAACCGGTTGGTGTTGGAGGAGAAATCATACAAATCGTGGTGCCTTACTGGTCATTAGGTATGAAATGAACTATGAACTTCTGATAGATTCTATAACCTCCGAAAATGTATGTTACTGACGGTTGCTAAACATTGGCTAACTAGCTCTTTTATCTGAGGAATACGAGGGGTGTCCAGAAAGTAAATTCTTATCGGTCGACAAATGGAAACCACAGTGAAGATCCGATAAAGCTATGTACAGATGTGTTGGGCAGTGTTTCTAGTATGCCCGTCGATCGCCTCACGTTGCACTTTGCATTTCTGAATGCACAGTGAGAACGTAACGATGAATACAAAATGATGTCTTCCGCCTATTATGGGTGTCTAACAAGATATTTCGCCTGATGTTATGCAGACAACATAATATAAGTGTCATGCAGTTCCTATTTTATGCTAGTTCTCGCCCACAGATTACAGGGATAATGAGGACGCCCCTTCAGCGTTTTCGATGGTAAGTGTTTGATCACGCACCATAGAGACCGGGCTTTGGTACCTCTGATTTCCATCTCTGTTCACATGAATTGCTGGCTATGAATACAATTCTGGCACAGACAACGAACTGCAGACCAGCCTAGCGAAGTGGCGGAAAGCACCGGAGGCAGCCTTTTATAATGAGGGGATTGGGAAGTTTGTACAACGTTATGACAATTGTCTACATTGGAGCGGCGCCTCAGTAGAGAAGTAGCTGGAAGGTACAACAACCTGTTTCAAATTAAACATATTTGATTTCCAAAGTGGTTTCCATTTAGCGACCTATCAGAACTTAGTTTCTAGACAATCCTAGTATTTGAAGTGCAAGTTGTCTTCCTAGGTTGCCTGAAGGTCTCAGAGGAAACCTATTTCAGTTTAGAACTTAACTTACGCCTTGTTGAAAGTTAAGTTCAAAGGGAACACCCTGGTTCGGTGTATCCTATACATACTGGGTTCTACAGATTGTGTTGCCTCGTTAACAGTTTCTTTCAGAATTCCACAATGAATGCCGTTTCATATGACAAAATCATGACACAGGCAAAAGCGAAGCAAATTAATCAATGGCAATTAGCATGTTAAATGGATTTAAGTTCTAATAGAGAACGGAACCTAGTACACAATTCAGCCCTGATGGCTGTGTTCATGTAATGAAATGAACTAATTTTAGACAACAGAGTCGCTCAAAAACCGCACACGAAAGTAATATTTCACAAGGAGTAAATCGGTTATTGACAATAAGACAAACTTTGTGTAAGTCATAGAGTTTTAAGATGGCTATCATTGAAATGGGTTCCGAAGAGTGATAACAAAAACCCAAGTTTTGCACCAGAAATTACAAATTCGATAATCTTGTAAGGCTAATTTGAAAATAACGCTTATCGCAAACGGCAATATGCTTCTCTCTTAAGTATCTGGATGGTCGAATAACTGCTGGTGGACTTCATGCTCTTCATTCAGTTGGGGGGGGGGGGGGGGGAGGTGATAGGTGATCGTTACCCGCCTGTTCATCTCGTTGAGTATTTTTTCAGTTACCTTCTGCGTCATACTGTAGCAGTTGTTTCTGTGTCCGGTCCAGGGTTCGTGAAGCTGCTTGACAGTCGAACATGACGTGAAAATTACCAGGTCGTACCGAAAACCAATGCCACCGAATTTCTTATTCTCTTCTCAGTATGGGTTAAGGCATTACATGCCATGCATAATACCCGATGTACTTTCCCGCTTCGCGAACGCAAGTTGTTAAACACTGCCGATAGAGTGGTTCGCAAGTAACATGGATGTGTGTAATGTAGGTACAATGCAGCGTGGCAAATAGCGTGCTGTAATCGAGTTTCTGCCTGCAGAAAACGTGCTTATAAAGAAATCAATAGAAGAATGAAAGCTGTGTACGGTCACGACAGTATCGACATCAGTAATTAGCGACTTTGGGTTGTTCGTTCTCGTATAATGAAGGAAACGGTAACCTCAGTGTGGCAGAGTTCAGAGTGTATATCGGCGCCCGGCAACCGACTACAGTAAAGCTCAATACCGTGCCATGAGCAGGTAAAGTCATGCTTACAGTGTTCCGGGATGTTCAAGATGTGGTACATTTGGAATTCACGCGTAAAGCCACCATCAGAAACTCTGAAAGGCATTGCGAGACCCTCAGAAAACCGAAAGCGCAAAATCTAAGAGTTCGACCACACATGGAGGACCTTCCCTTCATCATGAAAATGCCAGATCAAAGACGAGCGCTGCGACATCTTGAACAACCGATGCCTTGGTTCAATTTCATCGGTCGCCCTCCTTACAGTCTTGACATGATCCCATCAAATTTTCATCTAATAAAGCTTTCTCGGCTTCCAGCCACGTGAAGCGGTTTGAAACCCATGAGTTTCTGGACGAGCACTCTTCGGACATTGTCAGGTAGTCACCACTTGACAATGGCCGAGGAGTAGTCAGCCGGAAAGTCGTGGGGTTTCAAATCGTTTGACGTGGCTGGAAGCCCGATAAACCTTTATTACTGTATATCCCAGTGAAACTGTGCACTCCTATAAATTTTCATCTGTTTACAGAACTTAAAGAACACCTTCGAGGACGTTACTTTGATAGTGATGAAATGTGTAAGACGTCGCGGTCTACTGGCCTTCATTGCTTACATGTTCTGCCCTCACAATTATGTCCTGCTCATCAAGACGCTTCATTCGAACCCAAACTCGATAAGATAAAGTCAATGTTGTAAGAATTCTTGTAAACGATATGTAATTGGCAAGTGAGCGCACCGTGGTTGAAATACTAGAGGCTGTCGTGTACACATACATTCCAGACACGACGGTCACAGAGGCTTTTAGTTCGGGAGAGAGGCCGCACAACGGGACGCCAGGCCCTTCAGAGGACGACCCAGCCCATGTCGGCTGGTGACCACCCATAGTGGACAGTGTGGGCCCAAGTGGAAAGGGGGAACAGCCACGTGTTTGGCTTAAAAGCAAATTCCGCTACATTGTGCGGGAGCGGCCAGACTACGCATTCTTTACACATAGCACGCAGTTTCAGAGATTTTCACAGGGAGACAGCAAACGCCAAACGCCAATCGCCAAAGCTAGAAGTTTCCGGATTGGTCCCCTTAAACGAAACGTCAATCTCCCTTTTTAGAAGAGCGATTCTGATTGGCAGACGATATTTCTGACTCCTTGAGCTGAAGGAATAATGGAAGAGACCGAAAGATATAACCCTTCACGTCTAGCATGGAGAGGCGCGGTTCTGTTGTCGCTCTTGGAGCGAGAACACGTAACGAGAGCGTGCGCGCTCGTACGTGTACTCGAAAGAGCGAGGAACAAGTCTCTTCTCAGTACTTCACTGGGAGAGCACCTCTGTCGAGAGCGAATCAAAGGGCAACTCTCTAAACATTCATGGTGGTGTCTGATTGTACTATATCGTGTCTCCCTACCACTTTCATGCAACGAAGCTCTGAGTGTGTTTCTTAGGGAATTGACTAGTTTGAACCTGGGACCTGTTGCTGGTAAGGAGACGCCAGACCACACATGACATGTAGAATTCAGAAGAGTTCAGAGAGACTAGCGATGATATAACCAAATACTAAATGATCTCAGCGTCAGCTTCACTGCACTCCCTGTAAAAGAATCTTAATACTAACTAAATATAGTGGAAAGGGTTCAAGTCTTTCCTATTTTTAGTTAGCTGGTAAAATAACGAAGAAGAAGCAGTTAAGTTTACCATTGATAATTTTATTCTACTCTTAAAACATCGTTTATAAATTGCAATATTGATAAAAGGAAATGTTTCAATACAGGATGGTAAAAACCAACTGTGTTCAACAAAAATGTGAATGAATATTCCCTGAATGGGTTTCCAAGTTTTACAATCGATCGAAGGATGACCTATGCCATATCACATCTATAATCTAGGTTTAGTTTAAGTTTCACAAAAGAGAAAACTATCAAAATGGTCTACAGTGACCCTCAATTATCTTTAATTACTTATCTAACTTGTCGTAAATTACCTCAATAACTATATAAAAGAAAAATCATAGCGTTTGAGATCTTTATTTCAAGTGGCAAATTTGAATACCATGAGTTTTAATTAACGATCGACACTAGTATTACGCAAAAAAAGGGGGTGTAACAGATAAGACTTCTACAGTTCTGAGTGAAGCCTTATGCGCTCAATAATGCGGCATCGCGTGCGTTCATTACCTTGTCGGTGTTTAAGCAGCGTCAGGGCGGCAGCGGGCAGCACAGCTGCCATCCAGCTCGCCCTCTCGGAACTCTCTCCTCTAACTTCATTCGGAGCTATGTGACATTCTAGTAGATTTGCTTATTATGTCAGGGTTTTCATGGAAGGTGTTGGATTTACCTGACACCTTACAACTCTATATTGAGTTCTTGCGATTAAGCGTTGTTCACTGTGTTGGCTGACACACTTATTGTGCGGTGTGAATGGACAGAGTTATACTTAAACGCCTGCGAGCGAATTTTTGAGTCACATCACGGTGAACTGGTTATCTGACTGGTGTACCACCCCAAAAGTTAGACTAGGGGCGAATAGGAATCCTTGACTTCACCAAGGAGTAAGGAGAGTTTGATTGGCGAAGGTCAATCCAGATAGAACGAGAGTTATCTTATTTGTCAGCAGCGAGCAATGTAGACAGCCGTCATCGCAGCTTACAGTATTGTGTGCTACAGCTATTGCGAGCCGCATATTTCCTCCACAACAGTACACTTCACTGCATTTCACACATGACAGCCTCGACCGTACCCAGCAACATTCTAAAGGATAATTATTCAAGTTGAGTAGGTGCGCCTCTCAGCCATTCTGCCAAGGCAACAAGCATCTTAAACTTTGTGTAGAAATTTCATTAGCGAATCCTACCCTTGAAAGGTAACTTCACATTCCGAAAAGAACCAGGATATAACTTGTTCAATTTATAACTAAAAGTGTCATTGTGATTTCTCAGAATTTTTGCTAAATAAATAATAATTTTCGTTAGTTCCATGTTTTTCTTACACTAACTATCACTACTCCAGTACCCAAGTATCCCACTAGTTACGTAAGAAATTCTGTGAATTTTTGTGTCATTTCCTTACAGTGGACGACTCCAGAAGATATTTATTGCTGAAAGTTTTTCAGGCATTTCTCTTTAGAACGTTAGGAGCGTCTGTCTGACTTCTGTAGTAGTATGGGGGTGGAAGTTACATCTTGCAGGAGCCACAGGGTAAAGGGTACATCTCAGATTAATCCGTTGCGCAGAATAACAGATCAACCCCACACCTCAGAAGTTGTGCAAACAGAGGTAAGGCTGTGGCTCTGTCAATAGCGTCAAACATTCTACAATGACGGTATCAACAAGGTTGCCTCTCTTTTGTGTATATAGATTGAAGTGGCAAATGAAAATTAGTACCAAGATCGGGAATCGGACCCGGCTCTGCTAATTACTAGGCAGATGCTTTAGCCACAAAGCCACCTTGGCAACTGCAAGTCTCGCTCCTCGATCCCCCATTTACGTTCGACGCTGAGGTGCTATTCCAGAAGACGAAGAGCCTCAGCAATTCTGTTCATGTGTAAGGCACAATTTACAGTAGACTGTGGCGGCAGTGAGAATTTGGATCAAGGGGGGGAGGTGTGTCAGGATAATGTGTGCAGTTGTGTGAACTGTTGTGCCAAGGTGACTTAGTGGCTAACGCACCTGTCTCGTAAGCAAGAGCACGCGTTCGGTTCCAGACTTTGCTACGACTTTTCACTTTCCGTCACAGTCTATATACATAAAATCATATCCGTATGAGACCAGTAAAGTCTGTGAAATTGTGTCATTTATTTTGTAAAAGTTGTCTCTCGTGGTGTTCGCCGCCAGGTTGACTATATAGAGAAATAAATATGTAGACAAAAAAATTAATGTGTATAATGTAAATAAATTTTGTTTTATTTAAAAAGCTTTAAGAGTTTTAACATTAAAAAAAAAACTGTGGAGGCATCAGTTGTCAGCGCGAACTTCTACATTCGTCCTTACGTTCTTCACGTTTGTGTGTATGATCATCTGGCGTGCCCCGGCGACTGGCGACTGCGACCCCTTAGCCTACTGAACGAGTTCCGCGCTACCTGGGCCAGCCGCAATGCGCGCTTTGTCAGCCGACACCTCGGCATTAGCCGGCCGTGGCTGCTGGGTCAGAGGGGTGGAGGCAGAGGCAGAGGTGCGGGTGGGGCGGCTCGCTAAAATCGGGAACTGCGGCGATATATCTGGAATAGTGCGCCCTTTGTTCCGCGGGACAGGAATATGGCCGCCATTGAGGCAGACGCTCCACTACATTTAGTGGCTGACGCATCGCTGCGCGCTGCAGCGCCGCGTGGATCGCTACCCGGGGCCGCGTTTGCGAGTGGAATGGAACGGGAGGGGAAACCGTGCTACGTCACATCTGCTCCCTCCCCAACTCCACTCCCACCACTGACTCCATTCTACCCATGTTAGGCTCCACCTGTACGTTATTACTGTCCGGAATTACGTATGCAGTTCTCTATGTGTAGCAAATATTTATATCGTACTGTCGCCCCACCACCGCTTCCCGCGGGTAGCACTAAGAATCTACAGGTGGATGATTAGTCTGGCGTACGGTAATACATTACACTGAGGTGTCGAAAGTCATGTGATAGCGACGTTCACATATACCAGGTGATCAAAAAGTCAGTATAAATTTGAAAACTTAATAAACACGCAACAATGTAGACAGTGAGGTAGAAATTAACACACATGCTTGGAATGACATGGGGTTTTATTATAACCGAAAAATAAAAAATAAAATAAAAACAAGTTCACAAAATGTCCGACCTATGGATCTGGACAGCTAAACGTCAGTGACTGCGCATGACAATCGTGTATAAAAGAAGCTGTAATGAGAGAGAGAATCAGATGCGCCAGCAGTCGCAGCATGTCGACGTTACCTGAAAAGGTGTTTTTAGTGAAGCTGTATTATCAGAATGGGGAATGTGCTAGTTCAGCGTTAAGATCCTATCGCCATAGGAAGGGGTTTCAAACGGGTAAAAATCCGTTGACAATTGCAGCCGTAGCAAGAATGATTTCGAAGTTCGAAGCCACGGGTTGTTTAGACGATAAACCCCGCAGTGGCCGACCGAGCACAAGGCGTAATGCAGCTGAGACTATTCAGGAAGAAATGGAGACTGTAGCGGGTTCGTCTATGCACGGGAAAGTCAGCGCTCGTGCAGTCGCACGTCGCACCGGCATTCCGTACACTTCTGTTTGGTTGGCACTTAAGCGTACCGTCTGATGCCATCCGTACCAAATTCATCGGCATCATGAACTATAACCTGGTGATATAGTGAAGCGGAGGGCATTTGCGGTGTGGGCGTTTCAAAAGATGGCGGAAGACGACGATTGGTTGAGTAACGTGTTGTGGACCGACGAAGCTCATTTCACGCTCCGAGGGTTTGTCAACGCCAACAACTGCAGAATTTGCGCTACTGAGAATCCTAGAACTGTCGTGGAAACTCCATTGCACGACTAGAAAGTCACGGCATGGGGTGGATTTACCACATCTACCGTTATCGGGCCTATTTTCTTCGAAGAAATTTGTGATTCTGGTTTTGTAACTGCTACCGTGAGGGGTGAGAGGTACGCCGATATGTTACAGAATCGCATAATCCCAAGCCTCACTGATAAACACCTGCTGAAACGTACGATGTCTATGCAGGATGGCGCTCCACCCCATATTGCTAAACGTGTGAAAGATCTCTTCCGTGCGTCGTTTGGTGATGATCGTGTGCTCAGCCACCACTTTCGTCATGCTTGGCCTCCCAGGTCCTCAGTCCTGAGTCCGTGTGATTATTGGCTTTGGGTTTACCTGAAGTCGCAAGTGTATCGTGATCGACCGACATCTCTAGAGATGGTGAAAGACAACATCCGACACCAATGCCTCACCATAACTCCGGACATGCTTTACAGTGCTGTTCACAACATTATTCCTCGACTACAGCTATTGTTGAGCATTTCCTGTAAAGAACACCATCTTTGCTTTGTCTTACTTTGTAATGCTAATTATTGCTATTCTGATCAGTCGGACATTTTTTTGAACTTTTGTATTATTTGGTTCTAATAAACCCCATGCCATTCCAAGCATGTGTGGCAATTTGTACCTCTCTATCTACATTATTCCGTGATTTATTCCGTTTTCAAATTTATACTGACTTTTTGGTCACACCGTACAAACGGCGGTAGTATAACGTAACACGGTAGTATAACGTAACACGGTATAAAAGGGGCCGTGCATTGGTGTAGCTGTCATTTGCACTAAATTGATTCTTGTGTAAAGATTTCCGACGTCATTACGATCACACGTCGGGAATTAACAGACTTCTCAACGCAAAATGGTATTTGGAGCTGGAGGCATGGGACATACCATTTTGGAAATATCCCGAGATCCCAAAATATCAGATTTCAGGCATTACCTCACCACGGACAACGAGGTGGCCGACGGCCTTCACTTAGCGACCGAGAGCAGCAGCATCTACCTACAACTGTCACCGAGCGAGGTGGCACAGTGGTTAGCACACTGGACTCGCATTCGGGAGGATGGCGGTTCAATCCCGCGTCCAGCCATCCTGATTTAGGCTTGCCGTGGTTTCCCTAAATCTCTCCAGGCAAATGCTGGGATGGTTCCTTTGAAAGGGCACGGCCGACTTCCTTCCCCGTCCTTCCCTAATCCTATGAGATTGATGACCTCGCTGTCTGGTCTCCTACCCCAAAACAACCCAAGCCACCCTGCAACTGTCAGTGCCATAACCGATAGACAAGCTGTTGTTGTTATGGTCTTTAGTCCAGAGACTGATTTGAAGAAGCTCTCCCTGCTACTCTATCCTGTGTAAGCCTCTTCATCTCCTAGTACTTACTGCAACCTACATCATTCTGAATCTGCTTAGTGTATTTACCCACCACGCTGCCCTCCAGTACTAAATTGGTGATCCCTTGATGTCTCAGAACATGTCCTTCCAACCGATCCCTTCTTCTAGCAAAGTTGTGCGACAAATTTCTCTTCACTCCAGTTCTAATCAATATCTCCTCATTAGTTATGTGATCTACCCATCTAATCTTCAGCATTCTTCTGTAGCATCACATTTCGAAAGCTTCTTTTCTCCTCTTGTCCAAACTATGTATCGTCCATGTTTCACTTCCAGACGTGGCTACACTCCATACAAATACTTTCAGAAACGATTTCCTGGTAGTTAAATCTATACTCGATGTTAACTAATTTCTCTTCTTCAGAAACGCCTTTCTTGCCGTTGCAAGTCTGCATTTTATATGCTCCCTACTTCGACCATCAACAGTTATTTTGCTCCACAAATAGGAAAAGTCCTTTACTACTTTAAGTGTTTCATTTCCTAATCTAATTCCCTCAGCATCACCCGACTTAATTCGACTACATTCCATTATCCTCATTTTGCTTCTGTTGGTGTTCATCTTATAACCTTCTTTCTAGACACTGTCCATTCCATTCAACTGCTCTTCCAAGTCCTTTCCTGTCTCTGACAGAATTACAATGTCATCGGCGTACCTCAATGTTTTTATTTCTTCTCCATGGATTTTAAGTACCTACTCTGAACTTTTCTTTTGTTTCCTTTACTGCTTGCTCAATATACGGATTGAACAACATCAGGGATAGGCTACAACCCTGTCTCACTCCCTACCCAACCACTGCTTCCCTCGACTCTTATAACTGCCATCTGGTTCCTATACAAGTTGTAAATAGTCTTTCGCTCCCTGTTTTGTATCCCTGCCACCTTCAGAATATGAAAGAGAGTATTCCAGTCAACATTGTAAAAAGCTTTCTCTAAGTCTACAAATGCCAAAAACGTACGTTTACCTTTCCTTAATCTATCTTCTAAGATGAGTCGTAGGGTCAGCTACTCTGCGTGAAACTAATGTGGGACCTACGACGAACGTATCCGCGAGGACAGTGCAGCTAAATTTGGGGTTTATGGCATACAGCACCAGAAGAACGACGCAAGTTGCTTTGCTATCAGAACAACATCTTGTGCTGCGGCTCTCTTGCGCTACTGACCATATCGGTTGGACCTTACACACCTGAAAAACCGTGGCCGGCTTAGATGAGTTCCAATTTTAGATGGTAAGAGCGGATGGTAGGGATCGACTGTGGTGACGACCTAATGAACGCATGGAGCCAAGTTGTCAACAGGGCACTGTGCAACCTAGTGGTGACTCCATAATGGTGTGGGCTGTGTATACATGGAATGGACTGAATCCTCTGATCCAACTCGACCGATCATGGACTACTTGGAGACCATTTGCAGCCATTCATGGACTTTTAAGCCCCAAACAACCACGGAAATTTTGTGGATGATAATGCACCATGCGATTAGTTTGAAGCACATTCTAGACAATTCCAGCGAATGACTTGACATAGCAGATCGGCCGACATGAATCCCATCGAATATTTATGGGATCTAACCGAGAGGTGAGTTCCTGCACAAATTCTGCACCGGCTACATTTTCGCAGTTATAGACGGCTATGGAGACTGCATGGCTCAACGTTTCAGCAGGGGACACGATATGTGCGTCCGTTCCAGTTCAGGTTGCTCATATGCCGGGCAAAGGGAGGTTCAACACGGTGTTAGAAGATATCCCATGACATTTGTCACCTCATATAGTCATTTCCTCGTGAACCATCTTACCTGTTAGTATACAAAAACCATTTTAAAACACTTACAGTGGTTTCTGAGATTAGTATATACATACAGAAAGAACAATGCGTCGTCGAACTTTAATAATATGTGAAGATATTTGCTTATCACAAGCTACCCACCCGGATAGTTGCTGGCATTAGCACACCTTTCTGGGATATATACTGATGTTGTTTTTAGGAGGTTTGACACATCCCAATTCACGAATAACGGGGTGATACCCTAGATGAGCCTTATTTACTGGTACGAGGGCCGGCGAACACTCGATTTAATTTTGCTAGGAGAAGTGCGGCTCATCCACAAAGGAGATGGCGTAAAGAAAGCTGGTTTGACTCATTATTGAGTAGTGTCTCAGTGTTTGTGATCCCCGCCTAGTCGGATTAAAGGGAGATATCAAAGCCGTTCAGAGGCAGGCTACTAGGTTTGGTATTGGCAGATTCAATCAGCACGCAATATTACAGAGATGCTGCGTAAACTCAAATTAGAATCCCGGGAGGGAAGGCGATGCAGGGAAGACAATGCTCTTTATGCAAGGACCTATTTCTGAAATTTAGAGAACAGGCATTTGAAGCTGACTGCAGAACGAGTCTACTATCGCCAACGTACATTTCGCTTAAGGATCACGACGACGCGAGAGTTTGGGGCTTGTACAGAATCTTTTAAACAGTCGTTTTTCCCTCACTCTATTTGCGAGTGGAACGGGGAAGGTAATAACAAGGTGTGATATGTGGTACCCTCCGCCATGTAATGCAGTGCTACTTGCGGAGTATGTATCTAGATATAGATGTAGAAGCTCATCATGTTGCTCACGTGGACACGTTCCCTCAGCGTGCTAGGGCCAACAGAATAGAGTGACCTGCCTGTTCCCGGGACATGACCCCAACCGAATATGCGTGGAATCGAATGAAACGAACAGGTGTGGGAAGTCGACAATGGAAGGCACTAGTTTGAACCTGGGACCTGTTGCTTGTAAGGAGACGCCAGATCACACATGACATGTAGAATTCAGAAGATTTCAGTGAGACTAGCGATGATATAACCAAATACTTAATCATTTGAGCGTCATCTCCACTGCACTAACTGTAAAAGAATCTTAATACTAACAAAATTTAGTGGAAGGGGTTCAAGGCTTTCCTATTTTTAGTTAGCTGGTAAAATAACGTGGAAAAAGCAGTTACGTTTACCATTGGAAATTTTATTCTACTCACAAAACATCGTTTATAAATTGCACTATTGTTAAAAGGAAATGTTTTAATACAGGATGGTAAAAACCAACTGCGTTCAACAAAAATGTGAACGAATATTCCCTGAATGGGTTTCCAAGTTCTACAATGGATCGAAGGATGACCTATGCCATATCACATCTATAATCTAGGTTTAAATTAAGTTTCACAAGAGAAAAAACTATCAAAATGGTCTACAGTGACCCTCAATTATTTTTAATTACTTATCTAACTTGTCGTACATTACAGTGGCTGATGTGGCTTCTCAATAATTATATAACAGAGAAATCATCGCGTTTCAGATTTTTACTTCAAGTGGCAAATCTGAACACCATGAGATTTAATTGAGATTGACACTAGTATTACGCAAAAAGGGGGTGTAACAGATGAGACTTCTGCAGTTCTGAGTGAAGCCTTATGCGCTCTAAAAATGCGGCATCGCGTGCGTTCAGTACCTTGTCGGAGTTAAGGCAGCGTCAGGGCGGCAGCGGCCGGCGCAGCAGCCATCCAGCTCGCCGTCTCCGAACTAACTCACTCCTAACTTCTCCTTACTACAATTTACCGAAGTTGGTTTAAAAAAAACTTTTTGTGTTATGGTAAGATCTATACTGTTTTTCTGGAGGGGTCTAGCTTTTAACATGGGTTGGAGGGTGGTCCTTACGTAACAGAGACGCGAAAATGTCTCACGCTAAAACTTGCAGCTGGCGTAATCCTAGTGGTTAACTGGCGACGTGGGTGTCCAGTCCGTCCCTTATTGTAGGGCTTTCTAGCTTAACATGGTACTGCTCTCGGCTTCTGTTTTCGTTTCTCCCCACAGAACTGCGTCTGTTCCAAGGTGGGAAGGTATGACATGCATTTAGGCATTCTTGTGTTAGTCTGTGGTATTCCATTTGCTCACTCGTTACTCGTATTACTTTGGTTAATTTAATGTCACGATATATTCGGAGCTATGTGACATACTACTGGATTTGCTTATCATGTCAGGGTTTTCATGGAAGGTGTTGGCTTTACCTGACGCCTTACACATCACATACTGACATTCCATAGAAGTGCTGTGAAAAACTCACCATGGGAAACACATTATATAGTCATTGCATAAGTGGTGTGTATATTTATTTATATTCACCATCTCAACAGACTGTAAACTAACACGTATGCATGCCTGATGCAAAACTTTTGTTGATGTCGGTGAAACACTTGAAGAAGGCGATCAGAACCCCCAGTCAGGATCTACTGGCCAATAATGCAGTATCATCGTTACATGTAAAATTTGAAATTTTCCCTGAGTATCAACTATTCAAAGAGATTTCGGGTTTGCAGACGATCGTCGCAAACTTCATTGCTTGATATTTCGGCTGGACAACTGCGAGCCTTCTTCAGGTGAGCCGAAAAAGGACTGACGAAGACTTTTTTTTCTTTATCGTTATTTTACTCCTTACAATAAGGTGGGCTGGCATCAGCACACTATGCTCCTCTTCAGCCACAAGTTTTACAGAGAAAATACAATGGAGACACAGAGAACAAAGTGAGGGGCAAAAAACAGTAGACACAGAAACAGATAACACATAGCCGTTCACACGCGAAGAGACCAAAAGAAATGGTTGGCACTGCACATGGACACTGGTGACGGAGACGAAACGTGAACGATGGAGCGTGGAGAAACACTGAGGCACAAACACGACGGCACACACACTAAAACGATGGCGATGATCTCCGGTGTGCGAATGTCCACTTTAAGTGTGTGTGTCTGGGGACCTGTCAAGAGGTGAAGAAGGTGGAGGGGGAGCGAGAAGGGAGAGCAAAGATGCCAAGAGCAGAGGTGATGGGGGGAGGAATGAAGGTATGGGGTAGGGGAAGCCTGGGGGGGGGGGAGAGTTGGAGGAGGGAGGGAAGGGGGAGAGAAGGGAGAGAGGGTGCCCATAGGAACAAACACAGAAAGAGGGAGGGAGTGTTAAAGTTGGTAGGAGGGGTAGATGGAGGGGAGGAGGACATCATCAGGGAGGGAGAGCTGGCGGGAGCCACCTCAGGAGAGGGTATGGCGAGTGGAGAGATGGAGAGCAGGTGGGACGTGGAAATACAGGCGTGGCAGTGAACGGGGGCGGGAGAGGATGGAAGAGAACAGAGGGTGAGGAGGATCGAGTTTACAGGAGGTGTAGAGGATCTGTGTCCGTTCGAGGAAAAGGGGGAGGTGGGGGAACGGAATAAGGTCGTACAAGATCTGAGTGGGGGAGCGGAGACAGATGCGATAGGCAAGGTGAAGAGCATGGCGTTCTAGGATCTGAAAGGATTTGTAAAAGGTAGGGGGAAAGCGGAGATCCAGGCAGGGTGGGCGTAGCAAAGGATAGGGAGGATTAGGGATTTATAGTTATGTAGGATGGTGGAGGGGTCCAGACCCCATGTACGGACAGAAAGGAGCTTGAGGAGATGGAGTCGGGAGTGTGCCTTGGCTTGGATTTTCCGGAGGTGGGGGGCCCAGGAGAGGTGGCGGTCGAGGGTGACGCCAAGGTACTTAAGGGTGGGGGTGAGGGCGATAGAACGGCCATAGATGGTGACATAGAAGTCGAGGAGGTGGAAGGAAAGGGTGGTTTTGCCTACTATGATCGCCTGGGTCTTGAAAGGATTGACCTTAAGCAACCACTGGTTGCAGCAAGTGGTGAATTGGTCAAGATGGGACTGGAGAAAGTGTTGGGTGAGCTGCAGGGTGGGGGCGAAGGCAAGGAATGCGGTGTCATCGGCGTACTGGAGAAGGTGGATGGGGAGGTGAAGGCGGCGGCATGTCCGCCGTATAAAAAAGGTACAGAAGAGAGGAAAGGACGGAACTTTGAGGCACACCGGCGGAGGGGAAGAAGGTGTAGGAATCCGTGTTATGGAGGGTGACGTTGGAAGGACGTTGGAAAAGAAAGGACCCGATCAGACGGACGTAGTTAATAGGAAGGGCGAAGCTTTGGAGCTTGAAGAGGAGACCGGAATGCCACACACGGTCATAGGCGCATTCAAGGTCAAGGCAGAGGAAGATAGCGGAGCGACGGGAATTAAGTTGTTTGTAGAAGAAATGAGTGAGGTGAAGGAGAAGGTCATCGGTAGAGAAGGACGGCCGAAAGCCACACTGGGTAACGAGAAGGAGGCGGTGCTGACGGGGATGCTGGTGGATGCGTCGGGCAAGGATTGACCTTGCTGAAGACCGAGGTAAGGCTGATGGGACGGTAGGACGAGACAGTGGACGGCGGTTTGTCGGGTTTGAGGAACAACAGGATGCGGGAGGCTTTCCACAGGTCGGGGTAGTAGCTGGTGGACTAGGACCACATTATAGAGCCTGGCCAGAATGGAGAGGAAGGAGGCAGGAGCTTCACGGAGGTGGCGATAGGTGACACGATCGTGACCAAGAGCGGTTTGCGTTTCGTGAGAGGTGTAGCGATGAGATCCTGAGTAGTGATGGGGGTATTGACTTCGGTGTGTGCAATGTTGTCCAAGTACTGAAAACCAAGGGCGAAGGGGGGACAGAGGTGTCAGTTCGATCGCGAACATCCGGGAAGAGAGAGTAATACGAAGACGTTCTTCGCTCAGTCTTATATAGTGCGCTGATGGTACTGCCGCGCATGCGTTGCAGTCGTGGAGACAGAAGGACCACACCGCCCAGCGGCAGCGTCCTCGCTGGTGCAACTGCAAGACTCAGCTCCCGTCGGTATTGTCACTGGCCGCAGCTATCGAGGTCTTCTGGCCTCTTCCTCTGGAACAAATTTCGGAGATGACGGGAGTCCAAGCGTTATTCAATTGGTAACCACTGTCGCGGTTCATCAGATTTCCCGTGATGAGTGTTTCAACGGATTCTTTGATAATGGAGTCCCAAAGGGTTTTTGCAGTGGCCAAAATCGATCTTTTGTCGTACTTCATTGAATGTCCGTTAGAAATACAATGTTCCGTGACTGCAGATATACTGGGTTGTAGTAGCCGAGTGCAACGTTGATGTTCCGTACAACGTTCTTCTACTGTACGCGTTATCTGTCCTATATAGGCCATACCACACTGACACGGTATTTTGTAAATTCCCACCTTCCGCAGTAACAAATCATCCTTCACCGATCCCAGCAAATCCGAAATCTTAAACGGTGGATGAAAAACCACATTCATGTGAAAATTATTAATAATCTTCGCTATTTTGAAGGAGATATTTCCAACGAAGGGAAGAAAAGCTCGGGACTTGACTGGCGCGCTCTCCTCTTTGTCCACTTCCCGGTTCCTGGCTCTAGTTGAGAAGGTCGTGTTAATTTGCCGGGTCGAGTATCCATTGTCTATGAATACCGTCCTTAAATGTGCAAGTTCCTTAGGAAAATTCTTTGCATACGACACCGTTTGTCCCCTGTGCGCAAGAGTTTTAAGTACACGCATCGTTTGGGATGGGTGAAGGCAACTTGATGAATGCATGTGCAAATCAGTGTGAGTGGGCTCACGATACACAAAATGTCCCACCGAACCGTCAGTCTTCCGTTTAACCAAAACATGATCGTTACATTTCGTACAGTTCCAAAGCGACCAATGTCTCTCCGAAAGGGTTGCCTACACTACTGCACATTACAATTGCTACACCACGAAGATGACGTGCTACAGAAGCGAAATTTAACCGACAGAAAGAAGATGCTGTGATATGCAAATGATTACCTTTTCAGAGCATTCACACAAGTTTGGCCCCGGTGGCGACACCTACAACGTACTGACATGAGGAAAGTTCCCAACCGATTTCTCATACCCAAACAGCAGCTGACCAGAGTTGCCTGCTGAAATGTTGTGATGCCTCGTGTAAGGAGGAGAAACGCGTACCATCACGTTCCCGACTTTAATAAAGGTCGAATTGAAGCCTATCGCGATTGCGGTTTATCGTATCGCGACATCGCTGCTCACGTTGGTCGAGATCCAATGACTGTTAGCAGAATGTGGAATCGGTGGGTTCAGGAGGGTAATACGGAACTACCGTTATGGATCCCAACGGCCGCGTATCAATAGCAGTCGAGATGACAGGCATCTTATCCGCATGGCTGTAACGGATCGTGCAGACACTTCTCGATCCCTGAGTCAACTGATGGGGACGTTTGCAAGACAACAACCATCTGCACGAACAGTTCAACAACGTTTTCAGCAGCATGGACTAACAGCTCAGAAACCTTGGTTGACGGTACATCACAGACAGGAGCGCCTGCGATGGTGTATTCAACGATGAACCTGTGTGCACGAATGGCAAAAAGTCATCTTTCGGATAAATCCAGGTTCTGTTTACAGTATCATGATGGTCGCATCCGTGTTTGGCGACATCGCGGTGAAAGCACATTGGAAGCGTGTATTCGTCTACATCTACATCAACATACATACTCCGCAATCCACCATAAGGTGCGTGGCGGAGGGTACCTCCTACCACAACTAGCGCCTTCTCTCCCTGTTCCACTCCCCAACAGAACGAGGCAAAAATGAGTGCCTATATGCCTCTGTACGAGCCCTAATCTTTCTTATCTTATCTTTGTTGTCTTTCCACGAAATGTAAGTTGGCGGCAGTAAAATTGTACTCAAGCCATTCTAAAATGCTCGTTCTTTAAGTTTCCTCAGTAGTGATTCACGAAAAGAACGCCTCATTCCCTCTAGAGACTCCCACCCGAGTTCCTGAAGCATTTCCGTAACACTCTCGTGATGATCAAACCTACCAGTAACAAATCTAACAGCCCGCCTCTGAATTGCTTCTATGTCCTTCTTCAATCCGACATGAAAGGGATCTCAAACGCTCGACCAGTACTCAAGATTATGTCATATTAGTGTTTTATAAGCGGTCTCCTGTACAGATGAACCACATCTTCCGAAAATTCTACCAATGAACCGAAGACGAATATCCATCTTTCCCACAACTGCCATTACATGCTTGTCCCACTTCATATGGCTCTGCATTGCTTCGCCCAAATATTTTATCGACGTGACTGTGTCAAGCGCTACACTACTAACGGAGTATTCAAACATTACAAGATTCATTTTCCTATTCAACTTCATTAATTAACATTTATCTATATTTAGAGTTAGCTGCCATTCTTTACACAAATCACAAATCCTGTCTAAGTCATCTTGTACTCCCCTACAGTCACTTAACGAGGACACCTTCCCGTACACCACAGCACCATCATCAAACAGCCGCATATTGCTATCCACACTATCAAAAAGATCATTTATGTTGATAGATAACAACAGAGCACCTACCACACTTCCCTGGGGCACTCCAGATGATACCCTCACCTCCGATGAACACTCACCATCGAGGGCAACGTACTATCGTATCACCCGGCGTGATGGTATGGGGTGCCATTGGTTACACGTGTCGGTCACCTCTTGTTCGCATTGACGGCATTTTGAACAGTGGACGTTACATTTAAGATGTGTTACGAGCCGTGGCTCTACCCTTCATTCGACTCCTACGAAACCCTAAATTTCAGCAGGATAATGTACGACCGCATTTGCATGTCCTGTACGGGCCTTTCTGGATACAGAAAATGTTCCACTCCTACCATGGCAAGAACATTCTCCAGTTCTCTCACCTACTGGTGAATGTTGGCCGAGCAACTGGCTCTTCACAATACGCCAGTCACTACTCTTGATGAACTGTGGTATCGTGTTGAAGCCATCCAAGCTCTGTTTGGCTTTCTGCTTAGGCGTATCAAGGCCGTTATTACTAATTTCTCAGGATGTAAGCACCCAAATTGAGTGAAACTGTAATCACATATCAGTTCCAATATAATATATATTTGTCCAATGAATACCCGTTTACTATCCGCATTTCTTCTTCGTGTAGCAATTTTAATGGCCGGCAGTGTAGTATTTTGTCCGGTAAAGTTTTACGTTTGGTGGAGGAGAAAAAAAGGTCGAATGGTATTCCGCGTGCTGTTCGGTACGCTTTTTCAGCTCTCTGGCTCGTTCCTTTGTACGTCCGCAGTAGGCGTAACCATCACAGCTGTGCCCTCGCTGCGATCACGAAGTACGCCAGTCCGCCGCTCCCGGCAGGTATCGCATCCGGTATCGCCGATGCGCCGGACAAGTGTCGTCATTAGCCCTCGTTAGTTGGCTTTTTCATTAGCCGGCTCGCGCAGCCGACAGCAATATGAGTGCCGGACAGTAACGATGTCGGCCCCGGCGAGTTTTCCGCCCCGACGCGCGTCGCGCCGAGCAGAGGTCGCCGCCACCGCACACAGAGGCGGGGCGAAGCGAGCGCGCGCGCCGTCCGACCTGCGACCGTCACGTTTAATTATTGGCCGGCGCGCCGGAAGCGGAAGCGCGCCGCCACGGAGCAGTAATTGGCACCTCCGGTAATTGCCGGCCTCGGTCCAAATTAGTCCGTGCAGAATTCTGCCCGCAGGACGACCGTCTCCTCTGCCAGCAGCTTCTTCGCAAACCGCTGTTCTTTTCCCGCCCTGTCAGCGCGTTTCGGGAATGGTATCAGCTAGCACACATTCTCTAACAAATCCTCTACCACACTCAGTGTCGAAAATCTACATACAAGGGATAACTTCAGTATGAGCTCGCAAGTTCAACCTTTGGCAAGGCTCATCTGAAAGTTTACTACTAAAAACAGTCTTGATCACAATTTACCGGGTGATCAAAAATTCAGTATAAATTTGAAAACTGAATAAATGACGGAATAATGTAGATAGAGAGGAACAAATTGCCACACATGCTTGGAATGACATGCGGTTTTATTACAACCAAAAAGATACAAACATTCAAAAAATGTCCGACAGATGACGTTTCATCTGATCAGAATAGCAATAATTAGCATAACAAATTAAGACAAAGCAAAGATGATGTTCTTTACAGGAAATGCTCAATATGTCCACCATCATTCCTCAACAATAGCTGTAGTCGAGGAATAATGTTGTGAACAGCACTGTAAAGCATATCCGGAGTTATAGTGAGGCACTGGCGTCGGATGTTGTCTTTCAGCATCCCTAGAGATGTCGGTCGATCACGACACACTTGCGACTTCAGGCGACCCCAAAGCCAATAATCGCACGTACTGAGGTCTGGGGACCTGGGAGGCCAAGCATGATGAAAGTGGCAGCTGAGCACACTATCATTACCAAACGACGCGCGCAAGAGATCTCGGTTCTAATAAAACCCCATGTTATTCCAAACATCTGTGTCAATTTTTACCTCTCTATCTATATTATGACGTGGTTTATTAAGTTTTCAAATTTATACGGACTTTTTGATAACTATTTTTATTTCTTTACAATGTTCTTTTAACTAAGAAATTTTACATTGTTATTCGGCTTATAACTCATTGGTTAGTAATGAAATTATGCAGTCGGAAGTGGGCGGAGCCTCCATTATATATACTAAGACGTGCACTGGTTTCTCCAGTAGTGATTCTCCAGCAGAAAGAGGTTCATGCTCAATGGTAATTCATCGATTTATACCTTTATAACTTTATGTATTTTCATTACTGTATGTAGTCCTCTAATTAAAGCTTTGTATACGACTTGTAGGTCCGAAGATGACAACAATAGTGGTCGAAATCTGTCACCTTAATAAATAAAGATTGTTTTTAATAATATATATGTGTAATACTCTCATAATGTATTCAAAAATAATTCATCTGAGAGTGTTGGGATAACAGTTATGGTAGGAGAAGCGTTGCCTGCTAATGACAAACAGTTGCATCAGAAGGGCGACGCAGAGATAAACCTTATTAAATCTGCGACCGGCTTCGCACCACTTATCGGTGCATCCTCAGTGCATAATATAATAAGAGCTCATATAAACTATTCGATCCCGCAATTCTAAAGTGTAAATCAAACTTTTAGCCGGCAGCGGTGGTCTAGCGGTTCTAGGGGCTCAGTCCGGAACCGCGCGACTGCTACGGTCGCAGGTTCGGATCTTGCCTAGGGCATGGATGTGTGGGATGTCCTTAGGTTAGTTAGGTTTAAGTAGTTCTCAGTCTAGGGGACTGATGACCTCAGATGTTAAGTCCCTTAATGCTTAGAGCCATTTGAATCATGCCCGAAGCAGGATTTGACCTGCGATCGTAGCAGCCGCGTGGTTCTGGACTGAAGCGCCTACAATCGCTCGACCACAGCGGCCTTCTCGTAGGGGGCAGATAGCTCCAACTTATCACAGCACAGTAAATATCTTTTCAGGCATTTTATCGTCCAAATTAACATCCGGCATAAGTGAATACGAATGTGTTAAGGTATCGATGATAGTTAATCTTGATACAATTGCCTTAGTACCTCTAACTTTGAGGATTCCTTTCGTATGCACTTCCTCCTCAAATCCTGATTGGTCTGAGTTGAAACAAGTTCCTTACTCTACGATGGGATACGTTTGTTTATCTCATCTAAAAAATTTTCGGGCGGACTCTGCAGTTTTCTGTTCATCGTCAAGTTGACGCTTTCTTTGAAATTTCGTTATCTTACGCCTTCCAGATCTGTAACACTGTTTGAAGTTATGCAACCAACCAGTGCTTCCCTTGAAATCACTGTAATCTATGTCATTCGCAATTTGATGTGCGTAGCGTTGTAGGTCACTATCACGCACATCCTGTAAACTGTATCGAGTATCTTTGAGATGCGCAAACACCGGTTTTTGTAACAAGTGTGCCTTGTCCTCCCTTGAATATCCGCCGTTTTTCTTACACTCTACAAGATCATATTGCTGCAGATTTATTAGAAACCTGCTCATAATTGTATTTTACTATGCTACAGATGATGAACTATGTATCTCGACGCCTGTTTCAGTATCGATCCCACATATGACATACGTATCATCATCATTGCACTTCCCATGTGCATTGTCCGCACATTTGTGTGTATACGACACCACACATTCCTCTGACTCATCTTTCAGAGGCGCCAGTATTTCATCTACCACTTCTTTCTCACTCTGGAATATTCCTATTGTTCCTTTCGGACGAAATGTTGATTTCGGCAACTGTTATTGTAGATATAATGAGATATTTGCTTTGTTTATCATTGTCATTGCTCTGCTTTGTATCAACAGCGCTAGTGCGGGCGTCATGTAACATGGCGGGTGAAGGAATGAATGCGCAGTATCACGGAAGTCACGTGACCTGCCGACCAATAAGCGTCAGTCAGCCATAGCGAGCGCCCGATTTAATGTCGTTCTGTGCGGAGCAAGTTTACGACTGGTTTTAGCATTGTGTGTGGTACTTTTTCGGAAGTTATTGCAAGACATTATGGTAATATGAGTGGCAACAGCAAATCTCACCTAGTATTACACAGACAGGCGAGAGAAATAACTTTTTTCATGTATCAGTTCTTTAGACGGGCGCTGGAACCGTCAGCCACAGCTGACAAAAAAAGCATCGCCCAGTGTTGCCAAGTGCCAAGAACGAACAGCTGAGGCGTGTGGTATCGGTTTGAAAACTGTACAACGGATTGCCAGTGAATCCAAATCATCTACTGAAGAGAACTAATCACCTATTTTTAAGTCGCATAGTAAGTGCCAAAATCGAAAGAAATTCGTAAGTTAGCTCGACGACTTCAGCAAGAATGTGTTACTGTGCAAAACATTCGACATGTATAGCCAAGGTGAACATCCAATGGCAGGTAAATTATGTTCCTATTTGAAAGAAGCCGAAAGTTTTAACAACAGCAAATCTACCATGCTCAGAATATTAAGGGAACTGGAATTTAAATACAGAAAGAGCAATGACAGAAGAAAACTGTTCTTAGAGAGAGGTTACATTGCAACAGCAAGAACTGTGTTCTTGAGAGAAATGCACGAGATAAAACAAGCCAGAAAACCACGTATTTACTATCCCGATGAAACATACGTTCACCAGAACCATTCAAGACCAATGTGCTGGAAGACATGTGACGATGTTGGTGGCCTGAAGGTTCCTGTGGAAAAATGGAGGCGCCTTATTGTGCTTCACGCTGGTTCTGCAGAGATAGGCTTCATACCAGAGTGTAAATTAATATTTAAAGCATCGAAGACGATGAAATCCATGACTATCACTCTGAAATGACCTGTGCTGTCTTCAAGCGGTGGATTGTGCAACAGTGAATAAGGCTCCTACTTCAAATACCAGGAAGGATGTAATTATTTCATGGTTGTCATCTCTTCGAATTTCTTACACAGCGTCACAGACCAGGGCAGAGTTACTCATGCTCGTAAATGCATACAAGCCTAAATACCGCACTTACGAGGTAGATGAACTGGCGAGACAGCATAATCACCAAGTAATCAGGTTACCACTATATCACTGCCACTACAATCCTATTGAGCTGGTGCGGGCGCAAGTTAAAGCCCACATCTCAGAAAGAAACAGAACCTTCCGAATTGCTGACATGGAAAGACTCACACATGAGGAAGTGGACAAAAAAAAATGGTTCAAATGGCTCTGAGCACTATGGGACTTAACATCTATGGTCATCAGCCCCCTAGAACTTAGAACTACTTAAACCTAACTAACCTAAGGACATCACACACATCCATGCCCGAGGCAGGATTCGAACCTGCGACCGTAGCAGTCACGCGGTTCCGAACTGAGCGCCTTAACAGCGAGACCACCGAGGCCGGCAGGAAGTGGACAACGTAACCATATCAGTTTGGACAAACTGCGTCAGACATTCGGAAACACTCCAGGAAGAAGAATTTGGAAAGGAAATCGACAGACTCGGTGATGGAGCTTCTCATAATTAATCTTCACGATCCGGGTTCGCCTTTATCAGAAAGCGAGGATGAAGACGATGTTTTGGGATACCTGTGACAGTACCGCAATGCTGTGGTAATCATTTAAACATGTATCGTAATTCATAAACCTATATTATGTAACTTGAGTCTAGGTTTGCCTGGCTGGAAAAGTAATTATAAAAAGATTTTAATTTCTTACGGAAATTCGATGTGGACTTTGTTTAAAGCTTGCCTTCAGTGGTTAAACTTGTCGATTTTCTTATTGAATTATCTGCCAAAATACGCGTGTGTGTGCGTGTGAGTTCTTAAGGGACCAAACTGAAGAGATCATCGGTCCCTAGGCTTACACACTACTTAAAGTAACTTAAACTAACCTATGCTAAGAACCACAGATACACCCATGCCCGAGGGAGGACTCGAATCTCCGGCGGGAGGGGCCGCAGGGCCGGCAAATTATATAAAATTTCGTTTGTATTTATGCTAGTCGGACTGCTGTCATCATTTTTGAAAAAATAATTGTTCTTGCTTTCCAGAAAATTATTCCCAACAAACAGCATGCGGAAACTTGTTTTATATTATGTATGACAGTAACTATGTACAATAGACAGAATATCAACAACTATAATTCGTTGTAACTGAGGTGTCTAGAAACATAAAATGCCTTTGGGTCTTTTAATAACGCTTTTTAATGTATGACAGACTCTGCATGTAGACTGCTCAGTCGTTTGCTCAGGTCACATAAACAACTACTAACATTCTGGGTGGTTTCTGTTTGTTGTATATCGTGTCTCCCTACCACTTTCGCGCAACGACGCTCTGAGCGTGGTTTTAGGGAATTGACTAGTTTGAACCTGGGACCTGTTGCTTGTAAGGAGACGCCAGACCACACATGACATGTAGAATTCAGAAGAGTTCAGTGATACTAGCGATGATATAACCAAATACTGAATGATTTCAGCGTCAGCTCCACTGCACTCCCTGTAAAAGGATCTTAATACTAACTAAATTTAGTGGAAGGGGTTCAAGGCTTTCCTATTTTTAGTTATCTGGTAAAATAACGTCGAAAAAGCAGTTACGTTTACCACTGTGAATTTTATTCTACTTACAAAACATCGTTTATAAATTGCACTATTTATAAAAGGAAATGTTTTAATACAGGATGGTAAAAACCAACTGTGTTCAACAAAAATGTGAACGAATAATCCCTGAATGTGTTTCCAAGTTCTACAATGGATCGAAGGATGACCTATGCCATAGCACATCTATAATCTAGGTTTAAATTAAGTTTCACAAAAGAGAAAACTATCAAAATGGCCTGCAATGACCCTTAATAATCTTTAATTACTTATCTAACTTGTCGTAAATTACAGTGGCTGTTGTGGCTTCTCAATAACTGTATCACAGAAAAATCATCGCGTTTCAGATTTTTACTTCAAGTGGCAAATGTAAACACGATGAGCTTTAATTGACGAGCGACACTACTATTACGCAAACAGAGGGTGTAGCAGATGAGACTTCTGCAGTTCTGAGTGAAGCTTTATGCACTGTTATGCGGCATCACGTGCTTTCATTACCTTGTTGGTTAGGCAGCTTCAGGGTGGCAGCGGCCGGCGCAGCAGACATCCAGCCATCCAGCTCGCAGTCTCGGAACTAACTAAATTCTCCTAACAACCATTTACTGAAATTGGTTTTAAAAAAAACTATCTGGCTGTGTTTTCATCTGATCAATCAATGTTAACCTTAAGCTCCGCTACAAAACTTCTGTCTATCCAATGAGATACGTTATAGTTTTCGCCTTGGGGCAATTTTTTTAAAGTTTGTAACGTAACAGAGACGAGAAAATGTCTCACGCTAAAAGTTGCAGCTGGCGTTGTCCTAGTGGTTAACTGGCGACGCGGGTGTCCAGTCCGTCCCTTATCGTAGGGCCTTCTAGCTTAATACGGTTCTGCTCTCTGCTTCTGTTCTCGTTTCTCCCCTTGGAACTGCGACTGTCTCATGGTGGGAAGGTATGACATGCATTTAGGCAATCTTGTGTTAGTCTGTGGTATTCCATTCGCTCACTCGTTACTCGCATTACTTTGGGTAATTTAATGTCACGATTTATTCGGAGCTATGTGACATACTAATGGATTTGCTTATCATGTCAGTGTTTTCATGGAAGGTGTTGGATTTGCCTGACAGCTTACAAACTTTCATGTAAAAATTTCACATGTGCGAATATTTCCCCTGCAATTCAAATAAATAATTTTAACTACAGTTGGAAAGCCATCAGAAGGTGAACGTATTCTCTGGGTTCTAAGGGGAGACAGAAATTCTCCTGTATATGCCGCGATTTTTCCCAGCACTCACACGTAATGCAAAACATTTTATGTGTATTACAAAAATCGTTTGAGTGTCAGCAGGTATACATTTTTTCACGAGGTTTCTCCTATTTTTCAAATTTTATTTTTCAAGGCAGCTCAAGAAGAGTGTATTTCATGAGTTAGAATAGGAAAGATAAATAAATGCGCAGCAGTTTTCCCAGTTACCCAACATGATATTCTTGTGTTGATCAACAGACACAATAAACAATGCAAGTCTATTATTCTTGCCAATGTTCATAGCGCTTTATTTTCAAACATTTTATACATCTCGATATTTTAAATGCAAACGATTCGATGGCAATGCCTTTCTCAGAAAGACGTATAAGTAACACTGTGCTCCCAACACCACTAACTGATGGCTGCACAGAACTCCCCCACCACCCGCCAAGATATGTGACGCCCTCTCTAGCACTGAAGCACTGTTCTGAGTTACTGAGCGACTAAGCGGTTCTACTACCTGTGTATCCTCATGCTGTTTCTCACCATTAGATATTTCCAATTCCGTATCCTGTTGTCAATAGAAGGCAATATTTCTGTTGCTGTACGGTCGCAGGTTCGAATCCTGCCTCGGGCATGGATGTGTGAGATGTCCTTAGGTTAGTTAGGTTTAAGTAGTTCTAAGTTCTAGGGGACTGATGACCACAGCTGTTAAGTCCCATAGTGCTCAGAGCCGTTTGAACCATTTGAACCATTCTGTTGCTTGGTAGGCAATTGTGGGGGCGAGGAATGCCGTAAACATTACTACCCTTTTGCGATATGTCCCTGAAGGGGTTTGTTGTTAGACATAATGAATTGACAGTAATTATCCGGATCAAGTTGTGGATATAGAAAAACTTTTTCGTAGATACATTGAGACGTGTTTGAAATAGAGGCAGGGGAAAGAAAAGGAAAGGAAAAGGCAGGATATCATAACTCCCAACCGCACAGGGCACTATGGCATTGCAATGGCGAAAGTTGAAATTTTGTAGATGACAGATTCGAACCCGGATCTGCCACTTTTGTAGAATGGTTGCCCTGACCGTCTCGGCAACTCGGAAACACCTCGTGTCCCACCAAAATCGTGTACTCGCCGCACCCTACATTGCACTGGTTCCTCGTCCAGTGCAGCGCCTACTCGCCAAATCTTGATTTCGTAGAGGTTTCAACGATATCCGAGACATTTCAGGGAGCCATCGCACTCGATTATCTTCATGTAAGTCAGTGTTGTCTGTTCTGATGGACATGTCGAGATGGTTAAAGCAACTCGCCTCGGGAAGTGCAGCATCCTGGTTCGAATCACAGTCCACGCATTGCTCTGTACGGATGGGAGTCGTGGCTTCCCGCGTACCCCTTCCCTTTCTTAACCATTTCTCTATTTCAAAAACGTTATCGGTGTATCTACATCTACATCTACATGGATACTCTGCAAATCACACTTAAGAGCCTGGCAGAGGGTTCATCGAAACACCTTCACAATTCTCTATTATTCCAATCTCGTATAGCGTGCGGAAAGAATAAACACCTATATTTTTCCGTACAAGCTCTGATTTCCCCTATTTTATCTTTGTGATCGTTCCTCCTTATACAAGTTGGTGTTAACCTACTGTTACCGCGTTCGTAGGAGAAAGTTGGTGATTGGAATTTCGTGAGAAGATTCAGTCGCAACGAAAAACGCCTTTCTTTTAATGATGTCCATCCTAAATCCCGTATCATTTCTGTGTCACTGTGTCCCATATTTCGCGCTAATGCAAAACGTGCTGCCTTTCTTTAAACTTTTTCGGTGTGCTCAGTTAGTCCCATGTGATAAGGATCCTACACCGCGCAACAGTATTCTAAAAAGAGGACGGACAAGTCTCCTTAGCTGATCTGTTACATTTTTAAGTGTCGTGCCAATGAAACGCAGTCTTTGGTTAGCCTTCCCCACAACATTTTCTGTGTGTTCCTTCCAATGTAAATTGTTCTTAATTGTAATACCTAGGTATTTAGTTGAATATACGTCTTTTAGATTAGAATGATTTATCGTGGAACCGAAGTTTAACGGGTTTCTTTTAGCACTCATGTGGATGACCTCACACTTTTCGCTATTTAAGGTCAACTGCCAATTTTCGCAACATTTCGTATTTCTTCTAAATCGTTTTGCTGTTTGTTATGGTCTACTGCTGACTTCATTGGGCGATAAACGACAGCGTCATCTGCAAACGACAGAAGATGAATGCTCAAATTTCCTCCCAAATCGTTTATAAAGATAAGGAACAGCAAAGGGCCTATACCACTACCTTCGAGAACGCCTGAAATCACTTCTATTTAACTCGATGACTTTCCGTCAATTACAACGAACTGTGGCCTCTCTGACAGGAAATCACAGATCCAGTCACATAACTGAGACGATATTCCATAAGCACGCAGATTCACTACTAGCCGCTTGTGTGGTACAGTGTCAAAAGGTGTATGTGTTACAAGGGTTTCGTAGGTACACAACTCGATCCAGAGATTTGCTGTTAATTCATTATGTTGTCCATCAACGTAAGTACACGTACGAAATTGGATATGGTACAAGACACGTGCATGCTAAGGCCATTCCAGATAAATGCGGACGGGGCAGTCTGGAAAGCTTGTAAGGGCGTGTAGGGAAGGTTGTGCTGAGAAATAATCGTTACCAAAAAAAATCTACATGTTGCCTCGTTTGTGAGTAATTTAGCATTGGAGTTAGCCAATAAGTTGACTGCGCATGCCAATTCAAGCAGCTGCACGCACATAAATGCGAAATTGCACAGACAGCTGTGGATCCACAAGTTACCACTTTTTCAAATTATCATTACAAGTTAAAACGACCCTCTTCTGGAAAACACAGACCGAAGCAAAGTTAGCGAAAGCTACGTTTGTTCGGTTTGAGGCAGGCTGCTTGAATTTGCGCCCTCAACGACCTGATTCATTGCTAAATAACTCGGAAACGGCACTATGTATCGAATGTTTTTCTTACCGATTATTTTTCAGCACAGCAATCTCTGCAACGCCTGTACAATCTTTCAGACTGTTTCGGACCACCCCGTGCAACTTGATAGCTGTGTTGACTTCTAGCCAGCCGTCCTGATACTGCTGCTCTTCCGCCGAGGCTACAATCTGAGCAACAGTCACATCCCACGTAACCAGGGCAGCTATTATGGGCAACACTCTACGGGTACGCCATGTGTGTTGCATCGCTCAACAAGATGACTCGTCTGGCACTGTCCATAGAGTTGGATGCTGGCTCCAAGTTGATACCAATGTTTCACCTCTGTGCACCAGACTGCTCCGTGCTGTGACAGAAAGCCTCCCACCATGGTGTTGCTCTGTCGCGGTGTGGCACGGCGAAAGGCAACACCATTACTGACACCAGCAGTACAGGGATACTGCTGAGCCAGGAATCGCAAATTGACGGCACAGATGATGAACAGCAATTTTGCCTCACAAACTTGGGTTTCACGAGCATTACTTCCACTATAACACTATACCCAGCCGGCTGGCGTGGCCGAGCGGTTCTAGGCGCTACAGTCTGGAACCGAGCGACCGCTAGTCTTGCAGGTTCGAATCCTGCCTCGGGAATGTATGTGTGTGATGTCCTTAGGTTAGTTGGGTTTAAGTAGTTCTAAGTTCTAGGTGACTGATGACCTCATATCTTAAGTCCCATAATGCTCAGAGTCAACACTACACCCCAAAATAACACGAGAAAAGCCACGTGTATCACAATTATATAGGGAATGGCGCATACAGTATACACGTCATATACCTGTCTACTTTCCACAACTGACGTATAATATTACCCCTTTTACAGGATTTGACAGTGATGTATGTATAATGGATATGGAAATTAGGCTATTAGTTCCTTTTCCTAACATTTTTCAAGCTTTTAGAAAGGAACTCAGTACAAATGAAATAATAGTGAACCTAGGACCTACCTGTACCAAGTTCATGAAGTGGTTTGTCAAATGGATTTACGTTAGCCCTCCTATCTCGGCAAAAAAATTGTTCAGTTTCAGAAGAACATAAGAAGTAAATTTGGCATACTTTCCTGGTGCTTACTAACATAAATTCACAAAAAAATACCGCGTGAGTCATAAATGAGGAAAAATATGCCGTACAAATTGTCACACACTGAACTACAAACATAAATTCGTTTTCCGCATGTTCCTATGGCAATAAATGACAATGCAATTTGAATTGCTATAATAATAATTATAAAAGGTGGCAATTTTATTTACGCACTGTCTTTTAAATAGATATGATGGTATCTGATACTCAAGTACTAATGCAAAGAAACGTAATGATGCTAAAATGCTTTAAATTCTTGCTATGATTTAATCTTTAAAATTTAATCATTCTCTACCTGTTAATAATTAATTAACTTACGTCGTTCAGATTTCGTAACGCTGACGGCGTTAAAATTTAAAGCTGTCCAGTCCCTGTTTTGCTTTCTTTCAATTGTTGCGAGCCAGCGATGGTGCAATGCTGTTCACTTTCAAGTCTACACATTTATGAAAATCAGGTCCAGGAAACACTTTTGTGATCACGGTTGCGATTTAGACGGTATTCGCGTAATTGTACTGATTAAGAGTTATCGTTTCCGAAAGATGCAGGTACGATTAAAGCTGTGTGCACTTAGCGCGTATAATGAAAATATTCCTAACACGTCGCGTAACAAAAAATAACATGCGAAACACAACCGAGGTCAAACGAAGAAAATATATGATAACATAAATGTTCTTCGCTGTTATTCAGGACAGGTTTAGATTAAACACCGCAATTTTTAGTCTTTAGAAATCACAAGACGATACACTTTAGAGATATTTGTTTTGAATAACTTGTATTTACCTTTACTTATACAATATGGTGATTGTTCGCAAGGATTATCTCTCTCTCCTTTTTATAGCCTTTATACATTCACATTACATACATCGATTAAGAAACTTATCTTTCTCTACCGACCAGTACCAGAAAAAAAATCCGCCCAGACAAAATGTCTCACATAGAATCAGTTCTCACTTAACAATCATATATAGTTTCGTAGTACAAACAATGCTAGTTTATTCCGTGCACTAGAAAGTTTTTGATTCACTGAGCACAAAAATTAAAGTAATAAAATTATTATTACATTTTTAATATCGTCAATTCTTCTTTATATCATGACATCGTCGTAATATTATTTTTCATCGTTGTAGCACTATAAATTGAATGGTAAAAATCTGGAAATATGAAGTAGACTTAAGGGTGTTAGGTGCGCCGACATTGGCCAAGGGGACAGATCGGCAACAGGGCAAGACATGCGTGTGTTGTAGGTAGTATAGCCGCTCGCGAGAACGAGAGGCATGCGGCATCAAGCGACGGTCTGCGAGCAATGACAGCGCCAACATCTATTTCGCACCGGTTACGCTGGCCGGTATTATGTATCGTGGCTAGATGGAATAGGGAAAAGAATGTGAGGAGGGGCTGCACTACTGTACATGCATGTCTTACAATTTGGGTTTTGTGTCCCAGACTTAGTTTTAAGAAACAAGTACATAAATGCAGAATACAAAATACAACTGTACAGGTATGTAGCAGTTAATACAAACATTACAATATAGCTGTACAAATAGAAACTAACATAGAAACACATGACCAGAAGCTGCAGTGGCGGTTTATAAATACTGTTCGAAATGAGGCCACGATGTGTCTGACAAAGTTGAACTCTTCGCAGGAAGGATTGCTGAAGACGATCCAACAAGTGTGTATCTCTTTGCGTAATATCACAGACATGTTGTATTCTGAGTTGAAGGTGTTGACATCAACAACCTATCCTTCATAAATCACAGATTTCAGATGACCCCACAAAAAGGAATCCAGTAGATTCAGGTCTGGCGATCTTGCTGGCCAAGCTACACGGCCCCCACGACTGCTCCAGTTCTGAGGGAAGGCATTGTCCAGGTGGTGTCGCACTTTGCCGATGAAGTGAGCGGAGGCACCATCATGCATGTACCGCAGGCTCATACGAGAGGCCAAACTAATGTCTTCCAACAATTCCGGTAATGATGTAGCATCCAGGAAACGCAGAAACCGATCTCCTTTGTGGTAGCAGCATGTGGCCAAATGAGATGGTGATCAATAATACCACACCAAATATTGACAGCTCATCGTTGTTGGTACCCTCGTATCACTTTGCTGTGGGGATTTTATTCCTCCCAATCGTGTCAATTATGCGAATTTACTATACCGTACTTCGTGAAATAGGCTTCCTCGGTGAACAGTACAGTTCGACAAAAATGCTGGTCGCGGATCTGACGTCATAGGATAAAGTTGCAGAAGTCCAGAATCCTCTGGTAGTCTTCCGACAATAATGCCTGTACCTTCTGTATGCGAAAGGGATTGTAATGGTTTCTATGGATTACTCGCGTAATTGTAAATAGTGACATTTCGACCGCAGTGGCGAGAGACCTGGTCCTTGTTGTTCGGTCCTCCGCAACAGTGTGTAACACTTTTTCTTCGTCGTCCGCACTGTACGTCGTGGTCGGCCACGACCACAAAATCCTGGAGGTGCTACACGTGCACCATACTCCCTCAAGCGCCTGTCCACAGAGTATGTGATGATGATGTTTGGTTTGTGGGGCGCTCAACTGCGCGGTTATCAGCGCCCGTACAAATTCCCAACCTTTGCTCAGCCCAATCTCGCCACTTTCATGAATGACGATGAAATGATGAGGACATCACAAACCACTCCATCCTCAGAGTAAAACGGTTTTGCAGATGGAAGGCGCCGGCTAGGAAACCTCTCGTGATACAGTTGCGTTGCAACGTCAGCTCTTCCATCTGCAAGCCCGTAGTTGAGGTGGATGTCGGCGTATTCATCGTTTGTGAAACTTGCCGTGGTACTGTAGTAACACTGCGACGCGGTCGTTAGCAGCTGTCGACACGGCGAGTATCGGACAGATTGAGCAGCGCAGAAGTGTTGTAAATACGTCATGCACGCCGCGGTTTTACTGGGTGTTTCAAAAACACACGATCATCGAAATATTCATTCAGGAAATTAAAGACGTCGGCCGTGCGATGTGGACGGGCACCATCTTGCATAAACCACGAGGTGTTCGCAGTGTCGTCTAAGGCAGTTTGTACCGCCACAAATTCACGAAGAATGTCCAGATAGCGTGATGCAGTAATCGTTTCGGATCTGAAAAATGGGCCAATGATTCCTTTGGAAGAAATGGCGGCCCAGACCAGTACTTTTTTAGGATGCTGGGACTATGGGACTGCAACATGGGGCTTTTCGGTTCCCCATATGCGCCAGTTCTGTTTATTGACGAAGCCGTCCAGGTAAAAATAAGCTTCGTCAGTAAACCAAATGCTGCCCACATTCATATCGCCGTCATCAATCCTGTGCACTATATCGTTAGCGAATGTCTCTCGTGCACCAATGGTAGCGGCGCTGAGGGGTTGCCGCGTTTGAATTTTGTATGGATAGAGGTGTAAACTCTGGCGCATGAGACGATACGTGGACGTTGGCGTCATTTGGACCGCAGCTGCAACACGGCGAACGGAAACCCGAGGCCGCTGTTGGATCACCTGCTGCACTAGCTGCGTGTTGCCCTCTGTGGTTGCCGTACGCGGTTGCGCTACCTTTGCAGCACGTTCATCCGTCACGTTCCCAGTCCGTTGAAATTTTTCAAACAGATCCTTTATTGCATCGCTTTTCGGTCCTTTGGTTACATTAAACCTCCATTGTAAACTTCGTCTTGTTGCAACAAAACTGTGTTCTAGGCGGTGGAATTCCAACACCAGAAAAATCCTCTGTTCTAAGGAATAAACTATGTTGTCCACAGCACACTTGCACGTTGTGAACAGCACACGCTTACAGCAGAAAGACGACGCACAGGATGGCGCACCCACAGACTGCGTTGTCTTCTATATCTTTCACATCACTTGCAGCGCCATCTGTTGTTGAAAATTGTAACTACTGTAATTTCGAAAGTTTGTCCGCCTGAAAATGTACTGTTGTCCCAAGCATATTGCAACAAACGGTGTATTTCTATCGCTGCTCGTTTAGTTTTTATTGCCGTTTCGAATATACCGGTCATTTTTGAAACACCCTGTACTTCCGCCGGTGACCACTCTTACCGCTTACAGGACACACATTCCCTAACATGAGGCTGTACACTCCGTTAATACCGGCTGCGTGTGATTCACAGGCCAAAATACAATTTCACATACATTACGATGGGATTTGTTCCTTCTCGTATGTTTCAAACGGTGGCAGATACATATCAGCTCAGTGGTGTGTCATGTGTTGTATCTATCGGTGAATGACGTGTCGTGATAGTGACCCTCATCGGTATCTCGTTCAATGGTTAAAAGGTGTTTTTGTTTTACATACACGGTACACCGAGGAGGAACGAAATTAACAACGCTGCGTCATGTGTTACGCATAGCAGCATGCGGTCCTCGATATATTTTTCCTCATTTTTGACTCACCCTGTATAACATTTCCAGATATGGTTCCGAGAGAGAAACACGGATTTTTAAGCTGCTACACGCACATACGTACGTAGTTTTCATCTGGAAAGAGTACGAAGTTTTAATCAACATTATGCGCTAAGAAAATTTGGCCAGGGGATACTATTATGTCTGCATCTTGTGTAGCTAACAAATTAAATACACTACTGGCCATTAAAATAGCTACACCAAGAAGAAATGCAGATAATAAACAGGTATTCATCGGACAAATATACTAGAACTGGCATGTGATTACATTTTCACGCAATTTGGGTGCATAGATCCTGAGAAATTAGTACACAGAACAACCACCTCTTGACATAAGAACAGCCTTGATACGGCTGGGCATAGAGTCAAACAGAGCTTAGATGGCGTGTACAGATGCAGCTGCCCATGCACCTTCAACACGATACCACAGTTCATCAAGAGTAGTAACAGGCCTATTGTGACGAGACAGTTGTCCGGCCACCATTGACCAGACGTTTTCAATTAGTGAGAGATCTGGAGAATGTGCTCGCCAGGGCAGCAGTCGAACATTTCCTGCATCCTGAAAGGCCCGTACAGGACCTGCAACATGCGGTCGTGCATTATTCTATTGAAATGTAGGGTTTCGCAGGGATCGAATGAAGCGTAGAGCGACGGGTCGTAACACATCTGAAATGTAACGTCCACTGTTCAAAGTGCCGTCAGTGCGAACAAGAGGTACCGAGACGTGTAACCAATGGCACCCCATACCATCACGCTGTGTGATGCGGCAGTATAACGATGACGAATACATGCTTCTAATGTGTGTTTACTGCGATGTCAGCAAACACAGATGCGACCATCATGATTCTGTAAATAGAACCTGGATTCATCCGAAAAAATGACGTTTTGCCATTCGTGCACCCAGGTTCGTCGTTGAGTACACCATCGCAGGCGCTCCTGTCTGTGATACAGCATCAAGAGTAACCGCAGCCATGGTCTCCGAGCTGTTAGTCCATGCTGCTGCAAACGTCGTCGAACTGTTGGTGCAGATGGTTGTTGTCTTGCAAACGTCCCCATCCGTTGACTCAGGGATGAAGACGTGGCTGCACGATCCGTTACAGCCATGCGCATAAGATGCCTGTCATCTCGACTGCTAGTGATACGAGGCCGTTGGGATCCAGCACGGCGTTCCGTATTACCGTCCTGAGCCCACCGATTCCATTTTCTGCTAACAGTCATTGGATCTCGACCAACGCGAGCAGCAGTGTCGCGATGCGATATACCGAAATCGCGATAGGCTACAATCCGACCTTTGTCAATGTCGGAAACGTGATGGTATGCATTTCTCCTCCTTACACGAGACATCACAAAAACGTTTCACCAGGTAACGCCGGTCAAATGCTGTTTGTGTATGAGAAATCGGTTGGAAACTTTCCTCATGTCAGCACGTTGTAGGTCTCACCACCTTGTATTAATACTCTGAAAAGCTAATCATTTCCATATAACAGCATCGTCTTTATGTCGGTGAAATTTCGCGTCTGCAGCTCGTCATCTTCGTGGCGTAGCAATGTTAATGGCCAGTGGTGTAGTTAAATATTTCTATAGCGTAATACATATATTTTAATTTGTTAAGACTCTTTGTTTATACCTTTCTCTTAACAAATGATCTGTCCAAAGGCAAAGTAGGGCGTGGTCTCTCTATATAGTAATTCAGTACTTTCATGCAACCCTACTTCAGGATTACTGTTCTACATAAGCAATTTTCTTTTTATAGCTCTTTGCACTGTACTGAATCTCATTTATAAGTCAAAGAATTTTATCTTTACTTTACTCAAAAATTGAGCTTGCCAAACCGTTGTGTATATGCATGACAAGTTCGTCCTTTTTTCCAAAATATATTCAATCATTTTCACTTTACTTACCACGTACAGATTAAGAATATTGAAGTCGATAGTTTGTCTGAAAACATGTACTTCAGCACTTCTACTACGTAAATCATACAATACATTTACCTGCACCTTTAAAGTCAGTCCACAACTGTTATTTTCAGTCATTTGTTCACAGACGAAAATTAGCTCTTGTAGGTAATTAATAACACACTTCAAATGTACTCGGAATAATCAAACACCGTTAAAAGCATTACATAGGCGAATGATTAGAAATAAAATAACAGGGTGATACAAGTTAATGTTTAACACAATAATCATTCAGAAAAAGTTAATTTCGAATTAATGGTTCGCGCTTCTACAATTTTAATTATGCGGTTCGTAGTCTGTTAGCTTAAAGTAGTAAAGGAGTTTTGCTATTTGGGGAGCAAAATAACTGATGATGGTCGGAGTAGAGAAGATATAAAATTTAGACTGGCAATGGCAAGGAAAGCGTTTCTGAAGAAGAGCAATTTGTTAACATCGAGTGTAGATTTAAGTGTCAGGAAGTCGTTTCTGAAAGTATTAGTATCTATTTGTCTGTCTGCCTTCCATCACCAACAGCAATATCAAAATTATGGAAGTGAAACAAGAACAATAAATGGAAGTGAAACAAGAACGATAAATGGAAGTGAAACAAGAACGATAAATAGTTTGGACAAGAAGAGAATAGAAGCTTTCGAAATGTGGAGCTACAGAAGAATACTGAAGATTAGATGGGTAGATCACATAACTAATGAGGAGGTATTGAATAGAATTGGGGAGAAGAGGAGCTTGTGGCACAACTTGACAAGAAGAAGGGACCGGTTGGTAGGTCATGTTCTGGGGCATCAAGGGATCACAAATTTAGCATTGGAGGGCAGCGTGGAGGGTAAAAATCATAGAGGGAGACCAAGAGATGAATACACTAAGCAGATTCAGGAGGATGTAGGATGTAGGATGCAGGAAGTACTGGGAGATGAAGAAGCTTGCACAGGATAGGCTAGCATGGAGAGCTGCATCAAACCAGTCTCAGGACTGAAAACACAACAATCTATTAGCTGTCGTTGGGTGTGACGGATAGTAATGGCGGCTACATAACCAATGGTACGGTGTACAAATTCTTTTAAGTATGGACTAATTAATTCTTTTTTGGCGTCGTTTTCACTTCCCTAACATAGCCCAACAACTTGTACGAAGGCCGTAATAATTCGGCAGTCCTCATCGGAGGCTACTGTGCAACGATTTCCAAGCAAGGCGTCTTCTGTCCCGTCCGAGTGTTGCCTCTTTCGCTGCTGCCTACAGACTGTGTCCCCTCGTTCCCGCTCGCAGGTAGCGCTCCAAAAACCCAAGGCCCATTTCACGCTTCCCACAGTAACTTCCGTAAAGTACAAAAGTACATCTTTTACGTAACACGTATTCTTCACATTGCCCCTAAGCATGTACCATTTTATACAGATGACAATTTACACAAACATATAAAATTACATACACGAACATTTTCATTTCATTAATACATGACAAAATATTGTTTATTAAATTATACGTTTCACATATTACTTTACCTAAGTTGCAAACAAACATTACAAAGCACTCTGACACATACATCACACTTTCCATATACGCTTTGCATGTTATAGTTATATTACGACTTTAAAGGCAAACAAACTTATAAAATACTTGACCGACTGAATAAAAGTCACCTGTCTGTACTGTAGTCCCAGTCTAAGGAATGAGAACCCTTCATTACATCTTACAGTATGAAGGGTTACTTTAGGTCCAGAAATGGTAGTTGGTATGCTGATTCTTTTTGTCTGTCTGCCTTCCATCACCAACAGCAATATCAGAATTATTTTTCAGATATCTCTTCTTTCCTGAAACGAAATATATTCGTTCAATATTTACTATTTTGCTGCATATATCAATAAAGGAGCACACAACTAAAACAATATTAACAAAACCAAAGATACATTACGTTGTTCATAACTGCGCTGCGTATTCTCACCATAAAAAATAAGAGTTAGTCATCGTCTGCACGAAAATTTGTTAAATTCACCTTACCGGCTTCAGCAGATTAACCAGTCATCTTAAGATTTCGATAGAGGCCTCAGGCATAGGTTGTTAAAAACAATAGTTTAGTGAAAAAAAAGTGGAACACGTCTGTTAAATCAATAGCTGAGCATCAGAAAAACCACATACCACCGTTGAAGAAACAATGAATAGCGTCAAATAAAAAAAGCCACAATGTATATGCGATGAGCAGCAACCAACAACTGTCACATAGCAAATAATAATAGGTAACTCATGCGACCAACAGACTTATAACCTAAAGTGAACTATCACCCTTATATGTAAAGTACAAGCGCCAACATTTACAGAACCTTAATAAAAGTGTACAAAATCGGATTACCAGCATCCACTGAACTGTATAGAACCACATAAAAAGTGTTATGTAAGCACATAAAAAGACAAACATTGGATCGAATACTTAACGACCAATCAAGTAAAAAAATATACATGTAGAAGAAGATAGTATAAGGCAGGTAAAGGATTCTGTTTCATTATCAAATGATGGTATCGCGATGGGCCGAAGGAGTAGTGCAGATCATTGAAATTTTCAGTAGCCTGTAGACGAGGCCGAGAGCCGGATGCGAGTTAGCGGAAATGCAAGTTAACTGAGCTGCACTCAGGCTGCGATGCCGGTGAGCCGAGACCGCCGACCTGGAAACGTGCGACAGATTGCAGACCATGTTTACAAGTTGACTTCGTGTGCGGAACTCGCGTCTGTACCTCATGTAAATGATGATTAAGGCCGTACGACAAATACTCGAAAGTTTGTTGAATGATACGTGTCATCTTCTACTAGTGCAAGGTACTAGTAGCATCATTTTCGTAAAATACCTCTTTTCTGATTTCCTAATGCCAAGAATGACTATGAAAGAAGAACCTATTTTCGCTTGCCTCGAGCAAGTACCAAGCACAATATTACTGATTAGTGGGCGAAATTTATTTAAATATTAATTAATTAAACGAATGAAGAGGCGCCATCTCGCAGATCATTTAATGATTTAATAAAATACCAATCCATACATTGGATATACAATAATGATGCTCAATTTCATTGAAACATTTTTAAAGGGAAGGTGCAAAATGACTATTTTAAGGTGACAAGGGAGTCGAGTGAGATTTAATAGCAACGAATTTAGCAATAATTAACATTTATTTTCTCATTAAAATATCACGCACATATACAGATATTAAAACACAATTATTTTGAACGCTGGCGCGTGAATCTTGACACATGGTACATTATACAACGCAATAACTGAACCAGTACTTGTGGAAGAATGTTTGCTAAATTACTGATAACAATTTATCAAGATCACACACGCCAAGTTCCTACTGATTGCCAGCCGAAGTGGCCGAGCGTTTCTAGGCGCTTCAGTGTGGAACCGCTCGACTGCTACCGTCGCGGGTTCGAATCCTGTCTCAGTAGTTCTAAGTTCTAGGGGACTGGTGACCTCATATGTTAAGTCCTATAGCGCTAACAGCCATTTTTGAACCATACTGGTTACTCACAAAGCAAAAGTTAGAGTTTAGAAGAAATCTTCCCTACTCCTCGTGGAAGCTCACTGGGTCCGAGTGCGACTGACTTTAGCGGTCAATTTCAGAGAACAAAGCCACTTCTGAAATTCCATATAACTAGGTAATTTTGTAAATAAATTAAAAAAATACGAGCACATATACTCCGTGATGAAACTGAGGCTGCAGTTCGAACGCGAGAGGTCCTTACGTCGAATTAGAGGCTCACAGTTTACTAAGAAACCATGAAACAAACATTACACAAAGCACACCATACATTCACACATGTTACACTAAACTAACTAAAAGCGTACAGCATGTGGCGGCACCACTCGTCCACGTCAAAATACTCACAAAATATGTTATCAAATAAACGGAATACTAATGAAATTAAAACCGTTTCCTGACTGAAGTAATTGGTGCGACATGATTATCAATGCCACACACCACAGTGACTACCGGAATCTCAAACAAAGCTAAATCTTTCACATTTCATATTACCAACGAGAGGTACTACTCAGAGCATACTCACTCACCGGCGTCCTAGGGAAGAGTAAAACTATCTTACCCCATCGACGAGGTCTATACAGCAAACCGGAAGCGCCCAGAGAGCGTAAGTGGTTCCTGCCTGTACCAACCTCACAATTGGTGCTGAATAGTGGTCACTAATTCCTCTCTAACCCAACGAAGCGGTAGTCAATGCTCTACACAAAGGATGGTTAAACTGCCCTTAACTTTCAAGGAAACCTCCTGGTAACTAAGAAATCCCGACGTGCATCTACAGACAAACCACACATTCATACCAGCAGACGACAGCACGGACAGGAAAGACATGACACGACAACATGATAATTGAAACTTCCTGGCAGATTAAAACTGTGTGCCCGACCGAGACTCGAAATCGGGACCTTTGCCTTTCGCGGGCAAGTGCTCTACCAACTGAGCTACCGAAGCACGACTCACGCCCGGTACTCACAGCTTCACTTCTGCCAGTATCCGTCTCCTACCTTCCAAACTTTACAGAAGCTCTTCTGCGAACCATGCAGAACTAGCACTCCTGAAAGAAAGTATACTGCGGAGACATGGTTTAGCCACAGCCTGGGGGATGTTTCCAGAATGAGATTTTCACTCTGCAGCGGAGTGTGCGCTGATATGAAACTTTCTGGCAGATTAAAACTGTGTGCCCGACCGAGACTCGAACTCGGGACCTTTGCATTTCGCGGACAAGTGCTCTACCAACTGAGCTACCGAAGCACCACTCACGCCCGGTACTCACAGCTTTACTTCTGCCAGTATCCGTCTCCTACCTTCCAAACTTTACAGAAGCTCTTCTGCGAACCCTGCAGAACTAGCACTCCTGAAAGAAAGTATACTGCGGAGACATGGCTTAGCCACAGCCTGGGGGATGTTTCCAGAATGAGATTTTAACTCTGCAGCGGAGTGTGCGCTGATATGAAACTTCCTGGCAGATTAAAACTTTGTGCCCGACCGAGACTCGAACTCGGGACATTTGCCTTTCGCTGGCAAGTGCTCTTCCAACTGAGCTACCGAAGCACGACTCAGGCCCGGTGCTCACAGCTTTACTTCTGCATGGTTGGTAGAGCACTTGCTGCAGAGTGAAAATCTCATTCTGGGAACATGATAACTGATTACACAGATACATACAGAACATAGTTATGAGTTTGAAATTTGAAAACACATTCTCCTTTGACGTTGATATGCCACTGAAATATCATGTACTCTTGTTCACCTTTCTCTCCAGTCGTAGTCATACCGAACATTTGAGCGATTAAAAATTGCAGAAAACCCGAAGGTTGCTTTCCAAGATTAATGGAACGGTTAATATGGAGACGTTTCATAGTAAACCGTTATAACCGCGTAATGTAGATATTTTAGATAGTTAGCCTGTGAGAACTGAACACCGTTATACTTTTATGCTTCTCAACAATTCTACATTTGTTTTAATAAACTTCTTAATTTTTTACTCATCTTTGTAGGATATCTTCATTGTCCAACCCCTATCTGAAGTCGGCTTAGGTATGATTCAAGCCTCTGTCATAACTTCAGAATATGACAGTTTAATCTGTTGAAACCGGTCAATAGAATTTAATAAACTTTTTGTGAAGCAGACATTGATTTTTATTTCGGTGAAAAAAATATTGATAGTTTTATCCAACGAGTATTCAAAATAATTTTCACCTTAAATGCCAAAATAAGTGGTATGGAATCAGAGCGCCGGCAGCTACAGTTCGTTAGCCTGCAAAATATGGGCGCAGACTCTTTTGAGTCGCTAATTAACAACGTAAACAGACGGGATTTGTCAGTTTCGTCTAATTACTGCCTTGTTTCATAACCAGCTCCGTATCCGCTATTTGCCGACAGGATATGCTAACCTCTACAGGAACATGCGTTTTAATTAGCTCTGCCTCGTTAGTCCGGCATTTACTAATTGGTTGACACACAACTACAGTTTTAACGTCCTGCTAATTATTACTACTTTATCAGCATTACCATGTTATCAGGACAACTCTCCCACGACTCTTTAAGGATTACAACACACACTTTTGCCGCGACTCTCCAAACGGATGCATACGGTTCGTATATCCTGGCAGTTCAGTAAAGATTTTAACCAACGGAATTTCACGAACTGAGAGTAGGGCGGAAAAAAAGTAGTTCAAAGTATTTTTGTGTTATAATTTCCAGATTGGCAAAAAGATCTACACACACTGGAATAATAATTCGACACATCCTAGAGAGTTCCCACCAATATTATGTAATACCACTGGCGAAGGCCGCAAGTCAGCGAGGAACAGCATCAACAACTTTCTTCAGGAATTCCACATTCAGCAGGTATTCACCCATTGATAATTAGATTCTGCGGCACTACCAATTTCCGTTGTTCTCAATAACCCGCTAGAATAGTCATGTGCGTTAGGGTGTCGATTCCTGGATTCGGGGAGGTGCACCGACCCCGAATCGAATCCACTGGAGGATTAAGGGAAAGTTCTTGTTAAGAGACAAGAAAAATGGCTGATATTTAGAATTTTTTCGTAGAATAAATGTTTTTATTAAAATGAGGATTTTACCTCTGTATTATACTCATGTGTGAAAAATATTTTTTTTTTATCTCCTAGTAAATCGAAAGTGCCCGCTACAGCCCTAGTCAAAGTATGCGCCTTGCGGTGCGTCCTGGATTGGGCGAAGCGTTGTGCAGACTTGTGACTGTTGCTGGAACCTATATAAATAGGAAATTCTTAAGTTAAAATGAATTTGGGGGCACATTATGAGATTTAGAAAAATAACTAAAAAAATGGCACCTAACTGAAAAACATTAGAATTTTTTGGTGCATATTTTTAAGTTCGAGTGCTATGAAAAAATTCGAAATTCGAATAAAAAAGGTCTCGCTAAGGTTTCCTGAAAAAGTTTCTTTTTCTTTGATAGTCAAAAGAACTGGTTAATCATTTGAGGCCTAGAGCACTTCGGGCGCTGGAAAGTGTTTTTCGTGAGAAGCGCGTCTAAAGTAAGGAATAACAAAGAAAATGTTCTTTCAAAACTTACTGTTAATCTTCGATCCCAGGACAATAGGACCATAGAGGCATCTTCCTGCTCTGGTTCTGACTTTTTTCAATCCCGAGCTCCTTTAACAAATTGAGAAATTCCTTGCTCCGCAGCGACTACGCGTTTCCTATTAGGTGTCTCCGCGAAGTTTTTGCTTTTTGTCCATATGACATTTCCTAACAAATGGTTCAAATGGCTCTGAGCACTATGGGACTTAACTGCTGCGGTCATCAGTCTTGTAGAACGTAGAACTACTTAAACCTAACTAACCTAAAGACATCACTCATATCCATGCCCGAGGCAGGATTCGAACCTGCGTCCGTAGCGGTCTCGCGATTCCAGACTGTAGCACCTAGAACCGCTCGGCCAGCCTGGCCGACTTTCCTACCACGTTCGTGGTTAGATGAATAAACTTCGTTGTATAAGTCTCCAACTATATACGCTGCTATTTTAACAGTTTTTGAAACACAATTAAGGAGTTTCGATACCAGTTTTCAGATACATCTGTTGACGATCTCGTTCCTATTTTACATATTGTCACCGACGCATATTTTAAGTAAAAGTACAACGGACATAAACTCATACAGTGGTCGAATGTTTTCTCGAACTAATTCATCAAGCACCTACAGCAGCCTATAGTTTTGTCGACGCACGGTTCCATTCAACACGTTGTAACTTCTAAAACACATTCATAATAAAAAAATTTCTTTTGCAGGCACAATCTATACGTTTCAGGAATGCAAATTATGTAAAATATATTTTTCAGCCCTCTCGACAGGTACCTTCCCTTAACAAGAAAGACCAGTATGCCGGCCAGCATTGATGTGGTTTTTTAGGCGGTTTCCCACATCCGACCACTGGAGACCGAACCGCACCGCACAGTAATCCTGGGTTGTGTGTGGGGCGGCGGTGGGATGGGTGGACTCCTGTGGCCCGTTGTGACGTTGTAAACCACTGAGGCCTACTGCGGGACAAAGCCTCTCCCTCGTTTCTAGGTCCTCAGTTTAGTACATACATAAAGACTTTTAAACATTTGGTGTAAATAAAAATGTAGTTTCATTAGAGTAATTGTCATTTTAAATAAGATAAAATGGTGTGACTAGTTATTTTTTTCTCGCAACTGCAGTAGTAAACCACTGTACGCAGCGTGCAGTGACACCTCGCCATAATTCCGCTAGGCGGTCGGCATTATGTTTATAAGCAGCTTTATGGATTTCGCCTGCAGTATTACCAACGACAACCACACAATTTATGTCAAGATTCTAGCACAACTCGGCAACCTGAAAATGTTCAAAGAACGGAACTGGTCTAACACAATAAATACGTAATAATGCAGATGAGGTGGTTTTTATTAATAATTAAGAATAATAGAATTATGTTGCCATCCGAATAAGAGAAAAAAGAGCTAAGGATAGAGGAATGATGTACGTAGCATAACAGCCTTTCATTTAATTGAAGGCTTTTAAGAGCCTCGGCTAAGGGAGAACGCAAAAGTGATGTTATTTATTTAATTATGTTTCAGTGGGTCCCCGATCCTTATCGTTCTGCCTCCTGTTGAGGATCTTGAGTAGTTTTGGAAGTATGACTGATTTCTCTTTAGGCAGAGACAGAAAGGGGGTGGGTTGTGCAACCAACTTAATAGCTTCACTACTGCAGGAATGATCTGCGACAATGCAGAAGCAAGTGGTACTGTTCATGGTTGGTAACAGTTTGAATTTCCACCGCTCCCGTTCGGGAAACGTGGCAGGGGGGAAAGTTTTAAAGGGGGAGGATGTAAAGCAACCGGGGACGTGGTGCTCCAGAATCTCGTAGTTGAGAGATGTATGGTTGGCGCTGTGCTGAACGTGTGAGCATTCAGTTCTCTCAAAGGCGTCATTAGTACCTAGACTGTCGTTAGTGCTGGACTCGGTGATTTAATTCGCGTAATCATGTTGAATTTCATTCGCTGATTTAGTCTAAGTAAAATTTCGGAAGGCCTTATGCACTTACTTCGTTCTGACCTGATTGTCGATGCACGTGGGGTCCGATCTTACTTTAGAGTTAATTCATAATGTTCTCTTCCTTATCTTTCAATTAATATGTTAGGAAAGTATCTGTAAATTTATGGGATATTTTCATAAAGATAACCTGAGATGGAATTTTCGTATCGATGGTCTACTTCCATCACGAGTATAGTCTGTAAGAAGCGAGTACAACTATTGCGTCGTTTGCAGTTGTCTACAGAGTATTGAAATGCATCCGCCTGTGTGCGAAATTACGTGAAATTCTGTTCGGATCGCTATTCGTTATCTGGTGATCGCTTCGATCGTCCGAAACGTGTGTAGATGATAAGAATGGGTCTCCCTAGCATACAATGATGGTGAGTAAGATATTAAATGATGCAGTATAAAGGTAGAGAGATTACCATATCGTGTGTGGATTAAATTCAACTACTGTCCAAAACAAGAATTGGTATTTTGCGTGGTCTCTCGCCACTAGGAGTGTAATTTTAGGTGAGCCACGTTTCACGGACGGTAAGTCGCCCAGCATCTGCAGAACAAAGTGAGGTGTAGGCGTCGTGTGACAGTAAAATTACTTATTTTGGGGTTTTATCCTTTCACTGTAGTTCAGCGGCATACCTGCACAGGAACTGCAGTTTTGATTCCCTTTTGGCAAGCTGTAACGATCACCATATAATGTTGAATAAGACCTGCCTTCTTTCACCTGTTACCAATTTGTAGTAGGCCCCTAGTTACGTGTTACTTTTAGCAATTTTTCTCCTTGCATGCAGTTTATCTGTACTCACGGCACCGACTGCCCAATCGCAAGTTGCTATTCCTCCCCCAGTCTTTTCCTCCCACAGTATTATTGAAGGCAGGCTCTTGAGTGAAAGTGTAAAAGAGTGTTCACCTGTAATTGTGAAATTCTGTTATCTCGTGATCCCCAGAGTTCCGTATAAGTAATTGCGTCTTAACATTCGACGCCCATGAAACGCTTTAAAAATTTTTCTACGTTAATTAAATTTAGTAGCGCCGCAGGGGTAATTTAACCTTACTCTATATCATTCAGCGTCGAGCACGTCAAAACCCAGGGCTAAGTATATGTGCTGCTCATAAATATTAATAAATTCAAGTCAATCATAGACCTATTTCTTAATGTTTAGGAGTCCCATATCAGTATGCGTGTCCGCATACATTCCTTGAAAGTATCAGAAACTCATAAAGAGGAGCCACCTTTTTAGACCACACGGACAGAAAGTTGTTGCCGCTCGTGCTCACAAGAATTTTCGTGACGTTTTATCCGTTACCAATTAAAAACGCCTACCACACGCTTTAACAGGATAAGAGGAGCACTTCCACTATATTTGGGAAGTGGAGATACACGCTCTAAGAAATATAAGAAAGAAAGAAAAAAAAGACGACACACCACGAAGGAATTATCGGAATGGGATTGAAATTGGTAGTAGTGATGTGCGTGTACAGACAAATGAGCTACTACAACGTCAGAAAATTGGGATCATTTATTCTAAAGACAGAGCCTAAGAATTTGGTAAATCAGTAATGCGTTGGTCCATTTTGGACCTAATGCAAGCAATTATTCGGTTTGGCATTGATTGATAATGTTGTTGGTTGTCGTCTAAGGGACATCCCTCAGCTGTCCGTGGCGTCTCCACACACGTCTTCGCTGGTCATTGTGGATCATTTTGAAATGGGACTCATCACTGAAGACAATATTGTTCCAGTCAACCCTACTGCAGGCCGAATGTTCCCCACACCACTTGAAAGGGGCTCGTTGGTGGACAGAGCTCGCTAGTATTCGCTGCAAGGGGCGCCTTTATCCCGGTCCCCTTTCTCTGAGCCACTTAATAATGGCCCTTGCCGTCACTGAAGCACCAGTTGCTCGTCGGATCGGTGATTATGACGTATCCGGGGCTGTCAGTGCCTCTCTGGCGACTGAATTGTCCTCCAGTTCTGTCGTCTTTCTAGGTCGACCGCTTCCTTCTCGAAGCTGTGTTCGGCCATGGTTCACCAATTCCCGTGAGCATCGTCGAATGGCGGCATCGCTCCTATTCAAATTTCCACTGTCTCGCCGATCACTCCAACGGGCTTCTCTGAGCCCAATTACAAGTTCTATCTCAAATACTGACATCTGCACTCAGTGTCCATGCTCCTGTCTGAGAGGTACAGTTTTTGTCTGAGTGCACAGAATGAAATTCTCAAGGACTTTAAGCCCCGGTATCGACATGTCCCATGTTTACTATAATTGCCACTGGCGTGCGGGGACTGGGTATATGTTTTGTCCTCATAATCTCATAGTCATTGGAGAAGTGTAGAGATTGGAGCTGTTAAGATTGGGACTTGCACGGGCGCTGATGACTCCGATGTTGAGCGCCCCACAACATCTATCGACCTTGAAGTTAACGACTTTGCATTTTGTATTTTACCGATACCTGTATGAATACCAGTCTGTAACTATTTTTTTCTTTTTGAGTTTATATCTGGGGACGCTTCATTCTTATTCCAAAATATTTTATTACACAGTCGTTGCATTTAAGTTAATAATGATCACCTATTTCGCTCAAATTTCGAACATCCTCAGAATAATAATGTCATTATCTCAGCGGCTTGGAGCAAGTCTTCCAATTGGACGCTGCTTCGGCGGCATGCTTGCTCCTGAACCAGCGGCATATGCGGTCTTAATTTCAGCGACTGGAGAAGAATCGGTGTATCCAATGTGGCAAGACTTAGTTTCAGATTACTTCTACTTGCGTACAACCCATTAGTACTGCGTCCTGTGTGCAGTGACATATGAAAGCTTATGGAAGCAATAGCAAAGAACCATTCACTGTGCTCGTTGATGCCGGTTTAAGATAACTTACAATTAACGAAATTCCTTCCGTCAGAAATTTTGTATAATCTTGTTCGCCAGATAGAATTCTTTTACTTATTGCATTATAGCATCATCGTCAAGTTTGATAGCATTCAGTGACCTGCAAAGGATACAATGAAGGAATAATGCGTCATATACACTGAAGAGCCAAACAAACTGGTTTATGCATGCGTTTTCAAATAAAGAGACATGTAAAGAGGCAGAATAAGGCGATGCGCTCGGTAACGCCTATATAAGACAACAAGTGTCTGACGCAGTTGTTAGATCGGTTACTGCTGCTACAATGGCATGTTATCAAGATTTAAGTGAGTTTTAAAGTGGTGTATAGTCGGCACACGAGCGATGGGACACAGCATCTCCGAGGTAGTGATGAAGTGGGAATTTTCCCGTACGTCCATTTCACGAGTGTACTGTGAATACCTGGAATCAGGTAAAACATCAAACCTGCGATATCACTGCGGCCGGAAAAAGATCCTACAAGAACAGGACTAACGACGACTGAAGAGAATCGTTCATCGTGACAGAAGTGCAAACCATTCAGCACATTGTTGTACATTTCAACGCTGGGTCATCATCAAGCGTCAGGATGTGAACCATTCAACCTAACACCATCGATATTGGTTTTCAGAGCCGAAAGCCCACTCTTATTCTCTTGATGACTGCACAAAAGAAACTTTTACGCCCATGCTGGGCCCATCGACGCCCATCGACGCCGAATATGATGCCTGGTCGGACGAGTCTCGTTTCAAATTGTATCTAGCGGCTGAACGTGTGGGGCATGGAGACAGCCTCATGAAACCATGGACCCTGCATGCCAGCAGGGGACAGTTCTAACTCGAGGAGGGTCTGTAATGGTCGTGGGGCGTGTGCAGTTGCAGTGATAAGCGTCCCCTGACACGTCTAGATACGACTCTGGCAGGCGACACGTACATAAGATTCCTGTCAGATCACCTGCAACTATTCATGTCCATTGTGCCTTCTGACGGACTTGGGCAATTCCAGCAGAACGATGAGACACTCCACACGCCCAGAATTGGTATAGAGTGGCTCCAGGAACACTCTCCTGAGTTGAAACACTTCCGCTGGCCACCAAACTCCGCAGACACAAACATTATTGAGCTTATCTGGGATGCCTTGCCATGTGTTGTTCAGAAGAGATCTCCACCCCGTTGTATTCTTACGGATTTATGGACAGCTCTACACGATTCATTGTGTCAGTTCCCTGCAGCTCTACTTTGGACATTAGTCGAGTCGATGCCATGTCGTGTTGCGGCACTTCTGCGTGTTCGCGGGGGGCCTACAGGATAAGCGGGTGTACAGTTTTTGTGGCTCTTCAGTGTATATCTGTGATATAACGCCATTCCCTAAAGTGATAACGAATTATTGCATGCATTGACCGTTAGCTGTAAAATTTTACTTTCATTGTGAGATATCCGGTTTACAAAACAAGTTTGTGGTGTATTGTCATTGGAATATACGTATTCCGAGCCACCACTTCATCGAAGACGTAGTATTCTGGTATCTTGCTATTTCAAGACTAGCTTTTACTTCAGGAAATGATTTACTGTAGGGTAGCCGGCCGGGGTGGCCAAGCAGTTCTAGGCGCTACAATCTGGAACGACACGACCGCTACGGTCGCAGGTTTGAATCCTGCCTGGGGCATGGATGTGTGTGATGTCCATAGATTGGTTAGGTTTACGTAGTTCTAAGTTCTAGGGGACTGATGACCTCAGAAGTTAAGTCCCATAGTGCTCAGAGCCATTTGAACCATTTTTGAACTGTAGGGTAACTGTGTAAGTGCTAAACATAATTTTGCACTTAATGTTAGACTAGCGTACTTTGTTACATCCCCCCCCCCCCCCCCCACGAAGAATCACAAATTAATTTGATAGGCATTTTCTCACAAAAATGTTCCAGAACTCGCAAAATGGAAACCAAAGCGAAAATCAAACCTGTTTCGTTTGCACCAAGTAGCTACATCTTCCAGCTGCACTGCTATTTGTAAAAAGTGACACAATCAAAGCAGGGGTCTGCAACGCGCCACGATACGAGTACATGTAGAACAGCGGGACCATAATATGTGATTGAAATGGCAGATAGGTAGTGTGCACGTAGGTCCAACAACTCCCTCTGTCACGGAACAGATCTGTGATAACACAATGCTCAGTCAGTCCGAAGCCATCTTACGAAGTGGAAACGTGTAACTGAAGGTCATCATAGAGTAGAATATCGGCAGATGAGTGCGTTCGAACGGGGCAGAATGATTGGCCTCCGGTAAGGGGGAATGTCGTTCCGTTACATTGCGGCTCCTACAGGGCACGCTATTTCAAAAGTGAAGCGTACGTGGAACCAGTGGAGAGAAGAGGGCCGTACGTAGCCCCGACAGGGTACTGGACGACATTGCGTGTCTAAAATGCGAGGTAACCGCCGTTTTCTCCGCCTTGCCGTAACAGATTTAACAGCTTCGTCCACAGCGATGGCACGACTTGGAGCACTGCAACGGATGTGGACACTTCTGAGTCGACCGATGCCGTCTTCTGTGGGCCAGACTGGTCACACGCTTGCTGTTGTATCTACGTCCACTGACCAGAACCCACAAACACCACAGACAGCATTAAGTGAACTTCGACTCTGGCGGGCTGAGTGTTTCCGGACAACTCTCACTTGATCTTGTCCTTCAGTGACCGCGGCATACGCGTTTGATGCCGCTGTGGTGGCCACAGGTCGGCAGATTGTATTGTTGACCTCCATAGCGGACTGTTACCTGTAAACGCGATTTCGCCTGCTACATCTTGAGGGCAATCTAAACAGCTACGCTTCATCAGGGAGGTGCCACTGCGTAAGGCACTGTCCCTATTGAAGGCTGTTCACCCATGCCATATTTCAGCAAGACAACGCCCGGCCGCATTTGGCAAGGAATGTGCAAGCCGTCCTCGAAGAACGACGGGTACCACTGCTTCCCTGGCCTGCCCCTTTACCTGATATGTCGGCCGTCGAACATGTCTTGGTTATGGTCGGTTGACAACTTGATAGTTCAGGTCCTCCTCCAGCCACAGTTGATACTTTGTAGACGCACCTACAAACTGCGTGGCAGAGTATTCCGCAGCAGCATATTCTTGCGTTCTTTGATTCAGTACCACGGTGTCTAGCAGCTCTGACTGCATCAGATGTTCTGTATTTCCACAGTCACAGTACATGTACCGGTCTGTAATACTAATCATCTGTGCAGTGTCATGTCTCTAAGCAGTGGAATAAATTTCATTGTCATCACATCCATCGGTCTTGGTGTTTCACTTTTTCCATGTATAGTATTGTGACTGTTTAGGCGGGTGTTTTCAGGCCGTTACTAAATGCAAATAGGTAGGAGGCCGAGTTGATAGGGGCTGAAGGAGTCCAGGTTGCAATAATATGCGGTACGGCACACTGTTAGAGAGAAGGATTATTATTCAAGAAACACATAGTACAATGAAAATTACTTAGCTTCAGTAGTTTGTAGGACTGCAGCTCGAAACATGGAATACCACGAAGTAATACAACTTATTCTCAGGGACTAAGCCTGATGGGCCCTCCTCAGAGAATCAATGCAAACAAACTGGCTGAAGGCCGATTATGAACGTGCGTCTGCATAGGTTGAAATCTAGGTAAGAAGCGAACCAGGCACACTCCAGTTCCGTCGAGCTGCACAGCCCGCTGGACTGCGCTGTGATCTGCAGACGACGGGCTGCCAACCTTGCATTGTAGTAACATCTGTGGCAATGATACTACATATAGAGTAAAGGTTTCCCATCGAAAACACTGCAAAGAGTGTTCGTTGCCCCTGCAGTGTGTGGCCGATGAACTGTCGTGGAGAAAGAGACACGTGACAATTACGTTATATGGGCTGCATGAAATAAGGCGAAAACCTTCAGCAGGCCTTCACACTTGGTGGGAGGCGTTATTTTATAAGTATCTCTACGTCTCACCTTGCTACCAGAAGTGAAAAGTCCGATGTGACACAATAGATGAACATACTAAATCAGGGGTTCCCAAACAGTATTCCGCAGAACACTTGCTTTCCGTTTGAAGTGCATGAGAGTTACACTAAAAGTTATTAATGACGTGGAGTCCTTTTATATGAGAGTCTTTCTTACTTTTTAAAATTTTATTGTGATACCTGAATGATTATTTGTGATTTAAAGTAATCATTGAATGAAACAAATTTTTCTCATTTTTAATTTTTTTTTTTAATTTTCTTACCCTTCAAAATGAACGAGGTGTACCATCGAAGTACCATGATTCTGCAGAAGATGCGCCAGATTCGGACCCCTGTGCTGGGGGTTGGAAAAACGCAGCCCGCATAATATTTTTTTTCCTATTTTATGTTACTACCACACATATGTGACCCTTAGTAACCGATCATTAGCGTGGGAGCGAACTTTGTGCTTCAGAAAGGGCAAGTGTCAAAAAACCCTCGTTATGTGGCAAATAGCACTCTGTATACGCAACATGTCGTTTAAAAGGCGTTGCTTACATGGAAAAAAGGGGTACTAGCAGCTTAAGATTGACCCTTCGCAAGGCAGGAAAACGAATTTTCTATCTCTTCCACACGAGTTCGCTGGTTTCCAGTAACTATGTACACATTCTCTTTCACTTTTTCCGCTGACAGTGTTTATCTTTTCCAGCAGAACTCGGTATAGACCTGGTTCACTCTATGGCTTTGTCCAGTACAGGGCCGGTGTTGGCATTAAAAGAGGAACATGGCGGTATCAGAAGCTTGCCGCGGGCAGAACAGATCGGCGCTACCTTTGAGGTGTCGCCGAGAAACGGCTCAAAGGCGCGGTCCGCGCCGGCTGCTGGCGCTGCAGGGCCCTCGCGGCCGCTCTAATGAGCGCGTGACGTCACGCGGACCTCTCCTCTGGCTACGAGGGCGTCGAGTGGCAGCCGCTCCACGGTGGAGGGCGGTGCCGTGGGGGCAGCGACACAACACGACGCAGAGCCACGACGCGCGGCGTAGTACGGTGCCAGAGCGCTGAATGGGCCTCTCCCACATCGCGCACAGCGGCCGCCTACCCCCTCCACTCAGCCCTATTTATTGTGCGTATACGGTACAATACACGATCCAGTAACATTACAATGACCACCGCCTATGTTCAACATCGTCGTACAATAAACACTCACGCACTGCAGGTGGCAACACTAGCAGTGGAGGGTAAATAAAGCTTGTCGGGGAGACGCGGAAAACAGTGCAGTAATTGTGATATGCAGTGATTTATCTTATATCCAGTGGGGCATGGTCACTGGCTTCCAGGCCAAGAGTGGAAAAATCTTCGAGACGGCTAAATCTGTAAAACGTTCGCGTTCTGCCTGGTTTCAGTATCTACATCTACATCTACATCTACATACTCCGCAAGCCACCTGACAGTGTGTGGCGGAGGGTACCTTGAGTACCTCCATCGGATCTCCCTTCTACGTCAGTCTCGTATTGTTCGTGGAAAGAAAGATCGTCGGTATGTCTCTGTGTGGGCTCTAATCTCTCCGATTTTATCCTCGTGGTCTCTTCGCGAGATATACGTATGAGGGAGCAATAAACTGCTTGACTCCTCGGTGAAGGTATGTTCTCGAAATTTCAACAAAAGCCCGTACCGAGCTACTGAGCGTCTCTCTTCCAGAGTCTTCCACTGGAGTTTATTTATCATCTCCGTAACGCTTTCGACATTACTAAATGATCCTGTAAGGAAGCACGCTGCTCTCCCATATATCTTCTTTATCTCTTCTATCAACTCTATCTGGTACGGATCCCACACCGGTGAACAATATTCAAGCAGTGGGCGAACAAGTCTACTGTAACCTACCCCCTTTGTTTTCGGACTGCATTTCCTTAGGATTCTTCCTATGAATCTCAGTTTGGCATCTGCCTTACTGACAATCAGCTTTGTATGATCATTCCATTTTAAATCACTCCTAATACCTACTCCCAGATAATTTATAGAATTATCTGCATCCACTTGCTGATCTGCTATATTGTAGCTAAACGATAAAGGATATTTCTTTCTGTGTATTCGCAGCACATTACACTTGTCTACATTGAGATTCAGTTGCCATTCCCTGCACCATGCGTCAATTCGTTGCAGATTTTCCATTGTTACAACCTCTCGATATGCTACGGCATCATCCACAAAAAGCCTCAGTGAACTTCTGATGTTATCCACAATGTCGTTTATATATATTGTGAATAGCAGCGGTCCTACGACACTCACCTGCGGCACACCTGAAATCACTCTTACTTCGAAATTCTTCTCTCCATTGAGAATGACATGCTGCGTTCTGTTATCTAGGAACTCTTTAATCCAATCACACAATTGGTCTGATAGTCCATATGCTCTTACTTTTGTCATTAAACGACTGTGGGGAACTGTATCAAACGATTTGCGGAAGTCAAGAAACACGGCATCTGCCTCGGAATCTGTGTCTATGGCCCTCTGAGTCTCGTGGACGAATAGCGCGAGCTGGGTTTCACACGATCGTCTTTTTCGAAACCCATACTGATTATTACAGAGTAGGCTTCTAGTCTCCAGAAAAGTCATTTTACTTGAACATAATACAAGTTCCAAAATTCTACAACCGATTGACGTTAGAGATCTAGATCTATAGTTCTGCACATCTGTTTGATGTCCCTTCTTAAAAACGGGGTGACCTGTGCCCTTTTCCAATCCTTTGGAACGCTACGCTCTCGGAGAGACCTACGGTACACAGCTGCAGGAAGGGGGTGCGTTCTTTCGCGTACTTTGTGTAAAATCGAATTGGTATCCCATCAAGTCCAGAGGCCTTTCCTCTTTTGAGCGATGCATGGCAAAACTGGTCTATCCAAGCCGGCGTCGAGGAAACTCTAGTGCATCACGAGACATAGATGACAGGACTAACGACGGCTGTGGAGATGTGTACGGGCGAAAAGACGTGCAGCAGTTGACCAGCTGATGAACCAAGGGGCTACCAACCGTGTCTGCTCAACGACAGCTGAGCGAACGTTGCTGCTTATGTGCCTCTCCAGCAGGCGCCTGGTTCAGGCACCCATTCTGATTACTGCTCTTGGGCAACGAAGGCTGGAACTTGCAATGGCGAACTTTCTAGATGAATCACGTATTGTACCATAGCAGACAGATGGCCATTGGCGTGAGGCAAGAGACGTCTAAAAGAAACCACCATGCAACAATGGTCGGAAAGGCGTAGATCAGAGGAGGGAGCATTATTGTTTGGCGAATGATTTCGTGGAATTCTCAGGGTGATCTCGTCATTCTGGAGGGCAGAATCGATAAACATTTCCTCAGTGCCTTGGCATCTACCAACACGACAATGCAATGTGTCACACAGCTCACAGTGTATGTGCGTGGTTCGGAGAGCACCAGCATGAGTTTGCCGTACTCCCTTCACTACTGAACTCCCAGAATTAAACCCAATCGACAGTCTGTGGGAACACCTCTATCAAATGGTTCAAATGGCTCTGAGCACTATGGGACTTAATATCTATGGTCATCAGTCCCTAGAACTTAGAACTACTTAAACCTAACTAACCTAAGGACCTCACACAACACTCAGTCATCACGAGGCAGAGAAAATCCCTGACCCCGCCGGGAATCGAACCCGGGAACCCGAGCGCGGGAAGCGAGAACGCTACCGCACGACCACGAGCGCCGTAGATCCTCAACCAAGAAACCTAGCTCTGTTGGCTATGACATTGGAGGTGACATGGCTCTACACTTTAGATAACTTCCAAAACCTCTTTGATCCTATTCCGGCACCTCTAGCAGCGGTCCAAGCTGCAAAAGTGGTTATTCAGGCTTTTGACAGGGTATGAAGAATATGGCTACACAGTGAAGAATGCTTCATGGTTTCCATAATTTCTAAATTGAGATTTGTCCCAAAATGACCTTCACCATGGACGCAAAGAGTGAAGTCGGTCTCCCATATTTAGACGTTAGTTAGAAAAGAGATGACATCATGCTAGAACGCAGATGTAGAGAAAATCTAATAACACAAATAGGTATTTACATGCAACTTAGCACCACCACCCAGCGCCTAAGCAGACCTCAAGAATTTATCTTCACGTGCCTTCCTTATCAGCAACAGCAACAACTTGAAACTGGAGCTGCATTAAAGAAGACAATGAACGCCAACATCTAAAGGTTTATTCATAGACATGACTTTCACACCACGTGTTATTGATTGCAATAAGAAGGATGAGTAACCGCCTACTCACCCACTTAGGTTACCGTTCGACTTCATTATAGTTATTATCCCCACTAGCGGAATTCTACACATTTTTCAGTCAGAATAAAATAAAAGATTTTTCCGACGTAAAACGGACATACATTATTTCCTTCTCACTGCAAGTATCTTTGAAGCGACGTGAGGTTGCGTCAAATAGTTAGTAGACGAAACAGGAAGGCCACTAAATAACGGATTAAGGAACACGAACGCCGCACACAGTTAAAACAGAATGTTAAATAGTAGGTAGTGGCACAGCAGAAGAACTGCGACTAAGACACAGATTTCAACAACGTATGTTTGCTAACCAAGGCAACCACCATATGTAGGAGAGTAGTTGGAGCAGCGCTCGAGAGTTCAAAGAACGAATGTGTATAGGCTTCAAGGTTCGTGGTTTCCCCACCGTCAAGGAAGTAAATACACGGCCACGCTGAGCGAGGAATACAAACAATGAGCAGGAAGTCACCTCTGCGGTACAACAGTAACATTTTGACAAACATTTCCACCCTACTGCTTCGTCTTTTTCACTTTTTATCCAATGAAAATATCCCACCAATAGAAGCTGGAGGTATTTCACCCAGAAGCCCCATTTCTTGAGGATGAACACGGGAAAAGTCCCTTTCATGAGTGAACGAGACAGAAGTCATTGATAGTGCTCAGCTACACGTGAACACCAGAAGATCCTGAAGTAAATTCCAGCAGAAGGGTTGAAACATCGATCGTGTAATGGAAGCTGAGCAGGGACATGAAGCCGGTCCAAGACGCCAAAAGTTTTTACCTTAAGAGACAACGGCCACGCAACCTGATGACCTGCACACTACGTATTTAAACTTAATTGATGTGCGGTTTAGGGGACTAAAGGTTTAGTGTATCTTGTTGTAAAATATCTGTACAGTTTAAATAATTTACGAGTGTGTCACAAGCAGCTCACCAGAGATAGTGTTTAACAATGGCGTACAGTGAGAAAGAATGTTATATATGTTCCACCGTCCGCCCCCGGTAGCTGCCACCGTCCACCCCCGGTAGCTGTATGGTCAGCGCGACCGATTGTCAGTCCTCTGGGCCCAGGTTAGATTCCTGGCTGGGACGGGGAATTTTCTCCGCTCAGGGACTGGTTGTTGAGCCGTCTTCATCATCATACTATCATTCTCACCAACTGCAGGCCGCCGAAGTGGCGTCAAATTGAAAGACCAGCACCCTGCGAATGGTCTGCCTGACGGGGGCCCCAAGCCCTACGATTAAATAAATAAATAGACTCCATGGACAGGGAAGATGTTTTTACTTCTGGAATGTTAACGTAGAGAAATTCTTCGTGGAGATTCTGGCTCGGAGAGCGGATGGATGGTTCAAATGGCTCTGAGCACTATGGGACTCAACTGCTGTGGTCATCAGTCCCCTAGAACTTAGAACTACTTAAACCTAACTAACCTAAGGACATCACACACATCCATGCCCGAGGCAGGATTCGAACCTGCGACCGTAGCAGTCGCACGGTTCCGGACTGCGCGCCTAGAACCGCGAGACCACAGAGCGGATGGAGACGGATGTTTTGTACTGTTAAGAAACGCCACTAGAGCAATTTATAATTAAGAACATATTGTCCGAACTGTGGACGAGACTGAAGACTGATGTTAAGATCAGTAGCAGGGAGAAGTGTTTCCGATCTCTGAGAATAAAAGATAAGTTGCTTGAGTTACTCTTTAATGTTTATGATCTTATGTACCAAAACACTAAGGAAATCAGTGGAAAGTGGATTTTTAGAGCGAACCGGAACTTCGGAATTGGCACTGTTTCGAAAATCTTTGAGATTAACTTTAACATACAATAGCTACGATCCATTAGCCACTGAGGGAACCACTGTTGCACAGAATATGACTTCCTTCCTTCCATACGTCTATAGAGATCTTCCAAGACGAACTTATACTATGAAAATAACGTTTATTCCTATATACTGATACAGATTTAAAAGAATTCACCTTTCGTCGATCGCTTTCAGAGTGAATAAGTAAGACAATAGCCATAATACTTAACACAAAGTTTGACAGTAATTCTTATAGGACCAAGTGTTACGGAGAGCCCTTGGGCATTCACATGCCCAGCAGAAGGATCGCCTTACTGCAACCATCCCACAGTTCAGGGTCATAGTACGGATATCAGAAACTGGAGCAAACTGGTTGGTCCTTTTTTGCATTTGGTGTAATCAACGGTGTCCGTTAAGGGTCTTGTGGAGGCATCATTAGTTCATCGGCAGTTCCTTTGAAAACCGCATAAAAGGGGTTTCTTACCATTTTTTTAGTACCAAGAAAGAGCAACTTCGCACAGAAAGTGGGTGAAATTCTTACGATATTCTAAGATGCCGTTCGCGAACATGTTGAAAATTTTCTTCGTATCTGTATCCGTTTCTGATCCGCAGAGGTTCAAAATTCTCCTACTTTTACGCTTAAAATACGCACGTAGAATCAGGTGTGAGGCGAAAACAGTTTTTAAAGTGATGCAGCACGGATAAATGTGCTGTAAAGTGTCTCCGTTATCATAACAAGGGGCTGGGAATCTCATGTTGCAATAGTGAAGCACATAAAAAAGTTTTGCTCACATAAATTACGGTTTCAAGTCTAAAACAAACTCTGCGTTATTTCAGTGTCATATAAATAAACTATCAAAATTTGACTGACCAATAAGGTTATTTTCATGTGAGTGACGTGCCACGATGTAACAGGGAAAAGAAGGGAACCAGTTGAAAAATTCTCCTATCGCAACACAAGAAAGTAGAAAGGTGAATACGCTCGTGTTAAAAAGACTGACAGAAAAGTGGGGTACATGATGCCTCATTCTACCGTCCTCAACATACTAAAAATTTTCTCAATAAGCCTTAATGTTTATAGGTAATGTCAAGGAGTTTTCGAAGATAAAGCACAGCCACCGGCTCAAAAAAGTCGGTAATATAATGGCTGCTGACCGGATTACCGGCTATGCGAATAAGAGGTGATCGTGTTGTTTTGCCAATGGTGCCCCATACCATCACGCCCCAGACATGTAAGACAATGCCGAAGGCACTATGGTAACGTTTACTTTGCTCAGAGCTTCTACGCACTTATATATCCATTGCTATTCTGTAGGCAGAACTGAGAATAGTTTTAAAAGACATGTGGTGCTGCTACTTCTGTGTTTAGTTTTCTCGTTGGATGCAACTTTGTTGAGGAGCCGTCGCTGCCGCAGCGGCAAGGGCACCCACCTGTGGAGCCGACTAAGGCGCCTAATATAGCATCGACTTTAGATTATAGAGACTTAATCTCCAGCATTCTGCCCAGAGTCTAGCAAATTGACAGTTCGTTATACGCAATGAATTTCAGTCTAGAGAAGTTGGAGTGCTGCCGTTCGACCCGAGAGGATCCATAGGAAGTCCTATGAAGATGAACTCCTGTCATCCTCTGAGTTCTCCTTCAGACACTGGGGCAAATGGAGACAGTAATCCACTCATAGACAATATGATAGCAATTGTGGAACAATGGGTTTGTTTATAACGTCAACAGGACAATACAGAACCTCACACATCAAAAACTTTACCAAAAAATGGGATAGTGTAATATATTGGTTATTCCTTGCTACTGTAGTGTTATCTTGAAGCTGTGAGAAAGGAGGACAGGCGTTCCAAGGCGTTGAAGCAGAGACGATGCTGAGGGCAGATGAAACTATGAGAGATGCTACGTGACGTAAACCGTAAGGGGAGAGCCTTGCCAAAATGCAGACGCCCCCAGAAGCGGTCCCAGGGCGATTGTTACTCTTCAAGAAATTAACATGTAACTCCATATGTCACCTAGACGTATAAAGCCAACTTGATAGCAGCACTGAGAACAGCAGCATCAGTAGGCTCATAAGGGCTAGAAAGAGAGCGAAAACGCCAACAATTGTTGACCTAGCAGTCCCTACTCCAGGGAGCCCAAGGGACGGGGCTAAATGGCGAATAACAATAATGTTGCAAGCCTTATTTGGCAGAGCAGGTGCGTTTAGCTTTCAGCTGAACAATGATGATACCAAATACGGACTTAGTGCAACTGCATTAGCATCCCCGCCTTAGGAGCAATAGAGGGGACCTAACTAAACCGTGATTGGCAGGCACCCGCAAGAGACCTACGGGATTGGCTGGGTGGCTTTAAGTGAGAAAAACAGTGCCCCCAAGCGACTCTTTAAAACCCCTAGAATACGAGTTTTGGCGGAGTTCTATTTCAGGCGATCTGGGCACCGGATTCGCGTCCGTCGACTCCAGTCTCGGTCCAGCTCCTCGTAAGTCTGCGCTCTCTCTCTCTCTCTCTCTCTCTCTCTCTCTCTCTCTCTCTCTCTCTCTCTCTCTGGAGTGCCTCAGTGAACAATGTCACGTTCAATATGTTTTGTTTTGCAACTAAGTTGTTGCCTTAAGATGCTGCAAGTGTTTGCTACTGTGGTTAGCATCCACTCCTGGAACTTCTGCACTGTCTTCTTTTGTAACAGTGTTATTCATGCTTTTTCCAACCCTAGAACTAGCCTCCAGTGTATTAGCTACTCCTGTCTGGAATAAACAACTATTTCAAAAACCTGTTCGTCCAAGAGTCTCCACATCGAGTTCCCTACCGACTCTCACCACCTACATTTCTAGAAAATGCCTGTACCAGTGTTGGCTCAAATAGAAATGCCTTCACTGTGAATTGTCCTTCTGCCTTCTGCTCTGTACCGCTCGGGAGATCAGACTGACCAGTAACCCCTTTTTCCCTCTCCCACCTATGCCAGGACAATACAATAGTACACAGAGAAACACGCACATGAAAATCGTGACTGTAGCAGAAAAGTTATTTGTAGACAAACCCATGACAGTTGCAGGATTTGACAAACCATTTCTAATGGAGCAAACCGAAATGAGAACCAATTCCCTACGAGAGCGGAGGAAGATATCTCCGATTTCAGAAACGGAACTGCAAGCATTATTTCGAATGAAGGTTTCCAGCAACCTGCATTGGGACGCTCTGTCAGCCATGGCCAGTACATGTAGCTTGTTAAAAGACCTTCACACACAAAATACAGGACAATTATAGTTAAACTTCCGCTGCTTGAGACGCTACCATGAGAAACAAGTGATCACGGGACAGCCGGCCGCGGTGGTCTCGCGGTTCTAGGCGCGCAGTCCGGAACCGTGCGACTGCTACGGTCGCAGGTTCGAATCCTGCCTCGGGCATGGATGTGTGTGATGTCCTTAAGTTAGTTACGTTTAAGTAGTTCTAAGTTCTAGGGGACTGATGACCACAGCAGTTGAGTCCCATAGTGCTCAGAGCCATTTGAACCATTTTTTGATCACGGGACAATAAAATTTTATGGAAATAATTTGTAAGGACAGGCGGAAGAGAAATGAATAAACCATTGGAAGAAACACAATTCAATTTCGGCACGATGGAATAACATTTGATAACTTCTTACCATGTTCACGTTTCAGGTTACAAAGGTTGCTCAGTCTGGAACCACACTAGAGAGTGTCTACTGCCGACCTGTACATCTCATGTTGGATGTTGGCTGCCTCTCTCGCTATGCTTATCTTCAACCCCCAACGTGTTTTAGCGTCACGATGGTAAACCCTATGCTTCAGGTAACAGCGCAGCCAGGAATCCCAAGGGACACATCTAGTGGCCTTGGTGACCACGTAGTTTGGAACACTCGACCAACAGATGGATTTCCATGCAGTCTTGAAGAGGTAGTGTTGTCCTTCCAACGGAAAGACATGCTGGCAGGTAATGGGCCATAACAGAGCAAACCCACAGCAGAGTCAGTCGAAGTTTTGAAGAATATTGGAAGGTTGGTCATCACAGAGCAGACCCACTGTAGTCCTAGTAGAGATTATGGTATTGGTGGGCCACCAGAGGTGCAGACCCACTACAGTCCTTGTAGAAATAATGGTACTGATGGGTCATCAGAGTTGCAGACCCACTACAGTCCTTGTAGAAATAAAGACAGGAAGAACATAAATACACAAGGGTACACAAACACATAGCGGGATAACACAAGGAAAGGACAGAGTTTGTTTTACTGCAGTATTTTGCATAGAGATCTCTCTTCGTTCATCATTATTCCTAAAAAGTCCTATCTAAGCCTGCTTTCTGTATTCTGTTCACATACTCTTTCAAAAATAGTTTTTCTCCACTGTACACTACTTTTTTGGCCAAAACAGTTTCTTATAGCTTCTCAGTGCTTTTCTTCCAATTCTTCATAGTTAGTTTCTTGTATAGTCTACCCCCTCTTAAGCTAACGTAAACCTATTGATCTCAGATGCTAGACTAAGGGACGACGCAATGCACCAGCACAAAACAATTAACACAAACACCAATGACAAAAAATGAAAATTGGCAAAAAAAGCTACAGTAAATCTAAATTACCACGCAAATACAACATTACAACTAATATGAGCCAATGTGTAGCAACAAGAAAAATAAATCAGTAGTAAAACTGGCTTAACAGAGTAATAGAAAGTGAAATTCAGTAACACTATGCCTGGCAAACAGTAGCAGCAAATGCAATAACTTATATCTAAACATGACAAAGCTCAAGCAGAAAAAATATTACAGTAAAGACAAAAATGCAGAAAAGGGAAATGTCTGTTCACATATTAATATCAATGTCATTAAAGTGGTGCACCACAAAACTAATTCTACAAAACATATTACCAAGTAGTTGAAAAGATAATTAAGTATGCAGTAACTGTTATTAATCCCTTCTTATTGTTCTTTCCTTTCCAAGTGCTCCTTTTTCGAAGAACGTGGGTCATAAAATGATTATTTAATAGATCTATTGACTGAAAGTGTTCACATTAGCAAATGCATTTAATTTTATTTTATAAAACCAGCGCTGCAACACAACTGGAAACCAGATATCAAATGAAATAAGCAACTATGAAAGGCAACGCATAAAAATATCATTCAATAGTCATGTGACATTTCATAAGTTAGTACAAATTCTCTCAACTCACGTAGAAAGACGCTTGTCATTATCAGGTGTGCAGATGTAAGTAAGTATCTTTCCAAGTAATGAGCGTGTCGTTTTTGCGATGCTTTCTACAAAGGAATGTCAATAGCGAGGATAATGGCCTCCTTTTTTTTTACCTAATGGCTTTCTTTTGTCAGGTGGCTGTCGCGCAGCTGGGTGCCCACAACGCATTACGTGCAGGTTGTCACTTAATTTTCTTACCGAAATATTTACGACACCAGTTTCCGCTACAGCGGCAGTCTCATATAAAAATATTTCAAAGTTCGAGAATTTGCGTTTCAAATCTGTATAAAAACAAAGTCCTGTAAATATAACAGTGTCCAAAAAAAGTTCCGTCGGCATTGTAATACATTCACGCATTTACATACATTCCATAACTCTTAAAGTACGATTCTTGGTTTCCAACCACCTTTTTCACAAACCAGAGTCCCTAACCACTACTCATTATTCCTTACCTTATTCATCGACACTTCTTCAATATTTCATCATAACAGATACGTAGCATAATCAAATAACTCATATAGCATCAGCTTATTGATCATAAACATACCGCAACAGCATAATACACATAGTCATCGTAATAATATCATAACACCTCAGTCAACTCTCAAAATCGTCATAGCTTCCTTCAATAATTTCAAAACCTAAAAAAAATTCTCTGCTCATGTCAAAAGTGTCATCTGCCTCAAACGTACTTTAAAAATCATGATCCCATACCAAATACATCATTCAAAGCTCTCATAGTAACACAATAGTTCCGAAAAAATATGAAAATTTCACAAAGTACAGACAAAATACAATTTCATATGTGTGAAGTTATCCAACCGTGTAATTACGTAAACATCTGACACTGATGTGTAATTCTGTGTTAGAGAAATATGGTACCGATGTGTAAAGTTGTATAAGCAAATACCATATTACCTAGGGCTCCTTGTGCTTGCCATACACATGGTACACAAAGTAAGCGTGTACCCCCCTAAGGATTAATGTAATTATATCCTCAGGTGTTACAGATTACAGCAATGGAATGAAATGTATCACGGAGAAACCTTTGTATCATTCTACTTCAAATATCTTTAAAAATAAATGTTTTAAGTACAAAATTAATCACTCAAATACGTGTACTGTAGCGCTAAACTGTGCGTCTTGTTGTAATATCATCTCTGCGGAAGTGTCGTAGTTATCGTCCTCCGAAAGCTAAGTTCTGCAGAAATCAATGTACTTACCTCATGATAAACAAAAGTGAAATGCTTTGCGTATAGATATCGTAGTTACTACGCTTATTGCCGTGATGAATTAAGTACTGTACTGTAACGTATTGTTGTGCTAACGAAAAGGCTGTCTCATTGTAGCTATACCACAAAGTTACTACTAAAACATGTTTTCCTTTCCAGAAGTATTCAGAAAAATTGTGCAGATATAAAACAGATACACCGCAAAAGCACAATGTAAATTGTGTGACACATTAGTAGCGTCGTGATATAATCGTGAAAGAAACCAAATGCTAAGTCATCATTAATGTCACAGAAAGTACTTCAAATAAGGAATGTCTTTTCAACTAAACCAAAATGTTGCATTAAAATCTCGTTAACAGTATATGTTCTAAGTATGTAAGCCTTATAGTCGTTGCGTAATCGTGCAACTAACAAGCAAGAATGTACAAATAACAACACTGTGACGTCTGTTCACTAAAACAATGCATTCGTAATTTCTGTTTAAAAATGTTACCTAGATTCTAGACTAGATATTTAACTTCAAACACTGTTGCATGTTAACAGATTCTAAGTCTGACAAAGCATACTAGCAATGTAAAGTGAAAAGTTATATGGCAAAGGCAAATTTAAAAAGCAGATTATCTTTCAATAAACGGGTTTACATGTGAAATGTGGTGTAAACCTTTACTCTCTCTCAGTACGCAGCAAATCAACTTGAACGCAATTCTCATGCGGTATACGTCGGTAAAGAATACTGGAATTTTTCTCAGGGTTAGCGTCTATGTTATCTTTCTCTGAGCCAGCAGGCGCACGTGGCTGCCTGCGATGCAAGTCATTGTCTGTCTCTTTGTTGGCGCGCGCCGTTATTGGGATTAGGAGACCTAACTTCTACAAATTCACCTTGCCGAGAGGGCCCAGCTCTGTTTGAATCCCGCCAGTTCTGATGGAATTCATGCCTGTCGTTTTGTCGGTAGTTTCTGTAATTTCTTTCTTGTCGGTTAAGTGGTGGAAAATTTCTCCCTGAATCGTAACTGCGCGCTGAACTGTTGCGTCTGAAGTTATTCTGTCTCCCTTGATAGTAATTGTTTTGGCTCCCATATTGTCTGTTTCTACGATTGTCTCTGTTATAATCATTACTACGGAAATGCGATCTTTCTCTGTAGCTATTACTCTGCCAGTGGTTGCCATGTGGGTGGTGTCTGTTTTGTTCACGATTTACGTTGTAAGAATAGCCTTGTCGTGTATTATTTTTGACATCGCGGAGTTGTGACAGATGTGACCTGTAATTGTTGTGCTCCTGTTTTCGCGTTTCGCGATTATCAGTGTCTTGTAACAGTCCCCGAAAAGTTTCAATGTCGTCTTTGCAACGTCCTGCTAAAATAATATGTCGTAAATGTTCAGGCAATTTGATTAAACAGATGCGGATGAGTTCTGAGCGGCTGTATGGGTTTGACAGGTACTGGTTCTTGTGGAACATGTCTTCAAAATATTTCGCAAGACTGGAAAATTCACATTGTTCCAAATGTTTCATCATTATGATGCTATGTTTTACTGGGTCTTGTGTAGCTTGAGACCAATATGCTGAGTGGAAGGCATGATAAAATTCTCCTGCACAGTGACAATCGTGAATGACCGATCTCATTCTTACAGCTGGTTCATTCTCTAAATAGCCACACATAAATTCTAACCTGTGCCCCAATGACCAGTTGGGAGGAAAACAATGAGAGAATTGATGAAGCCATGCTTGTGGATGAATGTCGTTAACAGAATTCTTAAATGTTTTGAATTTGCGTGTAGTAATGAACAGCTTATAGTCAAAATCATCGTGTCGGCGAGTCGCATGTCGGTCATTGTTACGTCGTTTCGGCGGTTCGATCTCAAAATCGGTGTACCTTGCCAGTTTATTTCATAATTTCCGCAATGCCCTGTGTTTTTATTTTGTGGCTGTTCCGTATTTCTATGTCCCTCTTCCCGTATTGGAGCGCGAGTGTCTTCTGAAATACGTAATTCTTGCATTACCTGTGTCAGCTGGTCTTGTACTTCCCGGATTTCTCTTTGGTGTTGCGTATTAATTTGATTCTGATTTTGTTTGAATTTCCTAATTTGTTCGCACTCTTCTGTGTCATTAAAGACTATCGGTTTTGTGTCATTCAGATTATCATCTACCTTCGTAGATAAATTATTTAGTTGATCCGAAAGTTCAACTACTTTTTCTGATAATGAACTAATTTCCTCCATTTGTCTTTCTGAACCTATTTTCAGAGTATCTACTGTGTCCTTTAAGTTTTCTTCAGTTTTTGCAAGTTGCGTAACCGAATCGGCAGATGCTACTGAGTCACGTTTGGCTTGCAAGGTCTCATGATTTTCATGAACAATAGTTTGCAGTTCTTTTATGGCCGATTCATGATTCTGTAATGCATTTTCATGCCGCAAAAAAATAGGTTGAAAATGCTCACAAATTTGTGTTTTTACGTCATTACATACTTTTTGACATTACGATTCGATTTTATGCAACTCAGTAGTTAAATCTTCACGTGTTTGTTGAAGCGTATGTTCCACTGAGTCTAACTTTTTAAGATTTTGTCCCATTAGTTTCTGATTCTGTTCCATTTGTTGCATTAATTTCAATAATAATGTATTAGTGTCTAGAATCTGTTTCTCTATGCTTTTTGGCAGTGCATTTTCACCGGCAACATTCACATTTTGACAGGCAGAAAATGTGTCTTGACTCATTTGACAAAACGGTGAGGACCCAAAACCTAAGTCTACAGTATTTGCAATATTGTGTTCTGTCATTTCGGATTCCTGAGGCGAGGTGTTGCCGACCGATCGATCAATAATACTTCCCTGTTCACTACCTGTTTCACTGTCTACACCATTATTTGACACCCGCTCCATTTCCCTATGCACAATTACCAAATTACTACTTTGAATGTCTGCTAATTCATTACACAGTGGTGCTGGTGAGCTATGCTCGTCGTCACTATTATTTCTCAGTTTACTTTGGAGCCTAGTATTACGTTTTTCACACGATAACACAGAAAACCACAATTTGAAGAGCAAAAATAAGAGAACATATTAACATAGCACTGAAAATAATATCTAGTTAATCGCAAGCGCACCTGCGAAATACACTCCTGGAAATTGAAATAAGAACACCGTGAATTCATTGTCCCAGGAAGGGGAAACTTTATTGACACATTCCTGGGGTCAGATACATCACATGATCACACTGACAGAACCACAGGCACATAGACACAGGCAACAGAGCATGCACAATGTCGGCACTAGTACAGTGTATATCCACCTTTCGCAGCAATGCAGGCTGCTATTCTCCCATGGAGACGATCGTAGAGATGCTGGATGTAGTCCTGTGGAACGGCTTGCCATGCCATTTCCACCTGGTGCCTCAGTTGGACCAGCGTTCGTGCTGGACGTGCAGACCGCGTGAGACGACGCTTCATCCAGTCCCAAACATGCTCAATGGGGGACAGATCCGGAGATCCTGCTGGCCAGGGTAGTTAACGTACACCTTCTAGAGCACGTTGGGTGGCACGGGATACATGCGGACGTGCATTGTCCTGTTGGAACAGCAAGTTCCCTTGCCGGTCTAGGAATGGTAGAACGATGGGTTCGATGACGGTTTGGATGTACCGTGCACTATTCAGTGTCCCCTCGACGATCACCAGAGGTGTACGGCCAGTGTAGGAGATCGCCCCCACACCATGATGCCGGGTGTTGGCCCTGTGTGCCTCGGTCGTATGCAGTCCTGATTGTGGCGCTCACCTGCACGGCGCCAAACACGCATACGACCATCATTGGCACCAAGGCAGAAGCGACTCTCATCGCTGAAGACGACACGTCTCCATTCGTCCCTCCATTCACGCCTGTCGCGACACCACTGGAGGCGGGCTGCACGATGTTGGGTCGTGAGCGGAAGACGGCCTAACGGTGTGCGGGACCGTAGCCCAGCTTCATGGAGACGGTTGCGAATGGTCCTCGCCGGTACCCCAGGAGCAACAGTGTCCCTAATTTGCTGGGAAGTGGCGGTTCGGTCCCCTACGGCACTGCGTAGGATCCTATGGTCTTGGCGTGCATCCGTGCGTCGCTGCGGTCCGGTCCCAGGTCGACGGGCACGTGCACCTTCCGCCGACCACTGGCGACAACATCGATGTACTGTGGAGACCTCACGCCCCACGTGTTGAGCAATTCGGCGGTACGTCCACCCGGCCTCCCGCATGCCCACTATACGCCCTCGATCAAAGTCCGTCAACTGCACATACGGTTCACGTCCACGCTGTCGCGGCATGCTACCAGTGTTAAAGACTGCGATAGAGCTCCGTATGCCACGGCAAACTGGCTGACACTGACGGCGGCGGTGCACAAATGCTGCGCAGCTAGCGCCATTCGACGGCCAACACCGCGGTTCCTGGTGTGTCCGCTGTGCCGTGCGTGTGATCATTGCTTGTACAGCCCTCTCGCAGTGTCAGGAGCAAGTATGGTGGGTCTGACACACCGGTGTCAATGTGTTCTTTTTACCATTTCCAGAAGTGTACTTCGTGCAAAACTACATGCATGCCACAACTGTGTCACTGTACAACAATGAAGGACTGCAACTACAAAGGAGAGTCTCTCTACAATTACGCGCTAGCAATAAACGATAGCTACACTAATTACACAAACTACAAGAAAAAATCAGAAGATTCCCGTGAGGTATCCTGGCTAAGGGTCGACATATGAAACGTCCCCTTAGAAAAACTGTACACGAATGTGCTTAAACTGACACACAATATTTTTAGCGCAACGCAATCTGACTTCCAAAAATCCCTACGAAAGAATGACCCTGACTAACATTAACCTATACGTTTCACAAATCACTTACCTCACAAAAATCTTGGTTACTCGAACTACTGCAATACAGCAAGCACCACTACTGCCATCTAAATAAAAGATTCAAACTACGGAATGCACTAACTACTGATAGGCATAGTTAGCGAATGAAAGATTTTAATAGAGAACAAACAATGTATTCGCCTTAGTAGTCATAATATATATAGCAGTTCATGACATCCAGTCTTACAAATTTCAAAACTCCGCCATCTCTCTCCCCATATCCACCACTGCTGGCGGCTCACCTCCAACTGCCCAACGTTGTGCGCTGTTAACATCCAGCCGCCCAATACTACAATGGCGAGTATTACAACAATGCCGACCAGCCACAGGCTGCACACAGCACAGCCAGTGATTTTTATACAGAGCCCTACGTGACGTTACCAATAAGAAAACCTAAACAGTCTACTTACACAATGATTCTGTTTCCTCCAAAAGTGCTACGGAGTAACAGAGTGACCTCACGAGCAATGCGCCCATACTCGCTTAGAGCAGCAGTGCTATGCCTGCTGTTTTGATAAAACAGTTTTGCGGGTAAAGCCCTCCTCACCCTGTCCAGATCCATGTTGACTGTCTGCAACTATAAGGCAGACTGGTGTTTGTGTTTTAACCCTATGACGCCGTACCAGTACCGGCGCCTAACGGCAAATCATGATACTAACAACACAAATCCTACCCCAGTGAGTCTGAATATCATCCCTATAAAGTTGAGTACTTAATCGGTAAATAGTTGTCCGTCCATACTTGCTCAAGTAGAAAAAGTTTTTTTTTTTTTTTTTTTTTTTTTTTACTATCCTGCCTGTTCACATTGCCGAAACGTGATACAAACCGGATAGACATACCACCTTAATAGGATAACAGAAGTAATGCTTTTTGCAAATAAAATATGTGATCAAAAGTATCCGGAGACCTTGCTGAAAATGGCTTACAAGTTCGTGGCGACCTCCATCGGTAATTCTTGAATTCAGCATTGCGTCGGCCCATCCTTAGCCTTGATGACAGCTTCCTTTCTGGTAGGCATACATTCAATAAGGTGCCGGAGGGTCAAGGAGTGCTGCACTGAGGACAGGTATCGATGTCGACCCGTCAGATCTGGCACAAAGTAGGCGACCCAAAACATCCCAAAGGTGTTCTATAGGATTCGGATCAGGACTCTGTGCAGGCCAGTCGATTACAGGGATGTTAATGTCGTGTAATCACCCCGCCGCCACAGGCCGTGAGTTATGAACAGGTGTTCGACCGTATTGAGAGAAGCAATCGCCATCCCCGAATTTCTCTTCAACAATAGGAAGCAAGAAGGTGCTTAAAACATCAAGGTAGGCCTGTGCTGCTATAGCATCATGCAAAACAACAAGGGGTGCAAGCCCCCATCATGAAAAACACGACCGCACCATAACACCACCGCCTCCGAATTTAATGTTGGCACTAAACACGCTGGCAGGTGACGTTCACCGGCCATTGGCCATACCCACACCCTGCCATCGGATCGCCACATTGTGTATCGTGATTCGTCACTCCACACAACGTTTTCCCATTGTTCAATCGTCCAATGTTTACACCCCTTACACCAAGCGAGGTGTGGTTTGGCATATACAGGCGTGATGGGTGGCTTATGAGCAGCCGCTCGTCATGAAAGCCAAATTTTCTCACCTCCCGCATAACTGTCATAATACTTGCAGTGGATCCTGACGCAGTTTGGAATTACTGTCGGCGGTCTCTGTCAGTCAACAGACGAGGTCACCTTTGTGCTGCACGTGTCTCTTCACGTTTCCACTTCACTAGCACGTTGGAAACAGTGGACCTAGGGATGTTCAGGAATTTGAAAATCTTGAGTACAGACGAATGACACAAACTACACCTGAACATGTTCGAAGTCCGTGAGTTCTGCTCTCTCAAGATGTCTAATGTCTGCTGAGGTCGCTGATATGGAGTACCTGGCAACAGATGGCAGCAAAACGCACCTAATATGATAAATGTTTTTGGAGATGTCCGGATTCTTTTGACCACATGGTGTAGTAATAGTATGGGCTAAATTACGTTCTATTCATTTACGGTGAGGTCGGGATACTGCTCCCCGAGAAGGAAGATAACCCAGGGGGACTAGACTACATGTTGTCCCGATTAGCCAAATGTACTGCTCTGTGAGGATATCAGCGCCCACATTAGAGGTTTTGGAAACTCGCACGCAGCTTAACGTATACGATATTACCGTTAATGATGTCTCTTCTAGCCTGGTGTCCCTTTGTTGCAAAAATGACTGTGTTATACATCTTACATTGAGTTCGGTGCTAATTCTGTATGTTTCTATTTTGTCGATACTGCAGGATCAGATTATTTGTACATTATTATGATACCGGAAAGGTACATGGAATTCTTTCCTAACAGTCGTGGAACATCAAGAAAGGTAGCAGGCTGTCTTCAAAAAGGTAATAGTGAATACAATTATCGAAATACAGAACGTTCCTTGGCATCAAGTGCATATTGCTATCAGCTGCAGCATCTAAACAAAGCAGTTAAAATATAACAGTGTATATTAAGCGCACATACGAGACTTAATTACCGAATGCATATACCGAAAAACGTTCTTGATTGGTATTGGTGTCATCACGGCTTCACACATAGTTAAAATCTTTCTTAAAATGACAACAGCCATACATGACATAATTGAAAACAGCTTTCCACTGTTCGTAGCCAGTTTATTGAACGATGGCCATAAGTGTCAATATTTAGGTGAATATAGATAAGAGGCATTTGCATAATGACTGAATGTATAAGATGCAGTGTTACCAAAGGCGTTATGCCCTTGCATGGAAGTAACTGACACATCAATATTTACATCCTTTCGTAAGAGATACCATCATATGGATGTTGCTATGACCCGGTACTTGTCAATACTATGGTAGCCGATGCTAATCACAACGTTCAAGAAATGCAGAATTCGACATGTACTGATATGACATAAGTCATGGGATACCTACTATTATCGTGTCGGATCGTTTTTCCTGTCTTCACATCAACCACGGCAGTATGAATGACGACACCTTCCCCAACTGTCCTCTCTTTTATACGTTGTGTACGATTTACTACTGCCATCTCTGTATGTGCATATCGCTGTCCTAGGACTTTCGTTACTTGAGTGTGTACACATGAGTTGCTGGTACTGTGGTGAAACGGGGACTGACGCCCACTATGTTTTCACATGTTGCTTCAGGCGAAGACTTTAGCAGATCGCTTTATAATTTACATAAAATTTACACGTTATAATAACAATTTAAGGAACAAGATGTAATTTAATTCTAATTAATCAGTTGACATCAATATAGCTCGTCATGTAGTTAAACCAAAATGACTTTAACTTAAAGAAATATATGTATTTTTACCTCATTTCCTACATTTTTGTGAGTGGATGTCTAACAATGGTACATCGAATGTACAAGATAACGATAAAATCCAAGAACCTAGGTATTGCATTTTTACGTATGCAGTTGATAAGCATCAAATCGCAGAGAAGTTTTTTTTTTTACTTTTTCTTTTGTAGCACAGTTATATTACTTGTATTGTCATACATTTTGTGCTTTTTCATTTTAAGATGTAGAATCCGTTGTCGTTACCTAGTAATGACGCTAAGACATAAAATTGCATGACACTGTTTCGACCTCCGTTATGATAGATAATGTATCATGCTGTGTTATTAAGATATGTAGCACAATATGTTTTGAAAATTGACATTCTATCATTATGTGCATTATCATACATTTTTTTCGCTAATATCTGCCCATCTCGTGGTTTCCGGACTAGGGTCTCTTACCTCAGATTGATACATTTACCATTGCCCATCATCCCTGCAAGTTTGTAACGCCATTAGGGAATCACGCTGTATTCACATTTTCTAACATTAATGATTGAGTTATTGTGTCGAAGTCTTAAAGTACCTCTTAATAAGCAGATTGTGAGAGAATATTAAATTTTTAAATTTGGTCAGAATTTATATGAAATAATGAAAAGTAAAATTATATTCCTCCTGGAAGGCATTACAAACAATCCTGTTGGATGAACATCCGCAACTGAGCATTATGCCAAAGGTTGAAAATACCGCTTCAGTTGTAAAGTTCTTTTACTATCACACGACAGGTATCGGGCTCCTATAAACCCATGTTCAGGTATCGTAACTTGGTGCTGTGACCCCAGAGCTCCGGAGTGGACGAGTACTAGGCGCGTTGTGCTACCTACAGTCACTCGTAGGTAGCACAACGCGCCTAGTACACGTCCACCCCGCTCGAGGGTCACATCACCAATTTACGACACCTGAAGATGGGATTATAGGAGCCCGATACCGGCCGTGTGATAATAAAAGAACTTTACAACTGAAGCGGTATTTTCAGCCTCTGGTTGACTGAGGCGGTATTTTCCATCTCTGGTTGAAGGCACTAGATTAAGAAAAAACACAAACACCGTCCGAGTTTATGCCCGGAAAGCCCAATGGCAGTGACCGGCCGCCGTATCAACCTCCGTTCTCAGACGTCACCAGATCCATATACAGAGGAGCATGTGGTCAGGACGCCGCTCTCCCGGGCGTTGTCAGTTTTAATCACTGGCGTCGCCACTTCTCAGTCAAGTAGCTGTTCGATTGGCCTCGCCCTGTCTACCAACAGCACTCGGCTGACCTGGGCGGTGACCCATGCAAGTGCTAGCCAAGTCCTACAGCGCTTTACTTGTGACGGTAACGAGTGTTACCACTGCGGCAAGGCCGTTGGTGGAAGGCGTTATATAGACAACCAGCAATAGGAGAATTAGGTGACGGTTTTAGATGCTTACAAGGGCACCTCCCCATCGCAAAAAAAATGGTTCAAATGGCTCTGAGCACTATGGGACTTAACATCTGAGGTCATCAGTCCCCTAGATCTTAGAGCTACTTAAACCTAAGGACATCACACACATCCATGCCCGAGGCAGGATTCGAACCTGCGACCGTAGCGGTCGCACGTTTCCGGACTCCCCATCGCATTTCCCTCAGATTTAGTTATAAGTTGGCACAGTGGACAGGCCTTGAGAAACTGATCACAGATCAATCGAGAAAACAGGAAGAAGTTGTGTTGAACTATGAAAAAAATAAGCAAAATATACAAACTGAGTAGTCCATGCACAAGATATGCAATATCAAGGATAATGAGGGCTCAGGAACGCCGTGGTCCCGTGGTTAGCGTGAGCAGCTGCGGAACGAGAGGTCCCTGGTTCAAGTCTTCCCTCCAGTGAAGAGTTTAGTTTCTTTATTTTTGCAAAGTTATGATCTGTCCGTCCGTTCATTGACGTCTCTGTTCACTGTGATAAGTTTAGTGTCTGTGTTTTGCGACCGCGCCGCAAAACGTGCGATTAGTAGGCGAAAGGACGTGCCTCTCCAATGGGAACCGGAAACATTTGTTCGCAAGGTCATAGGTCAACCGATTCCTCCACAGGAAAACACGTCTGATATATTCTATACGACACTGGTGACGGCATGCGCGCCACATGACAGGAATATGTTGTCGACCCACCTAACTTGTACACTTGGCGAATGGGTAAAAAGATTCTTCTACCTTGCCCGATTTAGGTTTTCTTGTGGATGTGATAATCATTCCCAATAAACTGCAACAAATGAATGCAGCAGTTTTGATGTTTGTTTGGTGTAGTGTCCCCAAACTACGGTGCAGTTACCTCGCATCGAACGGATGGACGGACAGATAATAATTGTCTGAAAGTAAAAAGTTAAAATTTTCACTCGGGGGAAGACTTGAACTAAGGCTCTCACGCTAACCACGGGACCACGGCACTCCTGAGCTTATATTATCCTTGATGTTGCCTATGTCGCGCATGGACTACTCAGTTAGTATATTTTGCTTATTTTTTTCATAGTTCCCCACAACTTCTTCCTGTTTTCTCGATTCATCTGTGTTCAGTTTTTCAAGGTCTGTGCACTGTGCCAACTTATGACAAAATCTGAGAGAGGTGCGATGGGGAGGTTCCCTTGTTGGTAGTGTAGATGGAGGCGGCGGCGGCAGGTGAGTCTGACCGGTGGCGGTGTCGGCGCGGTGTTGCAGGAGGCTCGGTGGAGGTGCGGGCGTTCGACTCGCACCTGCGCGGTCCCAGCTTCCTGCTGGAGCCGCCGGCGCGGCTGGAGTTCTCCAACTCGTCGGGCGGCTGGCTGGACTGCTCGGCGAGCGGCAGCCCGCCGCCCACGGTCGACTGGCTGTCTGTGGACGGCGCGCCCGCCGCCGACGTGCCCGGCGTCCGCCGCGTGCTGCGCAACGGCACGCTCCTGCTCATGCCATTCCCGCCCGCCGCCTACCGCCAGGACATTCACTCCACCGTCTACCGCTGCGTCGCCTCCAACAGCGTCGGCAGGCTCATCAGCAGGGACGTCCAGGTCCGCGCCGGTAAGTACGCCTCTGGACCGGTGGAAGCGGTACAGCTTACACCCTATGTGCTGCAACAATTGCTGTATCTATTCCTGTCACATTTTTACCCTCAACAGTTCTACACTACCATTATAACATCCTGTTCGTTTACACGATCCTGTACGCGAAAGAACTTGCCCCCCTTTTAACAGCCGTGTACCGCAGTTCTCTAGAGGAACGGAAGGTTCCAAATGATTGTAAAAGAGCACAGGTAGTCCCAGTCTTGAAGAAGGCTCGTCAAGCAGATGTGCAGAACTATAGACCTACATCTATGGCATCGATCTGCTGTAGAAGTTTAGTACATGTTTTTTGCTCGGCTATCATGTCATTTCTGGATACCCAGAATCTACTCTGTAGGAATCAACATGGATTCCGGAAACAGCGATCGTGTGAGACCCAACTCACCTAATTTGTTCATGAGACCCAGAAAATATTAGATACAGGCCCCCAGGTAGATGCCATTTTCCTTGACTTCCGGAAGAAGTTTGATACAGTTCCACACTGTCGCCTGATAAACAAAGTGATAGCCTGCGGAAAATCAGACCAGCTGTGTGGCTGGATTGAAGAGTTTTTAGAAACAGACCACAGCATGTTGTTCTCAATGGAGAGACGTCTATAGATGTTAAATTAACCTCTGGCGTGCCACAGCGGAGTGTTGTGAGACCATTGTTTTTCACAGTATAAATAAATGACCTAATAGTGTCGGAAGTTCCATGTGGCTTTTCATGGATGATGCTGTAGTTTACAGAGACGTTGTAGCGAAATGCAGGATGGTCCGCAGCAGATAGGCACTTGGTGCAGGGAGCGGCAACTGACCCTTAACATAGACAAATGTTATGTATTGCGAAGACATAGAAGGAAAGATAATTTAGTGTATGATTATATGATAGCGGGACAAACACTGGTAGCAGTTACTTCTGTAAAATATCTGCGACTATGCGTGCGGAACGATTTAAAGTGGAATGATCATATAAAATGAATTGTTGTTAACGCGGGTGCCGGATGGAGATTCATTGGGAGAGTCCTTAGAAAATGTAGTCCATCAACAAAGGAAGTGGCTTACAAAACACTCGTTCGACCTATATTTGAGTATTGCTCATCAGTGTGGGATCCGTGCCAGATCGGGTTGACGGAGGAGATAGAGAAGATCCAAAGAAGAGCGGCGCGTTTCGTCACAGGGTTATTTGGTAAGCGTGATAGCGTTACGGAGATGTTTAGCAAACTCAAGTGGCAGACTGCAAGAGAGATGCTCTGCATCGCGGTGTAGTTTGCTGTCCAGGTTTCGAGCGGTTGCGTTTCTGGATGAGGTATCGAGTATATTGTTTTCCCGTACTTATACCACCCGAGGAGATCACGACATGATGGGTGACGACAAATGGCGTAAGCAGCTGGCAATATGTTGGAAAATTAAGCTCCCGCTTACAGGGATAGGTTTAGGTTAAAAAACTTTTTATCTTTCTTCCATTCATTCGCGTTCGCATGTCTGAATAAGATGATCTCCGTTCTTAAACCCCGTCTCTTAACAATAAAACGCTCCGGATTTCACCAGTTGTCTCCACTATCATCATCAGGAACAAAAAAAACACTGGCTGCGCCGTTGGGATTGTGTTCCGCTTAAATAGGTGCTATAGCAGCGTTTGTAATATAATAGGGAAGGCCGCAGTGACGTATGCACAGAAAGGCATTTTTTGAAGATCATTAGATTGTAAGGTATTAAATAGTATGTATTTCCCCTTTTCCGACAACTGAGTACCCCATTTTCACATTATGTTACTTTCGGTGCTGCCATTATCTTCCATTGCTTTGATCACATCCGCATTTAAATAACTCCCGTCCTTTCATTACTTTCAAAGAGTTCTGTGTTTCGGTACAGATAGATGGCTTACTTCCTCAAGCAGATTTCTTATCTCACCCCTTCACAAATTTTTCAGCATCCTTTCGCAGCATCCCAGCTCAAACGTTTTGATTTTATTCTTTTTCCGTTTTCCACAGTGCATGATTTATTTCCTGACATGTAACCTCAGAAATTTCTTTCAGAAACTGAAGCCTAAATTCGGTACTAGAAGGCTTCTCTCAGCGAGGAATACCCACTTCCAGTATCCTAGTCTCCTTTTCGTACCATCTTTTCTTCGTCCGTCAGACTTTCTTTTCCTTCCAAGTCATGTTTGGGTTTATTGCGCTGTGCACAGCTGATACCGCGTCAACACATTTGTTAAGCGTGATCCTACCCTGTGCTACTATGGCAGTATCGGTTGGTGTGCTTAAACCTGCAAAGCGGCATGCAACTAATGTTGTCAGTACCATGCCTGTCATGCAGTACAGCCTGTATGCCAGAGACTGTAAAACACACGTTTTTGCCCCTCCGTCCGCTACTGTTGAAGAAGGGAGATTATAAGCCCGATAGTGCGTTATTTGTGACGCCTGCTCAAATAGCTCTGCAATATGAGACTTCACGTCTGAGGTCATCAGTCCCCTAGAACTTAGAAGAACTTAAACCTAACTAACCTAAGGACATCACACACATCCATGCCCGAGGCAGGATTCGAACCTGCGACCGGTGACGCCTGCTGTTTCTGTGTAAAATTTGGTTGAAATCGACACAGAGGTTAGGAGCATATCCCAGAGATACACATGTGTTGTTGTTGTCATCAGTCCTGGGACTGGTTTGATGCAGCTCTCCATGCTACTCTGTCCTGTGCAAGCTTTTTATCTCCCAGTACCTACTGCAACCTACATCATTCTGAATCTGCTTAGTGTATTCATCTCTTGGTCTGCCTCTACGATTTTTACCCTCCACGCTGCTCTCCAATGCTAAATTTGTGATCCCTTGATGCCTCAGGACATGTCCTACCAACCTATCCCTTCTCCTAGTCAAGTTGTGCCACAAACTTCTGTTCTCCCCAATCCTATTCAACACCTCCTCATTAGTTACGTGATCTATCCACCTTATATTCAGCATTCTTCTGTAGCACCACATTTCGAAAGCTTCTGTTCTCTTCTTGTCCAAACTAGTTATCGTCCATGTTTCACTTCCATACATGGCTACACTCCATACAAATACTTTCAGAAACGACTTCCTGATACATAAATCTAAATTCGATGTTAACAAATTTCTCTTCTTCAGAAACGCTTTCCTTGCCATTGCCAGTCTACATTTTATATCCTCTCTACTTCCACCATCATCAGTTATTTTACTTCCTAAATAGCAAAACTCCTTTACTACGTTACGTGTCTCATATCCTAATCTAATTCCCTCAGCATCACCCGACTTAATTCGACTACATTCCATTATCCTCGTTTTGCTTTTGTTGATGTTCATCTTATATCCTCCTTTCAAGACACTGTCCATTCCGTTCAAATGCTCTTCCAGGACCTTTTCTGTCTCTGTCAGAATTATAATGTCATCGGCGAACCTCCAAATTTTTACTTCTTCTCCATGAATTTTAATACCTACACCGAATTTTTCTTTTGTTTCCTTTACTGCTTGCTCAATATACAGATTGAATAACATCGGGGAGAGACTACAACCTGTCTCACTCCTTTCCCAACCACTGCTTCCCTCTCATGCCCCTCGACTCTTATGACTGCCATCTGATTTCTGTACAGATTGTAAACAGCCTTTCGCTCCCTGTGTTTTACCCCTGCCACCTTCAGAATTTGAAAGAGAGTATTCCAGTCAACATTGTCAAAAGCTTTCTCCAAGTCTACAAATGCTAGAAACGTAGGTTTGCCTTTTCTGAATCTTTCTTCTAAGATAAGTCTTAAGGTCAGTATTGCCTCACGTGTTCCAACATTTCTACGGAATCCAAAGTGATCCTCGCCGCATCTACTAGTTTTTCCATTCGTCTGTAAGGAATTCGCGTTAGTATTTTGCAGCTATGACTTATTAAACTGATAGTTCGGTAATTTTCAAATCTGCCGGCACCTGCTTTCTTTGGGATTGGAATTATTATATTCTTCTTGAAGTGTGAGGGTATTTCGCCTGTCTCATACATCTTGCTCACCAGCTGGTAGAGTTTTGTCATGATTGGCTCTCCCAAGGCCGTCAGTAGTTCTAATGGAATGTTGTCTTCTCCTGCGGCCTTGTTTCGACTCTGGTCTTTCAGTGCTCTGTCAAACTCTTCACGCAGTATCTTATCTCCCATTTTGTCTTCATCTACATCCTCTTCCATTTCCATAAGAGATACACATATAAACTCTTTATATATGTAATACTTCCTTGGTATGGATCTGACAATGACTACAATACGCAAAACCTACAACACCATGAAATTGTTAATTGTCATAAAATTTCTCTATGATGAAAAACCTCTAAGACAGAAGTACAATGACAGACACTACAGACACGGTCTTCATTTGCAGAACTGTTACACGAAGGAATGTGTGTTTTACCGTTTTTTGTCCCAGTCCGAACAAGGTTGTAACACTCGACTCCCAACTCAAAGTATCAAATAAATCAATAGGTAAAAAGCAATCGGAAACTAACACACTAGATGTTACTCAGATACTAATGATAGGGATCGACTCGCAATTTTCACTAGTACTTTGGTGCCTTCGTATATTTTTAATTGGTGTTAGGCTACTTTTCGTCTGAATTACTCAACCGGCATAACCGTGGCATTCCACAGTGAAAACGCTAGTCTTCATTGTCATATAAATTACAGTGTTGGAGAAGGAGGGGGGACAATTACTACACTTCGTTTTGTAACGTTAAAGACGCTGGCGTAAAATATGAATGCTTGTATATCGTAAAAACAAGTGTATCACTTATCAATAATGTAGTAATGCTTCTCATTGTGGATTTGGTGTAATGATAAATTCAACTGTGTATTTTATGTCCTTTCATTATGCTTACATCAGCTGTACCAGCAGATTCTACTCCCATGGCGGCACATGTTTCATCCAAGTTGTGTTAACGTCCGTGTCCTGCTCAGTTTGCTTGTCACTTCTTTCATGTCCTAACTGGCTGAAAACGATTTACATTTTTTGTTTCTTTAAAACTCCATAATATCGATATTGTAAAATTTGCTCACACCTTGCCACACCTTCTACAAGAACTACTTTAATACAGCTTCGGGTAAACTCAATGTTTTGAATGACACACTGTTGACAATTGTAGCCGAGATTTTCTTCAGTTATGTTTCAGATAAACAAAAACTGAACTTGGTCACAGTGTGGAGAGACTTAGGGATATTTCTAGTAAGCACTTTTGTGATTCTCTTATTTATAGAACTTATGAACACTCTCTTCGAGTCTTACGTTCAGATATATGTCTACATTTCACATACGTAACGAACTATACAGTTCATTTCGTATTGCACGTGTACGATAGGTGAACAGCTCGTATTAGCAGTCACTGGTGTGTAACAGTAATTTATACCTAAACTGGAACTATCACATGGATAATATTGTGGGTAGAGCAAAACAAAGACTGCTGAGCACTTAGAAGGTGCAACAGGCCTACTAAAGAGAGTGCTTACCACACGCTTGTCCGCCCAATTCTGGAGTATTGCTGTGCGGTGTGGGATCAGCATCAGGTGGGACTGACAGAGAACATCGAAAAAGTACAAAGAAGAGCAGCTCGTTTTGTATTATCGCGAAATAGGGGAGATAGTGTCACAGACATGATACGTGAATTGGAGTGGCAATCATTTAAACAAAGGCGTTTTTCGTTGCGTCGGGACCTTTTCATGAAATTTCAATCACCAGTTTTCTCCTCCGATTGCGAGAACATTCTGTTGACACCCATCTACATAGGGAGAAATGATCATCACGATAAAATAAGAGAAATCAGGGCTCGCACAGAAAAATTTAAGTGCTCGTTTTTCCCGCACGCCGTTCGAGATTGGAACGGTAGAGAGACTGCTTGAAGGCGGTTCATTGAACCCTCTGCCAGGCACTTCATTTTGAATAGCAGAGTAATCACGTAGATGTACACGTATACTCACTGCACTTGACGCTCGTACAGGATACATTTTGGCGCTTCCCAGCACTTCGTCGATAGCACAGTAGGCAGTAAAGCGGCGAGGTGAAGTAGCTAGGACGTAGAATAGAAAACGGCAAGTGCAGTATGCAGCTTAAACGTAAAATAGCAATAGAAAAATGAGCATTCTCTAAGAGGAGAGTGGTATGGAAAGCAGATTAAGAAGGCGTTTGATAATGTATTTTGTCTAGTTTGTCCTATTATACGGCAGAAACATTTTAACCATGACGCATGGGCTTTTGAAATACGGACATAGGAATCCAGGAGGAAACGGATTGGCAGAAAGGTAAAGAAGAGGTACTGTCAATGGTGGGGAAACAGAAACCAATATTGGACGTTACTTAGTGTAGAAAAAGAAATTAAATAAGGAATGTATTGAGAGAGAGTAAGCGGTATTTGAAGGAATGCTTTAGAATGATGTGTGGAGGAGAAAAGAAGTCAAGTAAAGCTGAAGAAGGAAACGAACAACCACGAAAAACAGAACGAATGTTGACCGTCTCACACCTCAGAAAAACTGGTGATGATAATATTGAAAGGATTCCTGGATTAAAACTTCTTTAGGAGCTTTTAAGTACATCTAGGGTAATTAGAATTCAGTATAGTTAAGCCATATTCTGCAAAAGAACATCAACAAAGTTGTTTTAAGAACGTCATTACCGTCCATTTTTTAAAAACGAGTAACAAAGAAACTGCGCACTGTTGTATCGACGTCCACAGAATTACGCGAGTGTGATTATGTTGCACCAAGAGACTCGTAATGAACGTGTCGCAAAGCGAGCTGAACAATACCTCATCCATTCCCGCTGATCACAATACCGGAACGTGTGAACGACATTTGTTGTAATCTGTGGGCACGCGGACGGCCTTGTATTGACCAACGTCCGACGCAGTACCGCTACAGAAAAATGGGTTGCGTGCTACGTCCCCTCAATAAGCGCATTTGATCTCTCAGAGATGAATGCTGCTTTTTATTCTCTTGCATGGTGACATTCCTGCGGGCATCCCATGAAATTCGCTGTTTGGAAGTCGGTTCTACAGAGGAAGAAAGGGTTGAAGAATTTTGCTATCGTAAACAATAAAGAAACACCCGGTATTTTTCTTTTCTGCTTTTGCTAATTCCATGGTGTAAATCTAAAATTAATTTGACGATGGATTTATTTTTCTACCCAGATTAACATACCTGTAATAACTATAAAACAGTATTTGGTTACTGCATCTGCAATCAGTATCATATAGAATACGTAGATGCAACATTTTCAGAAATTTATTAGATGTGCCTTAAAATTGCATTCATTTTCCTATACTACTGGACATTAAAATTGCTACACCACGAAGATGACGAGCTACAGACGCGAAATTTAACCAACAGGAAGGGGATGCTGTGATATGCAAATGATTAGCTTTTCAGAACATTCACACAAGGTTGGCGACGGTGGCGAAACCTACAAAGTGCTGACGTGAGGAAAGTTTCCAACCGATTTCTCATACACAAACAGCAGTTCACCGGCGTAGCCTGGTGGAACGTTGTTCTGATGCCTTGTGTAAGGAGAAATGCGTACTATCACGTTTCCGACTTTGATATAGGTCGAATTGTAGCCTATGGGGATTGCGGTTATCTCATAGCGACATTGCTGCTCGCGTTGGTCGAGATCCAATGACTGTTAGCAGAATATGGAATCGGTAGGTTCAGGAAGGTAATACGGACCGCCGTGCTGGATCCCAACGGCCTCATATCACTAGCAGTCGAGATGACAGGCATCTTATCAGCATGGTTGTAACGGATCGTGCAACACGTATCGATCCCTGAGTCAACAGATGGGGACGTTTGCAAGACAACAACTATCTGCACGAACAGTTCGACGACGTTTGCAGCAGTATGGACTATCAGCACGGAGACCGTGGCTTCGGTTACCCTTGACGCTGAATCACAGACAGTGGCGCCTGAGATGATGTACTCAACAATGAACCTGGGTGTACGAATGGCTAAACGTCATTTTTTCGTACGAATCAAGGTTCTTTTTACAGCATCATGATGGTCGCATGCGTGTTTGGCGACATCGCGATGAACGCACATTGGAAGCGTGTATTCGTCTTCGCCATACTGGAGTATCACCTGGCGTGATGGTATGGGGGATGCCATTGGTTACACATCTCGGCCAACTCTTGTTCGCATTGACGACACTTTATATAGTGGACGGTACATTTCAGATGTGTTACGACCCGTGGCTCTAACCTTCATTCGATCCCTGCGAAACCCTACATTTCAGCCGGATAATGCACGACTACATGCAGCAGGTCCTGTACGGGTCTTTGTGGATACAGAGTATGTTCGATTGCTGCCCTGGCCAGCAAATTCTCCAGATCTCTCACCAATTGAAAACGTCTGGTCAATGGTGTCCGAGCAACTGGCTCGTCAGAATACGCCAATCACTACTCTTGATGAACTGTGGTATCGTGTTGACACTGCATGGGCAGCTGTAGTGTACACGCCATCCAAGCTCTGTTTGACTCAATGCAGAGGCCGTATCAAGGCCATTATTACGGCCAGAGGTGGTTTTTCTGCGTATTGATTTCTCAGGATCTATGCACCCAAATTGCGTGAAAATGTCATCACATGTCAGTTCTAGTATAATAGATTTGTCCAATGAATACCTGTTTATCATCTGCATTTCTTCCTTCTACAGCAATTTTAATGGCCAGTAGTGTAAGACTACCTGCAACACGTTCTTTCTGAAACGATTAGCACCTGTCTATCATACAGTAGGATTGAAATGAAGACGATATTACGTAAAGTATATCTTTTCAGTGTCGGCTTCGAGATAAACGGGTCACAGGCATGGACAATGATATTTCGCTGTAAAACAGAGGCGAGTCTGTCTACCACGTGGAGGCTACTGTAACGAAGGTAGCATGGATGACCTTTACCCACATTTTCTCAAATCTATTAGCGATTACTTGCGCTATGGATCTGATTTGGTCTTAACACTAGAAGTATAGGACACGGCTCACTGGGAAAGTATCATGCAAAGGGTGTGTTACTGTCGCCCGTCTTTTCCGCAAAATTCACCATGGCCTTTGCTTTGAATTAACATATATTATTCTTCATAAAATGGCCTCTTACTAATGCCAAAGGAAATGTCGATAATTTCAGAAACATTGCGTATTCTAGCCGATATACACTGAATCCGTTTCAGTTGTAAGTTTCTTGTCTTTCAGCTGATTCACAAAGCATTATTGGTGGCCATTCATGTGAGCGTAAGCAAGAGGTTGTGGCGGTACACTTCACCTGCTCACCATTTCCACTTGTAAATGTGACCCACATAATGTGATGCCATACATTATGGTCTTGAGATTGTCCTTCTCGATCCTCTTTAGAGGCATTAATCGAGAAGTTAACTGTAACATCAGTTAATCAGAGCTTACCAAGGTGATGTACGTGGTAGGTGAACAGCAAGGTCCGTAGCACAGTCACAACAATGGGAGCTGCTCAAATGTGGCTCATTAATTGACATGTGTTCCACATTTAAGATATACATACAAGAAGGGAAACGAATGTAAAGTACTAAAATCGGAAGTAAAGAGTGCGCGACTATCCAGGTTTTATATCAGATCAGGTATCAATTACAAATATTACAACATTCCATAAAAGAATCCACTGTATGACGGAGAGGGGAGAGAGAGAGAGAGAGAGAGAGAGAGAGAGAGAGAGAGAGAGAGAGAGAGATACTACATTGCGCAGTAGAATTAAAGAATGACTTTTTCGAAACCACGTAATTGTCTCCCATTGCGATGTATAAGTTTGAAATTTCTCTGTAAGGTGCCTACAGTCTCTCTCTGTATCGGAGCAAAAGATTTATGAGCTGGGACCTCACCCTCGGGCTTCAAATAGCAAGATGTCGAAACATGAGAGAAAATGGCCAGACATCAGAAGTTCATCTGACATGCATGGTGAGTTGATGATCTCACATTAGCACCAAATTTTATAACAATTTTGCCCAATGCCACCGTGGACCTGTCACATGATGGGAAAGTCATCACACACAGCTTCACCCACACATCACCCCTTCATTAGACTCCTCAGTGATGGGATCAGAACAGCGACGACCAAAGTTGGAATCAAGCGTTTTTGATGTGAGTGACAGAGGAAAGCATTTCAGACACACCGCCGCTCAAAATCGATATGAAAAGGGGTCAGGTGATGCCATAAAGAGCATCAGTGAAACCACCCCTATCCTTGGGGTGTTGATTCCCACCATTTCGCGCTGGGGAAAGACAGTTTGCACTGCGACGAGCACCAGGACGACGTTCTTGAGAACGTATGACACTTTCGTCACACCCGGACGTTTCAACCCTTCTCTGAGGAGATTCTGCTGCTGCATCCCCTTGTAAGTGAAGTACCCTTTTGGAGAGCGTTGTGACCGCAATTTCTGCTCTCGTGTACAGGATGGAACAAGTAGAAATCGTCCAAAACCTTTCCATGAAATTTGAAAGTGATCCGAATCAGCAACGGAGCTTATGCTTTCGGGCCTCCTATTTCGCATCTTCCTGGCTTTCTTTGTTTTAATTTGTAACTCAATTTCCAAACAAAATAATGCGGTACAAGATCTCAAATACAGTGGGGTGGTGTGACCTGCCTACGGTGTTGTTGCTTGATAAAACTCAGCTCTTTCATTATGTGTCTGGCCACTTTGTGATCCCCTCGCACAGACATACCACAATGTGCCATACCGTGCACCACTACAGCGGTAATAATGTGTTTCCTTTGGCCCACAGCCAAACTTTTGTTTTGTCTGTTGGCTAACGGTCTCGGTACTGAGTTTCTTCATCAGGCCATCCCCCGCCTCACTTGCTAAGTAGGTATTCCTATGAAATCTCGAAAAGCGGTAATCTACATAGTGACTCGTGCTGTCTGGTGTATTGTGTTGGATGAATTCATGGATTCAACTCTACAGTAATTGTAGCGCTTCATGGAAGAATTTTTGACCATTTGTGTGGTGTGGTGTTGGTACAGATTCTACTGAAGCAATAACTATGATACCATTCCATTTTAGCTTTGGCTTATCTGATGAAAAATTTTCTTCACATGACAATTAAAACTCAAATAAAACAAAAACTTCAACAACTTGTCGTCGTGAATAGTTACAATTTCTACCTCTCGTACTGCGTGTATTGTACACAGTACTGCATGTCGCAGAGAGATTCACATACCGGCTATCGACAACAAATTACGTCTTGACTACATTCGCAAGTACGAAGGTGCTAGTCGTTGGAAAAATGTTAGCAGTTGTCACTCTGTCTTATGCATTTCGATATTACTCTTATATTGGAAAGGATCTAGTCTCGTTTTCCTAGAATGGACCAAATCTCTCCAGCTTACCCTACGCAGTGATAGCAGAAAGTATCAAGAAAGCTTGATTAGACACACATGTGACGTGACATGTCTACGCAACCGATCGTTTTTGTCGGAAACTGCAGTAACGCGAGAAGATCAGATCGGAGGAAATAAAACGTGCAGCCGCTATTTACCGACCAATATAAGTATACTGCCATTTACTTTGATATACCGTGCTCCTCGTAGAGAATTAATAAGAAAAAGCTCAATTAAAGTAGTGAGTAAAAAGAAGAAGCAGGTTACCACAACGAAGAAACAGGTGGTGCGTTTTAGAGCGTTGTCTTCACCTTAGTTATGCGATTTATAAGTGCCATCTTTGTGACCTCGGTGTCGGCAAAGATCTCTTAAAGATGCCGATTTTTTGTTTATTTGTTTTTGCGTCGACAGTCTTCTGACAACAGATTGGTGCGGCCCACTACAAACACATCTTCTGTGCCGTCCCCTTTGACTTACAGTAGCACTTATACCCAATGCCCTCTAACGGCTTCCATAGTACGATGGAGGTTACTGCTTGATGACTTATCACTTGTCTCTTTTTCGTGTCGCTCTCCTTATTTCTTATCAGTTAACTTAGTTTTCAGCGTTCTTCTACAGAACCGCGTCTCAAACGCTTTGAGTCTCTTTTTTTTCAGGTTTTCCCGCTGACAATTACTAGTGAGGATTTCCGTGAGAGCAAGGTAGCAGGCAACAGAACTTTAATTTAAAACAAGTTTCACAAACCTTTATTTCACTTTCAGTTCAGTAAACTCTGCAAGTAAATGCAAAGATTTTTAATTATTTACATAAGCTGAACCGACTGTACCAAACTAAAAAACCAATAAAGATAACAGGAAAGATGTTAATTTGAATTCTTGCATAACATTGAAAATAGTAACAATGACAGATTTTCATCACAGCCTCCACTCAGTGGCACAAAGCTACAGTTCGATAATTCAACTAAAACACAGAAAAGATTACAATGTAAAATAGTCCCAAGATAGAACTTATTGATGCAAGGAAAGATGAAGCAATATATCCCAGACACTAGATCAGTATATTGAAAACAGAGTGACTACCCAAGCACAAAAGCAATGTCTTTTTACTGTATCTCCTGCAAACAGCATGGGGCTAACCATAAGCCCTTATACCAGTAGGTTAATACATCAAACTATTAAAACCATTCTATTTTGTAGCTTAAATGTAAAGGCTTTTAGAATGAAAATAGTAAAACTAGCTGATAACTCAGGATACAGAACGATTTCATACATCTTTTTTGTTCTTTACTTGCACAACAATGAGTATAAAATGTAGCGGAAAAGCTATTGACTTTACAATACGCTGTTAACATAAAACTGTAACACTTTATAACCATTTGCAAGAGGAACCTTGATAATATGTCTTATGCTTTATCTTTAAAAAACGTTATGGGCATTTTTTTAAAACCGAAAAGCTATTGTATCTAGCAGAATATGGCAGGGGTAGAGCTTTAAATACAGGAAATGTATCAGTAGATGCGGATAAGAACCAACGTAGCGTGTATATTGAAATGACAGTAACGAAAATTAGCACTGGACAGAGAAAATATGTACAATATGAATATACGTAAAGTACGAGTTCAGGTTGTGGCACATGGACGAAGGCATACGGAAGTTTAGGTCTGGCCGTGATTCGCGCTCAGATGGTCGAAGCGGCTGAGGCGACTCTCGCTTAAGCACAAACATTTAACAACGGAATTCGCCAAACTTCCTTAACTTCGTTCTTTTTATCTTTAGTTTGTGCATTCCGTGATGCGCTTCCTCACCTTTTCGTGGAAACCCGCAAACTTCCTAAAATTGTTTCGTAAAGTTAACTTGTCTAGGATTTCTGCTTTTGTAAAGATAATGTCTACTAACTCCTAATTCAGTCCTTGAACCACTTGATTTGCGTTTTGATATTTTTGTGTAAAAGGTCAAATGTTTCTTTTAATCAATCTTGCCGGATTCATTTGAAACATGTGTTCATAAAATTAAATTCTCGTTTTCCTGAGAGCATAACCATTTCTTTTCATAGCAAGTGGTTCTACGTTCTATGGGACTGATGACCTCAGATGTTAAGTCCCATAGTGCTCAGAGTCTTTTTTTTTCAGCCCATGTCCTTGTTTGCTCCACTTACATGCATTAGTCACCGCATCACGTGCCCGCAACATGGTTAGACGACCTAGTGAGAAACGTCGAGACTGAAATTTCAGTTTTGTTGAGATTGAATTCCATTGGGAATTATGTGCTCAACGACAACAACATTTGTATTATATACAAGTAAAATATCATCATCGGCCGTAAGAGGTTTGAAAATATTTGTTATGGTAAATGGATTTCAGTGAATGTATGACCATCTTCTGTGGGAATTTTGAAGACGGGACTTCAAAATTTGTTCGTTAGGTGTTATGTGCTTCTGTACTGACGCCATAATGAAGTTGTAATATGTGCTTATGTTAAACGAGTCATCAAGACTTTAATATTTGCATGAGGTCACACAGTGACTGAAATAAGTTCATTATAAAAAATGATTTCGAACCTCTTACGACCATATTTCTTATTTATAATTTGAGTCTGGGATACCTAACGAACTCGAGGATAACCTAAATGAAACGAACAGAATTTTTTGAGTATTTATGACTCTATGCGATATAGCCCATTAAAATCATTGTGCAAATTCGTACAAGAAAAAATATAGGAACTGTAACAAGGCATGAAGTGATTAGGTAAACACTGAAACTGCTCCCCTATAATTAGACAGTATTACGAGAACGGAAAGATAAAGCGAATCCGTTGCATCTTGTGTTGAGAGGAATGCTATTGGTATTCTTGATGTCACTATCTATACAGACGAGGAGTGTTTACATCTGTCTGGTCATGTTAACACACAAAACACAAGTTCATGACCAAAGCAGAATCCTTGTACTGAGCTTGAAACGCCGTTGTGTGATAAGACCATTACAGTGGTGTAGCAATATCCAGGAGGCGCGTCACTGGACCTTTATTTTTTGAAGAAATAGTGAACATTTAAAGCTTTGTTTCATGACCCACAGTGTAATTGCCCAGTTGAAGGAAGGTGAAACCAACTGTTCATGGTTTCAGCAAGGTAGCAGTACAGAGCACACAGTTGAAGACACTGCGCTTCTTCTGGAAGAGTTGTTCTGGGGACGCGTCATTTAAAAAAATTGAGAACCCTCGCTTGCCGGACCTTACTCCGCCCAACTTTTCTTTGGGGAGTAGCAAAATCTGTATTGTATCGAAATCGCCCATGCATGCTTCGTGATTTAAAAATTTAAATAACTGCGTACGTGAGAATCATGTAACAATCAGATCTGCATAAAGCGTTTTCCAATAAAATTAAGCGGATTCGGGTTTGTATAGGCGCCCGTCGACATCATTTCCAAAATATGTTGTAACTGCGCAGCAAGTCTCCGAGCATCCTATGTATCTCTACCATTCCAGTCTCGACTAGCACGAAAGAATAGTGAACACCTAACCCTTTCAGGGCGAACTTTTTATTTTATTACGGTTTTCATTTCTTTCTTCGTATAGAGGAGCCGACAATCTTCACTCCTGGAAATGGAAAAAAGAACACATTGACACCGGTGTGTCAGACCCACCATACTTGCTCCGGACACTGCGAGAGGGCTGTACAAGCAATGATTACACGCACGGCACAGCGGATACACCAGGAACCGCGGTGTTGGCCATCGAATAGCGCTAGCTGGGCAGCATTTGTCCACCGCCGCCGTCAGTGTCAGCCAGTTTGCCGTGGCATACGGAGCTCCATCGCAGTCTTTAACACTGGTAGCATGCCGCGACAGCGTGGACGTAAACCGTATGTGCAGTTGACGGACTTTGGCCGAGGGCGTATAGTGGGCATGCGGGAGGCCGGGTGGACGTACCGCCAAATTGCTCAACACGTGGGGCGTGAAGTCTCCACAGTACATCGATGTTGTCGCCAGTGGTCGGCGGAAGGTGCACGTGCCCATTGACCTGGGACCGGACCGCAGCGACGCACGGATGCACGCCAAGTCCTTTCACATACTGGGCAAGGGAATTCTTGTCATTGCAGGTAGACCATCCACAGGTGGCCAAGTTGTATGGCAGTAATTTTTTGGTGCGGAATGGATGACAGCTGTCAAAATGTACTTACTGATGGTAGTTAGTGGACTTGATATTGACAGAGGTATGGATGGAGACATCAGTGCCGTAGGGGACCGCACCGCAACTTCCCAGCAAATTAGGGACACTGTTGCTCCTGGGGTATCGGCGAGGACCATTCGCAACCGTCTCCATGAAGCTGGGCTACGGTCCCGCACACCGTTAGGCCGTCTTCCGCTCACGCCCCAACATCGTGCAGCCCGCCTCCAGTGGTGTCGCGACAGGCGTGAATGGAGGGACGAATGGAGACGTGTCGTCTTCAGCGATAAGAGTCGCTTCTGCCTTGGTGCCAATGATGGTCGTATGCGTGTTTGGCGCCGTGCAGGTGAGCGCCACAATCAGGACTGCATACGACCGAGACACACAGGGCCAACACCCGGTATCATGGTGTGGGGAGCGATCTCCTACACTGGCCGTACACCTCTCGTGATCGTCGAGGGGACACTGAATAGTGCACGGTACATCCAAACCGTCATCGAACCCATCGTTCTACCATTCGTAGAGCGGCGAGGGAACTTGCTGTTCCAACAGGACAATGCACGTCCGCATGTATCCCGTGCCACCCAACGAGCTCTAGAAGGTGTAAGTCAAGTACCCTGGCCAGCAAGATCTCCGGATCTGTCCCCCATTGAGCATGTTTGGGACTGGATGAAGCGTCGTCTCACGCGGTCTGCACGTCCAGCACGAACGCTGGTCCAACTGAGGCGCCAGGTGGAAATGGCATGGCAAGCCGTTCCACAGGACTACATCCAGCATCTCTAGGATCGTCTCCATGGGAGAATAGCAGCCTGCATTGCTGCGACAGGTGGATATACACTGTACTAGTGCCGACATTGTGCATGCTCTGTTGTCTGTGTCCATGTGCCTGTGGTTCTGTCAGTGTGATCATGTGATGTATCTGACCCCAGGAATGTGTCAATAAAGTTTCCCCTTCCTGGGACAATGAATTCACGGTGTTCTTATTTCAATTTCCAGGAGTGTATTTTTTCTTTCAGACGCAAAGTCTGTGTTTGAAATTTCGTGAAAACATCTCATTGCAACAAAATACGCCTTTGTCTTAATGATTGACATCGTAATTTGCGTATCACGTCCGTGGATACCCTTTCCTTTGCGATAAAACAAAACGAGGTGCATTTCTCTGAACTTTTCGATGTTCGTCAATCCTATCCAGCAAGACACAGCAGCAATACTCCTCAGGGGGGCGAACAAGCATTGTGTAGGCAGTCACTTTTGTAGATTTACTGCACCTAAAGTATTCCGCTAGTAAAATGCAGAGACCTCAGCGTGAAATGCAGAGTTTAAAAAATTTCAAGCTGGTCATTTTGTTGCCCTAAGCAGTGTGTCTAGTCTGTTCAATTACTGTTACGCTTGTAACTACTTTCGTAAAAGATAGATACTATCGATTTAGCTACAGAATGAAATGAATTATTCAGCGAAAAATAAAATAAATTGAGAACTACTTTAACTTCGTTATTGAGGAAGGCGCATCGGGTTATTTTTATGTATTTATTCCGGATACTGTTCTTGAGTGCCTTACTTTGATCAGTTCCTCTGACGTTACTTGTCACAAATTTACCACACTTATTATATTTGACAATTGTATTTAGCATAAATCAGTTCCCTAAGCTACAAATTGTAAACCTATCTCCACATAAATAGCTTTTCAATCTGGGCCTCCAAAATGATTCGATATAGTACTCGGTTCACAGTAGACTTTGATTGATGAAAGATTGGCAGCAGGAAATGAGAAATGGATCACCTTATCAAACTGTGACGACTGTAACAAGCAGAAATATGTAATGGTCCCATGTGGTTGCCACGAGTCTGGCAGTGAATCATCGTTAGAAGAGTGCTTAGATGGAGTAAAAAGATGATAATTAGCAAATTAGGATGGTACACCAAAATCAAAAAAAAAAAAAAAAAATTACCGTATCCAAGACACGTTGGCGTTGAAAACAGCTTCAAACTGTCTCTGAATGGATAAACATAAGTCCTGTAGAGTCTTCCAGGGAATGTTTAGCGACTCTTTCTGCAAATAGTGACAAGTTCGGGTAATGATGACGGACGCGGACAGCATATTCCTCTCTCCAAAGTAGACAGAAACGCTGAACAAAACTGATACTAGGTGAATGTTGTGACCACAGGACATGAGCTAATTGATCGTTGTGCTCACCAAACAGGGCTGTCCTCTTAGAACGCAGCATCACAACTTGGGAACAAATATTTTTACCATTGTGTGTTCCTGACCAGGAAATCTGCAAATTTGTGCTAAGTTCCTACGGGACCAAACTGCTAAGGTCATCGGTCCCTACACTTACACTCTACTCAACCTAACTCCAACTAACTTATGCTTAAGACAACACAGACATCCATGTACGAGTAAGGACTCGAACCTTCGACGGGGGCAACCTGATCAGGAAAATGATCACATTTTCTTGGCAGTAACGCCACCGTGAACAGTAACCATGAGGCACATGGAATACCACGATATTGCTGCTCAAATCAGCTCTCTGGACTTAAAGTCAGCCAAAAGTTGGAAACAGTGTGAAACAAGACTCGTCTGACCAAATCGCTTTTTGTCCATTGCTCCATAGTCTACGTTTTATGACTTCCGACACCGACAAGGGTGGCGCAGTGGCTAGCAAAAAACAAATGTTCAAATGTGTGTGAAATCTTATGGGACTTAACTGCTAAGGTCATCAGTGCCTAAGCTTACACACTACTTAACCTAAATGATGATATTCACTATTCTGGATTTAATCTCACTTTGGCACAGATAGGGGTGAATTATGCTGCCACAAAAATCTTTGGTCATTTGACAAATAGTATTAAATTTGGCAGATAGCCAACCAACATTTAAATGCAAATTAAAAGAATTTCTGAATGACAACTTCTCAATAGATGATTTCTTAGATATGAAGTAGTAACAGTAAAGAAATTAATTAATTAATTGATTATTTTGTGTGAAGAAAACTTATGTTTAGTTGCCACGTTGCACATCATTACGAAATGCCGTATTCGTGAACTATGGAATAAGGATTAATATATGTATGGATGTATGTAAATTATCCTAAGGACGAACACACATACCCATGTCCGAGGGAGGACTCGAACCTCCTGCGTGATCAGCCGCACAGTCCATCACTGCAGCGCATAAGAAAGCTCGGTTAATCCCGTGCGGCAGTGGTTAGCATACTGGACTTGCACTCGGGAGGGCGACGGTTCAAACCTGCATCCAGCCATGCTGATTTAGGTATTCCATGATATCCCTAAATCGCCTCAGGCAAATTCCGGGATGGTTCCTTTGTAAGGGAACGACCGACTTCCTTCCCCATTCTCCCCTAATCCGACGAGACCGATGACTTCCGTGTTTGATCCCCACCCCGACTCAACCAACCAACTTTATGACTTCGGACGTAGCCATCAACGACGAGTTGTTTTAGAACTTGAGCTCGACCTGCAATTCTATGCTTCTGAAGCACACTTCGCGTTTTGTGAGTGCCGTCAGAGTTCAAGAGTGCGACATTCAGTTTTGCAGTAACTTTCGCATCTTTCGTCCCTGTATTTTTCGTCACAATCATCTTCAATACTTACCTGTCACGATCATTCAACACACAATTTCGTCCGCGTTGTGACCTAGCGGATAATGTCTCTTCGCTTTCCGTGAGCGCAATATATAACTTCGATACGTCACCTCTTGAAACACGGAAAACGTCGGCTTGCTTGGTTACAGAGGCACCCACCATACGCCCACTAAATGTTCGCCCACGTTCCAGTTCGCTTAGTGCCGACATAAGGCCCTCAATGTACAGAACACTGTTCTGACTACGTCAGACACTTGCAACGTATTGTGGGCTTTGCACTGGTGCCGTTTGTAGTCAAACACAAAAGAACAAATTGCAGGATTGACTATCGTCTGTATTCAGATTCAGGCATGCATTTTTCGCGTCGTTTCCATTTCTTTGTCCAACCCCTGTAAGTCATCCACGTCCTACGTCGATGTCTAATATTTAAATGTAAAGTAGTTGAACGGCAACTATTTTGCAATGCCCGTTCAAGCAGCATATATTTGACGAGAACGGATACAGTCTGAGTTGATCACGAACATTCGAAACCCGCGTCTGGCATGGAAGCGCAGTCAGCGACCTCGTTTCGCGGAGGCGCGTAAATACACACATCAGAAGACGTGTTGCATCACCCCGATTCCCAGAACTCCTGCTTTGACTTGTGATATTGTATCACAGACACAGTCCCTTTCACTGTTCAGAAGTGTTACTAAACCCGCCCAAGGATGTGAACAACCCTGCAAGAGCTAAAGCGGAGTTATTGAACGCAGTTTTCCGAAATTCCTTCACCAGGGAAGACGAATGGAATATTCCAAAATTTGAAACACGAACATCTGCTAGCATGAGTTTCTTAGAAGTAGATACCTTAGGGGTTGCGAAGCAACTCAAATCGCTTGACACGGGCAAGTCTTCAGGTCCAGATTGTATACCGATTAGGTTCCTTTCAGATTACGCTGATACTATAGCTCCCTACTTAGCACTCATATACAAACGCTCGCTCACAGATTGATATGTACCTACAGATTGGAAAATTGCGCAGGTCGCACCAGTGTTCAAGAAGGGTAGTAGGAGTAATCCATTTAACTACAGACCTATATCATTGACGTCGGTTTGCAGTAGGGTTTTGGAGCATATACTGTATTCAAACATTATGAATCACCTCGAAGGGAACGATCTATTGACACGTAATCAGCATCGCTTCAGAAAACATCGCTCTTGTGCAACGCAGCTAGCTCTTCATTCGCACGAAGTAATGGCCGCTATCGACAGGGGATCTCAAGTTGATTCCGTATTTCTAGATTTCCGGAAAGCTTTTGACACCGTTCCTCACAAGCGACTTCTAATCAAGCTGCGGAGCTATGGGGTATCGTCTCAGTTGTGCGACTGGATTCGTGATTTCCTGTCAGGAAGGTCGCAGTTCGTAGTAATAGACGGCAAATCATCGAGTAAAACTGAAGTGATATCAGGTGTTCCCCAGGGAAGCGTCCTGGGACCTCTGCTGTTCCTGATCTATATAAATGACCTGGGTGACAATCTGAGCAGTTCTCTTAGATTGTTCGCAGATGATGCTGTAATTTACCGTCTAGTAAGGTCATCCGAAGACCAGTATCAGTTGCAAAGCGATTTAGAAATGATTTCTGTATGGTGTGTCAGGTGGCAGTTGACGCTAAATAACGAAAAGTGTGAGATGATCCACATGCGTTCCAAAAGAAATCCGTTGGAATTCGATTACTCGATAAATAGTACAATTCTCAAGGCTGTCAATTCAACTAAGTACCTGGGTGTTAAAATTACGAACAACTTCAGTTGGAAGGACCACATAGATAATATTGTCGGGAAGGCAAGCAAAAGGTTGCGTTTCATTGGCAGGACACTTAGAAGATGCAACAAGTCCATTAAAGAGACAGCTTACGCTACACTCGTTCGTCCTCTGTTAGAATATTGCTGCGCGGTGTGGGGTCCTTACCAGGTGGGATTGACGGAGGACATCGAAAGGGTGCAAAAAAAGGGCAGCTCGTTTTGTATTATCACGTTATAGGGGAGAGAGTGTGGCAGATATGATACACGAGTTGGGATGGAAGTCATTACAGCATAGACGTTTTTCGTCGCGGCGTGACCTTTTTACGAAATTTCAGTCACCAACTTTCTCTTCCGAATGCGAAAATATTTTGTTGAGCCCAACCTACATAGGTAGGAATGATCATCAAAATAAAATAAGAGTAATCAGAGCTCGAACAGAAAGGTTTAGGTGTTCGTTTTTCCCGCTCGCTGTTCGGGAGTGGAATAGTAGAGAGATAGTATGATTGTGGTTCGATGAACCCTCTGCCAAGCACTTAAATGTGAATTGCAGAGTAGTCATGTAGATGTGTTAGACGGAGAGGGTCCGACAGCCGAGCAGTTCCAGTCACTCCACCTGGAAGGAGGTACACGGCTCGTGTTGTCCGTAGTGCAACCACGCCTAGACGGTCAATACCGCGCTTCGATATCGTCCACATTGTTACATTGCGCCAGGAAGGGCACTCAACAAAGTAAGTGTCCAGGCGTCTCGGAGTGAACTAGAGCGATGTTGGAGGAGATACAGAGAGACAGGAACTGTCGATGACAAACGTCTCTGAGGCCGCCCAAGGGCTACTACAGCAGTGGATGGCCGCTACCTACGGATTATGGCTCGGAGGAACCCTGACAGGAACGCCACCATGTTGAATAATGGTCTTTGTGCAGCTTCACGACGTCGTGTTCTGACTCAAACTCTGCGCAATAGGCTGCATGATGTCACCCCATACGTCCGTGCCGAGGTCCATCTTTGCAACCACGCACCACGCAGCGCGGCACTGATGGGCCCAACAACATGCCGAATGGACCGCTCAGGATTAGCATCACATTCTCGTCACCGAAGAGTGTTGCATATGCCTTCAACCAGACAATCGTCAGAGACGTGTTCGGAGGCAATCCGGTCAGGCTGGACGCCTCAGACACACTCTCCAGCTAGTGCAGCAAGGTGGAGGTTCCCTGCTGTTTTGGGGTGGCATTGTGTGCGGCTGACGTACGCCGGTGGTGGTCATGGAAGACACCATGACCGCTGTACGATACGCGAATGCCATCCCCTGACCGACAGTGCAACCATTTTCGCAGCATATTGGGGAGGCATTCGTCTTCTTGGACAGCAATTCGCGCCCTCATCGTGCACATCAGGATAACATCATCGATTAGAGTGGCCAGCATGTTTTCCAGACAGAAACCCTATCGAACATGCCTGGGATACAATTGAAAAGGGCTGTTTACGGACGATGTGACCCATCAATCACTCTGAGGGATCTACGCCGAATCGCCGTTGAGGAGTGGGCAATCTGTGACAACAGTGCCTTGATGAACTTGTGGATAGTATCCTACGACGAATACAGGCATGCATCAGTGCAAGAGGCCGTGCTACCGGGTATCAGAGGTACCGGTGTATACAGCAGTCGGGACCACCACCTCTGAAGGTCTCGCTGTATGGTGGTACACCATGCAGTGTCTGATTTTCATGAGCAATAAAATGGGTGGAAATGATGTTTGTGTTGATATCGATTCATATTTTCTGTACAGGTTCCGAAACTCTCGGAACTGAGGTGATGCAAATTTCTTTTGACGTGTGTATTTCAGGTAACACTGATACAGTGTGCGCTGCTTACGCACATCTGAGACCCGCTTCTGTCGCTTCTGGCGGGAAAAGCGGAGTCAGCGGCCCCGGTTCGCCGAGGCTGGCAAATATTTGAACGCCGTGGATTGGTGGCTGTGCCGTGTCTATGGTGCTGTGTGGCATGCTACAGAGCAGACTACGACAGCTGTGGTGAGGCTGCCGTTTAAATACGCGGTGGACGCTGTTGCTGCCTAAGTGAGCCATGCATTTGCTGCAACCGCTGGCTCTGTAGCAACACTGAAGCCGTCGTCACATGGGGCATTGACTTGGTCTCCAACGTGACGCTGAGCGCTCAGTAATGACAAACCTTGCTTAGGGTACGTGTGACTGCAGGGTGGTATAAGCAACAGCGGCGCGCCCTAGTGGCAATTCGCGGCTAAGGATCATGCGCGCAAGCTGTGTGGTACACACTGTTTCTCGAACTGAACAAGTGTAAACTACACAGCTGCGACAGCTTTAAGCCGTGTTCCCTCGGAACGAGGCAGCTGACTTCAACATGGAGACGGACGTTAAGACCGAACGCACGAGACACAACGAGCGCATCCCATTGTGTGTGATCGTAAATACGATTTCCCTATATATAGAAAAATACTCCTCGATTATTTGCAACTGAAGAAGACTCCAGAGGCAGTTGTGTGGTTCGCAAATCACATTTTTTTTAAAATTACGAAATGGACGAAAGTAAAATTCCTGTATTTCCTTCCTTCACGGAGCAGTGTGTTGGAAAAGTACCCTCATAAAATTCAATCGTGTGAATGTATCACCAACTTCTCCTTCTCAAATTTGGAGAATTACAATTTGCTCGAAAATGAAATCTCTTCTTCCTATGGAGGAATTTCCAGTAGAATACTAAAGATTTCTTCCCTTATAATAAATACGGTTTTGCTTGAAACATGTAATGCATCAGTAACTGAAGGAGCTTGTGCAGGGGACTGAAACATGCAGTGGTCAAACCCCCATCTATGAAATGTGACAGAAGGGATGTCAATAAATACCAAACTTTTTGTAATGTATAATTGCAGGTAAACTGCAGATGTTTTAACTAGCACTTATTCTTGTTTACTACTAACTCGTCTCGGCTATAGCCCCATTCTCAAGCAAACCTCTAGATGTTATATTTGTTGTGTCTACATATGTTTATAAAAGTTGTACAGTAAGGTCACCGAGTAATGGGGGCCTGTGGTTAGCACACGGGACTCGCATTCCGGAGGACGACGATTCAATCTCGCGTCCGGCCATCCTGATTTAATTTTTGGCTTCAGCAAATGCCGGGATGGTTCCTTTGAAAGGGCACGGCCGACTTCCTTCCTCAGCTTTCCCTAATCCAAGGCGACCGATGACCTCGCTGTTTGGTCCCATCCCACAAATCAGCAAACCACAATGATCAATTTGCACACAAATTTACATGTAGTTGGAATAGATGCCCACATTTCATCTGTGTGCAAAGTGTCGACTGTCTATTTGTTGTAAGATCACTGTAATCGTGTAGGTTTTGTTTGCATATAATATTTATGCGAAATAATTTTGACAGCTGTAATGACAGATTATTCCTTTTGATGTTTTGTGTTTACAGTGCAGTTTTTTCTAGTCAGTGATGTTAGTTGCATTTCGTCCATAGACGTACATTACTAGACTGTCAATTCCGTATACAGAACAATGCTGTCGTTGAAGTCAGCACTTCAGAATCGTAATATGGCGGTGAGCGGAAAGGACGTGTAAACATCTGTTTGTCTACCGATCAAACAATCACAAGAAATAGGGTTGAACTGATATAACTATCTTACCATTAGATTATTGACATAACAATCAATACATGCCTCATGTTTGGCTGTAATTTTTCGTACAGCAGACGGAAGATACAAGGGAAAGAAAATGTCTCGTTGCTAGCATAACTAGAAACATCTTATGTACTTCTACTTTTGCACTCTGCATAAAACCTTTCCTCGAATAGTGATCCTAAGTAGAACGTCCTATTTGTCGTTGATAACAGGTGCTGTTGTTCGTTTGAGTGCACTTACGAAAATTAAACGTGTGTATACGTAACTTCATGTTCTTATAACACGATTCTACATTCTATCTGTTAAACTCAGTTAAACTCAAATATTAGCGCAGCTGCAGATCTTGATAATACCATGTCATAAAACGTCAATTCGTTCAATAAAATCTTTGTAGTACTATACACAAACTTCTCGAAGCCTTCATCTTACCTCAACAAACGTCAAGTTTAAGTAAAAGATTTGCCTTACCAGCCTAGGAATGTATGTCTGTGGTTTCATTGCAATTATAATTTTGTTATCATTTGTATCTATAGCTGTCTCTGGTTTTCTGTTTCCTCTGGTTTTTATCCGTTCTCGTTTTCCAAAATGGCAGTAGAATTTTCTACATAATTTCTTAGTTTGAGATCGATTTATTGATTAAAGCTATGATTTGCATATTTTTTTTTGTGTGTACATATTTCTAATTCTTACTAGATGTCCCTAATATGTCCCTTTGATATTCTGTGTAGAACCTGAAATACAGGTTCAGCATGTTCTGGTTTGTGGTATTGGTTTTTGAGATGCTGGTAAAAGCTTGATTGTTTGCTGTCGCAATTTCTCGTGTGTTCTTTGAACCTAATGTTAAAATGCCCTCTTGTTTGACAGATATAGAATTCTGCGCAGTTGTTACACGAAATTTTGTATATGCCTGGGTTGGAAAAATCGGGGTTTTGGTTCGTCCTGATTTCTTTCTTGGATTGTTCTTTCTTCAGAAAGGTATTTCCATGGTTGTTTTGTTTAAGATTTAGTACATTCCATTCGATATTTGTCCATAGTATATCGTCGGTATGTGACTTGTTTTGTTTGGTTTTACTTTCTCTTATTAATTTCATGTCTTTGTGAATTGTTTGGGTTTTAGTTCTCTTTTGTATTTCGTATAGTTTGTGAACTATATTCCGGTTGAAATTGTTTTTTGGCCTATATACTGGAGTATTGTAAGTTCATTTTGTATTGTTTGGTCTTCGAGTGGTAGATTGAGTATTCTGCTGATCTTCAAGTTACAATAGGTTTAGTTTTGGAATGTTGCGTGACAAGAACTTCTATTGATTGTGCTGTCTGTAGAAGTTAGTTTTCCGTATATTTCAAATATTTGATGACCGTTATTGTTTCTGATTGTAAGGTCAAAGAAGTTTATGGGTTTGTTTGTCTCTGTTCCTTTGTAAACACGATTTTTTAGTATTCAATGAACTGTCCGGATTTTTCATTGTTTCCGTCTACTAATACCAAATTGCCATCTGCATATCTGTGGTAATGTATAATTTTGTTGAGTAACGGCAATATGCAGCTGAAAATTTTTTTCTTCCAGTGTGATGATAAATATATTTGCAATTGTGCTGACAATATAAAAATTCATATAACAACTTCACAGAATTCTTTATTTGTGAGGCAGTAAGAGACTTTAACATTACGTCCAAAGAACACGCATTAAATTGCAACAACTATCTATCAAGCTTTTACCACCACCTCAAAAATCAAAACCACAAAGCAGAACATATCAAAAATACATTATGTATACAGAATACCAAAGGGACATACTATTTACATCTTTGTAGAATTAGGAATATACACAAACACGCACACACAAAGTTATCCAAACTATATCCTTGATGAACAAGTCCATCTCAAACACCAAAATTATATAGAAATTTTTTTTGACATTGTGGCAAACAAGAACGGATAAAAATTACAGTAAGCAGAAAACCAAAAATAGCCATAGATACAAATGATAACAAAATTATACTAGTAATGAAATGCAACTAACATCACTGACTAACAAAGACTGCACTTTAAACATAAAGCATCAACGAGAAGAATCTGTCATTCCAGCCGTCAAGAGTAATAAGCGTAAATATTCTATACAAACAAATCTTACGTGATTATAGCGATCTAGCAATAAACTACAGTCGACAGTTTATCCACTGAATGCAGTATGGACATCCGCTCTCACTAGATGTACGTATGTACGCAAACCGAACTTTCTCCACAGCTTTTATAAATTAAGTAGATACACGAAATGTATCATCCAACGTTTACTAGAGAATGGCACTGTAGCTGAAGAAGTTTGTAGTAAAGAAGATTGATTACTAAGTAAACTATCTGCAGCTTACTTGGAATTATTCATTACAAAATGCCACATTATGAAGTATTCTATGCTCTGGACCCGACTGAAAGGAAAACTAGCAACCTGTTTCAGAGCTGACATTAATTTCCAAAAAAATTGAGATGCTGATGTAGTCTAGAGCACTATCTCACTTTAGCAATATTAATATCCTCTGCAAATCACGCTTGGGGTGTCAGAGGTGTTTCTCAACTGAGAATGTTACTTACATGTTCACTCACCAGATTTTACAAGCATTAAATAATAAAAATAAAATAGCGTCGGTTGGTATCTTCTGCGACTTGTCTAAGGCATCTGGCTTGGGTCCATGGCTTCATGGGGTTTGCGCCACGCTGGAAACCTTCCATTAGCTCTTACCAACTGAAATCGGGACTCATCCGACCAGGCCACGAATTTCCACTCGTGTACGGTCCCACCGATACGATCACGAGTCCAGGACAGGCACTGCAGATGATGTCCTGCTGCTAGCTAAAGTGCTCTCGTCGGTCATCTGCTGTTATAGCCCAGTAAGGCCAAATTAACGTACGCCGTACCTCCCACATTGATTTTTGCATTTATTTCATGTAGCGTTGCTTGTCTATTAGCACTGACAACTCTTTGTAAAAGTCGGTGCTCTGGGTCGTTAAGTGCAGGCCGTCGGCCACAGCACTGTCCATGGTGAAAGGTAATGCCTGATATTTTGTATACTCGGTACACTTTTGTCAGTATGATTCTCGGAAAACTGAAATCACTAACGATTTGTGGAATGGAATGTACCAAGCGTCTACCTCCAACCACCATTCCATGTTCAAAGTCTGTTAATTCCCGTCGTGCGGCCATTACCATGTCGGAGACCTTTTCACATGAGTCACTCGAGTTTAAATGACGTATCTGGCAAAGCACTGCGCTTTTATACCTGATGTATGCGATACTACCGCCATCTGAATACGTGCATTTCGCTATCCCATTTTTGTCACCTAGCTGTATAAGAATAGTGGCAACATATGGAACATCCCATATGCATGTAGCGTGTTTATAATGACATGAAAAGGGATGATCTCATAAAATCATTATTACGAATTTCAGAGTTAGATTTTTGAAAATTCCTGGGAGAGTGCAGTACTTCTGTAAAGGACATCGCTTACGCTGTTAGTGCCACGCATTGTACAGAATTATTCCAACATTTAGAATCCTTAAGCTAGGCCTTGTGAAATATCGCCTCAGTTATGCGACTAAATTCCTGATTTCCTGTCAGAGAGGTCATAGTTCCTAGTAAGTGACCGAAAGTCATCGCGTGAAACAGAAGTGGGCGTTCCCCAAGCTCATGTTATAGGCCCTCTGTTGTTCCTAATCTATATAAACAGTTTAGAAGACAATCTGAGCAGCGTCTTAGGTTGTTTGTAGATGATACTGTCGTCAATCGTCTAGTAAAGTCATCATAAGATCAAAACAAATTGCAAAACCGATTTAGATATCTGTATGGTGAGAAAATTGACAAATGATCCTAAATAATGACTGAGATCATTCACATGAGTGCTAAATGAAGTCGGTTAAACGTCGGTTACACGATAAATGAATCAAAATGCAAAGGCCGTAAATTCAACAAAACACGTAGGAATTACAATTACGAACAACTTAAATTCGAAAGAACATACAGTAAATCTTATGGGGAAGGTGAAACAGAGACTGCGACCGATTCGCCGAACATCTCGAGATGCAGCAGATGCAGTAAAGCAACTGCCTTCAGTGCGCTCGCCCGTCCTATTTTGGAATACTGCTGCGCAGTATGGGATTCTTGCCAGATGGGATTAATGGAGTACATCGAGGAAATTCAGAGAAGAGCAGAACTTTTTTACTATTTAGAAATAGGGGTGAGAGTGTCACAGACGTTGCAGCGATCTCGCTTCCCACGCCCGGGATCCCGGGTTCGATTCCCGGCGGGGTCAGGGATATTCTCTGCCTGCTGGGTGTTGTGTGATGTCCTTAGGTTAGTTAGGTTTGAGTAGTTCTACGTTCTAAGGGGACTGATGACTGTAGATGTTAAGTCCTATAGTGCTCAGAGCCATCGTTGGAGCGAGATCTTTTCACGAAATTCCATTCACCAACTTTCTTCGTCGAATTCGAAAATATTTTGTTGACGCTGACGGACATAGTGAGGAATGATCGTTTCTAATTAAATAAGGGAAACCAGAACTCTCACGGAAAGATATAGGTGTTAGTTTTTCTCTGCGAGCTATTAGAGAGTGGAATAACAGAGAATTATTGTGAAAGTGGTTCGATGAACCCTCTGCCATGTATCTAAGTGTGATTTGCAAAGGGCCATGTGGATGTCGATGTAGGCCCGCCACCAGACACAATATTCTGAAGCCTACCTCCAGGTTCGTACAGATTGATAAATCACGTACAAAAGTGTCACAGAAGTTGTTAAATGTGGGACCTTTATGGAATGACGATGCAGTACTTACAAAACGCTGTTGGGTACATTTAGAGAGCCCTTATTCGAAGAAAATTGCGATCATTATTTTGGTGCGGGATAGCCCTGGTAGATATCACGATAAAAAGAGAAGGTAGTGCACATAGAGGGAGAACTTTACCTCTTGCTCAGTACTGTAATGGAACAGCAAATATAATGGACAATTTTGGTAAGATGTACCTCCCCCATTTCACTGCAGTGTCTTGTGGAGCGTATATGTAGATACAGATGTAAGAAGTATATGTCAGGAGCCCAAAATTGCATGGAACTGAAACGTGGAGCTCCGGAAACCAGAAGAAGTCGGAAACAATGGATAAGTGATTCTAGTAAAGATTGTAAAAAACTAAGTAGATTGGTGAAGTATGAAGTTCTAAAGTCCTCGGAAGGCTCTCACTGTATAAAGGGACACAATAATGGGAAATCTGCTACGCCGTTTTGTAGTTATAATTTGTATTCTCTCTATTATTTAATGAGCATTTTATTAATGTGATTGCGTATTACTATTAACTGATTTTTATTTATGGTTTGGCTTAGCGATTCCTTTTTTACTGGTTGCTCCTTTTATTTGAGTCCTTTGAATTATGCTTGCGGTGTTTATGAAGTCTATACTGCTCACTGTTCTCCGTAAGTTAAAGAATACAGTAATAACATTTGCGTTTCGCAGCAGCGGATCTCGCTGAGTCTCCGTGCTGGAACTTCTGCACCTGAAATCGCTAAAGATAATTTATCGCTCTACGGAAATCGATCGGTACAGCCAACTGTTATGCTGGGTCAAGTGTATGGAATGTGGCGTCCAACTTCAGTTCGTGATATTTCTTAGGTCTTCGGAGAAATATTCTCGACGAATCCCAAAACCGTGTAAAACTGCAGATTCGCACCATCAAACCACACAACACGTCCGAACGACTTGCATCTTTATAATCACTGAAAATTTCTTTTGAAATTATTAAGGGTTGTGGACTTTACACACCTGATACTCATTTTGTGCTTTTATATGTATTTATTTTCTTCAATACCATAAACATAGATTTCAGCCTTAATGGCGGGTTCCGAAAATCTCCTCTCAATCCGACATAGAACATCTCTCTTCCAATGTCCAACATGGAATAATTATTTATTTGCCGCAGCTTAATATAGTCTGTATATCCTTGTTATCGAGTTCGCACAGAGATACTTAAATTCCACAGAGTATTTATCTCTCGCGTAAGATCTTCTGCAGCACTGAACAGGTCTAGTGTCCAGAGGAAGTATAGTTGGCAACGGAAGTAGTAGTGTAGGCGGAAAAATAATTGGAGAGCGGCTAAGGAATGGAAAATTCAAACCGCTTTACAATAACATGTAGTAGGAAAGAGTGGAGGAATCATCAAATGAATCGAAAGACTTTTGTACTGAGGGCTGTGTTAGAACAGACGGTGAAGAGGCGTAATTGTTGGGAATTCTCCCACGCTCATGATCCCCGAGTACCTGCTGAATAAATTCTGTAGTCTGTATTAGCTGTTGGTTGCATAGAAGTAAAGACACGAGCATTTCAGAACGTATACAGCCTGTGTGGGCAGCTTTAACGGGGCATGTACGGTAAATATTCAGGCTAGGGTCAGCCGTTGATGCTAGGTGCTCTTTCAACTGCAGCTAACGACGCTTGGCAAAGCCGATTAGCAGGTCTCATGCGAGCTGCAAAACAAAGCACATCAAGCAAAGCAGTCGGCTCCGTCCCATAACGGAGTATCTTTTTATTTTATACAACGCGTTTGTACTACCTGAGAATGCATTGCAACGCACGAGGAGAGCATACGGAACCACAGCCGTCTGTGACAAAGGAAACTGAAAGCATTCAACGAAAAGGGAAGAATCCGCAGTACTGTCAGATACAGCACACAGTACCGGCATTAGTAATTGATCGTACACCCGCAGAAATAGCAGTCAACGTTTCTGCAGTCGCACAGGCCACTGTACAATATAGCACTTCAGATAATACAGTCTGTGAAATCCAGTAGCCTTTGAAATATGAACAATGTATGCATACAGGAAGCTGCGAACGTTATTCAGGATCTACTGCTTTTATCCAGATCTTTGCTCACCATGTCATCGTTGCGAAAGCGAAGGCGTGTGAAGAATTCACGTGACATATACTCTCCATTTTTCCTCTACTGAGACCGACATTGACAGACAGCACTCTTTTCGTCAATATGTAATCCCTAAATTTTTTTGTTTGACTACTGTGACTAACGAATTTGATTTAAGTCTGGATAGCCATCCTGCACATGAACGTTCTGTCTACACTACTGGCCAATAAAATTGCTACACCAAGAAGAAATGCAGATGATAAACAGGTATTCATTGGACAAATATATTATACTAGAACTGACATGTGATTACATTTTCACGCAGTTTGGGTGCAAAGATACTGAGAACTCAGTACCCAGAAAACCACCTCAGGCCGTAATAACAGCCTTGATACCCCTGGGCATTGAGTCAAACAGAGCTGGGATGGCCTGTACAGGTACAGCTGCCCATGCAGCTTCAACACGATACCATGTGCATCAAGAGTAGTGACTGGCTTATTCAGACGAGTCAGTTGCTCGGCCACCATCGAACAGGCGTTTTCAAATGGTGAGAGATCTGGAGAATGTGGTGCTCAAGGCAGCAGTCGAACACTTTCGGTATCCAGAAAGGCCCGTATAGGACCTGCAACTTGCGGTCGTTCATTATCCTGCTGAAATGTAGGATTTCGCAGGGCTCGAAGGAAGGGTAGAGCAACGGGTCGTAACACATCTGAAATGTGAACAAAAGGTGACCTAGACGTGTAACCAATAGCACCCCATACCATCTCGCCGGGTGTACGCCAGTATGGCGATGACGAATACACGCTTCCAATGTGCGTTCACCGCGATGTCGCCAAACACGGATGCGACTATCATGATGCTGTAAACAGAACCTGAATTCATCCCAAAAACATGGACTTTTGCCATTCGTGCACCCAAGTTCGTTGTTGAGTTCACCATCGTATGCACTCCTGTCTGTGATGCAGAGTCATGGGTAACCGCAGCCATGGTCTCCGATGTGATAGTCCATGCGGCTCCAAACGTCATCGAACTGTTCGTGCAGATCGTTGTTGTCTTGCAAACGTCCCCATCTGTTGACTCAGGGATGAAGACGTGGCTGCACGATCCGTTACAGCCATGCGGATAAGATGCCTACCATCTCGACTGCTAGTGATGCGAGGCCGCTGGGATCAAGGAAGGCGTATCGTATTACCCACCATAACGCACCGATTCCATATTCTGCTAACAGCCTTTGTATCTCGAACAAAGTGAGCAGCAATGTCGCGATACGATAAACCGCAATCGCAATAGGCTACAATCCGACCTTTATCAAAGTCGGAAACGTGATGGTACGCATTTCTCCTCCTTACACGAGGCATCACAACAACGTTTCACCACGCAACGCCGGTCAACTGCTGTTTGTGTATGAGAAATCGGTTGGAAACTTTCCTCATGTCAGCACGTTGAAATTGTCGCCACCGGTGCCAACCTTGTGTGAATTGTCTGAAAAGCTAATCATTTTCATATTACAGCATCTTCTTCCTGTCGGTAAAATTTCGTGTCCGTAGCACGTCATCTTCGTGATGAAGCAATTTCAATGGCCAGCAGTGTATAATCGTCAACAAGAATCAAAAGTGCAACACGAAGTAGAGAAATCGACTAACTATACATATTCATCCTTAGCGGGGCCCAGAAAGGAGTGAGATATGCAACATTAAAAGTCTGTGTTCGTTAACATAGGCATGTGAAGAATCTAACAAATAACAGAATTTATCCAAACTGAAATCGAAATCGATGACGAAGTAATACAGAACCAAAGTATCGTTACAGAGTAAAAATTTTGTGGTCTTGATGACAATAACACATTAATATTCTCCAATTAAACGCTAAAATGCATAAAATTCAAAGTATTGAAGATTAATATTCTGATGGTGTAATCCATTATGCTGTGTGACATATCTACTTCATAAGCCGTAAATTAATTATTTTATTCCACTTGCTCGTCTGACCTGGTAATTATTATTTGTTACAGAAATACTATAACACTTGCCCGTGGTTATCCGAAAACCAGTGCGAGTTAATTTTGAGAACTTGTGGCTATTCGTGTTAGTTATGTATTTTATCAAATATGAAAAAAGATTCATTACGATGTCTCAGGGAAGGCAACGAGCATGGTCACGCTTGCAAGGCGTTATTTACCGCGGCATATCTGTGTGCTATTGTTTTTCAGTCCTGAACCGTGTCCTTCACTCTACCAGAAGTATAAATTTATTAGATTGACAGAGGAATAGTTCTCCACTAAGAACTTGTTCCTTAGCTCCACCAGAAATGTTAGATCTTGCGACATCATGAAGGTTGGAGTAACAGTAATGTGAACTAAATCGCCAATCAACAGCAATTCCTTGCTAGCTAACCATTCGGGGGCGAGCAGGCGCCCATAGTTTTTATTATGGATCGTTTCATCAAAAGAGATTCGGTCATAAACTATTGCTTCAAGCCCTTACAGAAGCATGGATTATTTATGACGCCCGTAATTAGTAATGAGAGTTATGTAATCAAACACATCGATAAATGGATCGTGATAGTTAAAAGGAAAATAGTAAGAAATGTTCCAGTATGATAATAATGTGTACAAAAACATATGGAATAATCTCTGACCATTTGTTTGTTGAAATAAAGTACAAATGTATTTAGATAGCGTACAAATGTATTCAAATGGTGCCCTCATACGCCCGTAGGTTGTTACTGAACACAACGTAGCATAAAATAATTTATTTGGCAGTACAAACAGAGAATTCCCAGGCGGTAACAAACGTGAGCTAAAGACCTAGAGCCGAGGAGCAAAGTCACGAAAACCGCAGCGAAATTACACAGGTCTACAGTTGCAGCAAATCATATACAGTAACGAATTCACCATGGTTGAAACATTCAACCACGGATAATCTAACTGCGAGTCAAATAGCACTCAGAGTTCAACATATACTGACGGAAAAAAATCTCAGCACCAAGAAGAAGATGTGCGACATAAGCGAAAGTTGGTAGGCGTTTTTCTGCATCTTCTAACAACCCTACCACAACAAAGGTCAAAAATTAATTATGATTGTAGTGTTGCTCACGCTGCTAAATATTACATTTTCGGGCAACAACAAAGTTATATTATGTGGCAGGTGTCATTAGAGCACAGTTAATAAAGTCGTTTCTTGAAATAATGGGTGAAGTAGGCACTCATCTTTTCGTGTTTCCCACGCTGGTCTCGTTGTGAACTCATGGCTCAATCGTCGAAGATCTAGGTAGTGATACTTCCAAGCTCGGATGCAAAGAGGCGTAGGTGTTATTCTGCGATATTCAAAAGTTTTATAGGTGTGTTTCATAAACCATTCTTGAAGATTAAACTTTTGCAAGTTAGGACCATGGTGATGTAAAAAAGTAATCAGCACTCCGAATTTAAGTTACACCTCTTTTTTATCACTTTTGTTTGCAATATCACGTAACTCGTTCCAAAGCATCACTTCACAATATAAAACATACTTGAAAATATCTTCCTCACTGTTAAAGTTCACATTTCATAAACTGACTACAATTTGCGTTTTTGTAACATGACGACCAAAGCCTGACTCTCTAATAATCGCTTACGTGCCCAAAAATCAGATTTTCAAGTACGTCAAAGATCATAGTGACAAAAGAAAGAATACACATAAGAATAAGATCATTGCAATATATACATATCGATGTATAGAAGTACCTCTACATTGATGAAATCAAATCTGAATGTTAACTATTTTACAGAAACACAGTAGAATATTACTGGTATCGAGAGGTTGAAGTGAGGTGCCGTAATGGTTACGTAATTCAAGTACCATTACAATCTGAAACACGATGTCTATTTAAAGTCTGCGCAAGTCGCCTAGGGGTCGAGATATTAGTGCCACCTTGAGCATACAAATCAGATTTACTTGAAATACTCGCTGTAACGGTAGTGAAAGTTAGTTACATTTGAGGTTGGACTTGCTGACTTGATATTAGTCAAGAATGCGTATAAGGCGACAGATCAAATCATCAGCACCTCACTGAGTTTGAACGAGGTCCTGTAACAGGGATACGAGAAGCCGGATGTTCATTCCGCGATACTGCAGAAAGACTGTACATGATTGCTAGCAGTGGTGGTCACGAGAATGTACGGTCACAAAAATACCAGGCTCTTGGAGGGACGTGGCACTACAGAGAGATGAGACCATGGACTTCTGTACATGGCTCTGGCGCATCGTACTATATCTGCAGCAGCCGAATGAGCATCAGTTGGCACCACAGTGACAAAACGAACTGTTACTAATTGGTTACTTCAAAGATATCTCTGAGCCAGACGCCCTGTAGAGTCCTTTCCAAGGACCCAAAAGCAACGCCATCTGAGATTTCAGTGGTGTCAAGCGAGAGCTCTTTGCAGGGCTGGGTAGAGGTCTGCAGCTTTGTCTGATGAAAGCTGGTTCTGCCTCGGTGTCCGTGATTTATTGATTAGGGTGGTCCCAGTTGACGGTCTGCAATTAACCTGTTAGTGTGCTCGATACACTGGACCCACACCTGGAGGTATTTTCTGGGGTACGATTTCGTACGATAGCACGAGCATTACCATGGTTATTCCACGCATCCTGACTGCAGATTTGTACGTCATTCTGTTGATTCCACCAGTTGTGGTGCCACTCATAAACAGCACCCCAGGAAGTGTTTTCCAACAGGGTAACGCTCGTCCGTACACCGCTGTTGTAACTCAACATTCTCTAGAATGTCTCGACTTGTGGCCTGGGTCTGCTCGTTCGCCAGATCTATCTCCAACGGAGTACATTTTGGATATCGTCGGACGACAGTTCCAGCGTAATCCACAACCATTGTAAATCGTCCCTGTATTGAGCTAAAAGTGCAACAGGCATGGAACTCCATTCCACAAACTGACAGCCGGTACCAGTACAACACTATTCACGCACGTTTGCATGTTCGCTTTCAATATTCAAGTGGTTACACCGCTTATTAACGAACCAGCACTTCAGTTTTGCAGGAGCTTATCTCGTAATTACATTAACCTGTGATCTTACAACGTACATTACTTACATACGTTAGCTAGACAAATCTATTCCCGGAAATTCATTACTGTACACTAATTATTTTTCGGGATTGCGATTTTTTCCGCCAGTGTATTCCCAAGCTCAAGTCTGGTGTACATCAAAGATAGTTGTAAGTCCGTGAACTATTAGGTACCGAATATACTTCTAAGTTCGAATAACACTTATGCCTAACCGGTTCCTTGACCGCACAACACTGTAGAAAAACCAATGTCAGCGAGCAACAGGCGAGGATGATAAAGCACTGACTTATGCTCGGCTTATCTAATAATTTAGTGGTATGACTTTGGGTGTAATCTCTCGGACCTAGAGCTGCGTTACAGTGATCAAACCAATCGGCGAGTCTGCTACGACTAGAATTAAAGATGCATAAATCAGTTACTCGCTGGCTGATGTACTGCCCATCGACCTCGTAATCTGTCGGATTTTTCTCTTACTAACAGGTGATGGTGTTGACTAGATATTGAACGGAATTAATGTAATCAGACAGGGGAAAGCTCCATAGAGAGATCCTTTTAGACATTAATTTAAATATACACTGAAGCACCAAAGAAACTGGCATAGGCATGCGTATTCAAACGCAGAGATACGTAAACAGGCAGAAAACGGCGCTGCAGTCGGAAAAGCCTATGTAAGACAAGTATCTGAACAGTTATTAGATCGATTACTGCTGCTACAATGGCAGGTTATCAAGATTTAAGTGAGTTTCAACGTGGTGTTATAGTTGGCGCACGAGCGATAGGACACAGCATCTACGAGGTAGATGAAGTGGGGATTTTCTTGTACCACCATTTCACGAGTGTACCGCGAATATCAGGAATCCGGTAAAACATCGAATCTCTGACAACGCTGCTGCCGGAAACAGATCCTGCAAGAACGGGACCAATGAAGACTGGGGAGAATCATTAAACGTGAAAGAAGTGCAACCCTTCGGCAAATTGCTATAGATTTCAAAGCTGGTCCGTCAACAAGCATCAGCGTGCAAACCAATCAACGAAACATCATCTATATGGGCTTCCAGAACGGATGGCCCATTCGTGTATCTTTGATGATGCACAACACAAAGCGTTACGCCTCACCTGGGCCCGTCAACACCGACACTGGACTGCTGATGACGGGAAACATGTTGCCTGGTCGGACGTGTCTCGTTTCAAATTGTATCGAGTGGACTGACGTGTATAGGTGTGGAGGCAATCTCATGAATCCATGGCCCCTGCATGTCAGAAGGGGCTGTTCAAGCTAATGGAGGCTCTGTAATTGTGTGGGCGTGTGCAGTTGTTGTGATATGCGACCCCTTATACGTCTAGATACGATTCTGACAGCTGACACGTATGTAAGCATCCTGTCTAATTATCTGCTTCCATTCATGTCCATCGTGCATTCCGACGGACTTGGGAAATTCCAGCAGGACAATGCGACACCCCACACATCCAGAATTGCTACAGACTGGCTTCAAAAACACTCTCCAAACACGAACTTTATTGATCATATCTGGGATGCCTTTCAACGTGCTGTTAAGGAGACCTCTCGTACTCTTACGTATTTATGGTGTCAGTTCTTTCCAGCACTAATTCAGACATTTATCAAGTCCATGCAACGTCTTGTTGAGGCACCTCTGAGTGCTTGTGGGTGTCCTACGCGATATTAGGCAGGTGTACCAGTATCTTTGATTTTTCAGTGTGTATTGTTATGAATTTGAGGTAGCCCTGGTACAAAAGTTATAACAGTATCACCATTATTGGCGTTAATGGGGAGCTCCAATCTCGTTGTAGGCCACAAAATATGCAAGACAAAAACATGTGTATTTCGAGGAAGCAATGAACGTGAGAACTGATCAGGGAAATGGGGAGTGAGAATGGTAAGGAGAATTCTACCAACACACAATAAAAACAAATCACGGGAGAAGCAGAATTAGAGGCGGCTCGAAGTGTATTTACGATATTACTGCTGGCACAGTAGCGGGACGCGGCGTCCAATTGGTGCTTCAAGTAACGGCGCTTCACCAACAGCTGGAGTTGCTGCAAGATCCCTATCGGTATTCATGATACTCCATATCAATAGGAAGTTAGGCAAGACTTTTCCCCAAGTGATGAAAAGAAAGTCGTAACTGAGATGGCGGCCACTTCAGCGTTACTGCTACCTATGAAAGTGCACGTCTCACATCTTCGAATACTGCGTACGACTGGGTCCGCGAGACGACGTCAGGAGTTCTGTAACAATGAGCACCTCTGCACGGTGCACTTCTGCGGCACGCAATACGGTGCCAGATACCAACGTAGCTGGAGTGGGTGGAGCCAGAGATTGCTTTGTTCCGCAATATAGGGGTGGCTCGCCGTTTGCAGATTAGGTTACTGGGTCTATCTAGGCGCCAAACTTTCGAACCGCTAGACTAATGGGTGTGCCTGGACAACACCCTTGCCTTCGGGTCATATTTGAACCTGACGGCTATTAATTTTACGGCAACCAGCCATCTCGTTGGATTTCAATATCAATAAATCGGTGACTAGGAAAGAGATTTAGCTCCTTCCACCCGATGGTCTACCTTAAAGGAATGATATTGGCGTGGTTTGGCGGTCAGAGAAAATTAGCCTTAATGATCAAATAGAATGATTTAAGTACGGAACATTGAAATTAAACAACTGAAAGGTTCGTGTTTGATATCAGGCGACTCGTTACGACTCCAGCAGTGTAAGTCAATATCCGCATTCCCGTAGCTAATTTTATAACACAATCTCCCAATGTGCCTGGTACTGAAAAATGCAGTCTTTGTAGTACTGTGATTGGCCACGAGACAACCGGGTCTATGGATTGTGGAAAGCAGTCTCAGACATACATTTCATTCAAATGCAACACGAATTCATCACCAAGCTGTTCACTTCAGCCATGTCTTTCTTCAAGGTGGGATTCGTGGCAGAACTAAACAAAAACAAAAGCGTTTTCAGTTGCTTGTTTGGTATTTCAACACATACACAAAGTAGACATTGTCTGTTAGCGTCTCATTCTTTCTCTCTCTCTCTCTCTCTCTCTCTCTCTCTCTCTCTCTCTCTCTCACACACACACACACACTTTCTCTCATTTACGAAATGCAGACTCATTTAGAAACGCTTACTTGTTTGTGCTTAATAGAAATCTCGGCAGGTACTGGCCACTTAAAAGTCCACAGGATATTGCTGAATATTATATTTTTCGACAATGAACATACGGAACGAATTTTTTACAGCACTGTGACTGTGATGTTTATTTTTCAGTTATCGTCATAATCTTTCTGCACTTTTAGTTGCCTAAGGAAGACTTCAAGGTGATACGGGGGAGCTTCGCTTTCAGTTATTATCAAATGAAAAATGACATTCGTGCTTTCACCACTTCTAGAAGCTGAAATATCTTACCGTTAATCTTCGAAATGGCGAACACCAACTTGGTTACCTGTGTTTGAGTGTGTATGATGTGTTGTATTCCACTTTTTAAGATTGTATGCTCCTGTCTTACTATACCAGTGAGCTCTTCTACTGCTGCGGCCGGTGCTGAATACACACTGATCCCCATATAAGGAAACACGGAAATGTGGCATCCCTTTCCCATACTTTCTACTTGAATCTATTTATGAGATATACTTACACCACACTAGCAAAATAGGCTGGTACCGGACAATAGAGGGGAAACTGCAAGGAAATAAGTTCTCCAGAGATTTCTAATACCTTAGTCCATTTAAGCAAGTAAGCGGAGTAGTTCAGCGAGGTCGTCTCTAAATGGTTCAAATGGCTCTGAGCACTATGGGACTTAACTTCTTAGGTCATCAGTCCCCTATAACTTAGAACTACTTAAACCTAACTAACCTAAGGACATCACACACATCCATGCCCGAGGCAGGATTCGAACCTGCGACCGTAGCAGTCACGCGGTTCCGGACTGAGCGCCTAGAACCGCACGGCCACCCCGGCCAGCGTCGTCTCTAAATACTGGGGCGCTAATGTTTACTGAGACTATCAGCTGGTAGTTTTACGTACAGGTAGTTCGTGGGTTGACAGCCCATTCGTTAGATGTTGCGGTAATTATGAACATTCTGTCGCACTCCTCAGTAAACAGGGTGTAAGGCATGTAGGTACTGATATTGTGATTACTCTCACGTTAAAATTCACACATTTAATTGTGGTATTTCGCTTTTTTCTGCGTTTGTCGTCCCGTAAAAAGCATTATGAAATTTGCCTAATGTTTTCTGCACAATCATAACTGTGTCACTAAATGAACTATGCCCGAGTATCCAGGGGGAAAGAGACATTAATGGCTCGTTGGGCCACGCATACTTGGAGGTACGGCCGGCCGGAGTGGCCGAGCGGTTCTAGGCGCTACAGTCTGGAACCGCGCGACCACTACGGTCGCAGGTTCGATTCCTGCCTCAGGCATGGATGTGTTTGATGTCCTTAGGTTAGTTACGTTTAAGTAGTTCTAAGTTATAGGGAACTGACGACCTCAGAAGTTAAGTCCCATAGTGCTCAGAATCATTTGAGCCATTTTTGAACTAACCAATCTAACAATATATTATTCGTAATAGCTATTATTATACTCTGCAAATGAAGTTAATACCAATGTATTGCTTTTCGGTATACTGTCCTTAGACATCAGTAGAAATATTTGCGCTTAAACCCTTAACGCCCTGTATATCAAGAGTACTGTAAAAGTAGCAGCGTTGATAAATGAATAGTTGTCTTCGTTCTACATTGGGGTATTGCATACCTTCAACTCGTTGATAATGGATTGAGGGTAAGTGCTTACTGTGTAACACCCAAAAAACACTCACTTACTCGACAGGAATTTCGTGAACAACCAATTGCTCTTCTAGTACTTCTTTAATTGGTACCAACAGGTTCCAAACGTTGTTCTTCAACTTGAGGACTCTATTCTGTCTGATGCATGTTCTGGAAAACCGGAGAAGAGCAGAATCGAACCGCGCGAGAGGTAATGCTGAAAATTAATGGGACTGATTAGTTAAGAAATGAGGAAGTCCTCTGCAGAATATACGAGAAATGGAACATGTAAAAATACGTTCTAGAGGAAGATACTGGGTGATTGGACAGGTGCTAAGAGGTCAGGGAATATCCTTCAAGGTACTGGAGGGAACAGTAGAGGGTAAGAATTTGTGGTGATTATAGAGTTTGGAATATATCCAACAAACAAGTGGAGAAGTTTAGTGTAACGCAACTCTGAGACGAAGGGGTCGTCACAGGAGAGGATGTAGTGGCAGAACCCTTGAAACCAGTCAGAAAACTGAAGAAATGAGAGAATTCTACAACCGCAGAAGTAAAATTATACCGAATCAGTGACCAGTACTCGCCGTCCACCGATAGCGTAAACTACCTTCCGAAGGACGACTTGTTTTCCCGAGTCAACAGTCTTCTCAATGGCTTGATATGACTCGCCACGAATTCCTCGCCTGTGTAAACTTTTCATCTCATAGTAGCAATTGGACCTACGTCTCCAGTATTTTGCTGGATATCTGTCTTCTTCTACAGGTTTTTACAATTACGCTGCCTCTAATACCACGGTAGTTATTCACTGATGTTTTAACACATGTCCTGTCATCCTGTCACTTCTCCTTTTCAGGTTTTCCATATATTCCTTCCCTCGCCGATTCTGCGTCGAACCTCCTCATTTCTTACCTTATCAGTCCATCTAATTGTCAACATTTCTCTGCGAGACAACCAAAGTGCTTGTATTCTCCCCCGTTCCTGTTTCCCCATAGTGCATATCTCACTGCCATACAATGCTGTGCTCCGAAACTACATTCTTGGAATTTTCTCCCTCAAATTAAGACTTACATTTTACACTAGTACACTTCTCTTGGCCAAGATGCACATTTCGCTAATGTTAGTCTGCTTTTTATGTCCTCCTTGCTCTGTTTGTTATGTTCATTTTGCTGCCTAGGTAGAAAAATTCCTTAACTTCATCTACTTCTCGATCACAAATTATGACCTTAAGTTTCAGACTGTTCCATTTTCTGGTACTTCTCATTACTATTTGTCTTTATTCGGTTTACTCTCATTCTATATCCTGTAGTCAATAGACCGCTCATACCATTCAGCAGATCCTGTAATTCTTCTCCACATTTATAGAGAACTGCAATGTCATCATCGAATCTTGTCATTGATATTCTTTCACAATACATTTTTCCCACTCTTAAACCTTTCTTTTATTTCTGTCATTGCATCTTCGACGTATAGATTGAACAGTAGGGGCTAATGACTGCATCACTATCTTACACCATTTTTAATCCAAGCACTTAGTTCTTGGTCGTTCACTAGTATTATTCCCTCTTGGCTCTTGTACACATTGTATATTACCCGTCTCTCCCTACAGCTTACTCCTATTTTTCTCAGTATTTCGAACATCTCGCACCATTTTACGGCTGCGCGTCACTAGCCGAGCGGTCTAGGGCGCTACAGCCATGGACTGTGCGGCTGGTCCCGGCGGAGGCTCGAGTCCTCCTTCGGGCATGGGTGTGTGTGATTGTCCTTAGGATAATTTAGGTTAAGTAGTGTGTAAGTCACAGCTGCAAAATACTAACGCGAATTCTTTACACACGAATGGAAAAACTGGTAAAAGCCGACCTCGGGGAAGGTCAGTTTGGATTCCGTAGAAATGTTGGAACACGTAAGGCAATACTGATCCTACGATTTATCTTAGAAGAAGGATTAAGAAAAGGCAAACCTACGTTTCGAGCATTTGTAGACTTAGAGAAATGTTTTGACAATGTTGACAGGAATACTCTCTTTCAAATTCTAAAGGTGGCAGGGGTAAAACACAGGGAGCGAAAGGCAATTTACAATTTGTACAGAAACCAGATGGCAGTTATAAGAGCCGAGGGGCATGAAAGGGAAGCAGTGGTGGGGAAGGGAGTGAGACAGGGTTTTAGCCTCTCCCCGGTGTTATTCAATCTGTATATTGAGCAAGCAGTAAAGGAACCGAAAGAAAAATTTGGAGTAGGTATTAAAATCCATGGAGAAGAAATAAAAACTTTGAGGTTCGCCGATGACATTGTAATTCTGTCAGAGACAGTAAAGGACTTGGAAGAACAGTTGAATGGAATGGACAAGGTCTTGAAAGGAGGATACAAGATGAACATCAACAAAAGCAAAACGGGGATAATGGAATGTAGTCGAATTAAGTCGGGTGACACTGAGGAAACTAGATTAGGAAATGAGACACTTAAAGTAGTTAAGGAGTTTTGCTATTTCGGGAACAAAATAACTGATGATGGTCGAAGTAGAGAAGATATAACATGTAGACTGGCAATGGTAAGGAAAGCGTTTCTGAGGAAGAGAAATTTGTTAACATCGAGTATAGATTTAAGTGTCAGGAAGTCGTTTCTGAAAGTATTTGCATGGAGTGTAGCCATGTAAGGAAGTGAAACATGGACGCTAAATAGTTTGGACAAGAAGAGAATAGAAGCTTTCAAAATGTGGTGCTACAGAAGAATGCTGAAGATTAGATGGGTAGATCACATAACTAATGGGGAGGTACTGAACAGAATTGGGCAGAAGAGGAGTTTGTGACACAACTTGACAAGAAGAAGGGACATGTTGGTAGGACATGTTCTGAGGCATCAAGGGATCACAAATTTAGCATTGGAGGGCAGCGTGGAGGGTAAAAATCGTAGAAGGAGACCAAGAGGTGAATACACTAAGCAGATTCAGAAGGATGTAGGTTGCAGTAAGTACTGGGAGATGAAGAAGCTTGCACAGGATAGAGTAGCATGGAGAGCTGCATCAAACCAGTCTTAGGACTGAAGACCACAACAAGAACAACAACAACAGTGTGTAAGCTTAGGGACTGATGACCTTAGCAGTTACGTCCCATAAAATTTCTCACACATGTGAACATTTGAACCATTTTACACTTGCACCAATTTACAATGTCGAACGCTTTTTCCAAGCCGACAAATCCTATGAACGTGTCTTGATTTTTCTTTAGTCTTGCATCCATTATCAACCACAATGTCTCAATTGTTTTTCGGGTGCCATTACCTTTCGTAAAGCCAACCTGATTATCTAACTGGTCCTCTATTTCCTTTTCAGTTCATATGTCTGTTATTCTTGTCAGTCTATTAAGTTGATTCCGCGATAATTGTCGCAATTATGGGCTCGTACAATCTTCATAACTGTGTGAATAATGTTTTTCTGAAGTCTGATGCTATATAAACAGTGTCATACATTCTACACACCAAGGTGAATAATCATTTTGTTGCTGCTTCTCCCAATGATTTTGGAATGGCGTACATCCCTTCTGCCTTATTTGTTTTTAAATCTTCCAAAGATCTTCTAGCCTGATTTTAATACAAAATTTCATATATCTTCCCTGTCGACTCTTGTTTCTTTTTCAGATAGGTCATCCCCATTATAGAGGCCCCCAATTTACTCTTTCAACCTACCTGCTCTCTCCTCTGCGTGTCACAGTGGAATACTCATTGCGCTCTTAACGTTATCGCACTTTTAATTTCACCGAAGGTTGTTTAGATGTGATGAGTCTGTCCATGCGACAGTCATTTCTTCCCCATTTACTCACATTTTTCATGAAGCCAATTTGCCTTAGTTTCCCTGCATTTCCTATTTATTTCATTCCTAACCGATCCCTGAACATTTTTGTGCTTCCTTCTTTTGTCGACCAAATTGAAGTACTTCTTATGTTACAATGGTCTACCCGCGGCTACCTTCCATATACTTACGTTTTCCTCTTCGATTGAACTACGTACTGTGCTATTCATTTGTGTCTGTAACCTCCGAGAACTTCATGTGTATCTCTTCATTCCTAATTACTTTCGTATCCCACTTCTGCGCAGTGATTCTTCCTGAATAGTCTGTTAAACTTCAGCAAATTCTTCATCGTTACCAAATTGTGATTTGAGTCTCTATCGACACATTTATATGCCTTAAGGTCCAATATCTGATTTCTGAATCTCCGACTGACCATGATGTAATCTAACTGTAATGTTTATGTATCTCCTAGCCCTTTCCAAGTATACCTCCTCCCGTTGTGATTCTTGAACAAAGTATTCGCTATTACCGTCTGAAATTTACTGCAGAACTCAATTAGTCTTTGTCGTCTATGATTCCTACTACCAAACCCATATTATTCTGTAATCCTTTCCTTTAATCCTTCCCCTATAACCGCACTCCGTTTACTTATTGAATTACCCTTTCCTTAACCTCATATAGTTCCTCTACCTCTTCATCTTCTGCTTGCGACGTTGACATGCATAACTGAATTATTGTTGTCGCTGTTGGCTTGCTGTTGCTCCTGAGGAGACAACTCTATCACTGAAATGTTCGCCGTAACTCACTCTCTGTCTTACTTTACTGTTCAAAACGAATCCTACTCCCGCTATACAATTTTCTGCTACTGTTGATATTACCCTATACTCGTCTAACCAGAAATCACTGTCTTCTTTCCATTTCACTTCACTGACGCCCACTATACCTAGATTACAGTTTATAATTTCCCGTTTCAGATTTTCTAGCTTCCGTTCCACGTTCAAAATTCTGACATTCCACGCACGTTCTTAGAACTTTATCCTTTCGTTGGTTATTTCAAAGACCTTCTTTGGAACGACAGTGTAAATGTAATGTTCAGTGGAGAGGACATGCATCTGATAACAGTATGCAGTTCTTTTCAAACTCAACTGTCGGTCACATGACGCAAAATCACCTATATAGACATTGGTCTGAGGTAGTGAAAAGACTTGTGTACTGCTCACCAACACCTGCCATGTAAATAAACAGTTCTCCACCTGAAGATGATGATGTGGACCCACTGAAACGCGTAGTGGCAAAAGAAACAAGTGACTGACACAGAAACTGTTCTTTTCTGTATTGCTTATAATAACAGCAGAAATCAATGTAAGACGTACGACGAAAGAATCCGTTAGGACAGTGCGGCGAAAACTGGCGGTAATGGGCTCTGGTAGTAGACGAGGGATGCGAGTGCCTTCCCTAGCAGCATGACATCGCCTGCAGCGCCCACTCTGGGCTCGTGACCATATCGGTTGGAGCCTAGACGACTGGAAAACCGTGGCCTGGTTAGACGAGTCCAGATTTTAGTGGTAAGATCACAAGCTAGGGTTCGAGTTTGGCCCAGACCCTACGAAGCCAGGGACCCAAGTTGTCAATAGGGCGCTATACAATCTGGTGGTGGGTCCATAATGGTGTGGTCTGTGTTTACGTGGAATGGAGTGGATGCTATGCTCCAACTGGGCCGATCATTGACTGGAAATGTTTATGTTAGACTAGCTGGAGACCATTTGCAACCATTCATGGATCTTATGTTTCCAAATATGTTACTGGCCACAATTGTTCGCGATTGGTTTGAACAACATTCTAGCCAATTCGAGAGAACGATATGGCCATCCAATCGCCCCCACGTGAGACCCGTCTAACTTTTATATGACATAATCGTGATGATAGTTCGTTGCACAAAAGCCTGCACCGGCAACACTTCCGCAATTATGGACGGTTCTAGAGGCAAAAATACTCCATATTTCTATAAGGGACTACCAACGACTTGTTGAGTCCACGCCGCGTAGAGTTCCTGCATTACGCTGGGAAAAAGGAGCTCCGACACGATATTAAATGCTATCCCACGACTATTGTCACCTCAGTGTGGATAAAATGCACAAAGCCTCCTAATGAGTAAGTCTATCTGCTAGTGAAAACCGCATCCAACTACCTACAGTAAATCCTGATATTACCTTTACATAAAGACAGAAAAAGAGCAGCGAAGGTTCTTATTTTATGGTAAGTACAGAATGCTGAAGCAAGAAAGGTATTATAATGTGTATTGCCGTTGATAAAGAAAGTTTTCTTCGATAAAAGAGCTGTATTGAAGTCAGCTGTTAGTTTGCTATCGAAAAAAGTTGAAAAATAAACCCAGACGTAATGTACTAAAAAGTATAGATGAGGAAAGATCCAACACACGAGGGAAGAGTTGGTGGTACATCTGTCAAGGAATATGAAAACCGTTTACTTGACACTAGAATGGCCAGCAGAGACGAATGGAGATGAGCAAATGTCCACATTATGGAGGTGGTACCTCTAGCCTGTAAGACAATAGAAATCACATAGTGTGAGTTCATGCTGGGGTTGAAATTCTTTATACTTCGTGACTGGTTGTCGAAGATGGAGCACTACTCGTGATAGGAACTTGCATACATGCGTTTAGTGTGTTGTGCAGAAGTATATAGCCCCCGGAAAGCTGAATGAATACACAAACACCGACCTCAGCCTGAGACGGTCGAAATTATCACCGTGTATCGAAAATTGCGAGGAACTGGGTCTTCGTGTCACAGAGACATTGCCAATCATGTTGACAAAGAATTGTTCACAATTAAACAAAGTTTTGTGGTGTATGTGGGAGAACGATTATAGATAAGACTCGTTCACTGTGAAGTTCATCCTCTGAAGAATGCAGTGTGAAGTGTTTTGAACAGTAGTTACAACTCTGTCATAAGCAACGTGAGAAAGCAATGGGACCAATCGATTTTGCGTCTAGATAGATTCTCAGAAGACTATTAATCCTGAAGATCAATTTTCAAACGATACCTACTTACACTAACGAGAAACTGAATATTCAGCACAAATGAAATTCATGCATTGAGACGAGCAGCTATCATTTTGAACAACTGCAAGAAGTTCGACTTCTTGGTAGCAAGATGTTTTATTAAATATTAATTTCCAATCATTAGTTTTTAATCTGAAACCACTCGGTTGCTAGATAACACAATTTGGGTGGTAGTGATGATCTGAGATGCCTTGCATAACCAATCTTGCAGTCTGAACTAAAACAAATGTTACAGCGACACTGAAACTATGTCTCGGGAGAGCCATAAAACTGAAGAGGAAGCATATTCTACTCATTGTTATCTATCGTGAAGTCAAATATCCACATCTACATCTACATGGATGGTCTGCAAATCACATTTAAGTGCCTGGCAGCGGTTCATCGAACCACCTTCAAAATTCTCTATTATTGCAATCTCGTATTGCGTGCGGAAGGAATGAACACCTATATCTTACCGTACGAGCTCTAATTTCCCTTATTTTATCGTGGTGATCTTTCCTCCTTATGTATGTTGGTGTCAACAAAATATTATCGCATTCGGAGGAGAAAGTTGGTGATTGGAATTTCGGGAGAAGATTTCGTCGCAACGAAAATCGCCTATCTTTCAATGATTTCCAACCCAAATCCTGTATCATTTCTGTGACACTCTCACATATTTCGCGATAACACAAAACGTGGTGCCTTTCTTTGATCGTTTTCGATGTGCTCTATCAGTCCTATCTCGTAAGAATCCCACACCGCGCAACAGTATTCTAAAAGAGGACGGACAAACGTAGTATAGGCAGTGTCCTTAGTAGGTCTGTTACATTTTCTAAGTGTCCTACCAACAGAAAGCAGTCTTTGGTTAGCCATCCCTACAACGTATTGTATGTGTTCTTTCTCATTTAAGTTGTTCGTAATTGTAATACCTAGGAATTTAGTTGAATTTACAGCTTTTAGATTAGATTGATTTATCGTGTAAGTGAAGTTACAGTTCCTTTTAGCACTCACGTGGATGGTCTCACACTTTTCGTTATTTAGGGTCAACTGCCACTTTTCGCACCATTCAGATATTTTTTCTAAATCGTTTTTCAGTTTATTTTGATCTTCTGATAACTTTATTAGTCGATAAACGACAACGTCATCTGCAAACAACCGAAGACGGCTGCTCAGAATATCTCCCAAATCGTTTATATAGATAAGGAACAGCAAAGGGCCTATAACACTACCTTCGAGAACGCCTGAAATCACTTCTATTTTGCTCTATGACTTTCCGTCGTTTCGTACAAACTGTGACCTCTGTGACAGGAAATCGCAAATCCAGTCACATAACTGAGACGATATTCCATAAGCACGCAATTTCACTGCGAGCCGCTTGTGTGGTACAGTGTCAAAAGCCTTCCGGAAATCCCAGTATACGGAATCGATCTGAAATCCCTTGTCAATAGCACTCAGTACTTCATGTGAATAAAGAGCTAGTTGTGTTTCACAGGAACGATGTTTACTAAACTCATGTTGACTATGTGTCAATAGACCTTTTCCTTCGAGGTAAATCATAATTTTCGAACACAATATATGTTCTAAAATCCTGCTGCATATCGAAGTTAACGATATGGGCCAGTCACATAACACCTTTCTTGAATAATGGTGTGATCTGTGCAGCTTTCCAGGCTTTGGGTACGGACTTTCGTCGAGGGAATGGTTGTATATGATTATTAAGTATGGAGCTCATGCATCAGCATACTCGGAAGAACCTAACTGGTATACGGTCTGGACCAGAAGACTTGCTTTTATTAAGTGATTTGAGTTGCTTCACTACTCCGAGGATATTTACTTCTACGTTACTCATGTTGGCAGCTGTTCTCGATTCGAATTCTGGAATATTTACTTCGTCCTCTTTTGTGAAGGCATTTCTGAAAGCCGTGTTTAGTAATTGTGATTTGGCTTCACTGTCTTCGGTAGTATCTTCATTGTTATCGCGCAGAGAAGGCAATGATTGTTTCTTCATATACGACTAGAATCTCTTTGGATTTTCTGCCAGGTTTCGAGACAAAGTTTCGTTGTGGAAACTATATAAGCGTCTCGCAATTGAACTCCGTGCTAAATTTGGAGCTTCTGTAAAGGATCGCCAATCTTGGGGATTCTGCGTCTGTTTAAATTTGGCATGTTTGTTTCGTTGCTTCTGCAACAGTGTTTTAACTTTCCCGCGATATCACTAAGCAGATTTTGACCCACTAGTATTACTAATTGATAACTTTGCAGTGGATTGATGTCTGCACAAAACATTTCGTGTTTTTAAATTAAATTAACTACACATTTGGACAACTAGTGTATCATAATCTCCACACTGCTACAGTTGAGCTGGAAGGACGCACTTTGTAGACCTATTAACATTATTCAAATACATTTCTTCAATGGTGAAGTTAATAAAGGATTACGGAGGCCCTCAGTAAGTGAAGAAACCAGTCAACACTATACTCCCTTCCATATTACGTTAGGATTGACTGTTCAGCTGAAGAACCTGGAGGTGCAGAGCACACTATTGGCACAGCTGAGACAATGTACAAGGACGTAATTGTCATCAGTGCGTTCTGGAACACTTAAATTTATTTGAATTCCAGTTTTATTTTGCAGTAACAAATGCTTACACGTCGTTGAAAGCTTACAAAAATACAGTTCTTGGTTACTATATATAATGTCTACAAGGTGGTGATGAAAATCTTAAGAGTAAATCATATTTTTGTCTTCTCCAAATACGAACTCTGTCAGAGATGTCTGACAGGAAATGATTTGTTAAGCTCAGGATCGGCAGAAAGATGAATAATAACATGCACATGCCATGAAAATATCTGCTTCCTGAGTGTGACCAGAACGTTACTGAGTGTCTGATTACCTTTCCTGCTATACTAACCACACACATTAGGATCAATCGCGACCTCCGAAAATCGTCTATGTTGGTAACCCGTTGTGCGTATTTCTTTTCCCTCGGGGTTTCCTACTTCGATTATTTTATAGCTGCTACTCCTTCACATTCTTCTTCCTTCACAGTCACTCTTCTTTTCTAACATCTCCACCCCGACCTTAATAAGAGTTTTTGTTTGCATTCGATCACCTTTTCATGGGAGGAAGGTGGACCGCAATTCCGTCTTTCCGTCCCCAAGTAAAAACGTAGTGCGTAAATGACGTATTTTCAGTGACTTCGTAAGACATTATCCAGGCTGTGAGAGCGACATCGAGCACCACTAGTCACAAAATGTGTCAAAATCGCTTCCGATACTGCTCATTTTCACGCTATTGACAATACTAAAATTAAAACTGCTGTCTACAAATACACATGGCCCATAAAGCATAGAAGTTTGGGAAACTTTTTTTCCAACACCCACTCCAGTGCCGTTCTTTGTTTCGATCTTAATAATAATCTTAATAGCAGTAGGGCAATGATGCGCAATTTACATACGATGTAATCTGTGTGAAACTGTAAGTTTTGTTGGTGAAACGACTGTAAGTTTTCATAAATATATTTTGTGACTTTCAAAAAAAAAAAAAAGCTACACATTGATCTTGCCGAAATCAGAGAAGAGATTGATAATGTTGTAGCTCTCAGGGGCACTCTAGGATGCTTTGAGTGTGAGGCACCCCTGCGCATTCCTATGAATCGCAGCTCGATTGCATCCATGCAATTCAGTGCTGTGTGACGTAGTGCGGTGTTTTGCGGGTTACCTACGTTGGCCGATGTCCCCCAGGCGGCCTTAGGCATCGGATGTGTAAGAAATGAAAACAAACAAAATATCAGTATCAAACGAAAGCTAAAGAAAGAGGGCAATTTTCCAGAAACTTAAGCACAGTGCAAGTTTTCTAGCGCTGGAGCGATGTTTCGCAGCTGCCGGTGGCGGGCGTGACCACAAGTCTCGTGGCATTGACATATCGCGTACTTTGATTTCCGCAGGAGCCTCGCCCCAAGACTTCCTTCGTAGCTATCAATTCTAAACTAATTCTGAACAGAGTATTGTTCGATCTGTGCCATTCAATTGGATATCTTTTCGGCAACCGTCGGAAATGCGGGTCATCGACTTCGGTGGCCAACCCTGTGGCTGGGAGTCAGATGTGGCGTGCACGCGCTGGCCACCCCTGTGCAGGGTAGTGACGTGGCGCTGGCCCGCCGCCAAGGCAATTATTTGGGAGCTGCACGGGCCACCGGGCGGCGCCTCCCGCCGCTGCGGTGCCTTCGCGGTTCCCGGACCCGTCCACAGCACCATCAATGATAGAAGAACGACATATCTCACGAGGATCAAGCAGCAGTTGTTGTTACTCGGGACGGAATTTTAGTGTGAAAACAATATGGGACAGCTTCGTTACGTTACGGTGTGCACTAAAGTGGGCCTTCCTTGCAGAGTGCATTAGAAGGTTGTGTACTATTTCTTTCTCTCAGTTCCCTGTGAGGAAATGATACAATCTGTCTAACGGACGTTCGTTATTCCACTCCTCTTCTTCACTTGCTCTCGCTCTCTCTCTGAAACACTGACAAGCAGTATTTTTTTGTTTCACTTAACGCACAGATACAAAGACCTGATGTCCCAGTTCGAGGTAAGCGCTTCGGTAAGTTTTCCTTTATTAGCAATCATGTGCCACAAATTAAAATCTCTTCCAGATATTTCTAAGGGGGTTCCGTTCCTGGCCTACTGGGATATCATAAACCGTTGAATACCCAAAGAAACTAGTACACTTGCCCAGTACCGTGCAGGATTCCCGCGATCAGGCAGAAGTGCAACACCACGACGTGGCATGGACTCGACCAGTGTCTGAAGTAGTGATGGAGGGAATTGACACCAGGAATCTTCCAGGGCTGTCCATAAGTCCGTAAGAGTACGAGGGGTGCAGAGCTCTTCTGAACAGCACTTTGCAAGGCATGCCAGATATACTCAGTAATGTTCATGTCTGGAGATTTTAGTGGCCATCGGAAGTGTTTAAACACAGAAGAGTGTTCCTGTAGCCACTCTGTAGCAATTCTGTACGTGTAGGGTGTCGCGTTGTCTTGCTGGAATCGCCCGAGTCCATCGGAATGCACAATGGACATGAATGGATGCAGGTCATTAGACAGGATGCTTACGTACGTGTCACCTGTCAGAGTCGTATCTAGACCTATCAGGCGTCCCATATCACTCCAGGTGCACAAGCCTATCACTATTACGAAGCCTCCACCAACTTGAACAGTTCCCTGCTGACATGCATGGTGACATGCAGAGACCATGGATTTATGAGATTGTCTCCATACCCGCACACGTCCATGCGCTCGATACAATTTTAAACGCGACTCTTCCGAAAAGGCAGTATGTTTACAATCATCAACAGTCCAACATCGGTGTTGACAGGACCGGGCGAGGCATAAAGCTTCATGCTGTGCAGCCAGTAAGTGTACACGAGTGGGCCCTCGCCTCGGAAAGCCCATATCGATGTTGTTTCGTTGAATGGTTCACACGCTGACACTTGTCTATGGCCCAGCACTGACATCTGCCAAAATCTGTGGAAGGGTTACTCTTCTGTCTCGTTGAACGATTCTCTTGAGTCGTCGTTGATCCCGTTCTGCCAGGATCTTTTTCCGGCCACAGAGACGTCCGAGATTTGATGTTTTACCGAATTCCTGATATTCACGGTACATATATACTTCTTGATCCATAAAAAATATCCTCGTCCTCCTCAAGACAGATCCACTTCTAAAATTTCTTTTATCTTTGCTACAGACAACCATGAAAAACGCTACTTGATATGTGGTTGCGGTATGGAACATGCTGTAATTGTTAATGGACAAATGGCACTTGAAAATATTAGTAACAACCTCACATCGCTGCAAGAGCCACCTTATAGTAAACAAGATAGCAAAAGATAACAAATCAGAGTAATTAAGCACATAAATGACGATTCAATTAATCACGCTCAAACAACTAGAGACATATCTGACTATACACTTACCACAACCTCAAATCTGCCACTACCTGTCTTCTAGTCTCCAGATTTTATAGAAGTTTCGCTGAAGCTGAAAACCAGCGACATACATCTACATCTACATCTATGTGACTACTCTGCAATTCACATTTAAGTGCTTGGCAGAGGGTTCATAGAACCACAATCATACTATCTCTCTACCATTCCACTCCCTAACAGCGCGCGGGAAAAACGAACACCTAAACCTTTCTGTTCGAGCTCTGACTTTTCTTATTTTATTTTGATGATCGTTTCTAATTATGTAGGTTGGGCTCAACGAAATATTTTCGCATTCGGAAGAAAAAGTTGGTAACTGAAATTTCGTAAAAAGATCTCGCCGCGAAGAAAAACGTCTTTGCTGTAATGACTTACATCCCAATTCGCGTATAATGTCTGCCACACTCTCTCCCCTATTACGTGATAATATAAAACGAGCTGCCCTTTTTTGCACCCTTTCGATGTCCTCCGTCAATCCCACCTCGTAAGGATCCCACACCGCGTAGCAATATTCTAACAGAGGACGAACGAGTGTAGTGTAAGCTGTCTCTTTAGTGGAATTGTTGCATCTTCTAAGTGTCCTGCCAATGAAACGAACCTTTGGCTCGCCCTCCCCACAATATTATCTATGTGGTCTTTCCAACTGGAGGTGTTCGTAATTTTAACACCCAGGTTTCTCTTTTGTCATCAGTCTACGGACTGATTTGATGCGGCCCGCCACGAATTCCTTTCCTGTGCTAACCTCTTCATCTCTGAGTAGCACTTGCAACCTACGTCCTCAGTTATTTGCTTGACGTATTCCAATCTCTGTCTTCCTCTACAGTTTTTGCCCTCTACAGCTCCCTCTAGTACCATGGAAGTCATTCCCTCATGTCTTATCAGATGTCCTATCATCCTGTCCCTTCTCCTTATCAGTGTTTTCCACATATTCCTTTCCTCTCCGATTCTGCGTAGAACCTCCTCATTCCTTACCTTATCAGTCCACCTAATTTTCAACATTCATCTATAGCACCACATCTCAAATGCTTCGATTCTCTTCTGTTCCGGTATTCCCACGGTCCATGTTACAGTACCATACAATGCTGTACTCCAGACGTTCATCCTCAGAAATTTCTTCCTCAAATTAAGGCCGGTATTTGATATTAGTAGACTTCTCTTAGAGAGAAATGCCTTTTTTGCCATAGCGAGTCTGCTTTTGATGTCCTCGTTGCTCCGTCCGTCATTGGTTATTTTACTGCCTAGGTAGCAGAATTCCTTAACTTCATTGACTTCGTGACCATCAATCCTGATGTTAAGTTTCTCGCTGTTATCATTTCTACTATATCTCATTACCTTCGTCTTTCTCCGATTTACTCTCAAACCCGGTACTCATGTGACCAGAAATCCTTGTCTTCCTTCCACTTCACTTCACTGACCCCTACTATATCTAGATTGTGCCATTGCATTTCCCTTTTCAGATTTTCTTGTTTCCCTACCACGTTCAAGCTTCTGACATTCCTCGCCTCAACTCGTAGAACATTATCCTTTCGTTGATTTTTCATTCTTTTTCTCATGGTAACCTCCCCCTTGGCAGTCCCCTCCCGGAGATCCGAATGGGGGACTATTCCGGAATCTTTTGCCAATGGAGAGATCATCATGACACTTCTTCAACTACAGGCCACATGTCCTGAGGATACACGTTACGTGTCTTTAATACAGTAGTTTCCATTGCCTTCTGCATACTCATGTCGTTGATCATTGCTGATTCTTCCGCCTTTAGGGGCAATTGCTCACCCCTAGGACAAGAGAGTGCCTTGAACCTCTATCAGCCCCTCCGCCCTCTTTGACAAGGCCGTTGGCAGAATGAGGCTGACTTCTTATGCCCAAAGTCTTCGGCAGCCAATGCTGATTGTTTATCAAAATTCAGGCAGTGGAGATGATCGAACCTGGGACCGAAGACGTTTTGATTACGAATCAAAGACGCTACCGCTAGACCAAGGGCGTTACCAACACCCAGGTGCTTTGTTGAAATGACAGCCTTGAGAACTGTACTATTTATCGAGTAATCGAATTCCAACTGACTTCTTTTGGAACTCATGTGGATCACCTCACACTTTTCGTTATTTAGCACTAACTGCCACCTGCCACACCATACAACAATCTTTTCTAAATCGCTTTGCAACTGATACTGGTCTTCGGATGACCTTACTAGACGGTAAATTACAGCATCATCTGTAAACAACCAAAGAGAACTGCTCAGATTGTCACCCAGGTCACTTATATAGATCAGGAACAGCAGAGGTTAGAGAATTCCCTCCCTAGGCCCGACAAGACGCCTCCTGAGACGCGGCAAGGCAGGAGTAGGCAAAATGCAACAAGGAATAACAATATTAATGTGCTAATAGTAAACTGCAGGAGCGTCTATAGAAAGGTCCCAGAACTGCTCTCATTAATAAACGGTCACAACGCCCATATAGTACTAGGAACAGAAAGTTGGCTGAAACCAGACGTAAACAGTAATGAAATCCTAAACTCTGATTGGAATGTATACCGCAAAGATAGGCTGGACAGTGAAGGGGGAGGCGTGTTTATAGCGATAAGAAGTGCAATAGTATCGAAGGAAATTGACGGAGATTCGAATTGTGAAACGATTTGGGTGAAGGTCACGGTTAAAGCAGGCTCAGACATGGTAATTGGATGTCTCTATAGGCCCCCGGGCTCAGCAGCTGTTGTGGCTCAGCACCTGAAGAATAATTTGGAAAATATTTCGAGTAGATTTCCCCACCATGTTATAGTTCTGGGTGGAGATTTTAATTTGCCGGATATAGACTGGGAGACTCAAACGTTCATAACGGGTGGCAGGGACAAAGAATCCAGTGAAATATTTTTAAGTGCTTTATCTGAAAACTACCTTGAGCAATTAAACAGAGAACCGACTCGTGGCGATAACATATTAGACCTTCTGGTGACAAACAGACCCGAACTATTTGAATCAGTTAATGCAGAACAGGGAATCAGCGATCATAAAGCGGTTATTGCATCGATGATTTCAGCCGTAAATAGAAATATTAAAAAAAGGTAGGAAGATTTTTCTGTTTAGCAAAAGTGACAAAAAGCAGATTTCAGAGTACTTGATGGCTCAACACACAAGTTTTGTCTCAAGTACAGATAGTGTTGAGCATCAGTGGACGAAGTTCAAAACCATGGTACAATATGCGTTAGATGAGTATGTGCCAAGCAAGATCGTAAGAGATGGAAAAGAGCCACCGTGGTACAACAACCGAGTTAGAAAACTGCTGCGGAAGCAAAGGGAACTTCACAGCAAACATAAACATAGCCAAAGCCTTGCAGACAAACAAAAATTACGCGAAGCGAAATGTAGTGTGAGGAGGGCTATGCGAGAGGCTTTCAATGAATTCGAAAGTAAAGTTCTATGTACTGACTTGGCAGAAAATCCTAAGAAATTTTGGTCCTATGTCAAAGCGGTAGGTGGATCAAAACAAAATGTCCAGACACTCTGTGACCAAAATGGTACTGAAACAGAGGATGACAGACTAAAGGCCGAATTACTAAATGTCTTCTTCCAAAGCTGTTTCACAGAGGAAGACTGCACTGTGCTTCCTTCTCTAGATTGTCGCACAGTTGACAAAATGGTAGATATCGAAGTAGACGACAGAGGGATAGAGAAACAATTAAAATCGCTCAAAAGAGGAAAGGCCGCTGGTCCTGATGGGATACCAGTTCGATTTTACACAGAGTACGCGAAGGAACTTGCCCCCCTTCTTGCAGCGGTGTACCGTAGGTCTCTAGAAGAGCGAAGCGTTCCAAAGGATTGGAAAAGGGCACAGGTCATCCCCGTTCTCAAGAAGGGACGTCGAACAGATGTGCAGAACTATAGACCTATATCTCTAACGTCGATCAGTTGTAGAATTTTGGAACACGTATTATGTTCGAGTATAATGTCTTTTCTGGAGACTAGAAATCTACTCTGTAGGAATCAGCATGGGTTTCGAAAAAGACGATCGTGTGAAACCCAGCTCGCGCTATTCGTCCACGAGACTCAGAGGGCCTTAGACACGGGTTCACAGGTAGATGCCGTGTTTCTTGACTTCCGCAAGGCGTTTGACACAGTTCCCCACAGTCGTTTAATGAACAAAGTAAGAGCATACGGACTATCAGATCAATTGTGTGATTGGATTGAGGAGTTCCTAGATAACAGAACGCAGCACGTCATTCTCAATGGAGAGAAGTCTTCCGAAGTAAGAGTGATTTCAGGTGTGCCGCAGGGGAGTGTCATAGGACCGTTGCTATTCACAATATACATAAATGACCTGGTGGATGACATCGGAAGTTCACTGAGGCTTTTTGCAGATGATGCTGTGGTGTATCGAAAGGTTGCAACAATGGAAAATTGTACTGAAATGCAGGAGGATCTGCAGCGAATTGACGCATGGTGCACGGAATGGCAATTAAATCTCAATGTAGCGAAGTGTAATGTGATGCGAATACATAGAAAGATAGGTCCCTTATCATTTAGCTACAAAATAGCAGGTCAGCAACTGGAAGCAGTTAATTCCATAAATTATCTGGGAGTACGCATTAGGAGTGATTTAAAATGGAATGAACATATAAACTTGATCGTCGGTAAAGCAGATGCCAGACTGAGATTCATTGGAAGAATCCTAAGGAAATGCAATCCGACAACAAAGGAAGTAGGTTACAGTACGCTTGTTCGCCCAATGCTTGAATACTGCTCAGCAGTGTGGGATCCGCACCAGGTAGGGTTGATAGAAGAGATAGAGAAGATCCAACGGAGAGCAGCGCGCTTCGTTACAGGATCATTTAGTAATTGCGAAAGCGTTACGGAGATGATAGATAAACTCCAGTGGAAGACTCTGCAGGAGAGACGCTCAGTAGCTCGGTACGGGCTTTTGTTGAAGTTTCGAGAACATACCTTCACCGAAGAGTCAAGCAGTATATTGCTCCCTCCTACGTATATCTCGCGAAGAGACCATGAGGATAAAATCAGAGAGATTAGAGCCCACACAGAAGCATACCGACAATCCTTCTTTCCACGTACAATACGAGACTGGAATAGAAGGGAGAACCGATAGAGGTACTCAGGGTACCCTCCGCCACACACCGTCAGGTGGCTTGCGGAGTACGGATGTAGATGTAGATGTAGAGGTCCCAGGACGCTTCCCTGGGGAACACCTGATATCACTTCAGTTTTACTCGATGATTTGCGTCTATTACTACGAACTGCGACCTTTCTGACAGGAAATCACGAATCCAGTCGCAAAACTGAGACTATACCCCATAGGCCCGCATCTTGATTAGAAGTCGCTTGTGAGGTACGGTGTCAAAAGCTTTCCGGAAATCTAGAAATACGGAATCAACTTGAGATCCCTGTCGATAGCTGTCATTACTTCGTGCGAATGAAGAGCTAGCTGCGTTGCACAAGAGCGATGTTTTCTGAAACCATGCTGATTACATATCAATAGATCGTTCCCTTCGAGGTGATTCATAATGTTTGAATAAAGTATATGCTGCAAAACACTACTGCAAACCGACGTCAATGATATAGGTCTGTAGTTAGATAGATTACTGCTACTTCCCTTCTTGAACGCTGGTGCGACCTGCGCCATTTTCCAATCTGTAGGTACAGATCTATGGGTGAGCGAGCGGTTGTATATGAGTGCTAAGTAGGGAGCTATTGTATGAGCGTAATTTGAAAGGAACCTAATCGGTATACAATCTGGAACTGAAGACTTTCCCGTATCAAGCGATTTGAGTTGCTTCGCAACCCCTAAGGTATCTACTTCTAAGAAACTCATGCTAGCAGATGTTCGTGTTTCAAATTCTGGAATATTCTATTCGCCTTCCCTGGTGAAGGAATTTCGGAAAACTGCGTTCAATAACTCCGCTTTAGCGGCACAGTCGTCGGTAACAGTACCATCGGCACTGCGGAACAAAGGTATTGACTGCGTCTTGCCGCTTGTGTACTTTACATACGACCAGAATTTCTTCGGATTTTCTACCAAATTTCGAGACAATGTTTCGTTGTGGAACCTATTAAAGACATCTCGCATTGTAGTCCGTGCCAAATTTCGCGCATCTGTAAATTTTAGCCAGGGATTATATAATCTGCAGGCTGTGACTAAATCATTTCTCCACAAGTTCCTCCACAAATGACGATTTCATGTTGGTCGGCAATATAGTTTCTGTCAAGTTCGAAACTGTGAGGCCTGGCCTTGAGAGCCGTGATTGGATAGCTTCTGTGAGTGACAGAGGAATTGTTCTGCAAGCACGAGTGTACATCGCAAGTTTATTGACCTAAGATAGCTTAACAGATTAACAGACGCTGAATATACGATATTGAAGAAACTTTTTCGGCTTTTTCGCCGACATAATTCTGTCCATCAATATCGTCTTTTCCGGTAGAGTAATAATACCACACAGAAACCAGGATTTAATTTAACGTTTTGTTACGCCAAATTGAAAAATATACATCACCGAAGGTGAGAGAATGGTGACGGACATGAAGCGCCTTAAGAGGTTAAGTGGAAGTCCGGAAACGTGCGACTGCTACGGCCGCAGGTTCTAATCCTGCCTCGGGCATGGATGTGTGTGATGTCCTTAGGTTAGTTAGGTTTAAGTAGTTCTAAGTTCTAGGGGACTGATGACCACAGCAGTTGAGTCCCATAGTGCTCAGAGCCATTTGAACCATTTTTTTGGAACTCTTAAAAACAAAAAGTCTCTGTAACATTATCGGTCACGAAAGACAGGGTTCCGGTCTCTTGTCCAAGCCCAGAACACTGTTGTTATCCGTCAGGAAGAGCCAAAACACAGCACACACCAACTACAGTACTTGGCACCCAGGGAAAATTTCAACTTCTCGCCGCCTTGTTTTATTGAACTGCAATGTCCTTGGGCTGTATCGCTGTATCAAGGTCATGTACCTTGTGACTAATTTTTTTTCCATATGATTCATCGTGAATCAGTTATTCGTGTTGCGAATAGTGATATAGATGAGTGTGAGTGCACGTGAAAACACTGTTATTCGATCGAGAAAGACGATAGAAACTAATCTTTGAGACGGCCATTCTACGTGATTTGCATTCTAACACGAGATTATACCGCAACCAATAGTGTCTCAATTTGGAAACCGTGAATTTCTTTGTTTATTCCAGGAAAAGTGACCATTAGACCAAAGTACAAGTGTTTTGATAAACGTGTGCGAGCTATCTGACAGTGAACGTTTAAATTCGAAGCCCGTAAAGGTGGTTTTGAACACAAGAAACAAAATGTGAATAGTTGCTGCTGTCGGCCATTAACATCTTGTAATGAAATAAAATTTCTTTCAAAATACAAGAAGACCATACACAGGATGATGATCAGGAAATTTACGTAGGCTGACTGTGGACCTATACCAGAAAAGACTATTTCTCATCATTTTCTTACATTTTTGAAATCTGAATTAAGTGCCCTTCAGTCCTTTTCCTATTCCTGCAGTTTCTTCTTTCGCCTTCTAACTAGCTCTCCATGTTTCTCTTTTATTTTTTTTCGCCCTCATTTTCTGCCCTTCAACACGCCCTGGCTGCAGTTCTTTGTTACATCACCAGTTTCGTTGCCGAGTTTTAGAAGCTTCATTCATTACGTAACGTGGCATTTTCTTTCGGGAGAAGTCTGTGACTTGCGTTGTTATTTCATGAGAAAGGCAGTCTATATGATTCAGCTGTTACTAGTTGTAAAGACCCACACCAGCAAGCAAGCAAGAGCACTGTAATTTAGTGTTAAATATGGAGATCACCTAAAATTGTTTTACGTTTACAAGATGTCTGACTTGCCTCCTTCAATTTATACTAAATTTTTCTGCCCCTTGTCCCAACTGGCGATAGGCGGGACACTTTAGTTGCATCTGCTTAAAGTCCCATTGCATTGATTTATTGCGGGGAATGTATTTTTATAAAATTTCAGTGGTCGTCGGTAAAGGGGCTGCTGGTTTCAGTCTGAGTAAGTGAGAAATGCATAGCCCTTATACTGGTCTGAATGCGTCAGGTGCGTCGTGGGCACTCAATTCTTTGTGTTGGCTTGCGTATGTGAAGTGGTCAGCGAAGCTTACTCATGCAACCCTACTGGTCGTTCTCACTATCTAGGGGTTAGCGGGCTGTGGCAAGACGCGCCTCTTAAGATGGCCGAGGGCAACGGTTTCAAGCGCTTGCTGGGACACCACAATTTGTGGCAGTGAAGTACAAGTCTTGGAACGTGGCTTGGCCTTGGGAAATTTAAAAGTGTTAAACTACTATCTGATTCGCACATCGCCGACTGACGTCCGACGGAAATTTCTAGGGCAAAGTAGCGAGGAAGACGTGCTCTAGTAGGCCCACGACTGACGACATTCCACGGTGGGGATTTGTTAAGAGTGGCATTAAGATGCTAATGGCGGGAAATAATATTTTTCTTGATTGACGTTTGCTGCCGTATTGGTAGAAGAAACATGGGCACTCATGGTTTGATGATGGAAGGAGACAGGTCACTGGTTAGAGACCTCGTGGCACTAAGAGGTGTCAGACTCCTGACGAGCGAGATTGCGATTCTCCGCTAGGACCACTGTAGATTGGTGAGATTATACAGCAGCGTGGCTCAAGAGATGGGGGTTAATGTTTACATAGGATATATAGATTGCCAATGCTTCGCTGAGCCCCATTCATGCCATAAATATCATTTTATACGATATTCAATAGACCTTTAGAGTTGCTAAATTTTAGTTGGGTCGTACTGGATTAACGATCTAATACTCAGCTAGGATACGGTAGCCATTTCTCCGTTGCCTATCTCGTTTGTTGTCGTCAGCAATTAACTTTAGTTTTTTTCGTGTAATTTTGATGCGAATACTTTGTACTTGTTAAATATAATAAACAATCGGTTTATGTTTCATTTGCATTTTTATTAGAAGCAGCATGTACTTCCCTTCAATTCACTGACTTATTCTATTGATTGAATGGATAGTTACATAACAGGATTACGGTAATTTCCTACCTACATTTCAACATAGTGATCCCGCTGAGTAATTTAGAGTTAACATGGTGTCTTATGGGGAGTGTGACGAAGTCTGGGTAGGTATATTACTCATACAGGTTTCGCAGCCTCGCACGCCGCGGAATAACGCCTTTTCGCAACCGATAATAACTGTTATCAAAATGTGGTCTAGATTTTTTCATTAGTCAGTTCATTATTGTACTTGTGTCTGAGACATAAAAGGATTGGGCAGAACTATGAAGACGCCGTGAGAAATCCATACTTGAACATAAATGCAGGTGCTACCCAAGCCTACAAGCTGCACTATTGTATTTCAGCATGGACAGTACCGGTGCAACGTCAGTACGTCCCAAATGCCATTAGTGGTCAGAACAGTGTACTGTATAGTGAGGGCATTATGTCAGCTCGTATGGTGAGTGCTTCCGTAACCAAGGTAATCGAAGTGTCTGGTGTCTCATGGAGCATTTTCCCTGCTATTTGCACAAGTCTGTATTGATCACATAGATTTCTTTACACTTTATGACCGGTTTCGGCTTATCGCCATCTTCAGATCTTCTGTAAATATAAATATTGTGTAAACGACTGGTTTCAATTAACTAATATTAAATCTATACAAGTCTTAGTGATCCATGAAATATAAAATATTTATAGCCATGTATGGCAGTCAAACATACCGTTAAAATATTCTGACATAAATCATCGTCAAGTTAAGCATGTGCATGCTAATACTCAGATTGCGTCAGTATTTATACAGAAACCTAGTGACAGCAGAGGGCACTTAAGCCAGAGTACATAGTGAACCAGTGTCACCAGTATAAAGATTAAAATGCGGTATGCATTGTCTTTAGTCAGAAATTTTTCCCCCTTTCCTAAACTAGCGTCTGTCATTAAAAGTATAAAGTGGTACACTACATGTGAAATTAGACTCATACCTGAAATCCATAAAGAGTACAAATAATAGGCCTCTTTAGGTAACATACGACTTTTATGGATGCCGGTATAAAGTAACAAATTTAAAAAATCACAAAATCTTCTATCCTAAGATCAGTTAACAGTGAACGAAATCATAATGCAACTAATAAATTAGTGAACCTTAATTAAAAATAAAAAATTGATAATCGATATTATATTAGAGTAGAGTATCGATGGCGAATATGTTGTGGCTTCTGCCGGCCGCTGTGGCCGAGCGGTTCTAGGCGCTCCAGTCCGGAGCCGCGCTGCTGCTACGGTCGCAGGTTCGAATCCTGCCTCGGGTATGGATGTTTGTGATGTCCTTAGGTTTAAGTAGTTCTGAGTCTAGGGGACTGATGACCTCAGATGTTAAGTCCCATAGTGCTCAGAGCCATTTGTCGTGGCTTCTCTGTATGACTTCCTTGTTTTCCTGCTGCCGAGCTCACGGAGGACGACCCAGTCTGCGTGTCGCCGGCGACCGGTACACGCCAATCCGCTGGGGTGCTCCACGCTGCTCAAACTAGTACGTCTCTGAATATATCAAAGTGAGCATTCAGGTTAAACTCGTTCTTTTCATTCAGCAGTAACTGCGGTTGTTGTTTCCTGTGCACACAACTCTCCATTTCTTCGAGCAGGCAAATGGATATGAAGATCGTGACGTAATGAAACTTTATTATAAACTGAAATAAAAAATATGTGACAGAAAGAAGCCAATAGAACTAGAGAACAAATGGATATAAAAATGGTGAAAATAAAAGTGCTAAAAATAAAACGATCTCGGACTTTATGTTTTCAACTGATAACATTGTCCCTGCATATAGGGAAAGCAGAGAACATCACGAGTTAAGCCGCAACGCGGACGAAAGTCTTTGTTCAGAGATTGTGACGGACAGTCGATGAACAGGATCGTGAAGAAAAATAAGAGGACGACAGCTACAAAAACCAATGCAGAACTGAATGAAGTATTCGAGAATCCTGTTAACACACAAAACAAGACGAAGGGAGTTCCAGAAGCTGGAAATTGAAGGAGAGCTGTAATGCCAATACCACGTATCAATGATGCAAATGACCAAGGGGGACAATGTGGTGCAGAAGACATAACACCTCAACAAAGCACCGATGGAAAAATCTTATTTGATTGGGTGATTCTTGTTTCACACTTTTGCAACTTCCGGTCGAGTTTACGTCCAGAAAGTGAAGTACGGCGAAGTTTCAATGATAATTTCGGAGGTCTCACACTAGTATTCCAGTGCCTTCACGGTTACTCTGCAAGGTCCTATTCCTTTCAAGGACTATCTGACAATTTTGGCTGGTCAGACCCATCCCATGGTACAAAGTTTCTTCCGCAATGGTGATGATGTGTTCCAAGATAGCAGGTCCCGGGTTCACATAGCTAGCATCGTCCAGAACTAGTCTTGTGAGCACGTGGATAAATTGTCGGATCTCCCCTGGTCACCAGTCACCAGATCTCAATATTATTAAACTCTTTTTGTCTGCTTTGGAGAGAAGGATACGTGATCGCTATCCACCTTCACATCGTTACCTGAACTTCGCGCTATTTTGAAGGAAGGATGGTTTAAGATTACCTTGAGAACTATATAGGATACATGGAAGCAGTTTTGAAAGGCAGTTGGTTTCCTAACTGTAGTAGGCATCTTAATACGAGGGGCGTACAATATGTAAGGAAAGACAATTTTTTATCGGCCAGTTTCGGTTAAAAATATTCGGAATTTGTTATGGGACATCAGGCAGTATTCCGCTTCAGTCCGTATAACTTCATAAAATTCAGGTAAGTGACGGAGATATAAGTAGCTTTGGAAATGGCATCTGTAACGGAGGTGCTTTCCAAGGAGAGACCTGTTATTGAGTTTCTTCTAGGGGAAAACGAGAATGTGACTTATGAAGTCGGGACTAGCATGGAACATCAAGGCCCCCTATAATGTCACTCCTTAAACACAACAAAAAGTAAATCAATAAACCAACAATTTATTCAGGGCCACATTTATAAGACAGCAAACATACAATCAACACGTGGCCGTCTTAAAGACAATATCCACAATGACAAAATGGTTCAAATGCCTCTGAGCACTATAGGACTTAACATACAAGGTAATCAGTCACCTAGAACTTACAACTACTTAAGGCTATCTAACCTAATGACTTCATACACATCCATGCCTGAGGCCGGATTCGAACCTGAGACCGTAGTCGCTCGGTTCAGGAGTGAAGCGCCTAGAACCACTCGGCCACGGCGGCCGGCCCAAAATGACAGATAGCTTCCTTCTCAAGCAAGCAGCAAATTAGAATTTCTTAATGAACAATAAATTACAATCTGAATTAATTTTAAAAAAAGTGCCTTGGATACAAAAATTTTGAGCAAAACTAGTACAACACGTTACACTTAATATAATTCATCGGCAAACAGATTTAATTTTTTTAATATACATGACAGATGTTAAATGTTTATCAGTTGGGCAGTGCGCCAGGCTGTCCTGGGCAAAAGGTGACGTAACTTAAAATGCCGGGAGTAGCAGACCAGCCGTCCAAAACAACACCTAAACGCTGGGGCCCAACCGGCAGTCACTTGGCATTAGACGACACGTCACAGCTTCTGTGCGGAACGTGGAGCCGCTCCCACACACTCCAAGTCGCAGAAAACTGGAACACAGACAAACCGCAGAGAACACGGCAAACACCAAGAAAACATCAATTAATATAGGTTAAGAGATCCATAAACAACAATATAAGTTTAAAAACCCATAAGCGCTTTCAATAGAAACGACTTAAATTTTGCAGCAATATCAGTGCTGTAAAACATTTAAACTAAGACTTCTACATAAATCCAATGTTGCAAAGTACTATCCGACTTATACACTCTCACAGTTTGCCAAACAATATTTTCACATATGATTAAGGTCGACAATGTGAACAAAGATGAAATGGAAATAATTTCGACTTCACAAAAAAACTAAGGTTGTGCAAGTTAATTTCGTTGCATAGGTCTGCAATGTAACTGCCAATTGTGTAAGCTTGGTACGCAGAATATTACAACCAAGTTATGACCTAGTATCTTCAATACCTTACACTTACTGCATATTTTGGGAAAGCTGATTCCTTAAAGGAAGTAGTGACTGCTGGTCTCCATGCGATCAGTGTTTCTTGACTTCCGCAAGGCGTTTGACACAGTTCCCCACAGTCGTTTAATGAACAAAGTAAGAGCATACGGACTATCAGATCAATTGTGTGATTGGATTGAGGAGTTCCTAGATAACAGAACGCAGCACGTCATTCTCAATGGAGAGAAGTCTTCCGAAGTAAGAGTGATTTCTGGTGTGCCGCAGGGGAGTGTCATAGGACCGTTGCTATTCACAATATACATAAATGACCTGGTGGATGACATCGGAAGTTCACTGAGACTTTTTGCAGATGATGCTGTGGTGTATCGAGAGGTTGCAACAATGGAAAATTGTACTGAAATGCAGGAGGATCTGCAGCGAATTGACGCATGGTGCACGGAATGGCAATTGAATCTCAATATAGACAAGTGTAATGTGATGCGAAAACATAGAAAGATAGGTCCCTTATCATTTAGCTACAAAATAGCAGGTCAGCAACTGGAAGCAGTTAATTCCATAAATTATCTGGCAGTACTCATTAGGAGTGATTTAAAATGGAATGATCATATAAAGTTGATCGTCGGTAAAGCAGATGCCAGACTGAGATTCATTGGAAGAATCTTAAGGAAATGCAATCCGACAACAAAGGAAGTAGGTTACAGTACGCTTGTTCGCCCAGTGCTTGAATACTGCTCAGCAGTGTGGGATCCGCACCAGGTAGGGTTGATAGAAGAGATAGAGAGGATCCAACGGAGAGCAGCGCGCTTCGTTACAGGATCATTTAGTAATTGCGAAAGCGTTACGGAGATGATAGATAAACTCCAGTGGAAGACTCTGCAGGAGAGACGCTCAGTAGCTCGGTACGGGCTTTTGTTAAAGTTTCGAGAACACACCTTCACCGAAGAGTCAAGCAGTATACTGCTCCCTCCTACGTATATCTCGCGAAGAGACCATGAGGATAAAATCAGAGAGATTAGAGCCCACACAGAAGCATACCGACAATCCTTCTTTCCACGTACAATACGAGACTGGAATAGAAGGGAGAACCGATAGAGGTACTCAGGGTACCCTCCGCCACACACCGTCAGGTGGCTTGCGGAGTATGGATGTAGATGTAGATCACACACCTTTCCGGTTGCTCTTGCTTCAACAACACATACTTTAGGGCAACCAACCAACAAGTGACAGTCGCTACAACGCCAGTGTTCCATGAAACGAAGGCAACAAAACCACTTACACCTTCGATGGAAAGCGGTGTTCGAGATTGTCTCCAGGGATGGGTCTCTCCGAGAAAACAGGCACCAAAGCAATGCGACGAGCAGCACCCGGAGTTGACATCAGGCAGGTCCACCACAAACTCGCGACCGTCCTGCAAGGTAGACCGGCGTCGCCGCTGCTGGCCGAGCCCACGTGTTTTGCTCCTTCGTACCCTCAAGAACGTCCTAGCGCCTCGTAGCGAGTCCCACGACCAACTCCCCGACCGCAAAAAACCCGCCGCCAGATCCCAACGTGGGTAAAGATCGTAGTACAGCCGGTTAGTTGATAGTCATGCCAAAGAGCTGGTGTGCCAGAAAAGGCGCACCACGGATCAGAGAGCATCGCAGATACTCATAGGTGCTTTTAAAATGTCTACGGAGTCCAGACTGTGAACGAAAGCACGGTAAGTCGATGGGCGAGGCGTCTGTCATCATAGCAGTAAGGTCGCCCAAACCTGTCCGATCCCCCACGTGCCGACCTGCCGGTTCCACACATCTTCGGCTCCTGCGTTGTTGGAACGTGCGGACACTCTCACTCGAGTTGATCGACAGATCATAAACACCTCGATGCACAACAGGACTCCTCTGATAGTAGTGCTGACACATTCGCATATCAGCTGGGGTGTTGTTGTTGTTGTGGTCTTCAGTCCTGAGACTGTTTTTGATGCAGCTCTCCATTCCACTCTTTCCTGTGCAAGCTTCTTCATCTCCCAGTACCTACCGCAACCAACATCCTTCTGAATCAGTGTATTCATCTCTTGGTCTCCGTCTACGATTTTTACCCTCCATGATGCCCTCCAATACTAAATTGGTGATGCCTTGGTGCCTCAGAACATGTCCTACCACCGACCCCCTCTTCTAGTCAAGTTGTACCACAAACTCTTCTTCTCTCCAATTCTATTCAATACTTCCTCATGAGTGATGTGATCTACCCATCTAATCTTCAGCATTCTGCTGTAGCACAACATTTCGAAAGCTTCTATTCTCTTCTAGTCCAGACTATTTATCGTCCACGTTTCACTTTCACACATGGCTACTCCATACAAATACTTTCAGAAACGACTTCCTGACACTTAAATCTATACTGGACGTTAACAAATTTCTCTTCTTCAGAAACGCTTTCCTTGCCATTTCCAGTCTACATTTCACATCCTCTCTACTTCGACCATCATCAGTTATTTTGCTCCCAAAATTGCAAAACTCCTTTACTACTTTAAGTGTCTTGTTTCCTTATCTAATTCCCTCAGGGAATTAGATTTCAGCTGGGATACTCGAAGGAATGTGCCCGCTGGAATCCTCACCACCTAACAGGAGATTATAAGCAACAACGAACGACCATCTGTGCGGCATCGCTTGCGCGTTACGAGGCTGATCGGAACAATCTTTTGTCGAACATCGTCGCGGGTGATGAAATGTGGTTCAATCACTTCGCACCTAAAACAATACTGCAGTGCATGGCGGTGGAACATACAACTTTTCCTCCGAAGAAACAGTTCAAAGCCGCAACCCATGCTGGTAAAATCGTGGCAACAGTCTTCTGGGACTTTAGGGATCTCTCGTGATGGAACGACCAACTCTCAAGTATGTTGTGATACCTTCAGGAAACAGGAGAAACGACTTTAACGTGTTCGTCGCCAAATAAATGCAAACGAATTTCTTCTTCTCAGTAGTGGGGCTGGCGGGTGGAAAATAAAGAATTATTTTTATTATTTGTTGCCGCTCTCAACACAGTCTCTCTGACTACAATGTTGGCAATCAGAAAGTGATTAGCAAACACGCGATGACTGCAATTAAAGTTCACGGTGCCCACTCTGATGGAGAACAAAAGTAATTGATTGTTGATGTTCATTACTCTGAGGATTTAGGACGATTCATAGAAAATGCAGTTTACTATAACAATTTTCACTATATTCAGAAAACGATAAAGCTTAAATTTCCAGACAAGTTATTACCCTTATCATCAATTGCACTATCAGAGCTGTTCAGAGTTTACTGTGCGGATCCTGTTATCCCTAGATAACGAAACTGTTCGATAATCGTTATCGATGTAATTGTTCAAAGTGAATGCTCGCCAAAATTTGATGGTAGAAAGTCTGTCCTGCGGTGACAAGTGAAAATACGACATACGCAAACTGAGAATAAATCACTGGAGTCGTTTCGCTATTAACACTTTACCCCAGTGTGAACTCATTATTACATGCATACCGAGTTACATAATACGGCATCCGAGGCTGTTCCTTGCAGCTGCCCAAATGCGACGCGGCTTCCGACATGGAGTGCGCGCTGATACGAATCTAGAAGAGAACTGGGGCCTTACTCTATCTCGCACGCTCTTATTTATATAGACACGGTGCGGACCGCCAAAGGCGCATCCGGCAACATTTGCCTTACTCACCAGCCACTGGGCTAGCAAAACACCAAAAAATGGTTCAAATGGCTCTGAGCACTCTGGGACTCAACTGCTGTGGTCATTAGTCCCCTAGAACTTAGAACTACTTAAACCTAACTAACCTAAGGACATCACACACATCCATGCCCGAGGCAGGATTCGAACCTGCGACCGTAGCAGTCGCACGGTTCCGGACTGCGCGCCTAGAACCGCGAGACCACCGTAGCCGGCTAGCAAAACACCACTTCAAGTTACTAAATAATTAATTGCTTCATTCGCTGAAGGTCAATGAAGCTCTCGATTTAATTGTGCAATCAGCACACTGGTAAGTATCTACGAGGGCTGTCCAGAAAGTAAGCTACGATTGATCGCAAAATGAAAACCACAGTAAAAATCAGAAATGTTTCGTTTCTAACAGTTAGCTACACCTATCAGCTACTTCTCTACGTAGTCTCCGTTCTGACTCAGACATTCGTCGTAGCGTTGTACCAACTTTCCAATACCCTCATCATAGAAGGCAGCCGCCAGTGCTTTCCGCCATTTCTCTACGCTGGCCTAAAGCTCTTTGTCTGTGCCAAAATGTTGTTTCCATAGCCAGTGGTTCGTTTGAGCAGAGACGAAACTCTGTGGGAGACAATTACGGGCTGTATTGTGGGTAACCAAACATTTCCAATTGAAACGATGCAGGAACATCTTTATTGCCCCTGCAGAATGAGGCTGAGAATTGTCTTGAAGAAACCGCACGACAGTTATGTAATGTTGGTTTCATAGCTTCAGGGGAAAATTCTCACCAGGCTCTCGTACTTGGCGGTAGACACTATTTTCTATAACATCTTTACGCGCTCACTAAGAGCTCAGGAAAGAAAAGAACGACATAATTCTACCTAGAGTCATACTAGAGACACTGCCCAACACATCTTTGCAAAGCTTTATCGGATTTTCATAGTCGTTTCCATTTCGCGACCGATCGTAACTTACTTTCTGGACATCCCTCGTGTAGTAAAATTCTAATTAGGATACGTTAAATACTTTTGGCGAGAGAATTATTTCAGTTGTACTGCGCGTAATAGATGAACTCTGAACTTGTCCTTTGCAGACAGGCTAAAGCTACCTTTATGAAACTTCTCACATCTTTGTTATTATAACGTATTTCCTTCTACCTAAATCTAATCATCCTAGCTTTATCTAATCACGTATTTAATCTATCTTGCTTCTGAACTTTTATGACACAAAAGCATAAAATCATGAATTTCAACCAAAATTTTACTTTGTGAGATCCAGCATGCTGTTTCCATTTAATTACAATGGAATAAATTTTGAAGTTTCTAGCTCCTTCCTGTTGCGCTGATGATTTTTACGTAATATGTGCAAATTTGGAAAACTGTTTAAGTCACAAAACAGAAACTTAACACATCATTATTTTAGCATCATTCCTGACGTGCAATCAACTTTTCAGATTATTTACTGTATTTTTAAGGTATTACGCAACATTCGTGACGTCATAGCTAGTTACAGCGGAGTAGGCTGCCACACAATGGAAAGCATTTGAATTTTATATGGCGTGAGAAGGCTGCTTCCCTACAGTAGCAACAGAATGCCTGACACAAGTCAACGCACCGGAGAGGAGCTCACACAACGTCATCGGACTGTTCGGATCTCACACCTTCCAACTTCCATCTGTCAGTCCCAATAAAGGTTGCACTCCGCAAAAAGGAGTACGTGGATGGTGGGGAGGTTATTGAAGCAACAAGACGATGGGTAGGAAGTCGACTAGTAGAGTGGTTAGGCGCGTGCATGCAGGTCCTCCCAGTAAGGCCGTCGCATTGAACGAACTTTATGTTGAAAAAATGAGAGTTTTGCAGGCAATATCGAGGAAATACTACAGTGCCTTGGAATCCTGAACAAGCCCAAACTGCTTTCAGATAAAAAAAAAGTGTGTTGCATTACTTATTGAACGTCTCTCGGGTGTTGTGTTTGTGATGGTTCCATATTTTCGTCTGCTTCTGCAAGCCATGTAATAGGCTGATCTAGAATTATGTTATGGCAATCACTTAGTTAAATGCCTCGTTACAAACTAAACCAGTTTCAATGTTACTTATAATCCGTCTTGATTGCAAAATTTTTTTATTCACATATGTGACGCAGCATGTGAAAGTTGCTGGATTTTGACGGGTTACTCCTGTAGCCAAAATATCAGATCTGAAGATGGTTCTGGATGAACCGAAACCGGTCAAATGAATAAAAAAAACTGTAATCAAGACGGATTATAAGTAACACTGTACAATCCTGATTGCTGCTACCCCATCAGACATTATGTCAGTGTTTGTAAATCAGTTTCTTTTTTATCCATTCTCGAAGTGTTGGAGTCCCTCATAACATGTGCTGCCAAGGTATTCTTCGCTATCGTGCATGGCAGGCAGACAGCTGAAAGCGACAGCGACCGGTGACAGCCCCCCTTAATTAGAGACGCGCAAATTGCCTCGCATTTCCAGCTCCGGGGCATTTTTGCAAGACCGGCGAGCGGGGATGCGTCATTAAAATTTTTCTCCTGACGGGAGCTTCCACGCCGCAGAGCTGGAGCAGCCGCGTCTCGCGGTTAGTATACGGCGCGGGGGCGGCTCGCCGCGCGGAGACAGCGCCTTTTGTCGCTGGCTTTTCTTTTGTATCCCTCCGGCGCTACCTGGCGGCAGGAGCTGAAACTGCCGTCTGGACCGCCCGGGGCGCGCGCTGATCCAGTTGCTACCGACCCACTACGTCAGCCGCCACGCTTTCCGCCTTGCCTCTCCGATATGACGTTAACGCCAAACCGACAAACTGCAGTAAAAAGACAGAAGCGAAGCCGGCGATATGACGAACAAATAATTACGCGTTTCGTTGTACACCTGGATGTTGACCTCCGCGGAGGAATTTTAATTTTAAATCTCCAATGTAAATTACCCGCGCCCGGGGAATTTGTTACGTGTGTTCCCTGTCCCCTTTTACCTTCTGCGTCCGATGATGCTGGGCATGTTATTCATTTCCCTTTTTTTATTCTTGTTGTTTCGTGGAAAAAATCTTGCTTGCTCAAGCGGTTAATTAGCTCTAAAAAATGGTTTGTTGTATGGAAGCCGTTTTGTGTTTCCGTCCTTTACAAAGCCGAGCGAGATGTTCGCTAATGATTTTCTACCCGTGTCCGTCGTTAACATGCTTTTCTTTTTTATTTATAAAAAAGTGATAAACCGATATACAGATGGACGCGTTTTTAATTACAGCAAGCGAAACTCGCGGATATAATTTGCGACGGGTTTATTCCTTTAATTTCTGTGAAGTTTCCATTTCAGTTTTCGCCCTGTTCCTAATACACAAAGTAACATTACGTGAGAGTTCTTAAATTCCATGGCAACTACAGGTCCATATTTTATGTAGGTGGTGACTCACAATGCTTAGGTATCTGAAAAAGTCATATTTGAAAACGGCCGCGAGTCACTGATACAATAATCTTCTGATCATCATAGGCATTCCTTACAACAGGATACATGCGACAACAAAAAAAAATGAGCTGTACACTTTCCTTATCTACCCCTACATGCTTATCCTGTATTATTTTACGTTTCAATTATTTACTCTATTGCTTCTGACTATTTTTCTTTTTCCAGTGTACTCTTTCACAACTGGCTTATATTTTTATAGCAAAAGAAATTATTCTGGTATTATTCTAGAGTCAGTGGTTAAAATGGTTCTGAGCACTATGGGACTCAACTGCTGTGGTCATCAGTCCCCTAGAACTTAGAACTACTTAAACCTAACTAACCTAAGGATATCACACACATCCATGCCCGAGGCAGGATTCGAACCTGCGACCGTAGCGGTCCCACGGTTCCGGACTGCGCGCCTAGAACCGCGAGACCATCGCGGCCCGCTAGAGTCAGTGGTTTAAATGATATGTTAAGATAATTTTTAAGACTGTAGGTATGGAGTAGCATTATTTACTTCCTTGATTTGGTTTGTTCTCCTCCTTGCTTTCTTTTGTTCTTCACAACACACATCTAAGGCCAGATTCTCCTTGATTTGTTTACAATTACCTGATGATGCGCTATGCGCTTTCAGTCTCGAGTCACCGTCTCTCGTGCAAGGATGCCTGTTTTGTGGATGTTCAACAGTTCGTATGGGCTTAGTAATAATATGGACTGCCTTAGTGATATGTTGCGATTTGTGAGTAACATTTGATATGTCGTAACTGTTAGTTTATAACATCTACACCTTTATCGTTGTATCAAGGTACGTTCTGATGTATACAGATACTGTGAAGATAGTGTGAAACCGGAACCATTAGTAACAATAAGAGAGTTAAATGGATGTGCGTTAATCAGTCGTCTTACACTGTTACTCATTTCCACTTGTTCGTATGGAGGCGCTGAGAGAGGTTGGTCGTTTTGTCTCATATGAAGCTCCTGCAGTAGTAGAAGTAGTAGTAGTAGTAGTAGTAGTAATGAAATTAAACAAAGCACTGCGACAAAACGAACTGGTCAGCCGGCTCAAGACCGACATCTTCTATTATTTCTGCCAAGCAAGATGCGAACTTGCCAACAGCTCCTACTGTGGAAAGTGAAGGGTCATAAATAGTCGCTGAAGAGTACCGATGACCTCTTCCTGTCTTTGAATTTCACACTAAGGTAACAGGTGACACCTGGCAGACCTGTACAACGGTTACTGTGGAAAAAGGTAGCATCTACAAGTTGGCCCTACTGGGTAAGTGCTGTGTACTTTCTCACAAATGAGGTAAATAAGAATTAATTGAACAGCCCATCCAAATAATGGCGTGGGAAATATTTTAGAATTTATGCGGAAACCTAGAGTGTGACGAGTTTATATTTATTTTCTTTAAACGGTAAAAGTCACACAAAATTCTGACAAAAAAATTGAATAATCATTTGTGACAAACTAGTTTTTACAGTATGTGTTAAGTTGGCATGTCAAGGAGAAAGGATTAGAAATTCCTAATCTTGTCCAGCAACAATTTCAAACGCATACATACAGCTGCTACCACATAAGATTAAACACTATATGAGAAAACCAGCCGGCCCCTATGGTGTCGGCTAGGCGCCAAGCCTGGCGAGACCGTGACTCGACTATTGTCCACGGTCCCTGTAGGGCCGAGGGTTTTTCGAAACCCGTCTGCGCCTCCTCTCCATCGGGGTTTTCACAACAGAAGCCCAGCCCGCATACACATACAGCGTGAGGGCCTCGCTTTCCCCACCGAGGCCGAAGGCCACTTCTACATTCAGAATGAAGGCTCCGCTAGGAAATCCATCGAACAATGTTAGCCTTGTCATACCACTGTTGATTCAAATCATAGCAATAACCCATCTGCAGTTACCGATACCGAGGTACACAAACCTAAATAATAAAAAATGTAATATCAAACACTTAATGAAATTAATCTGACTGTTAAATAAAACACACCGCTCTCACTGATTCTGACAGCAAAACGGTGTATTTTAGCTACCTGTTTTATGAAAAAACACCAGTTTCAGGAAAACCGGAGTTTTGTAGGTGACATAAAACTGCCTGACAGATTAAAACTGTGTAACGGATCATCAATCGTTCCCATAACCCTGACCTTCGCGGACAGTGAGCTGACAGGTTAAGCTGTACAGTGTATCCTAGAAATGTTCCGACAAACTGTTATGGGTTGTAGTGGGTGTCATGAGGAGCATACCGAGGATAGGAAACCATGTCCGGTTCAAAAATGGTTCAAATGGCTCCAAGCACTATGGGACTTAACATCTGAGGACCACTCGAACCTGCGACCGTAGCAGCCGCGTGATTCCGGACTGAAGGGGCTAGAACCACTCGACCACAGCAGCCGGCGACCATGTCCGGAAATGTCGTCCAGCAACACTAAAGATCGTTGAACACCCCCCAGCGGCTGGCCATTGAACCTCCCCTACGGCAGTAAGCGTGACTTTGTACGCAGAACGTATGGCAATGTTGTTTGTTATTCACTGATAGCGATTGATTGCCACGATGGCCGATGGAAAAGATGGGGCTTTCTGATACTAGAAGAAAGGGTATCGCAGGTAACCTGATTAGCCAACATCTGGGGTTGTTTCTAAAACGAATCTTTCGCTCTCCACCTTAGAGTGTATTGTTGTCAATGTTCTTGGGGGGCTGGGATTCGAACTTCGGAGTTCGCAGAAGAGAATCTTTGGAAATTAGGAAAATGACAGAAAGGTACAGGGAGGGTAGAAAGTGTGAGGGCAGGTGTGAATCATGCCTAAAGCTCAAACAATCGTCCATGAATGGTCTACAGCGATTAAAGAATTCCGAGGTTAACCTGTTTACTGTACCTCATTTAAAACTGATTCTTTGTAGCTTAAATGCTTTTAATAAAGGTAATTTTTCATACAATACCACAGGCTGCTGATGGACAGTAAGAACGTTCGCTTATAATCTTGATCCTGTTGAGCACCAAGGCGCACACTAATGTTAGTGATTAACGGATACCAGGTCCTATGTATTAGTCATTTATTGTGCTACAACCGGTTTTGCTCGTAAAAAGTCTTCATGTTGCCTGCGGTTAAACAAAATAGGAAATTAGGCTAAAGCTACAAGACCTTAACGACAGTTGAATGTGCGACCGTAATCGTTACCAGCAATGGCAAAACCGTAAGTACAGTCTTCATGCTAAAGAGCAAAATATATCACGAACTATAATTATTATCTCACAGAACGATCATAAGTAATGAATAACGTATTTGAAGGAGATGTATTACACTCCTGGAAATGGAAAAAAGAACACATTGACACCGGTGTGTCAGACCCAGCATACTTGCTCCGGAAACTGCGAGAGGGTTGTACAAGCAATGATCACACGCACGGCACAGCGGACACACCAGGAACCGCGGTGTTGGCCGTCGAATGGCGCTAGCTGAGTGGCATTTGTGCACCGCCGCCGTCAGTGTCAGCCAGTTTGCCGTGGCATACGGAGCTCCATCGCAGTCTTTAACACTGGTAGCATGCCGCGACAGCGTGGACGTGAACCGTATGTGCAGTTGACGGACTTTGAGCGAGGGCGTATAGTGGGCATGCGGGAGGCCGGGTGGACGTACCGCCGAATTGCTCAACACGTGGGGCGTGACGTCTCCACAGTACATCGATGTTGTCGCCAGTGGTCGGCGGAAGATGCACGTGCCCGTCGACCTGGGACCGGACCGCAGCGACGCACGGATGCACGCCAAGACCGTAGGATCCTACGCAGTGCCGTATGGGACCGCACCGCCACTTCCCAGCAAATTAGGGACACTGTTGCTCCTGGGGTATCGGCGAGGACCATTCGCAACCGTCTCCATGAAGCTGGCCTACGGCGTGAATGGAGGGACGAATGGATTGACGAATGGAGACGTGTCGTCTTCAGCGATGACAGTCGCTTCTGCCTTGGTGCCAATGATGGTCGTATGCGTGTTTGGCGCCGTGCAGGTGAGCGCCACAATCAGGACTGCATACGACCGACGCACACAGGGCCAACACCCGGCATCGTGGTGTGGGGAGCGATCTCCTACACTGGCCGTACACCTCTGGTGATCGTCGAGGGGACACTGAATAGTGCACGGTACATCCAAACCGTCATCGAACCCATCGTTCTACCATTCCTAGACCGGAAAGGTAACTTGCTGTTCCAACAGAACAATGCACGTCCGCATGTATCCCGTGCCACCCAACGTGCTGTAGAAGGTGTAAGTCAACTACCCTGGCCAGCAAGATATTCGGATCTGTCCCCCATTGAGCATGTTTGGGACTGGATGAAGCGTCGTCTCACGCGGTCTGCACGTCCAGCACGAACGCTGGTCCAACTGAGGCGCCAGGTGGAAATGGCATGGCAAGCCGTTCCACAGGACTACATCCAGGATCTCTACGATCGTCTGCATGGGAGAATAGCAGCCTGCATTGCTGCGAAAGATGGATATACACTGTACTAGTGCCGACATTGTGCATGCTCTGTTGCCTGTGTCTATGTGCCTGTGGTTCTGTCAGTGTGATCATGTGATGTATCTGACCCCAGGAATGTGTCAATAAAGTTTCCCCTTCCTAGGACAATGAATTCACGGTGTTCTTATTTCAATTTCCAGGAGTGTATTTTCCGCTGTAAATATTTGTAGCCAGTTTACCATACCATTTTATTCACAGCGTACGACCACCATCAGAATGGTTGCTTTAGGTCTCTTACGTTTCCAAAGGTAATGCGTTATTCAAGGCGTATGATCATTCTATGACCCCCTAATTACGTACCTAATGAACTTTACATAATTATTTTGCATTTTATAGTTATTTACTTTCTGTTATCCATGTCAAATGACGTCGCAGTTTGGCGTATGCAGAGTCACCTGCTACCTTGTTATTGTGGGTATTTGTGTTATTAACCTTTCCTCGTACCCATTTTTCAGTTTTTTTCAATTAATTCAATGGTTCAAATGGTTCTGAGTACTATGGGACTCAACTGCGGTGGTCATTAGTCCCTTAGAACTTAGAACTACTTAAACCTAACTAACCTAAGGACATCACACACATCCATGCCCGAGGCAGGATTCGAACCTTTCCGGACTGCGCGCCTGGAACCGCGAGACCACCACGTCCGGCTTTCAATTAATTGTGTAGTGATTTTTTAATCTTTGATTTCAGTTCCGTACTTGTACATAATGGTAGCAAGTTTAACATAGGTAGATTTTAACCGTAAATACACAACTTAAACTATCCAGTTTAATTGTTTTAGCATTTCCATTGTCCAACACGTTTACTTGTGATCTCATTTATTCATAGTGTATGGTCACTTTGTGTGAGCACTGTTACTGTTTTTTCTGCTATGCTGTGTGCAGTTACTTCATCAATCACTGTTTTATACTTCTAACGTGAGTGAAAACTTGTGTGATCTTTGTCATTTGTTCTTTTATGATACAGAAATATAGCAGATACAGCACAGCTCGCTTTTAGTTTGTTAGTAACGCACGAGAACGACCCAATACAGTTATTCGTTCAATGAGAAGACTTTATTTGTTTTAACTGTTTTTATTCTGTAGTTATGATCACTTTGAAGGATCACAATTACTGGTTCTGTTATACCGCATCCAGTTACCGCAGAGTCGTATATCGTAATCGACCTGGTGACGATAGACCTTTGTGTAACCGTAGTAAATAATTACAGCTAGTTAAACACAGCTCACCCGTCACTATATTAACACCATAAGACGAAAAACAGTAGTTTGGTTGCTTTGACCCTTTTACATTTTCAGTCACAATGCATCTTTTGTAACTATATTATCCATAACTAATGATCGTGCTGTAATTTCATAGTTTCGATTGATTAAATAAAAATATTTGTAAAGAAAATAAATAAAGCTTTTAATGCCTACAGTGCAGTTTTCATATCACAATTTAAGTAAGATAGCTAGATTTCGGTTGTTGTCTTCAGCCATCTTCAGATCGTTCAGAATGTGAAAAAGCGGTGAATATGCACTGGAAAGTATCATTATCTGTAGTCATGCAAGAACATGCAATCATAAATACCACCCGGGTTCCCGGGTTCGAGTCCCGGCAGGGTCAGGGATAGGTTTAAGTAGTTCTAATTTCTAGTGGACTAATGACCATAGATGTTAAGTCCCATAGTTCTCAGAGCCATTTGAACGAATCATAAATACCAAAACCATAACAGTACGTAGTTTAAAAACACATCACCGTAGGCAAGTCAGGTCGTAAACCGTAAACTCGCCAGATAATTGTAGTATAGGAAAATTTGCAGGTGCATGAGTATAAGTTATATAAAAAACTCCTTATTTGCGATATTATATGAGTGGACGTGCGGTTCTAGGAGCTACAGTCAGGAACCGAACGACCGCTACGGTCACAGGTTCGAATCCTGCCTCGGGCATGAATGTGTGTGCTGTCCTTAGGTTAGCTAGGTTTAATTACCTCTAAGTTCTAGGCGACTGATGACCTAAGAAGTTAAGTCGCATAGTGCTCAGAGCCTCTTTTTGCGATATTGTAGTAGATATTATCGTGTGACCGGTATATGCAACAGCTTTATTACTGTCATCTGCTAGATTACGAACTGCAATCTTGCTTTTTCGTGGTGCTGTGTTTTGAAACTACATACTGCTTTGTTCTAGTGTTTACTAATGCATATAGCTGCATGACTAAAGCTAGTGATGGTTTCCAATGCATACTCACCGCTTTTTCATATATTGAACGATCTGTAGACGTTTCAGGTAGCAACCTAAACTATTTATCGTACTTTAATTGTGATAAGAAAATTACGATCTAGGTATTAAAAGTTCTTTTTTTCTTTTTCTTATTTTACTTCAAAATTTTTTTATTTAATAAACCAAATCTCTGACAATGTCAGGCTTGACTCGTAATTACCGTTTCTGATGTATTTTTACCCTTTAATACCAGTCCCGTACTTAAGGTTTAGCCATTGTTTGCAACGATTTTGATCTCACAGTTACCTATCGCACAAGGCGAAGATCAAGTACTATGTTTGCATGTTAACCTCTGTAGTGGAGTTGCTCCGTGTATTCAGACTACTGCACGCAGCATGCGGTGTCTGCTCGCAATATTTCCTCCAGACAGTCGGTAGAACGTTTATGATCATATTTTCTGCTTTGTTTTTTAACATTACATATGGCAACCAGACCATCTTTGTCATGACGTCAGCACAACTCGGTGAGGGTTCAATATAAGTCTGTTATCACTCTGAATTGCCTATTTCAATTCGTTAGGATTGTATAACTTTAGTATAATTTCTTGTTTTGTTTAACTGCAGACAAATGAAGATGTTCTGAGAACGAAAAAGGTCGTCAACACAATAAGTTATGTTTATTTGCACTTTTTTGTCAGTTCCCCACGTTAAACTTCAGTGGCATTATAAAAATGTTCATACTGCATAAGAAATGTGGCATTTACTGTCATTCTCAAAAGTATTAGTACTAACCGAGATGCATTCTGCCTGATTTACATGCAGCTCACATAACGGAATTTTCCTGCAGGTCCCCTAACCTCTTTTCGGTACAGTCATCTGAATGTACAAAATGTTTATCACAAATTACCACTAGTTACTGTTGTTACTGCAACAATTGCATTTGTAAAGTAATACCACGGTGCAGCACAAATCAGGAAACACGTAATCAGAAATGGAACAGTACTGCGCAATGCATGTAAACTCAAAGGTAATACGATAAGCGACATTTCAAAAACGTTATTAATGTCACTAGTATTATGAGATGACTACTGCCCGTAGCTCTACCACATAAATCAAACAGTAATCCTTAAATCAAAACTAAATCTTTGTGAATAAGATATCTTGCAAGGGTATCTAGACTACCAGATTACTGTGATGATTCGAGGTATTCTTGCTTTCTAAATTGTTTTCTACACACCCATTTTCTGTTGTTCGTTTGGGGAGTGCTTTTGCACAGATTGGTTAATAAACAAACCAGATATTTAGACACATTCGATTAACAGCGGCAGCGTCCCATTAGCAGCGTATCTCTAGTAACTCCAATTTACTCATGATGGCAGATGTAGTTTGCAAGTCATCTGTCAGCCTCGTTATCTCACACAAAAGTATATTCAAACTTAAATTCATTTATGCGCAACTGATAGTTCATATGTTTCAGTATTAAACGCATGGCGGACTGTTTTATGCTTGATATGGATTCAAAGCCAGCATCTATAGCCAATTCAAAGTACGGAACACTTCGCCTGATCGAGACTCGACACAATTGTCAGTCGTTGCTGACTAAGCATAAAATGAAGTGAAGTATCTAATTTTTATCTAATACCAGCAAATCTGAACTTCAAATTCGCTGACGAAATGCTTTATACTACACCGGGACTCCTTCCCAGCAAGTACTGGCCCTGTTAAATATCCATAAAAGGTGTGGAATATGTTTACATTTATAAGTAACAAACTTCAGGGTATATACGTTTTGTGTTAGACGGAGATGCGAACCCAGTACCTAATCGGATGGGAAACTTAGCACGATCAGAACACAGATACTGAATTTTTCAGCAGAGATTTTTGAACAAGAAACGACGAGATGAATGACGTTAAATATCGATTTTGTTCGAAAGTAGCGAGATGTCCGCACGTTTGTACGAGAGTCAAACGCCACACTTAATGAGACAGTAACTAGAAATGGTTCTAAAGGCACTGAGCACTATGGGACTTAACATCTGAGGTCATCAGTTCCTAGACACAGAACTACTTAAACCCACACACATCCATGCCCGAGGGAGGGTTCGAACCTGCGACTGTAGCAGCAGCGCGGGTCCGGACTGAAGTGACTACAACCGCTCGGTCACAACGGCCGGCAGACATTAACTATCAGATTCTTTTTCATCACTAGCTACGAGCGAAAAATTTGAACTTGAAATGATGTAACGAAAATTTCTGGGTCTAAGTGTTGAAACAGTCACCCATTGTTATTGCTGACGACACACGGAGAGACTATTAAAATCAAATTTTTTTTTTCACCAGCAGTTAAGTGCGCACATGCGAGATCTTGACAAGAAATGATGAAAATATTTGACCAGGCCGGGGTTCGAATCGAGACAGGGAGTCAATGAGTAGCATGTAACGTTGAGGAAAGAACTAGTTGATAAAATTGTATCGTCACAAAGGAATAAAATCCCGCCAAAGGGAAGAATCGTGTTTGAAGCCCAGTCCAACACAAGTATTTTCAACATGTTAAGTGCAAACAAAAAATATGGAATAAGTGGCCTGTGGCCCTACATGGCGACTGGTTCATTAACTAAAATGAGACTATTATTATAATATAGCTCACGGATGACCGAATTTCTAAATCCTGTGACTTCCACCTGTCCACCTCTGTTAATTATCAACGTCTTGTTTAATGTGCTTGATGACATCATAGGTGAATAGCAGCGGTTAGTGTCTGTTAAAAATGGTCATCTCAAGTGGAAATCGATCCAAGATGCGAATATTACCAACCTACCATCAACCCACCACATCACCGAACTCCACATGTAGTTTGGTTGTATATTTGGCGTACCGGAGGTATGACACATTGCTTGTGAATTCTAGAATATCACTCGTTCTTACCTTCAGATGTACTGGTTACTAGGTGTAGCAAAAAGTAACATGATACAAAAATTATCTTCAGATTTCCGTACTGATCTTCGATATTAATTTGGAAAACCAAGAAAATATCTAGTGAATTGAGGAGGATAATTCTGTGTCACTCCAGGAAGCAGCTCGTCTCTTACAACGGTTCCAGACGTAGACACATTCTACAATGTTGTCAAGTCCCAATCACACTCGTTGTGGGAAATTTAGGCTTACGTAGCCAATGCGTTTCTTGAGAGGGCAAATAATTCAAGAGTAAACATTGGGCTTCAAAGACGTAGCGGAAACAGGTGCCATACTGACAGAAGCCCGAAATGCGACAGGTACAAGGAAATGTGCCAACCGAAATACCGTATATTAAGTAGCGGGGAAATTAACCGGGAGCCCTTTCCTATAATAGTTGCCATTATTTTAGTTTTGTATGGAATGAATGCAGTTGTAATAATAATCGACAAGAGCTGTGTTTTATATTATATTTAATATTTTATTTATTTATCTATGTACCGCTTCAGAATGAGCCAACACTCAGAACCGAGACCAGTAAATCCATACTAGTATTACAAAATTAATGCGAAGGTAACTTTATCTGTTATGCTTTCGCGACGAAATCTCTATACCGATTCTGATGAGATGTATTTGAGATTGCTTAGCAGCCGAGGAATGACGTGGGACGTTTTAGAAAGTGTACAATACCAGATACTTACGGATTTGAAGAATATAACGCGAAATATGGAGACATAATTACTCTTTGAAATTCACTCTATGGGAAAGATTCAAAGTAACGAAAAAAAACATCGACGCACCAGAAAACGAGTCATCCAAATTGGACGGAAATCAGTAGTTCTTGTAAAATGATTAAAATTTCAGAAAAAAAATATATTCATGAGAAAGAGATTCACAAACTGAGCAAATCAATAGAGCGGAAAGAGTTTTATGGTGTCCTACTGAGGGATATCGTGCCAGATTCTGTCCAACTGACGCGTTAGAACATCAAAATTCCGAACTGATTCGAGGGACCTACTCATAATGCTCCGAACATTTTCTGCTGAAGAGAGATCTGGCCATCTTGTTGCCAAGGTAGAGTTTAGCAAGAAGGAAGACAACCAACAGAATCTCTCAACTTGCGCAACTCACACTGCTGTTCGGAGATTCTCCAGACACGTGTTACTCAGAGAGGCTCAGTTCCAAGCGGGACTCGTCACTGAAAACAGTTCTACGGCCTGGCTGCCAGTGATCCCAGCACGACGGAGCGTGTATGTTCACCAGCCAGCAGCACAACTTGCCACCAGTTTAACTGTAGAAACAGCGGCTGCGAGAGAACTGCCGTATGGCTCTAAACCTTGGCTGGAGGAAAACACCGCCTCCTGAATACAAGCTGCCAATTTGCTATTGCCTTCCAATCACCAATGGAAGGTCGCCTACCAATCACTTACTAGAATGGCATAAACAACAACCAGCCGATACTCTATCTTCTACTAATCATTTACTACAACTGCCTTCCAATCAGCCACCAGGGTAGCACAGGCAACAGCCTGCCGAACAGCCACACCCCTGCATAACAACATCTATTCAAACTGTCGCCAGATACGTGACGCCGGTAGTCACTAGATAACAGAGATAGACAGTACATAGGGGAATACATTCACCGGCACCCAGCAGTCAACCACCCTCAAGAGGACCGTAGCAATTCGGTCGAAACGTCGGCAGTGTAATTGCTTTAGTGGAGCCTGACATTGTTGGGGTGGAGACGACAGTCTTAATATAATTTATTATAACATACAAACGTTAATCCTAAAAAATTTTTATGGCCTGACTGGAATTTTCAGTTCACAATAACAGCTCGATGATTAGTTTTGGTTGGTTTCTACAGCCATCTTCAGATCGTTCCAATCGTAAAAACTGTGGTGCACATGCACAGAAAAATATCACCCCATTAACTGAAGTTAAGCAACGATATGCATTGGTATCGGGGGCCAATTAGGTTACGACAGTGTGTAGTTAAAAAATTCATCTTGAGGGAACAAGAGTCTAAATTATAGCCCTTGAGGCTTAGCACCGCCTTGGAGGCGGTTAAGTGGAAGATGTGTCTCAGAGCTGGATAGTGACAGATGGTGACGGGAGACTGGACGCGCACGTAGTTTATATATCAGCCGAAAGAGGACAGTATTGGATAGGGGGGACTGTGATTTAGTTTCGATTGTGTCCACTAGAGTGCACTAAAGTAATAGAATATTTTTCATAAACTGTTCTAAAATTTTCATAAAGTGTTTGTTATGTCTTTTTGTGTAGGTAAAATGTTATAAATGTGTTTTAGCAGTATGAATGATGTGTGAATGTGGTTAAAGGTTAATATGAAGATTATTGTTTAACTAGTTATGTAGGAGGATTTAGTGTGGGAACATTTCGAAGAAGTATGGATGTGGACAAATGGGATTTTTACGAATAGATTTGTAAAGTAAGTTTATGGTAAAGGGAAACCTAATTCAGGTATAAATAACAATAGTAAATAACTTTATGCATAAACAAAACTTCAGCATATTAGATAATTACTTCTGTAAAAAGTGCAGTCGTTAGGTTTACTATTTTGCGATTGGTTATTGATGAAAAGCACGTACTGACGCGGGAGAATGTTGTTTTGCTATTGGCTGTTGAGTAAACAGACCAATGGTAAAGCAATATTCTTCGCGCTCCTTTCTCTACTGGTAGAGAAGACTTCAGAGTATTCTAGAGAGGAGTCGGAGCCTAGCCATGAAACAGTTTGGACGTGTGTAGTAATAGTTCCGATAGAAATATACGTTGCTGGATCTAGCTGTGTTTCATACATCAAAATTGTGGTAAAGTGACGGCGTAATATTCCGATGGGTGTGTAGAAATTTCGGAATTTTTAAGTGAATTTTGTGACTATAAAAGACATGGCGTATTGAGCACGTTGGTGGCTAAAAACTGTCACTGCATTCGGTACCGAGAGACTTAATATTTGGCAAGCATTCACAACCAAATACAATACGTATTTTTGTAGCTATTACGTTTTCGGAAAATGCAACACCATAAACTTGCTAACGTGAGTGAAAAGGATAGTGAGTGACTGCATTAAGACTAGCACGGGCTTGGCAGTGATACCTTTTCACCTAAGTTTCAGAATATATTAATTAAGGAAAAAATTTCCAACCTTTCATTACGTGTGAAAGCTTTCTCCCGAAACGTAGATTTAGTGACTGTAATTGGAGCCTGGTTCACGTCGAAGTAGAGTAGGTTTTGCACGGCTTCCCTAATGATAATCTGCTGAGACAATGTTCAGAGGTAGGTGAAGGTTCGTCGCAAAGGGAAGGAAGGTACCGCGCCGCCGCACCCTGCAAGATGACGGGGATAAAGAAGGAAAATTGCCAGTTGCATTAGTAAAACTTGCATCACATGCCTGTGTTTTGCAATCGTACAAAGGTTTCTTAGTTGCTTTGGTAGATTACAAGGACGCACACCAGTACCCGAACTCGTGTTATTCGTAACACTTTAGCATCCTGGTGGCTACTGTTCTATCTGGCACAGAGTATTGGTATTACCAATCTTTGATATCCTCTTCAATGGTGTATACAAGTAGGATGCCGGCCGCGATGGTCTCGCGGTTCTAGGCGCTCAGTCCGGAACCGCGCGACTGCTACGGTCGCAGGTTCGAATCCTGCCTCGGCCATGGATGTGTGTGATGTCCTTAGGTTAGTTAGGTTTAATTAGTTCTAAGTTCTAGGCGACTGATGACCACAGATGTTAAGTCGCATAGTGCTCAGAGCCATTTGAACCATTTGAACAAGTAGGATGTTGCATGCCCTCTGGAAACTTTGCATTTTTCCCAGGCAGCACAGTTCACCTCAGGTGGTGACGTACAACTCGTACTATATCACCGTGCCCGATGCCAGGTAACGCAGTGTGCCGTGTTGTGGTGTTGCAGTGGTGGCGCAGGCGTACAAGGTGGAGGTGGAGGTGCTGGGAGCGCCCCGCGGCTGCACGGCCGTGCTGCGCTGCGTGGTGCCGTCCTTCGTCAGGGAGCTGGTGCGCGTCGTCTCCTGGGTGCAGGAGCCCGGCTTCTATGTCTACCCCTCGCTGCAAGGAGGTCAGTACCACACCCCAACTTAACTCTCACTGGCGGGCTGTCTGCGAGGGCCTGCTGTCGAGGCTCCATCACTGCACTAATCGTTAATTCCAATTCGAATGTTTTCTGAAACCATGCTGATTACCTATCAATAGATCGTTCCCTTCAAGCTGATTGATAATGTCGGAATACAGCATATGCTCCAAAACCCTACTGCAAACCGACATCAATGATATAGGTTCGTAGTTCGATGGATTACTCCTACTACCCTTCTTAATCACTGGTGCGACATGCGCAATTTTCCAATCTGTAGGTACAGATCTATCGGTGAGCGAGGGGTTGTATATGATTGCTAAGTAGGGAGCTATTGTATCAGCGTAATCTGAAAGGAACCAAATCAATATACAATCTGGATCTGAAGACTTGCCCGTATCAAACGATTTGAGTTGCTTCGCAACCCCTAAGGTATCTACTTCTAAGAAACTCATGTTAGCAGTTGTTCGTGTTTCAAATTCTGGAATATTCCATTCGTCTTGCCTGGTGAAGGAATTTCGGAAAACTGAGTTCAATAATTCCGCTTTAGCGGCACAGTCGTTGGTGACAGTACTTTACATACGACCAGAAGTTCTTCAGCTTCTCTACCAAATTTCGAGACATTGTTTCGTTGTGGAACCTATTAAAGGCATCTCGCATTGAAGTCCGTGTCAAATTTCCCGAGTCTGTAAATTTTAGCCAATCTTCGGGATTTGGGGTTCTTCTGAACTTCGCATGCTTTTTCAGTTGCCTCTGCAACAGCGTTCGGACCTGTTTTGTGTACCATGGGGGATCAGTTCCATCACTTACCAATTTATGAGGTATGAATCTCTCAATTGTTGTTGCTACTTTATCTTTGAATTTGAGCCACATCTCGTCTACATTTGCATAGTCAGTTCGGAAGGAATGGAGATTGTCTCTTAGGAAGGCTTCTAGTGACTCTTTACCCGCTTTTTTAAATAAAATTATTTTGCTTTTGTTTCCGGTGGATTTGAAAGAAACGGTATTGAGCCTAGCTACAACGACCTTGTGATCACTAATCTCTGTATCAGTCATGATGCTCTCTATTAGCTCTGGATTGTTTGTGGCTAAGAGGTCAAGTGTGTTTTCCCAACCATTTACAATTTGCGTAGGTTCGTGGACTAACTGCTCGAAATAATTTTCAGAGAAAGCATTTAGGACAATCTCGGAAGATTTTTTCTGCCTACCACCGGTTTTGAACAAGTATTTTTGCCAACATATCGAGGGAAGGTTGAAGTCCCCACCAACTATAACCGTATGAGTGTGAGGTGTCAGGCAAATCCAACACCTTCCATGAAAACCCTGACATGATAAGCAAATCCAGTAGTATGTCACATAGCTCCGAATAAATCGTGACATTAAATTAACCAAAGTAATACGAGTAACGAGTGAGCAAATGGAATACCACAGACTAACACAAGAATTCCTAAATGCATGTCATACCTTCCCACCGTGAGACCGATGCAGTTCCGAGGGGAGAAACGAGAACAGAAGCCGAGAGCAGAAACGTGTTAAGCTAGAAGGCCCTACGATAAGGGACGGACTGGACACACACGTTTCCAGCCTACCTCTAAGACTACCACCTGCACGTTTTAGCGTGAGACTTTTGTGCGTCTCTGTTACGTCAAGGACCACCTCCCCCCCCCCCTCCCAGCCCATGTTAAAAGCTAGAGCCCTCCAGAAAAACAGTATAGATCTTACGATAACACAAAAAGGGCCACTACCACCCGCAAGTTTTAGCGTGAGGCTTTTCGCGTGTCTGTTACATTAGGACCATCCCCCAGTCCTTGTTAAAAGATAGAGCCCTCCAGAAGAACAGTATAGATCTTACGATAACGCTAAAAGGACCACACCAGCTGCAGGTTTTAGCGTGAGACTTTTTCGCGTCTCTGTTACGTTGCAAACTTTAAAAACATTGCCCCACCACGAAAAGTATAACGTTTCTCATTGGATAGACAGAATCTTTGTAGGCGGAGCTTAAGGTTAACATTGAGACCCTGATTGGTCAGATGAAAACACAGCCAGATAGTATTTTTTAAGAAAAACCAACTACGGTAAATTGTAGTAAGGAGAAGTTCGGAGGAGTTGCTTCCGAGATGGCGAGGATAGCGGAGCTCTGCTGCCCGCCGCTGCCCTGACACCGACAAGGTAATGGAAGCATGCGATACCGCATTTTTGAGCGCTTAAGGCTTCACTCAGAACTGCAGAAGTCTCATCTGTCACACCCCCTTTTTTGCGTAATACTAGTGTCGATCGTTAATTAAAACTCATGGTGTTCACATTTGCCACTTGAAGAACAGATCTGAAACGCGTTGATTTTTCTGTTATATAGTTATTGAGAAGCCACTGTAGACCATTTTGATAGTTTTCTCTTTTGTGAAACTTAAATTAAACCTAGATTATAGATGTGATATGGCATAGGTCATCCTTCGATCCATTGTAGAACTTGGAAACCCATTCAGGGAATATTCGTTCACATTTTTGTTGAACGCAGTTGGTTTTTACCATCCTGTATTAAAACATCTCCTTTTATTAATAGTGCCTTTTATAAACGATGTTTTGTGAGTAGAATAAAATTTCCAAAGGTAAACTTAACTGCTTTTTCGACGTTAATTTACCAGCAAACTAAAAATAGGAAAGCCTTGAACCCCTTCCACTAAATTTAGTTAGTATTAAGATTCTTTTACAGGGAGTGCAGTGGAGCTGACGCTGAGATCATTAAGTATTTGATTATATCATCGCTAGTCTCACTGAACTCTTCGGATTCTGTATGTCATGTGTGGTCTGGTGTCTCCTTACCAGCAACAGATCCCAGGTTCAAACTAGTCAATTCCCTAAAAAACACGCGTCGTTGCGCGAAAGTGGTTGGGAGACACGATATTGAACAATCAGTCACCACCATGAATGTTTAGATGAGTGGGGTATTTATTTGTTACGAGACTCAAATTTTCTCTGAACTTTTCAGCAACTATATAATTGGAATCAAAATATCCACTGGTGTACTGCCGGGATATAGTGTCCAACGGGCAGAATATTTCGGCGATCATCAGGTGAACTGACGGACTGAGCTCCTGTGAACGTGCCGGCACGGAGATCCGTACGCTATGGCTGCTCAGGGGGAACTGGGTTCGGTCGCGGCGGCGGCCGATTTAAATACCCTCCGCCCGCGGCGCGCTCCCTCCGCCGTCCGCACCCCGCGCCACGGTAACGCGGTGGAACAGATTGCGACGGCGTCTGAGATGACGTCGGTGTGATGGCTCTGTCCGCCGTGGTCGTCACAACTATGCGTTTGCTTGATTTACTCTTGATTAACCCAATCGCTGGTTCCCAAGCCTTGCTAAGATTATAGCCACAGTCACGGTTTATGAGGTCGTCATTGGTGCGAATTTCGATGGCCACTCTAACAACGCTGTCCCAGTATCTCGACGTCTGTACCAGAATCCTCATGCGGTCATACTCCATAGCGTGATTTTCCGACAAACAATGTTCAGCGACCGCCGACTTGCTCGGATACATCAGTCGAGTGTGCCTCTGGTGTTCACGGCATCGACACTATAGCCCGGCAGTACACCCGTGGATATTTTGATTATCAAATACGCCTGGAGAAACTCAAGAATCATATATAATCGGAGTCTGGGAGTCGGTAGAAGGAGCCAATTATTAACTTAGTTCGGCTGTTAAGTCTAACCTCCACCCATACCAGTTCGCACGGAGTATCTACTTCGACTTCACTACAAGATAAACCACTACTGACTGACACAAACACTCCACCACCAATTCTGCCTAATCTATCTTTCCTGAACACCGTCTGAGACTTCATAGACCAACAAGCCCATATGCACTGACGTAGGGCACATTCGGCATGTAATCTCTACGCGTGGAATACAATTCTCCCCAGTGAAGAGTCCCACTTGGGACTAAGCCCAGGTGACAAGAAATACGAATGTGCTGACAGCTTGCACAGTGGTGGGATACCACTCTGACTGCCACCCACGATGCAGACCGATAATCAGACGTAATATTCTAGGGTGGCGTTCCATTTCATAACAGGAACCCACGGCGCCTTCGTACCACAGAAGTGTATCGACGCTATTCTTTGCCCCGCTCTGTTGCCCTTCATGGCAACCTACTCTGGAGTTACATTTCAGGGAGATATGTCCGCCCCTACAAGTCGAAAGTTTCTCCTGATTTTCGTCGTACTTGCCAAACTCTACTTTTGCCAGCAAGGTCGCCGCATCTCTCCCAGTTCAGAACGTTTGGAGTGTTATGGGCAGGGCCTTCCTACAGCTCAGAATTTTGTCGATCTAACTCGCCAATTGGACAGAATTTGGCACGATATCACTTAGGAGGCCTTCTAACAACTTTATCGCTCAAGTCGAAAAACTGCTTGGAAAAGGACCAGGGGTGGATCCTCGCGTTACTGACTTGCTCAATTTGTGAAGCTCTTGTTCTTGAAGAAGAACGCCGAATTTTTCTGAACTTGTAATGATTTGTTTGTACATTTGCATCCCGTCCTGATAGTTCCTTAGTCGTTTCACCGCTTTTATTATTTTGTTATTTTTTAATTTTTTTTTCAAAGTAAGAACGTATTTGACCTGATTGCAGACCAGCATCTATTACTTACTCATTTTTACTTCCTGGTATTACATCTGTAACTTTCTCTCTTGCAGCTGCTAGACCTATGTAATGATACTCCGTGTAATGCTTTTCTTCCAGTTCGAAACACTCTGATTTTTTGGCTCTAGCGTATATATATATGGCTGCTGTCGTACGTAATCTTCCTATATATATATATATATATATATATATATATATATATATATATATATATATATATATTGTGTGTGTGTGTGTGTATCTAGAAAGATTACGTATGACAGCAGCCAAAGAGCTTACCTTATCGACAGGATATAATGGACCGATCTCACGTTGATATACCTGAAGATCCATCCTAGCACAAATTTAATGATTTTCTAAAAAAATACATTAAATTTTGGCCTCCATTTTCTCCTGCACGTGACTTACACTCATTAGTACCTCTGTGCGAACCTCCGTGAAAGAATAGTAATGAAAGTCCCATTATTATTAAACTGAGAGTGAATAATCGATGGTGATGCGTTCCTTTTCGCATGATACCTACGAACATGGTACGTATATTTCTTCAAACTGATAATCCATTTGCAACAAATTTTGAAAGTTACGATTGCTTTACCTTCCCAGCTCATGCTATGCCACGAAAAAAAAATTGAAAAAAAGAATGTGTGGCGAGTTTTTCTGCTTTAACAACTACATGCTGGTCAAAATAAAACGGAACGTGAACAATTCTGCAGCACATGTGTGTGGACACAGTCTGCGCGATATAATCGTGCCCTCGTAAACCCAAGCGGCGAACGGTCGCTGACACAAAACACGACGTTATTGCGATTCTCGTTTGCCATCTGGAAATAACCGTTTGAAATTCACACGCTCCGCGTAGCGCAAACATCCTGCGACTTTAGCAATGGCGCATGTGACACCGAAAATAACGAAAGCTGTTTTTGCATGGCTAGCACTGTATTGAACGGTGCATAAACAGTGAACGTAGCCATGAACTCCACACAAAATCGCTTCATCCGATCCGTATAAAACTGGATTAATATGACTGCTTACCGTCGACGCATGTTTTTGCGACTGTGTACCTTTTTGAACACTTATGAGGAAAATCACATTCTGGTTTATTGATCTTTTAGCAAGTGCCGGCGGAAAAAGGCATTGGTACTTTTGCCCTATCAGCTGTGAGAATCAAATGAACGAGACGGCATTGTCTCTCTGAATATTAAGCTTATCGCTACTCCTACTCATAAAATCAATGCAACAATTACGTCTGCATCTACAGGACTACTCTGGAATCCATATTGAAGTAGGTGGCAGAAGGTACATCGAACCACCTTCAGACAAATAGTTCAAATGGCTCTGAGCACTATGGGACTTAACTTCTGAGGTCATCAGTCCCCTAGAACTTAGAATTACTTAAACCTAACTAGCCTAAGGACATCACACACATCCATGCCCGAGGCAGGATTCGAACATGCGACCGTAGCGGTCGCGAGGCTCCAGACTGTAGCGCCTAGACCCTCTCGGCCGGCCGTTCTGACAATTTCTCTGTCTTCTCTTCCCGAACAGCGAGTGGGAAAGATGAATACTCAAATCTTTCTGATTTCTTTTATTTTATTATTATGACAATTTCTCCCGTGATTGAATAACTGCAATAAAATCATGTATTCAGAGGAGAAAGTTGGTGTTTCAAATTTCGTGAAAAGCTCTCGCCACAACGAAAAGCGCCTTTATTTTAAGATTGCCACCCTACTCGCGTATCCTATCTGTGACACACTCTTCGCTGTTTCGCTATAGTACGGAATGACCTGCCTTACTTTTGCACTTTTTCGATGTCCTCTGTCAGTCAAATCTGGAAAGGATCCCTTATCGCACAGTAGTATTCTAGTAAAGGAGGAACGGATGCAGTGTTGGAAGTCCTTTTAGTAGACATGCTGATTGTTGTAAGTGATCTGCAGATAAAAAGCAGTCTTTTGGTTTGGTTTGGTTACCAAACAAATAATCTATGTCGTCGTTCCAGTTAGTAACTCAACTAACAGACTTTAGATTTGTGTGATTCATCGTGTACCCGAAATTTATCTGAGTCCTTCTAGTACTCATGTGAAGAACATCACACTTTTCCCTATTTAGAGTACATTGTCACGTTTTGCAGGATACAGATATCGTGTCTAAGTCATTTTACATTTGTTTTTCATTTACTGATGACTTTACCAGAGGGAAAATGAAAACGTCATCTACGAACAGTGTACGAGTGCTGCTCAGATTGTATCGTAAATCGTTTATATAGATTAGGAATAGAAGAGATCCAATAAAACTTCCTTGTGGAACGCCAATAGCACTTCTCTTTTATTCTGTCAGTTTCCGTAGATTCTTACGTCCTGTGACCTTTTTGAAAGGGAATCACGAATTCAGTCGCACAACTGATACGATGGACCTCAGGCACGAAACTTGATCATATATCTCTTGTGAGGAACGAAGTCGTAACACAAGGAGCCAGAGACAGCCGAATATGTGATGAACTGGCTCCTGCAAGCACACACTCGTGTGCGTTGGTCTTGTGATTGAAAGGTGGCCGGCCGGAGTGGCCGTGCGGTTCTAGGCGCTACAGTCTGGAGCTGAGCGACCGCTGCGGTCGCAGGTTCGAATCCTGCCTCGGGCATGGATGTGTGTGATGTCCTTATGTTAGTTAGGTTTGATTAGTTCTAAAAGTCACAGGCGACTGATGACCTCAGAAGTTACGTCGCATAGTGCTCAGACCCATTTTTGATTGAAATGTTTATAGTTTCCATATCCTGATATGAAGTCGAAGTGTTTCGCAAACGACGTACTCGGCTTACTTGTCCCTGCAAATCAGGGGACAATTATGAGATTTCTATTAAATCATTCATCCTCTTCATCAGCAGCAACTGACTGCCATTATCACATATGTAATTAAATTTAAAATAAGAATGTGAGCTGTCACTTGTTCATTGCCAGGCAATAGAAGGTAAAAATTTGCTCACAAACATGTGTTCAGTGTGTTTCAATAAAATCTGTGCTTAAGCAGGGCATCAGTTGCCAACACTATTCAAAAGTTTACAGGCATACAAGAGCCAGCCAATAGGTGGCATAGTGGGATTATACGCTACCTTCATGTTCCAGGTAATAAACATTAGTTACAAATACTCTAGGTAAAATTATGAAAGACTATTTAATCGTATGGAATTGCCCAACAAAAAATTAGCTTTTCTTGCGCAGTTTAGCTAAATGCATTAACGAATACCCTTTACATCGGATTCATAGTAATATGCATACATCAGCTCCAATTTTTTTCTTCGTTAAGAATTCATCCCCCTCAGATCACGTGGGCTGGGAGTAGGCTGTCATCGGTATAATCAATCCGCTTTTCGCAAAAGAGCATGTAGTACGTCTAAAGGCGAAATAAAAACAACAAATTAAAAAATGAGATATTTACAAGTGATTTTAAAAGTTATGAAGGTGAATTTGAAGAAGGTTTTATATAAAAGGAGTTTGATTTTCATCGTCGTTAATTTTAAACCTGAAATACAAAAGGTTAAATCAAAGCAATGAGAACATATTTAAAATACGACGGAGAAAATTGTGACCTTTAAAAAAATGGTTCAAATGGCTCTGAGCACTATGGGACTTAACATCTGTGGTAATCAGTCCCCTAGAACTTAGAACTACTTAAACCTAACTAACCTAAGGACATCACACACATCCATGCCCGAGGCAGGATTCGAACCCGCGACCGTAGCGGTAACGCGGTTCCGGACTGAGCGCCTTAACCGCGAGACCACCGCGGCCGGCTGTGACCTTTAAAATTAAGCTCTAAAAGGTCAAGTATCTGTCCTGGGGGGAATCGTCTGTTGTTGGAATTACGTTTGGAGTTTAGTATGGTAGGAAGTCGTGGGTACAAAAAGGAGTTTAGTCGGGTAGGAGGGCATGGGTGTAAGTATGGAGAGCTAGTAGCGACGGAGAAGGAGTGGATATTGCGGAAACAAGAAGGGTAGAACAATTTGAGGTGTCAGTATGGTTATATAAGTGGGAGGAAGGAATACAATGAGATAGAGAGAGAGAAAGAAAAGAGGAGAAGGAAAGGTGGTGACGGAATGAAAAGGGAGCCCTCATGAGGCAGGTTGGATGGGGTGAAATTGTACTTTGTAGGATGGGTAGATATCGGGATCGACATCAGTGATTTTTCGTATGCATCTTTATGACATACGAGGTTTTTTTTGCCTAGCGTAGCTGTAAGAAATTTTATACACAACTATTCCTTGTGAATCAGTGTATCTATTTGTTAAAACTGGATCCGCTATTAGCTTTCACATACAGACAGAAAACGTGGGAAAATGCGGGGAGGGTCAAGGCATTAATTTATATTATGTAGTGATAGGTAATATTTTTTGACACCTCAATGCAGATGTTTGTTATCCACGGCGTATATTGTATTGATGTACTGATCTCCTGTAGCTAATTATATAATAATCTGATAACTATTACACTGTCATCATCATTCTACATGGAACACAAAAAGCGTAAATTTCGTGTGACTGGGGCCTCCCGTCGGGTACACCGTTCGCCGGGTGCAAGTCCTTCGATTTGACGCCACTTCGGCGACTTGAGCGTCGATGGGGATGATATGATGATTAATCAGGACAACACAACACCCAGTCGCTGAGCGGAGAAAATCTGCGACGTAGCCGGGAATTGAACCTGGGCTCTTAGGATTGATATTCTGTCGCGGTAACCACTCAGCTACAGGTGGCTGACACGGGACGCTGTAACTGGCACAGAAGTGATACAGTGTAACAGCATTTTGCCAAATGTAAAACATTGGATTACAAGCTTGGAGTGTTGGCAGGTACTAACAGGCTACATTGGAATGTAAACAAGACCAGAAGAAAAGATTTAAAGCACTAACACAATCTGCGTATTCATATTTATCAACAATTTTTATATTTTCCGTATGACACTTAGGTCACTGAGGTTGAATTTTGTTTGCATGTTGTGGTTTGAGGACTTGAGTTGTGCGACATAAACGACTTCTGAAAGGTGATGTCTATTCAGACTTCACGCCAGTCACATACGAGTGCCGCTCGCAGCGCCACTATGAAGATGTAAATCAGATTTGTTTTAAATACACGCTGCAGCCATCGTATACGCTTTAGATTCCTTTGAGATTGGACGTGGAGAATTTATGCTAGTCAAGAATCCTTCAACGTAATAAAGTCGCCACTATCAGTACCTCACTCAATTTGAACGAGATCGTGTAATAGTGCTAAGAGAAGATGGGTGTTCCTTCTGGCTTCATGCCCGGCCGATCAACCGTAGATATGATCTTTTCCTTAAGACAGCTACAAGAGAAATGTCGTGAGCAGCAGAGGCCACTTTATATTGCTTTCATTGACCTTGTTAAAGCGTTTGATTTAGTGAGCAGAAATGGGCTTTTCAAACTGTTACAGAAGATTGGATGCCCACCTAAACTACTGTGGTAAAACATCAGAAGCATTCCCTGTTAATAGCGGTGTGAAACAGGGGTGTGTGTTAGTTCCTACATTATTTTGGATTTTCTTTTCCCTTCTGCTCAGATTTGCCTTTGAAGACTGTGATGAGGGAGTGTATCTACATACGAGGTCTGATGGAAATCTTTTCAACATTGCTCGCCTCAAGGCCAAGACCAAAGTAAATACAGTTGCTATCCGTGAGTTGTTATATGTGGACGATGCAGCTCTAGTAGCGAACACAGAAAATGAGCTGCAGTATATAATCAACAAATTATCAAATGCCTTGCATCCATTAGCATTGATGGCAATCCTCGCCAAATAGTAGATGACTTTACCTACTTGGGATCCACCATATGTAGCAACTTGTTCATGGACACTGAACTTACTAACAGAATCGCAAAGGCATCATCTGTCATGGGTAGATTGAAAAAGAGATTATGGAACAACGGACTGATTACCACAAAAACTAAATTAAAAGTCTACAACCCTTGTGTTATAAACACCCTTCTCTATAGCTGTGAGACATGGACAACTCTTTCTAGGCATGAATCTCGACTCAACAGCTTCCATCTCCGCTGTCTCCGGAAGATCCTTCAGACCTCTTGGAGAGATAGATTACCCAAAACCGAAGTCTATCTTTGCACTCCTGAGTCATCGGCGTCTAAGATGGTTGGGACATGTCAGGCGCATGGATCCTGAACGGATACCGAAACAGCTGCTGTACGTCGAACTTCAGGAAGGTGTGAGGCCAGTGGGACGACCGCATCTTTGTTTCAAGGATGTCTGCAAGAGAGACCTGACCAAGACCAGAATCAATCCAAGTCGCTGGGAAAGCATTGCAGATCGCCGTGTCAAGTGGCGAGTAACTGTGCGCAAGCGATGTCAAGCTGTCAGAGGACGTACGCACACAGGATCAAATCAGGAAGAGGATAAAGCGAAGAGACAGAGCGGCTTCAGTTCGAAGTATCTCAGATTCCACATGTCCAAACTGCAGTAGGGACTGCCACTTTCGAGTGGGACTGTTTAGCCACAACAGACGCTGCAGACTCTGAACCAAGCATGCTACACCATCATCCCTCAAGGATGGACGGATGCCATTTGCATTTACTGCAGAAAGACTTGGTAGAAACGAAGCAACCGTACATGTTTGCGGCTACCGTCGTCAAAAGAATGTACGGTCGCAAGAAGACCAGGCTACCGAAGGCCATGTGGCACTACCGAGAGGGAAGACCAACGTGTTTGGCGCCAAGCCAGACGCCCTGCAGCGTGCATTCTACTGACTCCAAACCACCGCGACTTATGACTTCAGTAGAGGGAGGACGCGGTGGAGGTCTGTTGCGTTTTCTGATGAACGCTGGTTGTGCCTCCGACCCAGTGATGACCGTGTTTTGGGTAGAAGGAGGCCAGTTGACTGCCTGCAACCAACCTGTCTGTGTGTTCGACACACTCAACCTACACCTGGGGTTACAGTCTAAGGTTGCGATTTCGCATGACAGCAGCAGCACTCTCGTGGTTATGCCACGCAACCTCAAACATTCTGCGTGGTGTCTGTTTGTTCTATATCGTGTCTCCCTACCACTTCCGCGCAACGACGCTCTGAGCGTGTTTTTTGGGGAATTAACTAGTTTGAACCTGCGACCTGTTGCTGGTAAGGAGACACCAGACCACACATGACATGTAGAGTTCAGAAGAGTTCAGTGAGGCTAGCGATGATATAACAAAGTACTTAATGATTTCAGTGTCAGCTCCACTGCACTTCCTGTAAAAGAATTTTAATATTAACTAAATTTAGTGGAAGGGGTTCAAGGCTTTCCTATTTTTAGTTAGCTGGTAAAATAACGTCGAAAAAGCAGTTAAGTTTACCATTGGAAATTTTATTCTACTCACAAAACATTGTTTATAAATTGCACTATTGATAAAAGGAAATGTTTTAATACAGGATGATAAAAACCAACTGCGTTCAACAAAAATGTGAACGAATATTCCCTGAATGGGTTTCCAAGTTCTACAATGGATCGAAGGATGGCCTATGCCATATCACATCTATAATCTAGGTTTAAATTAAGTTTCACAAAAGAGAAAACTATCAAAATGGTCTACAGTGACCCACAATTATCTTTAATTACTTATCAAACTTGTCGTAAATTACAGTGGCTGATGTGGCTGCTCAATAACTATTTAACAGAAAAGTCATCGCGTTTCAGATTTTTACTTCAAGTGGCAAATGTGGCTTTAATTCACGATCGACACTAGTATTACGCAAAAATGTGGTGTAACAGATGAGACTGCTGCAGTTCTGAGTGAAGCTTTATACGATGTTATGCGGCATCGCGTGCGTTCATTACCTTGTCGGTGTTCGTCAGGGGGCGGTGAGCAGCACAGCTCTGCTCACCTCGCCGTCTCGGAAGCAACTCTCTCCTAACTTCTCCTTACTACAATTTACCGAAGTTGGTTTAAAAAAACTCTCTGGCTGTGTTTTCATCTGACCAGTCACGGTCTCAATGTTAACTTTAGCTCCACCTACAATAATTCTGTCTATCCAATGAGAAACGTTATACTTTTCGTGGTGGGGCAATGTTTTTAATGTTTGCAACGTAACAGAGACGCTAAAAAGTCTCACGCTAAAACCTGCAGCTGGTATGGTCCTTTTAGCGTTATCGTAAGATCTATGCTGTTCTTCTGGAGGGCTCTATCTTTTAACATGGGCTGGGGGGTGGTCCTTGACGTACCTGAGACGCGAAAAAGTCTCACGCTAAAACTTGCGGGTGGTGTGGCCCTTTTTGTGTTATCGTAAGATCTATACTGTTTTTCTGGAGGGCTCTAGCTTTTAACATGGGCTGGGGGCTGGTCCTAGCGGTTAGCTGGCGACGTGGGTGTCCGTCCCTTATCGTAGGGCCTTCCAGCTTAACACGGTTCTGCTCTCGGCTTCTGTTCTCGCATCACTCCTCGGAACTGCGTCTGTTTCACGGTGGGAAGGTATGACATGCATTTTAGGCATTCTTGTGTTAGTCTGTGGTATTCCATTTGCTCACTCGTTACTCATATTACTTTGGTTAATTTAATGTCATGATTTATTCAGAGCTATGTGACACACTACTGGATTTGCTTATCATGTCAGGGTTTTCATGGAAGGTGCTGTATTTGCCTGACCCCTTACCACACTGACGGCAAATTTGTGTGTCAATCCGGTGATTCGACCTGTTGTGCTGCCATTCATGAACAGCATTCCTGCAAGTGTTTTCCAGTAGTATAACACCCTCCACGATACCGCTGTTGTAACCCAAAATGCTCTACGGTGTCGACATATTATCTTGGCCTGCTCGATCATCACATCTGTCTTAAATCGAGCACATATGAGACACAATCGCCCGACAACTCCAGCGTTATACAGAGAGAGCATTAACTGTCCATATAAAGACAGACTAAGGATAACAGACATAGAAATCCACATTTGCAATGTCTTATCTCCCACTTACGTTAACCTGTGGTTTTGAAATGTTATCACTCAAATATGTTACGTACACAAGTGTATTCCCGAAATTTCATCACTCTATCTTAAATATATTTTAGTGTTGCGGTTCTTTTACGTAACTGTATTTGCCATTCGCGCTTTCTTTTCTTCGCACATGCCGTTTATCTGTCTGAATACTTCCTCTAGGGCTGCTGAAAACCGTTTTCGTGTTTTGGAAACTCCTTTTATGATTGCTCTTTCAATTTTGAACTTCCAGAAATTACGATTTAGCCTGCTGGAAGCTGTAGCACCAGCATACCACGGCAAAGTCATCATCGATGTGGCCAAACAATGATCACAACAGTATGTCGCTGTACCATTTGAGATATAGACGGCTTAACTCTAGACCACATGAAGTTTTTCCGTGGTTTCACTAAATCACTTAACCTTCTGACTGGTAATGGAACGTACGAGTTCTACGAGAGGTTATCCAAGATCCAGTAGAAATTTGCTGCATGTTATTGTTATATATCTGTGTCTCATTACTAAAGGGAAGCCCACTAATGGTTTGCAGAATTCTTATAATTACACCTTGCACTCTTAGGTTGTACGGGTTTCCAGTTTCATTTTCGAAACTCTCTGCCCTGTATAGTCGCATTGAATTAGTACGCGACTGCTAGCAGGCAACCCGATGAACAGTTTTGCAGTGCGGGCTCCGGTCACACCTTCCAATACAGATGGCACGTTCGTGTTGACATTTACCGCGTCACAAATGCTATCCATATTGGCGTGTGTAATCTAAGTTAAAAAATTCGAGATACACTCTGTCCGCTAATGCGTGTCTGTTTTCCGTATAATTTGTTGCTTTTGCGCAGACCTCTGCTGAAACTCCAGAGATACTTATGAATAACCGTGTATATTCCAGTCCCACGCGTTGGAATACGACTTCTGATCACTATACAAATTAAAATAACCGTATAAAAGCTTCTGTCTCTCTGAAAAGGCATCGGTTTTGCGTTTCAAGAGCCACCTGTAATAGATTCTTCAGTCGAGTGATACATCCCACAAGAGCAGCAGCAGCGCATCAGAGTTATGTGGGTTGACACAGCTTCTCATAAGGAGCGACGTAATTTAAATTTCGTCAGTGTACCTCGTGCGTTATTTATTTATCAGGCCGTCTTTGGTATAGATATGGCAACTGTTGTGTTAAGATATAATTCGGGTTGATGGCCCTTTGCTCACAGCTCCAGGCATTGTTGGCTTCTGCTATGCAGTTTGAGGCTGTTGCCAGGAGCATCACTCTGTGTGTGTTTAGGGGGGGGGGAGGGAGGGGGGGGGGGCTATCCGAGGGACTTCCAGCACGACCTAAGTGTCCTCTCACCGGTCCACTACTGTGCCTGCCCTGGTTCGTCTGGCGAAAAGGTTTCTGTCGCTACCTGTGGCGGCGAATTGTCAGAGCCAGATGAAGTCTCTTGCCCTGCTCCAGAGGAATCCTCTGCGCTAGCAAGGACTGGGCATTCACAGATTACAGGTAGTTGGGAACTCCAACGTCAGGCGCGGAGTGGGGCTCCTTAGGGATATGGCTGAGAACGAGGGGAAGAAATATAAGGCTGCAGAGGAGGTTAAGGAAAACAGTGTACACTCTTCTGCATACCAGAAGGCATTATTCCAGGTGTAAAACGGGTGCTTCTGGATGTCATGAAGACCATGGGGTGCTGATAACTGCAGGTGCTGACTCATGGTGATACTGATGATGTGTGTCGCTTTGGATCGGAAGAGATTCTCTTTGGTTTCGGACGGGCCAACTGACGTAGTAAAGACTGCTACTCTTGCTTGCGGGGTGAAGGCAGTCCTCACCATCTGCAGTATCATCGACAGCATCGGCTGAAGTCCCATCGTACAGAACCGAGTGGAGGATCTGAATCAGAGGCTCAGACCGTTGTGCAACCGTTTAGGCTGCACATCTCTCGACTTGCGCCATAGCTTAGTGAGTTTGTGGTTTCCACTAACTAGGTGAGGAGCTCACTGCACACAGGAAGCATCTATGCGAATTTGCGGGGGCTTTGTGGTGGAGGAGACTGGGCGATTTTTTTGCTTAAAAGGTCTCGGGAAAATGCAGAAAGGGCTTCAGTTTCAAATGGTGCAGTACGAACACAGAAACAGGGTAGGCACAGCAGCAATCAGTAGAAAAGGACCAGAGCTCGAAGCGCCAGTAGAAAGCACTCAATCTCTAATCGTTTTAGGTACGGAAGGCTGGCTGAAGTTGGAAATAAGGTCAACGGAAATTTTTAAACAGAAACTAATCGAGATCAGAAAGGATAGATTAAATACAACTGGTGGTGGAGTATTTATTGCTGTCAGAAGTAGTTTACCTTGTAGCGAAATTGACGTAGATCGTTCCTGTGAGTTAGTATGGTTAGAGATTATATTTGATAACCGGAATAAATTGGTAATATGTTCCATTTACCGACCCCCTGACTCAGATGGTGCAGTTGCTGAACAGTTCAAAGAAGAAAGCTATTTCAAATTGATACCCCACACATACATTGTAGTTGGTGTTGACTTCAATCACCCTCGACATGTTAGCAAAAAGAAATTTAAAGTCGGTGGCACGCGTAAAAACATACTTGACCTCATAGCAACAAATACGGGGATTAGCAACCACAAGGTTATTGTAGCTAGACTGATTCCGTAACACATAAACCCACCAAAAATAAACGCAAAATGCAGCTTCCTAAAAATCAGATAAAAATTCGGTTGGCACCTTCCTAAGAGACAGCCTCCACTCCCAACAAGCTGACTATGTAACAGTAGAAAAACAATCTACGGCAGTTGAGAGATATATACCACATAAATTATCAGGCGATGGTACTGATCCCCATGGTACTCAAACGAGGTCAGAACACCGTTGAAGAAGCAACGAAAAAAGCATCCAAATTTAAAAGAACGCATAAGTCCCAGTATCTGCAAAGATTTACAGAAACTCCAACTTCTTCAATGCGATATGCTTGTAGTTGTGTCCGAAGCGAAACTCTGTCTCGAAATGTGGCAGAAAATAATATCTGGTGTCGCGCAAGAAAATGTTATATGCCTTCTGTTGTTACTGACCTACATAAAAAATTTAGAAGAAACCTGAACAGCCGTCTAAGCTTGTTTATAGATATTTCTGTCATTTACCGTCTTGCAAAGTCGACATATGATAAAAACGAACTGCATAATGATTTAGACATGATATCTGTATGGTGCAAAAAGTGGCAGTTCACTGTAAATAATGAAAAGTGTGAAGCCATTCACGTGAGTACTAAAGGAAAGCCACTAAACTTCCACTACATCATAAATCATGCAAATCAAAGGGCTTACACTCAGTTACGATAGGAACGATTGCATGGGTAATGTTGGGAGAAAAAACAAATTAAAGATTGCGATTTAGTGGTAGAACACTTAAAAAATACAACAGACGTACTAAAAAGGCTGCTTACACTACGCTTGTCCGCTCTCTTCTCGCATAAACCTATACAATTTGGGATCGGTATCAGATAGGATTGACAAAGGACAAGGAAAAGGTTCAAACAAAGGCACGCTGTTTTGTATTATCACAGAATAGTGGACTGAGTGGCACAATATGATACACGAATTGGGGTGGCAGTCATTAGAACAAAGGCGGCATGAGCTTCACATTAAATTTCGATCACCACCATTCTACTACGGGTGTGAAAATATTTTGTTGGAGTCCACCTGCATAGGTAGAAATGACCTTCACAAAAAAATAAGAGAGATAATATCTCGCACTGGATCACTCAAGGGTGAACATCCTTGGGTAGCACCACACCAAAAATGCCTCGATTGTTTCCTTTTTTAGTTCTAACAGAGTCCATAATCCACTTCCATTCATCGCTGCCCTCCATACGTACGTTCTTAGAAATTTATTTGTCAAATAATGGTCTATGATTGGTACTAATAGGCTCCTTTTCGCCAGGAATATCCTCTTTGTCTGTGTTAGTTTGGTTTGTGTGCCTTTCTTGCTTCGCCTGTCATATGTTATTTTGTTCACAAGGTAGTAGAGTTATTTAACTTCGTCTGCTTCGTGGTCGTCAGTTCTGTTGTCCTCGCGCACTGTTGGAACAACTCAGAAGTAGCTTAAAAGAGCTCCTATGAACCCTCTGCCAGGTACTTAATCGTTAACTTCGGAGTAATCATGTAGATGTAGAAGTTAGTGGTAAGGTAACACAAATTCCGTGATAGTGCCCTCGTGAAGCCCGGTTCCCATCAACATTTCCGAATCAGAGCTTGTGCGTCATCTTCAGTGACCTCCACGTCACGGAAAGTCAAACCTTATCTTCTCTTATAAGGAGTTCTTCGAATGGGATGTTAGTCCGTAAGCGTCCTTCTTGCATTGGCAACGGGATACATCGTGATTCTTTCCTTCTATGGCCGGCCAGAGTGGCCGAGCGGTTCTAGGCGCTACAGTCAGGAACCGCGCGACGGCTACGGTTGCAGGTTCGTATCCTGCCTCGGGCATGGATGTGTGTGATGTCCTTAGGTTATTTAGGTTTAAGTAGTTGTATGTTCTAGGGAATTGATGATCTCAGAAGATAAGTCCCATAGTGCTCAGAGCCATTTGAACCACTTTTTTTTCCTTTTATGGCTTCATATTGTATATGGCAATAGTCTAAGTGTACATACAGTCAAAGTGTTGATCAAAGCGATAAAGCCCTGACGTATACTTTCTATACTTTTCATAAACTTAGTGTTTCCGAGAGATGGGCTCTTTTGCATGGGCGAGCCATAAGATTTCTGGTCGACGTTGACATGAGAAAAACAGGCAGTGAGTAATTCTTTCATTTTCGATAACCCCAGTAGGCTATTTATGGCGACACGCGGGCTGTGATAAACGCGTCCCGTCTGTGTGTTTACAGATGCGCTCCAATCGTTTCTGAAGCACGAGTTTGCGCTTTCTATCTCCCTACAAACCGATGAATTTTTCATCGCGTTTTCAACTTTTTTGTGCGCCGCCGCGAACGGGACACTAGGTCCTGACGGCGTAAAAGCACTTATCACGTGCAGAAAAAGGGCTATCATGCTTCATTCGACGCCGGACGACATCTCAAAAAAGAACAAAAAATGGGCCTGCCACGAGCGCGAGAATTTCCATCGATAAGGGGGACGTCCAGCGCGACGGGACGGGACGTGGGTGCGCGCACCCCTGGTGGGGGGGGGGGGGGGGTCCGAATTTTGGCAGGCTGCCCGCGCCGCGTGGTCCGCGCTATTTTTCCGCGCTTAAACTACTGTAGGTCTGGTGGGGAGGAGGGATTTTCGGGCATCGCGTGATGAATGCGGCCCAAGCGTAATGCGAGGCGCTCTGGGAGAGAGGAGTGAGTCGGGGTGAGGCGGGAAGGGGAGTGAAGGGAGGGGAGGGGAGGGTGGTAGCGCTGGCGACCCGGAGGGCGGCGCTGGTGATGGATGGCCGCAGGCGTCAGCAGGCGTCGCGGCGCTATCTGGGCTCCTCTCCTGGTGGGAACTAGGTGACGGCCGAGACGGCTCGCCTGGTACCTGTGCTGTTGCTGTTTTCAGTGGTATTGCACTTTGCGGCGCAAGTGAGGCACAAGGGAGGATCATAGCAGGAAATTTCGTTGTCTGTACTTGGACGCTCCAGTCCTGTTCATCCAGAGTTTGAACCTACAAGACACTCAGCACAAGTGTTGCAGAAGGGGAGAAGGATCAGTGTTTAACGTCCCGTCGACGAAGAAGTAAATACTGGTACAGATGCACAAGCACAAGCAGGAATTTGTGATGAATGGTGAGGGGACTGGACTGTAACCGTCACAAAGCTGATATCTTTTTAAGGCACCTAGAAAAATAATACACCAATGGCCATTAAAATTGCTACACCAAGAAAAAATGCGGATGATAAACGGGTATTCATTGGACAAATATATTATACTAGAACTGACATGTGATTACATTTTCACGCAATTTGGGTGAATAGATCCTGAGACATCAGTACCCAGAATAACCACCTCTGGCCGTAATAACGGCCTTGATACGCCAGGGCACTGGGCATTGAGTCAAACAGAGCTTGGATGGCGTGTGCAGGTACAGATGCCCATGCACCTTCAACACGATACCACAGTTCATCAAGAGTAGTGACTGGCGTATTGTGACGAGCCAGTTGGTCGGCCACCATTGACTAGATGTTTTCAATTGGTGAGAGATCTGGAGAATGTGCTGACCAAGGCAGCAGTCGAAATTTTCTGTATCCAGAAAGGACCGTACAGGACCTGCAACATGCGGTCGTGCATTATCCTGCTGAAATGTAGGGTTTCGCAGGGATCGAATGAAGGGTAGAGCCGCGGGTCGTAACACATCTGAATTGTAACGTCCACTGTTCAAAGTACCGTCAACGCGAAGAAGAGGTGACCGAGACGTGCAACCAATGGCACCCCGCACCATCACGCCGGGCGATACGCCAGTATGGCGATGACAAATACACCCTTCCAATGTGCTTTCACCGCGATGTCGCCAAACACGGATGCGACCATCATGATGCTGTAAACAGAAACTGGATTCATCCGAAAAAATGACGTTTCGCCATTCGTGCACCCAGGTTCGGTGTTGAGTATAGCATCAGAGGCGCTCCTGTCTGTGATGCAGCGTCACGGCTAACGGCAGTCATGGTCTCCGAACTGATAGTCCATGCTCCTGCAAACGTAGTCGAACTGTTCGAGGCGCTCCTGTCTGTGATGCAGCGTCAAGGGTAACGGCAGTCATGGTCTCCGAACTGATAGTCCATGCTCCTGCAAACCTAGTCGAACTGTTCGTGCAGATGTTTGTTGTCTTGCAAACGTGCTCTTCCGTTGAGTCAGGGATCGAGACGTGGCTGCACGATCCGTTACAGCCATGCGGATAAGATGCCTGTCATCTCGACTGCTGGTGATACGAGGCCGTTAGGATCCAGCACGGCGTTCCGTATTACCCTCCTGAACCCACCGATTCCATATTCTGCTAACAGTCATTGTATCCCGACCAACGCGAGCAGCAATGTCGAGATGCGATAAACCGCAATCGCGATAGACTACAATCCGACCTTTATCAATGTCGGAAACGTGATGGTGCGCATTTCTCCATATCCGAATGACCAGACTACGATCTGCACCACTGTCCTAAATGAATGTCCAGCTTCCTGTGACTGTGTTACTCTATCACTGTGAGAGGTAAAGAGACGTGGAAACCAGCTGCGTTCCTCAGCCCACGTAATCATAGACAATCTGTCTACAGGTTGTGGTACTCGCCTTCAGCTCGAAATATTATGCAGAATGATTCTTATTAACGTTTGGGAAAACCTTGAAGCGATATAGATGACGCTGAGACACAAAGCGCCGCAAATGGAGTAAAATAGCCCAAACGTGGATGAAAAATGTTGAACATGTGACTCACCAGTCGACATACCTCACTGCACGTGCAACGGTGTCGCCTATCGGCCTCTCGCACCTAATCATCCCAACGCAAGTCAACTATCCACTTGGCTGTGAGTCCCGCCCTACGTGCTCAGTGTTCGAGTCTTGCGTCTGGCAGGCGGTATTACGGCTCTCACTGTCTCTGCTGGTTAACTGCAAAGTACAGCTCAACAGAAACCTACCGTACAGCGTCGCAAGTATACAAGTATAAGCTTTGCAGTTGCAACGCTAACAGTAAATGACATACGTGTTCTTTAGAAATAAAGTCTGTAAACAAAAAGGGAGGGGCAATTGAAAAGAAACACCAAACTGGAACAGCTTTTGCTTGGTTATAGTGAGAGCAACAATTTTGTAACTTCTACGTTTCCAACAGACTACATTTACGAAAGGTGTCCGAAAAACGTTGCAGCCTAGCGGAGCGACGTATAACATCGCTATCTATCGGCGAGATAGGACTGGCAAGTACAGTCGCTGCACTTGCGGCGACGTACGTCACCTGATGACGTCGCTTGTTCCACATTTGTCATCCATGTTTGCGGTATTTCCCGACATTCGTGACCCCATATGTCTTACATTAAATTACATAGCTCAGCATCATCTAATAGCTGGTTAGGGTTTTTAGACGTTAAAAAGAATTACCCTGTAAATAGAGAAAAGCATTTCCTTACCGTGAGAAGTCCAGGCTTCAGCCAACTTTATGCACGATTTATGGCAAATGCTTCCACAAATGTAATCCTTAACGTCTCGTCTATAACAGTTTGTCCCACAGACATACGAGAGAACAGTGCATGACAGTTCAATGCGTTTTCATGCACACGGAGTGTCTTCGACAACGTCTACGTAAGATAGATCACGGCATGGGTAAACTGCTTCTGTTACAGAATAAATGTTTCCTGACGCCTCCCAGTCATGCTAAAAACCCGTTAGTATTCGCCAAGTCGGCCGCTACGGCCCAGTGGATCTAGGTGTTTCAGTGCGGAACAGCGCAGCTGCTCCGGTCGCAGGCTCGAATCCTGCCTCGGGCATGGATGTGTGTGGATGTCCTTAGGTTAGTAAGGTTTAAGTATTTCTAAGTTATAAGGGACTAATGACCTCAGATGTTAAGTCACATAGTGCTTAGAGCCATTTGAACCAATATTCGCCAGCCCGAGAATGATGAAATTTCGTCGGATATGATCGTCTGCAACCCAGGTGTGCAATACACTACCGTTATATTGATAAAGTGGTTTTCAGCAGACAAACTATAAGAAAAAATATTTTAAAAACGTATCGGGAACTTCAATTTTGCACCGCCTACCGCCTCTCACGCAGAACAGATGACTGGATGATGGCAACACACACTGCATACGAACAAGGCAGCGTGCTTCTACCATGCTTCGTCTCAGGTGCTTAACTAGTCTTCAACGATGCCTGGCGCGCCGAGGAGCCGCGAAAAGTCAACGAACACTTTGTCTCCAACAAAAGTTGTTTTCCATGACGTGATTTATATGTCCTAGACATTTCTCTCGAAGATTTTCAAATACTCGATTTACGTACATATAGTGTGTTCGGTTATTATACATACAAACAGACGTTGCCAACAGAGGACAAGGAGACAAGCAAATAAGCTTCATATACGTAGTTCCGGAGTGGCCGAGCGGTTCTAGGCACTGCAGTCTGGTACAGCGCGACCGCAACGGTCACAGGATCGAATCCTGCCTGGGGCACGGATGTGTGTCATGTCCTTAGGTTAGTTAGGTTTAAGTAGTTCTAAGTTCTAGGATACTGATGACCTCAGAAGTTAAGTCCCATAATGCTCAGAGCCATTTCAACCATTTGATTCAGAATGCAGATACGCAGGACGAACACAATGGCCGTCGTTCATCTGAAGTCAGACTTCAGCACGTCTACTCATCGATTCCCGACAAGTCCAAAAATCTCAGACGTGTTCCAAATGCAGCCATCCACAATGTGTTCCCAGGGTTCATAGACACTAAAAGTAGGGTTGGAATACACAAAAGCTTTTACATGTCCGTTCATCAAAGCAAACAACGGGTTTAAGTTGAGAGACTTGGTAGACCATGGTATCGGCGAGATACGATCGATTGTTGTGTAGTGTACGTACAGTCTGAAGAGCAGTCGTAGTTTCTCAGCTGAACTCAGTGTTTTCTGAACTGGTCTCGCAAAGAGTATGGCGTCTTTCTTCGAGAGGCTACCAGTCAGTATTTCTCGAACATACCTAGATTTATGCACATTTATTTGAATCACCAAAATTTGCTAGATAGGATATTGTTTATTGCATCCTCTACCCTCACATGCTTCATAGGTTGAAGCATGGCTGACCCAAACACTAGACATAATGAAATTGTTGAAAAGTTAGTCGATATGGACAGCTTTCAGGTTAGGCTACTCTTTTCTAGATCCCTCCGAACAAATTTTAATTGGCTGTTGAACTTCACAGCGTTAGATGCGACTGACTCAAGCATTTTAACATTATGATTGTACTCGGACACTACAGGAACATCTGTCTATTTTTTACAACTCTGATGTGGCCCGTCACGAATTCCTCTCTTGTGCCCACCTCTTCGTCGCGTAACAGCACTTGCACTTAATTATTTGCCCTACAATTTTTACCCTCGCCTGCTCTTTCTAGTACCATGGAAGTTATTCCCTGATGCCCTAACACACGTCATATAACTCTGTTCCACCTCTTGGCAGTGTTTCCGCTATGTTGCTTTCTTTGTCAATGCTGCGGGGAACCTCCTCATTTCTTGTCTTTTTCGTCAACGTAACTTCAACATCATTCGGTAGCAACACATCTCAAGTGCTTCGATTGTTTTCTTTACTAGTTTTAACACAGTCAATAATGCACTTCCGTTCAACGCTGTCCTCCATGCGTACGTTCTTAAAAATTTATTTGTCAAATAATGGCCTATGATTGGTACTAACAGGCTCCTTTTCGCCAGGAATGCCCTCTTTATCTGTGTTAGTCTGCTTTTTATGCCTTCTTCGCTTCGCCTGTCGTACGTTATTTGGTTTACAAGGTAATATACAGTAGTTCCTTAACTTGGTCTGCTTCGTGGTCGTCAGTTTTGATGATAAATTTACTGCTAATCTCACTTCTGCTACTCCTCACCTACAATAGTAACACCAAAAAATAATTAGAGTATATATTTAAGTAATCAGTAGCGGTATGTGGGCGAGTGTTACCCTGCTGGTAAACACACCCTTAGATGCTGTTCGTGAATGGCAGCATAACAGTTCAAATTACCAGACTGACGTAGAAATTTGGAGTCAAGGCGCGTGAGTGTCCCTACTGTCGTACACTCCAGACTATTACTCCAGATGTAGGTCCAGAGTGTCCAGCACGCAGACAGGATGGTTGCAGCTTCTCAGCTGACCATCTCCTAACCAACACACACCCATCACTGGTACCGAGGCTGAAAGTTTTCATCAGAAAATACGACAGACCTCCATCCTGCCCTCCAATGAGCTCTTGCTTGACACCATTCAAGTAACAAACGGTGGCAGTTTGCGGTCAGGGCGTCTAGCTCTGAAATGTCCTTGCATTAATTGGATAGTAACACTTGTGTCACTGTGGTGCCAATTGCCGCTAGTTTGCTGCTGTAGATGCTGTACGATGCTCCACAACAATTCGCCTTACACCATTGTCTTCCCTCTCGCCAGTGTCATGTAGCCGTCCGGAGTCCAGTCTTCCTGCGGCCGTACATGCTTCTGGCCACCGCTGCCAACAATACTGTACAGAGGCTGCATTCCCGCTAAGTCTTTTCGTAGTATTACAGAAGGAACGTCCAGCTTCTGGTAGCTCTAATTCACAATTAAGTTAAAACTCTGCGAGGTGCTGTTAATGGCCTCTCCGTCGCCTTAAAGTGATACTTGACTAAAAGCAACCAACAACGTCCAGTCTGAAAGGTAACTAGCGATCACGACCGTTACAGCGTGTATTTCAAGGAAACCTGATTTTCACCCTCATAGTGGCGCAACTGCCATGAAATCTGAATGGATATAATTTTTCAAGTGTAGAAGGACACATACCAGCTTTCGTTTATGTCGCACAATTCTTTCTTCTGTGTTTCGATTTTTTCCCGTCAGTGTACTTCTAAAGCAATCTGCTATTGATCACTCCATTTTCAGGCCACGAGTGGCCTACCGGGACCATCCGACAGCCGTGTCATCCTCAGTAGAGGATGCGGATATGAGGGGCTTGGGGTCAGCACACCGCTCTCCCGGTCGTTATGGTGGTATTCTTGACCGAAGCCGCTACTATTCGGTCGAGTAGCTCCTCAATTGGCATCACGAGGCTGAGTGCACCCCGAAAAATGGCAACAGCTCATGGCGGCCGGGATGGTCACCCATCCGAGTGCCGACCACGCCTGACAGCGCTTAACTTCGGTGATCTCACGGAAACCGGTGTATCCAGTGCGGCAAGTCCGCTGCTGTTGATCACACAAAATATAAATTCTCCCATAGTCACACGACCCTTTTTCATACACAACGGCGTCATCTTTAGAAAACAGTGTCAGTTTGGTGTCACTCAATCCGGCAGATCATGTTTGCATACTGGGAAAAGAAGTGGACCTATTATTCTTCTTCCATGGGGTGCTCCTGACTGTACCTCCGTTTTTGACGAACTGCCTCAAGGGCGCTCTTGATAGCCCTTTACACTTAATGTGTGACCCATAAACGCACCTTTACTTCTTCCCTACAAGACCTGAGCTACAAATTTCATGTAACATAAGAAGTAATCGCATACGTTGTCAGTACTTGAATCAAAGTGACAACGGTGGAAAGCTACGATCCTGAAAGCAATCAGCAGTAAGTGCGGCGGTAGTGATAAAGTTACCGGCGCGGCCCTCGCCAGCACTTGCTCTGATAAGAATAATTGAAACAATCATTAGCGAAAGGCGGGACAGTGCGAGCAACTTTTGCTCATTAGCAGAGATATAAGAGCGTCGTTACCAAAGTTTCGCAGTAAAGAAGCGGCCCAGTACGGGGGCAGCTTACGCGGGAATCGGCTCCCGGAAATGAAAACACAAATCCCGATAGCCCGCGCCAGTCCACCACGCTGTCGCCACTAAGTTGGCGGGATTAAAACGCGCTTTCCGTGTGGGCATCGGTGCGTGCTGGGGATGAAAGTTGCCTCGCATTTAACTTTTCCAAAATTCGTACGACAAGCTGCGCTGGATGTGGGATTAGAATTCGTAGCTACGTTCGATTTTTTTTTTGTGCGCCACTGATCTTAAAGTTCGATGGGGCCATACTTGAGGATGCGAGAATGCAGATTTTCCAGGCGTATACCACTGACAATAAGCTGTCGTGTCTCCAGCCAGGTGGCAAGGTGATAAAGGGTTGGCAGCCCTGAGCCAGTCGAGACGTTCATGATTTTGCGTTCTCGTAAAGATAGCTTATTTAGATTGTAATAACAGTTAATTTAGCATAAATTACTCACTAAATACGTGTATCAGTGCGTTTCTTAAGCTTACTATTTAAGTTATCACATTACGTATTAGTCCAGAAAACGCCAAACGATCGTAAGGACGACTTACTGTCATATTTTTTTTTCCGTTCTGGCACAATTAACGTAGAGAACCTTGTTTAATTGTTCTGTTATTCTTTCCAACGATTTAATTTAAACGTGTCCATTCACTGTTTTGTTCATATTTCCGGAAAGTTAAGTAAATCTTACGTTGTTTGGTTTAAAATCTGTCGTATTACTCGATTCTCTACGTGCATTTACTAAAATATACATTTTGTTGTAATTAAGTTAATTTAACGGATACTGCAGTCGGATGAGTGCTAAGGTGTTGTTGTAAGCGGAAATAGATAACGTTTTATGATATAATTTGCAACTTAGGCATATAATTTTTGCTGCTCATAAGTAACGAAAATACGTGTAGTGTAAAGTGTGTTAAGTGATTTACTTCTATTTTTAAGAGTTTTACCTGTGTTGCAATGCGTTATAAGGGTAGATGTTGCCGTAGAATAGTTCTGATGGAGTGGTATGTGTAGACTGTGCGTTGGAATTTCGTGGGGGACTGTAGTGGGGAAGTGAATGGGGAACTCAACGAGGCTCTCTCATGGAACAGCAAGCTTTGCAAAAAAGACAAGAGAATCGCTGAGCAGGAGGCAAATATTTGTGTCATTCAACCTGGATTAGATCTCGCGAAATTCGAACTACACAAGTTGAAGAGGGAAAAGTTCTTGGGAACTGGGTAAAAGTAACAAGCGAATGCCAACAGGAGAACAGCTCTTCCACTTCATCTATATAGCAGCTAATAGTATAGAATAAATCTGACGTTACCAGCAGTAGGAGGGAAAGAGCCTCATACAGCCGTAGGTCACAGTAGGATGCATCTGGCTCTTGGAAGTAAAAACAGCAGAACTTCTGCATTCTTTAGATTACATGTGTACACACTCTCCGCAAGGAAAGGGTACATACTGTAACAAAAATAAATATGAAACTTCCTGACATATTAAAACTGTGTGCCTGACCCAGACTCGAATTCGGCACCTTTGACTTTCGCAGCTAAGTGCTCTACCATCCGAGCTGAGCTCACAGCTTTACTTCCGCCAGCACTTCGCCTCCTACCTTCCAAACTTCACAGAAGCTCTCCTGCGAACCTGGCAGAACTAGCACTCCTGGGAGAAATGGTACTGTGGAGACATGGCTTTGCCATCCCCCAGGCCGTGGCACTATGAGCCCAGTAATCAGTATGACGTTGCAGCCTGTCTGGCGTGGATCCATGCATCAATACAGTAGGAAACGGTGTTGTAAGGCAGTTGTATCATCTGAGACAAGCTGGCTGTAATTGGTTTTTGATATCCTTAATAGGCATCTACTAGCATTGGGACGGAGTTGACACCATAGTTGTTTCCTCGTATCTTCTGTCGAGGACAGATTTGGGGATCCTCCTAGCCACTGACATTCTTCAACATCGCACAGAAAGTTTGTAGAGTTACGTGGCATGTGTGGACAATTATTGTTGTATTGAAAAATAGCACCCGTATTCCGCCGCATGAGAGGTAGCATGAGGATGCAGTGCATCAGGTACCGTTGGGCTGCCAGAGTTCCCTCAGTCATCACCAGACGTAACCATGAACTCATATCCGACAGTTCGACTCACCATGACGCATGGAATAATGCGGCTGTATCTCTCCGAAGAAACGGAAAGATGTGACCTTCCCCGAGATCACCACCATATTCGGCGATGACGATTATCCGGCGTAGTGCAGGACAACGATTCGACGCTGAACACAATACGATGCCATTCATCTGTGTTCCATGCTTCCTGGTCACAGGAGCACTCCAGTAAAAGCCGTTTGTGTTATAGTGTTGCCATGAGCCTACTCGTGGCGCAGTAATCCCTATTCCCACTATTGTTAGTTCCCGACCCATAGTGCATGGTGACACAGAAAGTTGGACGCTGTTGATTACTTGTTTTCGGATGACAGGTGCTGTTGTGAAGGGGTTATAGTGTGCTTGGTGCACTGTACGATGATTCTAACTCGTGTTGGTCAGACACCTACGCTCACGTTCCCATGCATCCCAACGTCGGGCCTTTGCCACTTTCATATGCCCCTCAAATTGCACGACTTACCAGACAGCCAAATGGAGACGCACAATGAGGCCCTCTTTCAAACTGTGCCCGGTGTTGATGGTGCTGTCTCACACATGTACGCGACCATCCCCCTCACTCACAGTGTTTACTCAATATCTGATACAGTTCACGTCCATTATATACCCTACACAGACGATACTAATATACCTTTTGGTGGTCCTTGTACCTGTCACAGAAAATTGCGGCTCTATAATCATTTACAAACTTTGCGATATGTGCATGCGTACAGATTTACGTCATCACACCATGTCTTCTTGGTGCTGCATACTTCTTGTCAAGCAGTGTAGTACAAAAACAGTACACGGACTGAGTGACCGAGCGGTTCTAGGCGCTACAGTCTGCAACCGTGCGACCGCTGCGGTCGCAGGTTCGAATCCTGCCTCGGGTATGAATGTGCGCGATGTCCTTAGGTGAGTTAGGTTAAAGTGGTTCTAACTTCTGAGGGACTGATGACCTCAGACGTTAAGTCCCACAGTGCTCAGTGCCATTTTTATACTCCCAATATGAAGCTGACTCCGGAATTACAAAAGTAAAATTTGTCGTTCACCTTCACGATCCTACAAAAAGTTTCACTTTCTCTAGTTGTACGATTCTCTTATTGTTGACTTTCCTCTCTTGATAGCTACTGACGGATAAATTTTCTCTTTCCTCCTTTTACAGTACATTACATGTAACAATAATCGACGTCTTCGCTTTCCATTTGGGCTACCATTCTTGGTGAGCAGCCACCTAAAGGCAATTTCCGACCAGATCAAAAAAAAAAAAAAAAAGAGAAACCGGGTGGGGAAGTATATACGTCTCGGAAAACTTGTAAAACGGCGCATTCTTGCGCGAAACGTCAAAGCGATCGCCGCCAGAGCAGCGAGCCGCCGAAGTGCCGGCGGAAGTTCGCCCGGCCTGCGGGCCGCAACTTGGCGCGCAACTTTCTGCCGGCGAGAATATTACTGGCGCCTGCGGTCGACTCCCACTCACTCCACAGCCATCACCAACACCAACCACCACCAGCGCCGCCACCATCAGCAGCACCAAGACAGCAGATCGCGGCCGGCTGTGAAAGTGCTGGAAGGGACTGGGGAGAAAGGGGCGCGCTGCTCTCTGCGGCCGGATACCAATGTCAGGCGGTTGATGGTGCAGAAGAGGGGAGGGGGAGATGAGGGGGAGGCGCTAAGGTCACAGGGCTGGCGCCTGTCCCTAGCTGTGGTTTTTGGGCCGGTGATACACTCCACGTACTCGCAGATACGGGGGTGATACGATCTTAATTATCACCTCGAGAAAATTATGTTAATCAGTTAATAATAGTTAACGTTGTTGTTGTTGTGGTCTTCAGTCCTGCGACTGGTTTGATGCAGCTCTCCATGCTACTCTATCCTGTGCAAGCTTCTTCATCTCCCTGTACTTACTGCAACCTACATCCTTCTGAATCTGCTTAGTGTATTCCTTTCTTGGTCTCCCTCTACGATTTTTGCCCTCCACGCTGCCCTCCAATACTAAACTGGTGTCCCTCGATTTCTCAGGACATGTCCTACCAACCGATCCCTTCTTCTACTCAAGTTTAATAGTTAATATTAATTAATTAATGTTTGCTTTAAGCTGCATCTCCACGGCTATGATACACATTGAAAACTCCATACCACAGCAGCATAAGGAGCGCAGCCCTTTGCAAAAAGAGAGTATCCTATGCGGATTCGTATACTGCATTTGAAGGGGATCAATGCAACAACAAACACTGCTGAGGGAGTGTTAGTGAAAGACAAAATTGTACCGTTATACACGGTGTAGCGGGTATAAGTTCGGATATTTCTGTTGATGACTGACGACGGAGTACTGAACAACATTACATCATGTTTCTATGTACAGTCCACAATGGATCTGACTTTCTTGTGTAGCTTTGGTTGTTTGGCATTGGAAGTTTGGTACATTGGGATTTGTCTCTGAGGGTATTCTTTTTCATTGCCTTCTAATGTATGTTCAATGTCTTTGAGATTGTTTCTCAACTTCGCTTGAAATCTGTTACTAGGATTTGACTTTAGTTGTGTGATTATATTTTTGTGATGATGTCTTTTGTCTTTCTGATGTATTGCTCTTCATCCATGAGAATCAGAGTTCTTTATCCAATGTTATTTATAATCAATCTCGATTGCAAAACATGTTTATTCAAATGACCGATTTTGGTTCCTCTGGAACCATCTTCAGATCTGCAATTCCGGTTACAGGCGTAACCTGTCCATTGACAGCAACCTCCATATGCTGCGCCACAGGAATGTTTTATGTGACACAGCACGTGAAGGTTGCTGTCTATGGGCAGGTTACTCCTATAACAGAAATTGCAGATCTGAAGACGGTTCTAGAGGAACCGAAATCGGTTGTTTGAATAAACAATTTTTGCAATCGAGACGGATTATAGATAACATTGGGAATACTAGTGATTGCGGTTATCCCATCAGACATTATGGCTCTTTTTGCAAAACTTTTTATCCGCTCTTCTCACTGTGGTATTGTGTTTATCTAGCTCCTTTTTAAGTATTGTCAGTGTTATGGAGTTCTGTCTTTTCTTTCTTCCTTCTGTGTTATTATATACCAGGTGATCAAAAAGTCAGTACAAATTTGAAAACTGAATAAATCACGGAATAATGTAGATAGAGAGGTACAAATTGACACACATGTTTGGAATGACATGGGGTTTTATTAGAACAAAAAAAAATACATACGTTCAAACAGTGTCTGACAGATGGCGTTTCATCTGATTAAAATAGCAATAATTAGCATAACAAAGTAAGACAAAGCAACGATGATGTTCTTTACAGGAAATGCTCAATATTTCCACCATCATTCCTCAACAATAGCTGTAGTCGATGAATAATGTTGTGAACAGCACTGTAAAGCATATCCGGAGTTATGGTGAGGCATTGGCGTCGGATGTTGTCTTTCAGCATCCCTAGACATGTCGGTCGATCACGATACACTTGCGACTTCAGGTAACCCCAAAGCCAATAATCGCACGGACCGAGGTCTGGGGATCGCGGAGGCCAAGCATGACGAAAGTGGCGGCAGAGCACACGATCATCATCATACGACGAACGCAAGAGATCTTTCACGTGTCTAGCAATATGGGGTGCTTTTTTTGTTTTGTTCTAATGAAACCCCATGTCATTCCAAGCATTTGTGTCAATTTTTACCTATCTACATTATTCCGTGGTTTATTGTTTTCAAATTTGTACTGGCTTTTTGATCACCCGGTATTTGATTCCACTGCTTATAGCTCTCTCGTCAAACCAACGTTTACCTCACTTGTTTCTTTTCTCTTTTGCAGAAGCAGAATGCTCTCTGAGTCAAGCACGAGATTTGCTATGTATTTTTTGGCTATTTGTGTACTGACATCGTGTTTCAGATCTAATTTGAGCAGTTTTATTTCTTTAGTGTGTAACATAATCGCTGAGAATTACGTCTCGAATGTAATGTTTTTCGTTAGACGGGATGTAATATGTGGCTTGTAGATGCTTAGCTTTTAAATTTGAAATTTTTCTTCTATTTTTTTTTCTCTATCACTTCAATTTCAACCTTGCTAAGGGAGAGCACAGCGGTGTTAGTGAGAACTTTCGTAAGATCAGTTTCATAGAACACGTGAAACACCGTACGTACATTGCCTGTCAACTTTTTATAAAGACTCTTTTTAAGCTATAACAATCAAAATGTAAAAACATACGAGAGGCGTTCCATAAGGAATGTAACTTTTTTTTTATGACAGTAGGTTGGTATTATTCAGGGTTCCACTGCATCACATTATTCTCAACTCTTTTGTCTACTAAACGCTATTGTTCAACATAATCTCCGTTCACTGCGACGGCCTTTCGCTTACTTGGAGGACCTGTACACCAGCATGGTACCACTCTACTGATGGACGTTGCAATCAACATCATGGTGCATCAGTGACCTCCCCGTCACCCACGTCCAGCTTCCCATGCAGTGCATCCTTCACTGCTCCAAACATATGGATATCTCCAGAATGACATTTTCACTCTGCAGTGGAGTGTGCGCTGATATGAAACTTCCTGGCAGATTAAAACTGTATGCCGGACAGAGAATCGAACTCGGGACCTTTGCCTTTCGCGGGCAAGTGCTCTACCAACTGAGCTACCCAAGCACGACTCACTCCCCGTCCTCAAAGCTTTACTTACGGCAGTACCAGTTGTTCGAGTCTCGGTCCTGCACACAATTTTAATCTGCCAGGAAGTTTCATATCAGCTCACATTCCGCCACAGAGTGAAAATATCATTCTGGAAACATCTCCCAGGCTTTGGCTAAGCCATGTCTCTGCTATATCCTTTCTTTCAGGAGTGCTAGTTCTGCAAGGTTCGCAGAAGAGCTTCTGGAAAGTTTGGAATGTAGGAGACGAGATACTGGCAGAAGTAAAGCTGTGAGGACGGGGCGTGAGTCGTGCTTGGGTAGCTCAGTTGGTAGATCACTTGCCCTCGAAACGTAAAGGGCCCGAGTTCGAGTCTCGGTCAGTGCGCACAGTTTTAATCTGCCACGATGTTTCAGGTGGATATCTTCCGTTAGGTGGTGAGGAACCCACCGACCACACACACCTTTGAGTACCCCAATTGGTGGACGAGTGAGTCAGCACTACCAACTGAGACGTCTAATTGAGCAGCGAGGTGTTTGAAGGAGATCCGTCTCCTCGAATGAGAGTGACCGCACTTACCAACACTGCGGGAGTCACAGCTGTGTGCGCCCGGCCGGCACATGGGAGATGGTATCTCTTGCGATAATTAGAGAAGCCTCGCTCAACGACTCACTGTACTTTTGTTCACTGCCAGGTCTCCGCAGATGTTACGCAAGCGTCTATGAATATCTGCGATGCTCTGGTTTTCCGCCAAAATAAACTCAATGAAAGCTCTGCATTTCTCCCCTTAAATTTTAAAATTCCTACCCTAGCGGCAAACCTTGGCTAACAGAAATTTACATTTTGACTAGGGTAGATGATGGAATTGTGGAACAAAGAACTTCGTGATGAAGTAGAGTAGTTCATTCAGATTAGTTCGAATAAAAGGCATTGTTGTTCGCATCTCATTTGGCAAGTGTGTGTTTTGAACATGTGTGTGGTACATTTAGCGTCTGCTAGTGCGAGAAAGAAAGTGGCATCCTTTATTATCAATATTTTCTACTGGATGTTCTGTGACACAACTGTTAAAAGACAAACCATGGTAAGAAAATAGTTGTTTACTGATAGCATCATAATCAGTCCCACTAATTCTTAGCCAAACCAATAATGACATCAAAGTTGTAGCTAGGGAAAGAATGCGAAATTATAAATGTATTCAGAGGTACAGACAGTAACGATTTTCATACTGGTAATACAAACCGAAATCCTGATCACTGATGAACAAATGCCTGTACAGCGTATTTAGCAAAAAGTGGTCTGTTAGATTTTCATGGACTAGTATATTTATATGTCCATTGTATGGTAATATAAGTTCATCGACCTAGAAATGTAGTTTACTATCCTCAACATAACTGGAAAAAGTGAAACTAAAAATGTGAAATAAGCAATTAAAATTTACTCTTATTTGGCCGAGTAACAGCACACATTGGACGAAGCACTTCCGCCATCATATTAATTTTGTGCGCGACATTCGTTTTATTAGTTGTTTACACAATTACGCTAAACAACACGACTCTGGCAAATGTTTGCCTCTCAAATTAATTTCCGTGTGTTTCCCCTGTTTACGTTTTTGTATTGTTAAAGAACATTTTTCCATTCCCTTCCCATGTCGTACATTCAATGCAGAGGTTCACGAAGCGGCCTTTCAGTAGAGGTTGAATGTGTACTCGCGAGCAAATAAAATACGGGTACTGTGTTGGAGAGAGAAAGAGCGTGCCTTTCCGTCACTATGGTGTCATGTGACGTGGATGTCGTCAAACCCAGCTCAACAGTAGTGTGCACAATCGTGTAACTTACTGGTTCCCGCATACTAAGATGTCTGTTCGCCTTTTATTCTAAAAAAAAAAAAAAAAAAAAAAAAAAAAAAAAAAAAAAAAAAAAAAGTCAGAATAAGAGCTACGATTAAATGTTACTGTTTTCTCGAAGCTGTCCAATGGTCGTTGTGCTAATTGTTCTACGCAACTGCAATTCTACAGGCTTCATTACATGAAAATCCGTTATATTGGTTGTATAACTATGCAATCATACAAAGGAAGAAAGTTGTTTCGAAAAAATCTTGAAAATTTCTTGATGAATTTACTACAGATTTTTACGCGATGCTGTAATATACATTCGGAGGACAGAATTTATATATTTTTAATACATGTAATATACAAATACCTATACACAGGGCCTTCCAGGAGGAATGATCAGTATTATGGGATACGATCATTCAGAGCGATAAAGTATTATAAAAATAGGCTATAAAATGCGTACCTTAAGTGCTATGAGCGCTTCTTCGTGTTCGCGATACTATGGAACTGTTCTCTTGTACTATTAAACATGGGCTCTCAAGTACACGCTTAAGCGCGGTGAACACTTGTTCGACCTCGCTGTTGTCCAAATGTGTGCAAATTTCTAAGGGACCAAGCTGCTGAGGTCATCGGCCCCTGGACTTATACGCACTACTTAAGCTAACTTAAAGTAACAAGGGTCTCGTGGTCACTAGGCAGATGCGCTAAACACTATGCCAAAGTGGTACAGTGGCTTTGCAGAACTACACGGACTATCCTAGCACGCATCCCTGCTCAGTCCAAATTCCCATTCATGCCTCAGTCGACTCCGTATTCTCGCTAAACTCGAATATGATTGTAGAGACTCTCCAGCTGTAATAGATCAGCACCTCAGCATTCAACGAAATGGGGGTTCCTGCCTAAAAACCCAGGCATAGGTGCTTGAATGAAATGAAAGTATAGTTCACAGACCTTTTTCAAGTCTCAAACATTTATGATTTATAAACGCAGACTGAAGCGACTCGCCAGGGTAGCCAAGAGCGCTAATGCGCTGCTTTCTGGACTCGGGTTGGTGCGGCGGCCCCGGATCGAATGCGCCAGGCGGATTAAAGACGAAGGCCGGTATGCCGGCCAGCCTGGATGTGGTTCTTAGGCGGTTTTCCACATCCCGATAGGTGAATACAGGGATGGTCCCCTAGTTCCGCCTCAGTTACACGATTCACAGTCATTTGAAAACGTTCGCACTATTTCATGACTTACACTAGTCGCAGACAGCTGGGGTACACCTCTTCCGTCCTGGGGAATTTGGGGTGGAGGCAGGAAGGGCATCCGGCCACCCTCTGCCATTAACACTGCCAAATCCGCCATAAAAAAGCCGACCCCGCGTTGGAGTAGGACAACGGCCCAAGAAAGAAATGTGCAGACTGAAATGAGAAATAAAAAAAAACTTTCGGATTGCTGTTTGAGTTTAGACGAATAGTAAGAGACTGAGGCGTGAATGGTAATTTGGATGAGGAGGGAGGCGTGCTAGGGTAGCCCATTCAGTGGTACATAGCCAGTGTTCCCGGGTGGCGTAGCGTATAACAGATGTGTCTAGTGAGCGGGAGACCTGGGTTCGAATTCTGGCCTTGGTACAAATTTCTATTCGTCATTTCAGATGCCTATATAAATCATAGATATTTTAAAAGTGAAAGGTTCTCTGGAATTATATATTTCTTCATTTGATTTCTCAATACAGTTTGTATACTTTAGTCCCTCTTCCAGTTTCCTCCAGATGCCGCTTAAGAGTACTAACATATGATTTTCTGCAGTGACACTACAACTTACTACTGTTGATTGATGAGTTTCTCAACTCGGTGTAAAACAAATGTACTAAATATGATTTATAAAACTGATTTTAAAATACGATTTTAACTTAAAAATAAATGTTGCAGTCTCCCAATTAATTATTTGGTACAGTGTTACCAAACTAACGTTGAGGGGACAGAATCATAAGGAAGCCCTATTCGTCTCTACAGAAAATATAAGTGAACTGATATCCTACGACTCGAAAACCTCAATCTGCACTGACTCATGACAGGTCACGAAAATGAAGAAAAAAGCCGGTGTGTTCCATCTCGAAACAGTAAACTGAAGCGACTGGCAGCTCTGATGACGTTAAGATGGGCAAGATGCAAAGTATTAGCGCATTCCTACGCCTGGATGCTAACCATGGTTAAGTTCCGCAGAGTCAGGGGTGTGCCGTGAGTTCCTCGATTTGACAAACGACCGCTGGCAATAGAACCATGAGCAGCGGCCAGGTAAGAGCCGATCACGCATTTCGTGGCCGGGTGTTGCGACGTGTAACATTGATTATGTGGACTAACAGCCTCTAAAAAATTAACATGGGCGTTAAAATGTGCTACGTTAATACTGTAGTATAATTGCCACAGGTACTACTACAACGCCGCGCCAACACAAGGTTGTTAGCCCGTCGTCTGCCGAGCACAGCGCACTCTAGCGGGCTGTGCAGCTCGACGGAACTGGAGTGTGCCTCTATCACTTCTTAGCTAGATTTCAACCTAGGCAGACGCACTTTCATAATCGGCCCCCAGCCAGTTCTATAATGTTTGCATTGATTCTTTGAGGAGGACCCCTTAAGGCTTAGTCCCTGAGAATATGTTGTATTAGTTCCTGGTACTCCTTGTTACGAGATTGTTAGTTCATAGCCGCAGCCACAGTCCTACAAACGACTGAAGATAAGTAACTTTCATTGCGCTATGTGTTTCTTGAATAATAATCCTTCTCTCTAACAGTGTGCCGTACCGCATATTATTGCAACTTGGACTCCTTCAGCTCCTATCAACTCGGCCTCCTACTTATTTGCATTTACTAACGAGCTGAAAACACCCACGCGTTTTGTGCCTCTGAACAGTGAGACATAATAAATACCTCTTTAATTCAGGTGTACTGGTAACTCAGTAGTTTGGAGGATAAAGAAGGAATTGTCAATGATCTAATATCCTACAGCATTATACACCGGCGCGCAAAAGAAACTGGTATAGGCATGCGTATTCAAATACAGAGCTATGTAAACAGGCAGAATACGGCACTGCGGTCGGCAACGCCTATATGAGATAACACCTGTCTGGCGCAGTTGTTGGATCCATTACTGCTGCTAAAATGGCCTGTTATCAAGATTTAAGTAAGTTTGAACGGGGTGTTATAGTCGCTATACGAGCGATGGGACACAGCATATCTGAGGTAGAGATGAAGCGAGGATTTTCCCGTACGACCATTTCACGAATGTGCGGTGAATATCAGGAATCTGGTAAAAGATCAAATCTCCGACACCGGAGCGGCCGGAAAAAAGATCCTGCAAGAACGGGACCTATAATAATCGAAGAGAACCGTTCAACGTGACAGGAGTACAACCCTTACGCAAACTGCTGCAGATTTCAATGCTGAGCCATCAACAAGTGTCAACGTGCTTACCCTTCAACGAAATATCATAGATATGAGCTTTCGGAGCCGAACGCCCACTCGTGTACCCTTGATGACTGCACACCTGGGCCCGTCAACTTCTGCATTGGACTGTTGATTACTGGAAACATTTTGCTTTGTCGGACGAGTTCCGTTTCAAATTGTATCAAGCGGATGGACGTGTACGAGTATGGAGACAACCTCACGAATCCACGGAGCCTGCATGTCAGCAGGGGACAGTTCAAGCTGCTGGAGCCGCTCTGATGGTGTGGGGCTTGTGCTGTTGGAGTGATATGGGATCCGTGATACATCTAGATACGACTCTGACAGGTGACGTGTACATAAGCATCCCAGCTGATCACCTGCACCCATTCATGTCCATTGTGGATTCCGACGGACTTGGGCAGTTCCAGAAGGACAACGCGACACCCTACGCGTCCAGAATAACTACAGAGTGGCTCCAGGAACACACTTCTGAGTTTAAACACCTCCGCTGGCCACCAAACCTCCTCGATTTGAAATTATTGAGCATATCTTGGATACGTTGCAACGTGCTGTTCATAAGAGATCTCCACCACCTCGTACTGTTATGGATTTATGGACAGCCCTGCAGGATTCAAGGTTTCACTTCCCACCAGTACTACAGACATCAGTCGAGTCCATGCCACGTCGTGCTGCGGCACCACTGGTGCTTGCGGGGGCCATACACGATGTTAGGCAGTTGTAGCTCTTCATTAGTCTCTTCAGTGTAGTTGCTCATAACATGAAAATTTACGTATCAATATTCACCACAAATTCCTATGACTATATTACTAATCATGCACAAAATAAAAAGTAACTAATTCAAAATTACGCTCTGCAACTATTTAAAGTCTGGTATGTGACTAATGATCTACAGTATTGAAGGAACTATTTCGCTAAGCGAAATAAAATAAACTTCACATCTATATCTAAATGAGTACTCCGGAACTCTCATTTAAGCGCCTGACAGAGGGTTCATCGAACCACCGTAAGATTGTCTCTACCATATCACGTGGGGAAGACGAAAATTTAAATTAGATTTCTCTTATTTTATTACGATGATCATTCCTCTCAATGTAAGTGGGAGTGAATAAAACTTTACCGCATTCCGACAAGAGACTTGGTGATTGAAATTTCGTCAAAAAACGTCGCTTCAACAGAAAAATCCCTTAGTATTTATGGCTCCCACTCCAACTCGTATATCATATCCGTGAGACCCTATCCTACGCCGTGAGAATACAAAACGAGCTATCTTTCTTTCAACTTTTTCGATGGTCCCCATCAATCATGTCTCGTACGGATCCCATATCGCGCAGCAATACTGCAAAAGAGAGCAAACAAGCGTAGTGTACTCCATCTCTTTAGTAGACTTGTTGTTGCATCTTCTCAGTGTTATACCAAAAAAAAATTTCTTTGGTTGCTTTCCCCACAACATTATCTATGTGATCGTTCCAACTGAAATTGTTAGTTATTATAATCACTAGATATTTAGTTGACTTGACAGCTTGTAGATCTGTGTGATTTATCGTTTAATCGAAATTTAACGAACTCCTTTTGGTGATTATGTGTATGACTGTACACTTTTCATTAGGGTATTTAGAGCAATTGCCATTTTTCGCAGCACAAAGATATCGTTCATAAACCATTTTGTAATTGTTTTGATCTCTGAAAACTTTACTAGAATTTAAAGCAGATTATCATGTGCATATAATCTAAGGGCTGTTCAGATTGTCTCCCATATATTTACATAGATTAGGAACAGTAGAGGGCCTATAACACTTGCTTGGGTAACGTCAGATATTACTTCAGTTTTACTGGCTGACTTCATTCGATAACTAGTGACGCTATTCCATGGACTGGCGTTTAAACGCTGGCGTATCTCAGAGACGAATGTCTTGTCGCCTATGACAATTTTTGTCCAAAATTTGATCATCTTCCGCATTATATCGGTTCAGAAATTCAAGAGCACAAGCCATCCTTCCTTTTTTGCGTTTCTCAGCAAGTAGCCTGGGAACCCAAGATGAGCACAATTTGTGAAATTGCAGCTTTCTATAAACAGCTGTGCGCAAAGCTATTTTACCCACATTCGAAAATTCCATTGCCAAAGTTGAAATTGTGAATCGCCGTTTTCACGAATCTTTTCGTTGACCGCTTTTAGCAAATCTTCTGAGATTATTGATATTCGCTCTACCGCGATTCACGACGAACATTTTCCCATTCATCCTTGAAAGTGCGCAGACACTTCAGTGACAGATTTAAAGTTTTTGCGCCCCGGGCAAACCATAATATATCCGCCCCTCCAAAAATATGTTTTAAATAATAACTCTTTAATTTGTAAATCACAATGAATGTTCTCTAAGTTATTAACAAAAAATCACATTATAACCTGAAATATTCAAAAGAACGAAACTCAACAGACAACATTTAGCTTTCTTCATTCCTTCAAGATCGCTTATATTTGCCTGACTGATAGCAATTCTGAATGTGGTCTATCATCGCATCACTCATTCTACCTTTCCCATCCAGGGTTTTCCCATCATCTAGGCTTTTTTTTCTCATAATTGATTTCAACCTTCTCAGCCTGGCACCCAATCTCTTCTTCACATGTCCCACACACTATTGCTTGTATTTACAATGTTCTCATGATTATATCATATCCGTGAGACCCTATCCTACACCGTGAGAATACAAAACGAGCTATCTTTCTTTCAACTTTTTCGATGGTCCCCGTCAATCATGTCTCGTACGGAACCCATATCGCGCAGCAATACTGCAAAAGAGAGCAAACAAGCGTAGTGTACTCCATCTCTTTAGTAGACTTGTTGTTGCATCTTCTCAGTGTTCTACCAATAAAAAATTTCTTTGATTGCTTTCCCCACAACATTATCTATGTGATCGTTCCAACTGAAATTGTTAGTTATTATAATCACTAGATATTTAGTTGACTTGACAGCTTGTAGATTTGTGTGATTTATCGTTTAATCGAAATTTAACGAACTCCTTTTGGTGCTAATGTGTATGACTCCACACTTTTCATTAGGGTATTTAGAGCAATTGCCATTTTTCGCAGCACAAAGTTATCGTTCATAAACCATTTTGTAATTGTTTTGATCTCTGAAAACTTTACTAGAATTTAAAGCAGAGTATCATGTGCATATAATCTAAGGGCTGTTCAGATTGTCTCCCATATATTTACATAGTTCTCATGCGGTTTGCTGTCCAAAAGTTGATTAACTGCTTTAGAAGCACCATCCATCTTCCAGTTACTGGACATAGCGAACATTATAACATTCAGAAGAGCGATGAAACTTTTTTCCCCCACAGTAACCACTATGCCACCACTGCTAGCTAATAATTAGCAACACAGTCATCGCCATGTCTATTTTTCACCCCATCTACGCATCTACAGTATTTGGGCACTATAGAAACATCAATAACCTTACATGTTTCAACACTAGTTGCTGTGACACCATTGTACACCATTGTTGGAGGTGGGTCCGCAGCTCGTGGTCGTGCGGTAGCGTTCTCGCTTGCCGCGCCCGGATTCCCGGGTTCGATTCCCGGGTTCGATTCCCGGCGGGGTCAGGGATTTTCTCTGCCTCGTGATGACTGGGTGTTGTGTGATGTCCTTAGGTTAGTTAGGTTTAAGTACTTCTAAGTTCAAGAGGACTGATGATCATAGATGTTAAGTCCCATAGTGCTCAGAGCCATTTTGTTGGAGGTGGACCCTTTTTTCTCCCTCCCTCCCTCCCTCCCCCCCCCCCCCTCTCTCTCTCTCTCTCTCTCTCTCTCTCTCTCTCTCTCTTTTTTTTACCGCGTGACATCCAAAGCTACTGTGAAGTGACAGTTGTAATTTGCTTTCACTGGTTCTTCCACAGCTTCCTGCACTGACTTCTGTGCTACATCTTAAACATTAATTAATCTGGGCAGCCTGGCCAACATGGGATTCTACTTTCAGAGAAACGTTTCCTTGACATTTTTGCAGCACAGTCTGTTTTCAAGAGCTTTGCACAATACACTCATATCAATGAGTTGAAATACTTCCTTCCCTTTATCAAATAAATTATATTTCTCTTCCAAATCTCTGAGGTTTTTTATACGAAAATCTGTTTTCATTTGGACTAGATCTCACTAATCTATAAAAATAAAGTAGTTATAGACCCTTGTATGGTATGTCCTTTTAAAGAGAAAACTTGGAGAAATATAATAAGCCAATAAAACAAAATCAATTTTTTCATTCAAAATCTGATTCTGTAGCCCCATAAATTGACCGTTCTGTAATGAATTGAATTTATCAACATTTCCACGTAGCGGAAGTCCACATGTTAGCCTTCACACTGCGCAAACACTTCTATCAACACATCGCGTCAGTACATTTTTTGTCTCAACATATGGCTCGAAATGGTTTCCTTCCGTCACAAGCGATTTTTTTTTATGTTAAAAGTGATAACTCAAAACCTTTGTGTTCAAATAAATTTTCATGAAGAGATAAGATGTTAGATATATTTCTCCGATATGAAATACCAATAGTAGTTATCGTGGTCTTACCTCCGAACAATTTACATTGTACACAAAAAGTAGCATCAGAGCTGCAGGAGTGTACCAAGTGACCACGTAAAGTTGATACTCCCTCTAAAAGTTTACAATAAAATAAAATTTTGTTCAAATATCTGGTTTACCGGCCATTGAATTCGCGAGTTAGAAAAATCAGTGTCACTATATTATTAATGCCATGGTGCAAAAGAACGTTGATTGTTGATTCAGTAACACAGTATTCCGGAGTTTCATCACTGAAGAGATTCTATCCTTTTGGTAATATCTTATTCGACACCTTTTTATGAAACTGGAAGTCAGCAGCAATTTTTCAACTATTATTTCTTTCATTACACCTGTACACCTAGACCTATAATCAGTGATATTTGAACTCGAAGTCGATGCAGCAATATTTCTTGTCAAAATTTGTCTACTCTGCCAAGCGTTTTAGAACATAAGCTTCACGTTCTCCCTAATTTCCGAAATGGCGCCCAAATTAATTTTGCTCATTTGTTTCTGTCACTGTTATTTATTTATGTTAACACTTACGAAATAGTCAGCCAACACAAAAATAAATGAAAATAAGTCTGGAAACAAGAAGTATTCAGTTGAAACTCGTGTCACACGGCACACGAGCACAGTGCTTTTTACCTTTAAATACGACAGTCAACCAAACCGACAAGAAAGAAAATAAGTTTGTAAACAAAAAGTATCTGGTTCAAAATAGTACCATACGGCACAGGAGCACAAATCTTTTTACTTTAGATACGACGGTGATCAACTGACTACCTTGGATTACTTGACCGAACTTTACTGTGAAATAAAATCGTTAAGACAGAACGATACTGCAGAATAATTTCCTTTCATTGTCGCCTCTTTCTCTATTCTCAATGAATAGAAGTTAGAAGCTGACAGCATTTTAGGAACAGTAACGTTTCAAAGCTCGTACTCTCGATTGTCCTCCTGATAGCGTAATTTAAAATATTATTCGACAATTTCATAAACAAGGCTCCGAACGGAAATTGGTTGTTTAAATCTATTTTCAATTGCCAAGTAAACTAATAATATTCCAAAGCCTGTATTGTCGATTGTCGTTCTTACAGCTTGTTTAAACTACCAAGTTATTTCACAATATTAATAACTTCTGTCTTTTGTAAGTGCAGTTATTTTAAAACGTAAAATGTTGAAATACGTTTAGTGCAAAAAATGGCGCACTCTAAAGCTGCCGCCCCTGGGCCTGTACAAGTGGGCCTACATGCAAATCTGCCTCTGATGCACTCAATAACTTGGCTCTCACTCATCGCCTGGAACGAAGTTCTTAGCTGTCAAAAACCAAATCCCTGACAGTATTTCACAGTCGGCGGGCTGATCAGTTGAATTAATCATTCTGAACTGACACTGTAAACAATACGTTCCGAAAGTACCAATGCGCCGGCCGCGGTGGTCGTGCGGTTCTAGGCGCTCCAGTCCGGAGCCGCGCTGCTGCTACGGTCGCAGGTTCGAATCCTTCCTCGGGCATGGATGTGTCTGATGTCATTAGGTTAGTTAGGTTTAATTAGTTCTAAGTTCTAGGGGACTGATGACCACAGCAGTTGAGTCCCATAGTGTTCAGAGCCATTTGAACCATTTTTTTTATTACCAATGCAAATGGCGTCGTTTAACGAGTAAGGCATGTCGGGATTCGGTGCGCATGCGCAAACAAAGTTAGTGTGACATTCGAATAGCTATGGTGATTCGGACGTTTTTTCCCAACAGCCCTCGTACTTTTTAATACCTAAATGCAGGTAGCATTCCGTTTCGCACTTTCCTCTCTGTCCTGTATAATAATCTCTATCGTTTCTCAGTGGAACCCGTGGCAGCCAGCCCTAGTTGTCTCAGACGTTCCCCTGGCTACAAAGCGATGTCTGCAACGAACACCGCATAACGGCACGCAGTAATTTAAAACTGTGGCCTCTGATAACCACGCGTTGTATGGCACCGTGGTTAGTAACATCCTCATTGGACGTTGCAAGCATGGAAAAGGTACTCCTTGACTGAAACGTCACATTGTATGTGTTCGCTCGCCGAGTTCTAGCACATCAAAGCACTGCTTTCCCCTTGCAAACAGCGCAACTGTCAGGAAGGTTGCTGAGGTACTGTCGTGTAACGAATGTTCATGCAGGGCGAAAAAGAATCGATGCTGCTTCTGCCATCGTAGCTCACCAGCGAGTGATAGGAACTTACTGTGTGATCATATACATCCGCTTGATGTGGTCTTCAGTTCGATGATTTGTTTAAAGCACCTCTTAATGCCAGCGTATTCTGTGCGAACCTTTTCATAACCACTGCCACCCACAGCAACCTGAACCTGCTTACTGTATTCAAGCTTTTTTTTATTTCTTTACTGAACATGCTCCATTATGATGTAACATTACATCTTTGAAGGTTAACTTAAAACATATCCGTCCATAAATCTTGAAGATTCACATGAACTTAAAATGTTAACAATGGAATTTTGGGGCAACAAAGGTAATATACTTCATAGAATAACATCAGGCTCCTTACTTTCCAAATACAAAATTAGAATATGTCAAAACTTGACGTGAACTTAAATATCACATTTACATTGTAACCTCCCCACAAAAAATAATATAAATAGTATTCACATTTAGTGTAATCTCCCAACAAATAAATTCCTTAACCTCCCAACAGTAAAAAATATAATTAATTATATCATTCACGTTTAGCGTAAGCTTCCAACAGATTTATTCCGCAACCTCCCAACAGCAAAAATATAATTATTTATAATTCACATTCAGCGTAACCTTCCAACAGATACACTACAAAACCACCCAACAGTAAAATGTCGTAACTTACCAATAATACAATGTGACTAATCTCTCAATAAAACTGTGCCTCACTTATAATCTTTCAATAATTGACTGTGTGAATTTAAACTGGTAAATTTTGGACGTCAGCAGTGCTGCGTCATGGCCCTGAAAGATCATTCTGAATAAATTGAAAAATATCACCTCAATGAAGTCGCCGGATACCGTATATATATATATATATATATATATATATATATATATATATATATATATATATATATATATACTCCTCTATGAAATTTTGTGGCACAGCCCAGGCATTGCTGGCCGATAGATTTCTCATGTATAAAAAGAATAACTGAATTTTTCTTTACTATAATCGGGATGACCATGGACTGGAGAAATTAGTAAATTCTTTAAATTGAAATTAATGATTGTCAAAAGTTACTTTTTATGAGAAAGATTATTATTAAGGGATTTTTAAAACATTTACGTTGGACTTGATATAACAATACTACATATGCGCTAGGCTGCATTTACCTTATACTATAACGCTCAGGCTCCGCCATCGCTCCACCACGACCGACCCAGCCAACACGATACACCAGACTGCTAGCTACTACTACACAATTCCTACTGCAGTCAAGACTGCTCTTTGGTCTCAGATTCTCTTGTAGCTTACATGTCGCAGGCAGCTCGAGCAATCCATCGAAATTACATCTGCTCGAGTGCGCTAGCAACAAATTCTTTAATCATGGAGCTCTTAAAACATCTACAGGTACAGATCTTTGTCTTCAAGATGTTTATAAATTAAAGCAATACTGAAGTACGAACCACTGCACTACGTTTTGCGACAGTATCTAATAACTGTTTCAACGTACCTGTAGCTTTATAGTACGCAGCCAGATTTTTCGGAGTATGTATGAGGTTGTAGTTGACACAAAAGATTGTTCTACCATTGAGAATCTCATGCAAGCCTTGGTCTCCCTGTACATGTTTTACCCCTGGTACATCGATTACCAAACGATTTATTGATGCCTCAGAACGTGTCCAATCAACCGCACTTTCTTGTCAAGTTTTACCACAAATTTCTCATCTGCCCATTTCGATACAGTCTTTCTTCCTTAGCTATTCGATATACCCACTTAATCTTCAGCTTCATTGTGGAACACCATATTAATAAAGCTTCTATTCTGTTCTCTTTACTGTTTACGGTTCATTTCAGTACAAGGCTACACTCCAGACCAACACATTAACAAATGACAAGCAGAATGCTTCAATTTATATTACACATTAACAAATTCATCTTTTTCAGAACTTATTTTCTTTCTGTATCCACTCAGCATTCTATATATTTTGCTTTCTACAAGCGAAACTGATATACTAAATTCAATGCCCCATCGCGTAATCCTATCTACGTAGAAATAGACATTAATGGGCAAGAGACTTAGTGCTGGAGATACTGACGACGAACGCTGACTTCATTACACTCATCAGACGACACAGTAAAATGAAAATAACTGTATTTTTCTCGTTTACACAGAATTCTGTGGAAGTAATGACGCTTACAGGAGACGTGTATTTAATAGATTATGAGCACCTTTGTCTTTCCTCGTTAACACAGAAAAAATTATAATTCAGCGTTTTGAGAGCCCATTCGGCGCACTGCGGTTAAAGCGGCCATTCGCGTTTATTCACGCCCCCAGCGGCGCCGATGATAAAACGCGCGCGCCAAACGGCCCAAAGTTTTACGGCGTAACGATATAAAATTATGCCGCTTTTTAGGGCGGCGGCCCACTAAAGCGTAGGTCTGTCCGCAGGGCGCCCGTAACGGCCGGCAATCCGCTTTAATTGCTGGCGCTGGGCCTGTGGCGCCCTGACGTCTCGCAAATTCCTGATGAGGAGCGCCGCAGGCCGAAACTCACAAACAACCGCTGCCTACACTTAGGCAACACAGTGTACAGCGCTGTGCGCTGACAAAAATCGTCTGATAGGGATATGCACATATACACTACTGGCCATTAAAGTAGCTACACCACGAAGATAGCGTACTACAGACGCGAAATTTAACCGACATGATGAAGATGCTGTGATACGCAAATGATTAGCTCTTCAGAGCCTTCACAAAAGGTTGGCACCGGTGGCGTCACCTACAACGTGCTGACAAGTTTCAAACCGATTTCACATACACAAACATCAGTTGACCGGCGTTGCCTGGTGAAACGTTGTTGTGATGCCTCGTGTAAGGAGGAGAAATGCGTACCATCACGTTTTCGACTTTCATAAGGTCGGATTTTAGCCTATCGCGATTGCGGTTTATCATATCGCCACATTGATGCTCGCGTTGGTCGAGATCCAATGACTGGTAGCAGAATATGGAATCGGTGGGTTGAGGTGGGTAATACGGAATGCTGTGCTGGATCCCAACGGCCTCGTATCACTAGCAGTCGAGATAACAGGCATCTTATCCGCTTGGCAGTAACGGATCGTGCAGCCACTTCTCGATCCCTGAGTCAATAGATAGGGACGTTTGCAAGACAACAACCATCTGTACGAACAGTTCGACGACGTTTGCAGCAGCATGGACTATCAGCTCAGAGACCATGGCTGCCGTTACCCTTGACGCTGCATCACAGACAGGAGCGCCTGCGATGGTGTACTCAACGACGAACCTGGGTGCACGAATGCCAAAACATCATTTTTTCGGATGAATCCAGGTTCTGTTTACAGCACCATGATGGTCGCATCCGTATTTGGCGACATCGTGGTGAACGCACTTTGGAAGGGTGTATTCGTCGTCGCCATATTGGCGTTTTATCCGTAGTGATGGTATGGGATGCCATTGGTTACACGTCTCGGTCACCTCTTGTTCGCATGGACGGCCCTGTGAACAGTGGACGTTACATTTCAGATGTGTTACGACCCGTGTCTGGACCCTTCATTCGATCCCTGCGAAACCCCACATTTCAGCAGGATAATGCACGACTGCATGTTGCAGGTCCTTTACGGGCCTTTATGGATGCAGAAAATGTTCGACTGCTGCCATGGCCAGCACATTCTCCAGATCTCTCACCAATTGAAAACGTCTGGTCAATGGTGGCCGGGCAACTGGCTCGTCACTATACGCCACTCACTACTCTTGTTGAAGCTGTATGGGCAGCTGTACCTGTACACGCCATCCAAGCTGTGTTTGACTCAATGCCCAGGCGTATCGACGCCGTTATTACGGCCAGAGCTGGCTGTTCTGAGCACTGATTTCTCAGGATCTATGCACCCAAATTGCTTGAAAATGTAATCGCATGTCAGTTCTAATATAATATATTTGTCCAATGATTACCTGTTCATCATCTGCATTTCTTCTTGGTGTAGCAATTTTAATGGCCATAATGTACTAACGGCGGCAGCGCCTCATACGCAAGGTATAAGAGGACAATGCATTACCGGATCTGTCATCTGTACTTTGATGATTCATGTGAAAAGGTTTCCGACGTGATAATGGCCACACGAAGGGAATTAACAGACATTGTACACGGAATGACGGTTGGAGCTAGACGCATGAAATGTTCCATTTCGGAATTAATTATTGAATTCAGTATTCCGAGATCCACAGTGTCAAGTGTGTGCCGAGAATACAAAATTTCAGGCATTTCGTCTTACCACCAAACAATGCAGTGGCCGACAGCCTTCACGTAACAACCGAGAGCAGCGGCGTTTGCATAGAGTTGTCAGCGCTGACAGACGAGTAACGCTACGTGAAATAACAGCTGAAATCAGTGAGGGATGTACGAATAACGTATACCTTAGGATAGTGAGGGGAAATTTGGCGATAATGGGCTACAGCAGCAGACGACAGACGCGAGTGCCTTTGCTAACAGCACGACATCGCCTGCAACGCCTCTCCTGGGCTGGTGACCATGTAGGTTTGTCTAGATGATAGGAAAGACATGGACTCGTCAAATGAGTCTCAATTTCAAGTGGTAAGACCTAATGGAGGGGTTGGAGCGTGGCGCAGACTCCACCAACACATGCACTGTGCAAACTGGTGGTGGCTCTATAATGTAGTGGGCTGGGTCCACGCGGAGCTGACTTGGTCCGCTGGTCCGACTGAACCGATCATGGCTGGAAATGGTTATGTTCGGCTACTTAGAGGCCATCTGCAGCCAATTTTAATGGATGACAATGCGCCATGTCACCGGCCCATAACTGTTCGCGATTAGATTCAAGATCATTCTGGACAATTGGAGCGAATGATTAGAGCATCCCACCGTACATTTATACGATATAATCAAGAGGTCAGTTTATCTGAAAAATCCTACACCAGCCGTGGACGGTTATAGAGACAGTTTGGCTCAGCAACGCTGAGGGGACTTCCAACGACTTGTTGAGCCCCTACCACGTCGAGATACTGCACAACATCCGGCGAAAGGAGGTCCGACAAGATACACACAACAAAAAACGTTTTGCATCACCTCGGTTCCACGAGTTCCGGAACCTGTACAGAAAACTGGGATAGAAACCAACATAAACATCACTGGTCTTGAAAACCATACATTACATGTTGTGCCAACATACAGCGAGACCTTCACAGGTGGTGATCCAGACTGCTGTACACACCGGTACTTCCAATGGCCAGTAGCACGTCCCCTTGCATTGATGCATACCTGTATTCGTCGTGGCATACTATCCATAAGTACATCAAGGCACTGTTGGTCCAGATTGTCCAACTTGTCAACGGCGATTCGGTGTGGATCCCTCAGAGTGGCTGGTGGTTACGTCGTCCTTAAACAGTCCTTTTCAGTCTATCCTAGGCATGTTCGATAGGGCTCATGTCAGGAGAACGTTCTGGCCACTCTAGTCGAGCGATATCGTTATCCTGAAGGAAGTTATTCACAAGATGTGCACGATGGGGGAGCGAATTGTGGTCCATGAAGACGAATACCTCCCCAGTATGCTTCCGATATGGTTGCACTATCGGTCTGAGAATGGAATTCAGGTATCGTACAGCCGTTGCGGGGCCTTCTATGACACCAGCGGCGAACATCGGCCCCACATAATGGCACCCCAAAAACCAGTGAACCTCCACTTGCTGCGCTCGCTGGACATGGTGTCTATGGTGTTCAGCCTGACCGGGTTGCCTCCATACAAGTCTCCGACGATTGCCTGGTTGAAGACATATGTGACACTCGTCGGTGAAGAGAACGTGATGCCAATCCTGAGCGGTCCATTCGGCATATTTTTGGGCCCATCTCTACCGCGCTGCATGGTGTCGTGGATGCAAAGATGGAACTCACCTTGGACGTCGGGAGTGAAATTGCGCATGATGCAGCCTAATGAGGACAATTTGAATCGTAACAAGACACCCTGTGGCTGCACGAAAAGCTTTATTCAACATGGTGGCGATGGATATCAAGGTTCCTCCGAGCCATAATCCGTGGGAATCGGTCATCCACTGCAGTAGTAGGCCTTGCGCGTCCTGGGCGAGGCTTTCCTTAACAGTTCCTGTTTCTCTGTACCTCCTCCATGTCCGAACAACATCGCTTTGGTTCACTCCGAGACGCATGGACACTTCTCTTATTGAGAGCGCTTCCTGTCACAAAACAATGCGGATGCGATCGAACCGCGGTATTGACCGTCTGTGTATGGTTGAAGTACAGACAACACGAGCCGTGTACCTCCTTCCTAGTGGAATGACAGGAACTGATCAACTGTCGGACCCCCTCCGTCTAATAGGCACAGCTCATGCATGGTTTGTTATAAAAAAAAAAAAAAAAAAAAAAAAAACAAAAAAAAAAAAAACTACACATTGATCTTGCCCAATGCGGTTCTAGGCGCTACAGTCTGGAGCCGAGCGACCGCTACGGTCGCAGGCTCGAATACTGCCATGGGCATGGATGTGTTAGGTTAGTTAGGTTTAATTAGTTCTATGTTCAAGGCGACTGATGACCTCAGATGTTAAGTCGCATAGTGCTCAGAGCCCATGCATGGTTGTTTACACCTTTGAGCGGGTTTAGTTACGTCTCTGAACAGTCAAAGGGTCTGTGTCTGTGATACAATATCCACAGTCAACGTCGAACTTCAGGAGTTCTGGGAAACAAGGTGATGCAAAACTTTCTTTAATGTGTGTATTAGGGGGTATCCCAGGACTTTTGTCTCCTCGGTGTGCAACGCACAGTGTTAGTAGTACATAATGAACGTCACGTGTCTGGTAATACGGCACCCAAGGACTTTTCTCACGACTCACTTCTCGTCAGCTATGTTTTCAAGACCATATCATTACTGCAGTTCAGCACAGAACAACATTTCTTCCAGGTGTCTTGGGTATGGAGATGGAACTTCATCTGTATTTAATCGTTTTATTACCAGATCCCTCCAGACTTCGTCATGCTGAAACCCACATCCTCGTGTGACATGTAACTAAGTCATAAGAGCTAGGTAGCCCAGAACATGAAACCTAACATGCGCTGTTAGATTAAGCTAACACACCCCTAAATGGCAGTACGTCAATATATCAGAATCAGCCAGGCGTTGCAAAGCATCTTTCCTTTCTGGCAGATGAAAATATGAGAAGTTTTCAAATTTAAATGAAAATGTGCGATGTATGAATAAAAGTTTGGTTCGGGAAAGACACTTTATGTTGTGTGCAATGGCACGATGTGGCTAGTAACAGAATACACATCCAGATACAATTAAACTTTCTAACGTATTGAATCAGCGTCATTTAAATTCTTAACATCTCGCACCTGATGATCTTTTGACGTATCAGGCCCTGGTGTTTATTTCGCAACATCATTTTGTGGAGGATCGTTAACACTGTTAATATTATACTGACTTCCTCGTAAAAGTGGAAATGAGTATTAATTCAGACTTAGTAAAGATAGATATACAGGTTCGACTTGTGCAAAGTAAAAGACTTAAATGAGAGAACGTGATAAGCAATCGGTCGTTCTGCCTTCAAACAATATAAGTACAATTTCCTGATTCATATTCCTGAAAAGTGTAAAATCATGAAATACATTTAATCAGGTAGCAGGGAAAGGTTTCTACAATAACTACGGACACGGCTATTCATGAACATTTATTCGATAATTTAGGTATCACTCAGGAAGGATAATACGTACCTGCTACTTCATGGGGAAATTGAACTAAAGTGATCAACCAGAAGAGGTGGTCTCAGCTTCCAAACACAGTTTTTCCTCAAAAATATGAGCGTAATTCAGAGGTTACTTATTTCGCGCTATGCATTCAGTCTGTGAGTTACATTTAACACCTGTTCTTTGAAATACTGACCTCAGTACTCGGTCGTGTTCTTTGATCAGGGAATCCGTATAGACAAGAATTGATGCTTCACCGATCATTATAGATTTGGATGCCTAGTCCGCTTCTTTTTATTCATTGACGTACCGCCATTTGGCGGTTTATTCCTTTAGTCTGACAGTGAATACTGGATTCTATATTCCGGGATATTTAGCTGATATGGCTTCTGATTAGTTACACGTCACCTGAGGATGTGTTTTTCAGTTCCACGTAACCGGTTGTGACCTGATAATAAAAATATTAACTACGCCTAAAACGGCTTCTTAATCCAAAAGACAATTATTCACAGTTGTGGTTCCCCCAATCACCAAGTTTTCTTCCAGATTTGTTGCGGTATATTGATGTATCTTGTCAAATTTTTGAACAGGTTTTTTAAAACATTATTCCAAATGTAATACAGTATTGACCATTACCGATGTGAGGTAACGGTTGTTATGTTTTTACAGTAACAACTGCTAGCATTCAACAGTGCTTTTGTCCTACAAACAGCACACACCACAACAACGTGTCTCGAGAGACAATGATCTCATCACCAGGTTGTTAATCTTGGCTCATGAAGTTAAAGTACTAAGAGATCTACCATCAATTGTGCCGTTCATAAGATGAAACAGAATAAAAATACACTGGACTATGCGCTCTCGTCTTACATTAAAATCGTCATCAGTCGATGGTTGACCCATCTCACATCGCATACTACACAAAACTACCATCCTATTGCTCTGCTGTGGGTACCTAGAGAGTCAAGTTTTATCAGCATCCTCGAAGACAAAGGTTTTAAGTCTGAGAAAGGCATTGTAGGTAAAAAAAAATTTACTTTAAACATTACGTTGGCTATACTTAGTTGCTTGTCGACGTTTCCGATAAAGATACTGATGAAATATTAAAGAAGTTCTGCAAATTGAGTTTACTGAGGATAAAGAAATCGACACCATTTTGTAATTCCTAGATTCGAACATTAAAAATTAGGACAAAAAGTGCGCATTTACCGTTTACAGACAACCGACATCAGCTGATGCAGTGATTGCTAATGATTCATGCAGCCACAGGTTTATGAAAATCAGCCTTCCATAGTCTACTGCACAGGGCAGACAATATGTGCCAGAGCATGAAGGCTACGGAGATGGAACTAAACATCATCAAGAACATAGCGGTTGCAATGCGTATGTTGTTAATAAATTGGTGCATAAAGGTAAAAAGCACACAAAGAGTGCCGGCCGAGGTGGCCGAGCGGTTCTCGGCGCTACAGTCTAGAACCGCGTGACTGCTACGGTCGCAGGTTCTAATTCTGCCTCGGTCATGGATGTGTGTGATGTGCTTAGGTTGGTTAGGTTTAAGTTCTGGGGGACTGATGACCGCAGAAGTTAAGTCCCATAGTGCTCAGAGCCGTTTGAACCATTTTGAGTCACATAAAGAGTAAACTTACTGAGATAAAGTTAACTGCACATCCCGTAATGCAAAATGTAATTATTACACAGGCAGGAAGAACATTTCCGTTCAGGTACACGGAACTTAACCCCAAATTAGTAAACGCTTGTAAAATTCACGATTGCAGTTGATACCAATTCGCGCTTCCTGGCAGTCTGGTATTGCCAGAATATGGTGTAAAACGGGAAATTTCTACTAATTATGTATGTGGCACGTCGTTGGAGACCTTTAATTGTGATTAGCTAGTGAATAAACTATAAATTATGATTTCCTTTGAATAAAACATGGAATAGTAAAATTTACGATGGTTTAGTAACAATCCAACATTTTCTCCCGTTTAGTGTTATGAGGTTAAAGATACATCAGATTAAGCAGTCATCACAAATTAGCTATTTAGATTCATATAGCCGGCCGTTGTGACCGAGCGGTTCTAGGCGGTTCAGTCTGAAGCGGCGCGACCGCTATGGTCGCAGTTTCGAATCCTGCCTCGGGCATGGATGTGTGTGACTGGGAGGACTGATGACCTCAGATGTTGAGTCCCATACTGCTCAGAGCCATTTGAGAATCATATGTTCGAAACAGACCGTCCCCTTAAGGGAACAGATGAAGACATAAAACTCTGTACGTAGAAAAGAAAGAGAGGAAACTCGACAAGCTAAGAGATTTAGAGGTCGCCATTCATGAAAATAAACAAGGCAATATTCTGAAAGCACAAGTGAAAGACAATGACATGAAATTCTTAGCTCCTTTTTGAATTATTTTAGGGTAGATAAACGGTTACAAATTTGTGATATCTCTTTGAGGGAACAGATAGAGGCTGACAATCATAGTCTTAAGAAAGGAGGAAACGTTGGCGACAATGGAACAATATTATAAGTCAATAGCTCCTGCTACACGCTTATATAGCGGACTTGTCAGTTCTAAACAAACGCAGGAAATCTACAAAAGCGTCATATTGACACTCTTGTGGCCCACAGCGCTATGGTGTTAGATGGATGGCCCCAGACTGATGTCGACGATTTTAATGTATGTCGAGGACTCACATTCCATTGTGTCTTTATTGTGCACGTATTTGGTCTTCAGAACGCAGCAATTATTATTGTTGGTAAATTTTTAGTATCTTTATTTCATGAGCTACATTCTACAATGTGATGATGCGAGCACTGTGTCATGAAACGCTTTGTTGAGATAAACATTAGAAACCCGACACTATAGAAGAAAACACAAAAATGCCTAATCCTTATCCTAGTCATTCTCCTTATCCTAGTCATTCCACAGGACCACATCATTCCACTCACATATATAAATGAAACATTTAAACATAAATAAAATGACCTAATAACTAACGGTACAGTACACATACAAAACTCGTGTTTTACATAAAGAGAAAACCTTAATTAGCAGTAATTTGGCATCACTACACATTTAAGTCACACAGCCCTGCATTTAGTCAGAAGCACAGAATAAACACCGATGGTGCAGTATTTTTCTGTGCTTTAGAATAATAAATGTATTTGCAGATAAAAACAAAAATAAAATGAAAATGGAGTAAGTAAAGAAACACCCTTCAAAATATTTCGAAATTAATCAGATCGAGACCCAAACCAAATAGTAAATAAATTTGATTCCAGACCACTGACAATGTTTTAAATGTATAAAGCGAAACCCAATTGGTAATATTAGTACACAATCCTTGTGAGGGTCGGGGAGGTGCAGATATCAACATTATATGGGATGCATGTACACTACTGGCAATTAAAATTGCTAAACCAAGAAGAAATGCAGATAATAAACGGGTATTCATTGTACAAATATATTATACTAGAACTGACATGTGATTACATTTTCACGCAATTTGGGTACATAGATCCTGAGAAATCAGTACCCAGAACAACCACCTCTGGCAGTAGTAACGGCCTTGATACGCCTGGGCATTGAGTCAAACAAGCTTGGATGGCATGTGCAGGTACAGCTGCCCATGCAGCTTCAACACGATACCACAGTTCATCAAGAGTAGTGACTGGCGTATTGTCACGAGCCAGTTGCTCGGCCACCATTGACCAGACGTTTTCAGTTGGTGAGAGATCTGGAGAATGTGCTGGCCAGGGCAGCAGTCGAACATTTTCTGCATCCATAAAGGCCCGTAAAGGACCTGCAACATGCAGTCGTGCATTATCCTGCTGAAATGTGGGGTTTCGCAGGGATCGAATGAAGGGTCCAGACACGGGTCGTAACACATCTGAAATGTAACGTCCACTGTTCACAGGGCCGTCCATGCGAACAAGAGGTGACCGAGACGTGTAACCAATGGCATCCCATACCATCACTACGGATAAAACGCCAATATGGCGACGACGAATACACCCTTCCAAAGTGCGTTCACCACGATGTCGCCAAATACGGATGCGACCATCATGGTGCTGTAAACAGAACCTGGATTCATCCGAAAAAATGATGTTTTGGCATTCGTGCACCCAGGTTCGTCGTTGATTACACCATCGCAGGCGCTCCTGTCTGTGATGCAGCGTCAAGGGTAACGGCAGCCATGGTCTCTGAGCTGATAGTCCATGCTGCTGCAAACGTCGTCGAACTGTTCGTACAGATGGTTGTTGTCTTGCAAACGTCCTCATCTGTTGACTCAGAGGTGGAGACGTGGCTGCACGATCCGTTACAGCCATTCGAATAAGATGCCTGTCACCTCGACTGCTAGTGATACGAGGCCGTTGGGATCCAGCACGGCGTTCCGAATTACCCTCCTGATGCCATCGATCCCATATTCTGCTAACAGTCGTTGGATCTCGACCAACGCGAGCAGCAACGTCGCGATCGTTAAACTGCAATCGTGATAGGCTACAATCCGACCTTTATCAAAGTCGGAAACTTGATAGTACGCATTTTTCCTCCTTACACTGCTGTTTGTGCATGAGAAATGGGTTGGAAACTTTCATCATGTCAGCACGTTGTAGGTGCCGCCAGCGGCGCCAACCTTGCGTGAATGCATTGGAATGCTAATCATTTGCATAACACAGGATCTTCTTCCTGTTGGTTAAATTTCGCGTCTGTAGCACGTCATCTTCGTGGTGTAGCAATTTTAATGGCCAGTAGTGTATTACGGTTCACAAAATGGACATCGTCTAATTCAAGAAATGTACAAAACAAAACAAATCATTAACTTGCACCACGCACCATGAACACCGAATGAAAAACGGTGCGCCACAGTGTTTTGCATCATTAAGATCGAAGGCGAACTGTACAGGACGTTTAGCTAGGTATCCGATCTTAAAGAATGCATATAGAATCATGTTAGTGTAACCGAGTCATGAGCACTGATGGAATGTAGTAGCATGCAACCGACCGCGAAACAGTCTGTCGCGGGGCGTATTGTGAATCTGGCTATCCCTTAAGATGTAGCTAAAGGTAATGCGATAAAATGTTTTATAGGCACGGAAAAAACCAAACATCTAGTGGTAGAGTTTGTCCAGTAGCTCGATGTGAAATGAATTGCAGGGTCACATACTTTTAAGGAGGGATATTTTCCTCTAAGGGAATATGATATTTATTCGCAGGTCAGGAATCAAGCGAAAGCAAATTATTTTTCATCAGTTGTTGGCCGCAAACAGAGCTAATACCATAGCTGTAGTTGTCTTACATCCATTTTGCCTCTCTTGCTTGCTGTGACGTAAATATTCCCTATTGGCCTTGCAAGATCACGCACACGAGAAAGACTCATAAGGGGCAGAGCACCGCCAGCTTCTCGCAGCACAGTAAATAACTTTCCAGCCAATTTACCATTCACACTAATAATCTGCATAATTGTACACGAATGCTTTAAGGCATTGAAGTTAGTTGACCTTGATACAAATCTTGAAGCAACTCTCTAGGTAGCGCTAGTTTCCAGCGTTTCTTTAATATGCATTTCTTCACCAAATCCCGATTGGATGGAGTTGAAAATAAATTCCTTTCTGAACGATGGGATGAGTCTTTTTATTTCATCTAGAAATTTTCCGACTGATTGCGCAGTGGCCTGTGCATCGTCAAGTTGATCTTTCTTTCAAATTTTCTTACCTTACACCTTTCAGTTCTGTAGCACTGTTTGAAGTTATGCTACCAACCACTGCTTCCCTTGAAATCACTGTAATCTAGTTCGCCCGCAGTTTGACTTGCATAACATAATAGTTCACAAGCGTGCATATCATGTAAACTTTATCGAGCATCCTTGAAACGAACAAACACCGATTTTTGGTTTTGGTAACAAGTGCGGCTTGTCGTTCTTGACAATCCGTAGTTTCCTTTATGCACTACGTAGTCATAGTGCTGCGGATTTATTCGACAACTGTTCGTAACATCTTTTTTTTACTGTGCTGCGGATGATCTTCCCTCCAAGCAATCATGTTTAACACCCGCTCCTTGGACAACGATTGTCCTTCACTACGTTTTACTGGAGACGGGTTTTGTGGCTCCCTGTTCGACAAGGACAATGAACTACATGGCTCGACACGTGTCTCAGTATGACTTCCACTTAAGCACGTAACGTCATCACTGTACTCCTCACAGTCGAGTGTATACGACACCACACATTCCACTGACTCATCTTGCAGAAACGCTAATATTTCATGTGCCGCTTCTTTGTTCAAATGGCTCTGAGCACTATGGGACTTAACATCCGAGGTCATTAGTCCCCTAGACTTAGAACTACTTAAGCCTAACTAACCTACGGACATCTCACACATCCATACCGAGGCAGCATTCGAACCTGCGACCGTAGCGGTCACGCGGTCCCAGACTGAAACGCTTAGAAGCGCTCGGCCACAGCGGCCGGCTATATGATTCTCAATAGCTTATTTGTGATGACTGCTCAATCTGATGTATCTTTAACCATATAACACTAAAGGGGGGGGGGGAAATGTTGCATTGTTACTAAACCATCCTAACTTTTACTATTCCATATTTTATTCAAAGGAAATCATAATTTATAGTTTATGCACTAGCTAATCACAATTAAATGTCTCCAACAATGTATCGCATACAGAATAAGTAGAAATTTCCTGCTTTGCACCCTATAATGGCAATACCAGACTGTCAGGAACCGCGAATTGGTACCACCAACTGCAGTCGTAAATTATTAGTAATTTAGTAATTTGAGGTTACGTTCCGTGTACCTGAACGGAAATGTTCTTCTGCCTGTGTAATAATTACATCTTGCATTAAAGGATGTGCAGTTAACTTTACAAACTCCAGACCTTTGGAAACCATTAAATTGTTTTTTACCGACCATGCGCTTCAAGTTATACCTTTGTATGCTGTTTGACTAGCACGCTATTTGAACACTATTTCTCACTCCTAGAAATTCCTTGTGTTTCTTTCTGACGAAATTTCCAGCGACTGTTATTGTAGGTATAACGGAAGGTTTGCTTCGTTTATCGTTGCCACTGCTGAGCTCCTCATCAACACCCGTAGCACTGTAGTACTACCGAGAGTTATTCGCCGTCTCATACTGCGCTCGCCACTGAATATCTCCACTCCCGTCCCTGTTGCTATTAGCAACCAATTTTGTAGTTGCTTGGTAGACAATATGTGGGCTGTCGAATGCTTATACTGCTCATCATTGGGCTTTTGCGACCTCGCACTCCAGGAGTTCCGTTTAAGAATTACCCTGGGTCCAGGAAACATCACTAGTGTGAAAACCAATAAGCTTATTTACACACGATTTGTTGTATATAGTGGAAGTTTGTGAACAGGCAGACAGGCAGATTTCGTCGCTCTATATTTTCGGAAGTTGTTATGCTGTGTTGCAAGGCGTCGCTTGCTTTAATCCTAAATGTGTGTCCGAGTGAAGCTACCCATGTACCACCACAATGAAATAAAAACAGTGAATAGTAGAGGGCGTATGAATGAGTACAGGGGCATATTTAAGTTTACATAAAATTAGATGGTGATTTAACCCTTAGTAACTGCTACTAGTTGATAAATCTTACACAAAAAAGACAAACACAAATGAGAAAAGCAAAGCATACGTTGGGCTGGAAGTTATACGAATTCTCCCCTGAATCTATCCCTTTTACAAAACAGTGTGACTTTGCATACATGATTCCACTGTGAGGCCCCAACTCTGTTCAAATGGAATCAGTTGCGATCAGCTATACCACAAACTATGCTTCACCAGCGAACAGGGAGCGGTGAATATCATTTAATAACTCTATGCCGACGCAGGAGTACTTTACGCTTCCACCTTGATTAAGGCGGCAGCAGAAAACGGCGCGCCCTGGGCGAGAAGCGGTGCGTTTCGACAGCTGTAATGTTCTGACGCGTCCACGAAAAGTTGCAAACTACGTGGCCTGGCGTTCTGATTGTCAGAACGCAGGAAACTTCCCTATCAGAGCCCCGAAATCCCTCCAGGTTTCAGTGACAGGTGCATCCGTTTGCTGGTCTGACCAGACAAATTTGACTCGCAGGCATGACGGTGCGTGCTGGAACTAACAAACGTCATACGGCCGGCTTAGGAAGAATAAGTTCACTCTCGTGACACACGATATGTCCGAGGTAATACACAGTTCCACTGTCGTTACAGTTGGAAACTACCACAAGCTCTTAGTCCACCATAAGAGACAGACCACAAGTCTCACCCACTAGGAAACAACTTTAAGCTCTGCACCAGGAGACGACCAGAAGACGAAGACGCCAAAAGAATAACAACCACTTTCCACCAAGCAAAGGTACAGGAGCCGAATTTGCAAAACTAAATCGCCGCCACAAACCAGTCGAACTATCCTCTGGCTGGTTCAAATGGCTCTGAGCACTATGGGTCTTAACATCGGAGGTCATCAGTCCCCTAGAACTTAGAACTACTTAAACGTAACTAACCTAAGGACACCGCACACATCCATGCCAGAGGCAGGATTCGAACCTGCAACCGTAGCGATCGCGCGCTTCCAGACTGAAGTGCCTGGAACCCGCTCGGGTACCCCAACCGGCGGAACTATCCTCTACTCGTTGAACCTCCCCTCTTGACTGTTCTGTTGGCCTGGCAGCCAGCCAATACAGACAAGGCACTAGGGTTCTCACGCTGGGGTAGCAAACCTCTGCATCGAATATCATGAGAGGACCATGCTAAGCTATGGAGGCGCCGCTTCCACAGTAAGCATTGCCATATTTTGGCAAAAAATGTCTACTTAGACAGAACTCATTTACAGAGCGGGCGAGTCTTTCCAGACTGATCATTCCCAGTTTCTGAAAGAAGGCTGTTAAGCACTCCAGAAAGTTGTATATGTTTTTTGCCGCTCACTACAAGAGCCTGGCGACTTTCTGGCATCAGGGGCAGTTAAAGACTTACCTCCACTAGACAAATACTTCACTCACTCTGCCCGTATCTTCGCAGCTTCTAACATGAGAATGCACGGAGTTTTATGGCTTTCCTACGGTTTGCACGAAAGCTCAGTTTACACCAATCCTCTTAAGTCGCTTCCCCCTCCTTCAGCCAAATGGCTGTTTTCTGTGATTGACTGGAGCCTGGCCCAGGTAATATGTTTTGCACACCGGCGATCTTCTGTCTGTCCCTGAGCGGAAGGAGGACAGTGCTTCAGTTAGAAGTCCCTATGCAGGTATGAACCACAGAGTTCTGCTTCCCGAAATCACTCAGCATTTACAGACCTCAATTCATGCCGTTCCCTATTCTCTGCTATGCCCCCACCCCCCAAGGTGCAGGCGCTCTACAGGTTACACATACAGTTTGCATACTAGACGCACGTAGCAAATGTAGCACCGGGAACCACTAAGACCCTGTCCTAAGAAATGACTGTTAATCTCCCTGACATTGTTGTTACAGTTAAAGAGTGGCTTGCCACCTCTCACTTTTTACCCTGTAACCACGATACTATCATGTGAAGTTGATTGATTGCTAGAAAAGTAAGTTAATACTGTATGACAAATATTCAAAACAAAAAAAAAACTTCATAAATGACGGACTTCATACACAAATTATTTGTAACGAAACTCAGATCGATTTACCGTATTGAATGACAGCAACTCATGAAGGTTTATGCATATTTTAAAAACTTAAATGACTACAAAGCTATATGCAGTGGAACGAGCAAACTGTAGTAGGGAAGTTGAATGGAAAATTTAGATGTGATGGATTTAGGACGCCCTGTGCAAGATGCTAGATTGACCGAGTAGTGTTCTAGTGATTGGAGTTCTTATAGAAATTGGGCTAACAGCAGAACAAGTGAACTGGCAGTAGATGTTGAACGAACTTGGACACTGGTTTCTGATGGGAACCGTGAATAAAGACCTTTCGAAGGGGGAAGTTAACAAAAGTGGTGCGTGAGATGGATGTTGCAGCAGTTGCTGTTCTGAAAATGAGGCTCTTCCGCCAGGATTGTGTATAAAACTTTTTATCTTTCACACTACCAGTTTCAGTCACTTCCCATTCTCAAGTGTATCTGAAAACATAGCGACACCCTGCTGCAGCAATCATTTACACACAAATCATGTAGTTAATTGGACACAAGGATAATATTTACCTCTAGTGACGTATGTGGCTACATCTTCGTCATTAACATCCATTGTTATTTTTTATCTTAATCATTCTCTGTCCAGGCATGGCTATTTATGGCACATAACAAGTTTGTTTTGCCCACAATTGATTGTTAACGTCTTATTTCATGTTGTCACATGCTGTGAACACTTTGTCTTACACTAAAGATGTGGATCTATTTTCACATAGTTTTCTACGATACTTACCAATATATGACATTTGAGATTCGATATTGTATTAGATGGATTAACAACATTATATTAAATATATATGGTGCAAACAGTTTTTGTCCAGTCCATGAAATATGTTAAAAATCAAATGAAAACAGTGTATATCTCGTTTTCAGATTTTTACCTCGAACAGATCCACGAATAATGCATGGTTCCAAATTTGTGTTTCTCATATTTGTTACATACGCATAACAAAACCCAATTAGTTGTACCACTTTGAACTCCACAAATTTCATCCCCTATACTTTACTTATGCGTTTAATTTCTCGTCTCATTGCATATATTTCTGACGTCGCGAAGAATTGTCAGAGATGTTGTTGCTCAGTATGAATTTCGAATTAAGTCGTTTCTCATCGCGTTAATATAACTTTCGTTTTTCTCTGTTTTGTGTCACTCTTCGTTTCCTTTGTCATTGGTGGATCAGTTGTTTATTTTAAAAGCAGCTGTAAGTGAACCAAAAGGTACAGTTAATGAACTCTATTTTACGTTGTTGGACACACAGAGCTCGTTGATGACAATATAAACTACATTAGTTGTTGAAGTAATAATCAGCCGGTCGGAGTGGCCGAGCGGTGCTAGGCGTTACATTCTGGAACTGCGCGATCGCTACGGTCGCAGGTTCGAATCCTGTCTCGGGCCTGGATGTGTGCTGCCTTTAGGGTAGTTAGGTTTAAGTTGTTCTAAGTTCTAGGGGACTGATGAAGTTAAGTCCCATAGTGCTCAGAGCCATTTGAACCTTTTTTTTAAGTAATAATTCTTCCTCGTCCTTTGATCATATATACTCCGCTAGCCACCAAGCGCTTTGTGGCGGAGGGCACAATTCGCGCCAAAGTCATATTCCCCCCCACCTCCGTTCCACTCGTGGATCGCGCGAGGGAAAAACGTCTGTCTGAACTCCTCAGAACGATCTCTAACTTCCCTTATCTTTGAATGGTGATAATTGCGCGATTTGAAAGTTGGTGGTAATAATATATGCTCTACCTCCTCGGTGAAGATCGAATTTCGTGAGCAGCCCCTTCTGTTTAGCGCGCCGTCTATCTGCAAGTGTGTCCCACTTCAAACTTTCTATGAGATATGTAACGCTCTTGCGATGGATAAATGTGCTAGTCACGAATATTGACGCTCTTCTTTGGACCTTCTTAATCTCTTGAATCAGACCCAACTGGTAAGGCTCCCATACCACTACCATTACAGTAAGACCACTGACGCTATTCCAAGACTAAGGCTTATGTTGGTACTCTTAAGTATTTCTACGGGTGTAGTGCATTGTAGCAATCCTTACAGCGTTCAAGGCAGCAGTCATAGAGGAGATTGTGCTACGTTATTGCGTGTGACTGTGACATGTGTTTTTTACAGTGATCACATGAAGATCACTGACAGTGAAAGTAAGTTATTGTGTCGTAATTTTGGGTTTCTACTACAGATTTTATGAATCGCATGGAAATGAAACCACTGTAGCAGTATGTACTTTTGATATAATTTTTTAAATTCAAGCCTGTTTTTGTTTGTTATTTAGGACCACAATTTATTTCAGGCATTATGAATTCATGGAAGTTACAAGATCTGGGGTTGTATTCAGGAAAAATGCTAAATTGGTTTCAGATACATCGAATGAAGTGATGGATGGTTCAAAACTGTGTCAGTAATTCCTTTTAAAACAATAGATTGTTCACTTTTTTGACGATCCCTCCTTGTATTCGTTGCTTATTATGATGATAAAGGACAATTTCGTGAAAAATTTTAAAATTAATTTTTTTTATATCGTTTGGACTCAGAGGGTTGAAGTAGTCTACTATAACTGCTGGTAAACCTTTCGGGAAGAGAGGTTTTGAAGACTCAGTGGAGGAGCTCCTCTGAAGATGTCCATCGCAGTCCTGGACGAAACGTCAGGAACAGAAGAGTTTCTTGGACCACGATCTCACATCCCGAAAGCTTTACCAGCAACTATGTCACCCGGTCGTGAAAGTCTTCATTCTATAAGTCTACTGTAAGACAATAAATATTTGTGGATCATTCAACTCGACACACTTATGAATTGTTGCTGGTTGTGTCAACTCAGATATGGGACACTCATAAGCAGAGGAAAACTGCAGATTATGTAAAACTGCGTAAGAACCAATTGCGTAGGTCTCCTGGTGGATGGAAGCCGACCCCGGAATCATCTTTTATAGTTGCCGTGCAAATCATAGCTGCAGCGATACGTAACTTAATAAGCCTTTCATCGAGTCGGTCCTAGCTGCGCACACCGACACGCCCGCTCGACAGATCTGCTAACTTGTTCGGTGCCCCAGGGGCCATTCTTCGCGAAGCAGCTGGAAGCCTTCCAGCCCGCCACTGCGGTGTAAGGACACAGCGGCCGGACTTTTTGCCCCCATCGTCGGCAGCGGAGCACAGCGCCGGCGGCTCTGGATTTATTCGCCCGCAGAGAGCAAGAAGATAGCGCGAACCTACCGCGGGGGCCAAATTAAAGTCCTCGTATTAATGTATGGATATATCGCCGCCCAGCTCCACGGCCAGCCCAGCACAGTCCGGCTACGAGATTGCGGACATTTTTATGCAGATATAAATCTCGCACTCCCGAGGAAAGAATGGAGGGGTCGGCGGTCTGCAATGCATCTTCCCGCAGATTTTTTACGCGCTACGCACAGTACAGCGAGCCGCAGGGGGCTCCTGAAATCCACCAATAGAGATCGGCCGGTCGATAGAAAAGAGGGCAGAAATCGAGACGAGAGGAGCAGTGAGTGAGTTGGTTTCATGATCGTGATTGGGATGTTACACTTCCCGCACACGCATTCAATAATTTTGACCAGCTTTCCTTACTTTCAGCAAATTACTTTTGCATTTCTGACGGCGCGTTCTTATACGAGAAATAGTTTTGCTTTTCTATGTGAGATATTCCAGAAGAATAGGTCCACAAATACGTTACAAGGAAGTTGTGGCCGCGCGTTGCGTTGCAAAGTTTCACTCACATAGTGGTGAATCTTTTCCATACTCACGCTTCCTTATAAATAAGTGAAATGCAATTCTCACCAGGGAAAAGCTATAAAAAACAGCTATACAGCTCGTAACCACAAGTCGCACTAAAACTGTTTTGTCAGTGGAAAGAATAGTTAAATGAAAATATATATGTGCGTAAAATTTCACTCTGTTACGGCTAACTTACATATACAGCAGTTATTACCAAGCCTTACTCTAAGCTGTACAAAGTTTGAAAAGTGCACACGCAAACAATATTCATAATCATAACCAGTTTATGGTAATTACTAACGTCACTTCCCAGTATGTTTACAAACGGATTGTTTCTTTCAGAATACCTCTCTCAAATGTTACTGTAATCAGTCTCAAGTAAGAAAATGTTCACGTTCATGAGTAAGCAACAAGTCACGCGGAATTTAATTATTTAAAATATTATCAAACTTTGTAAATTTCCCACCGTGCGTTAAATCTCAACTCTCTCCCACACTTTACGGCACTTCTCAAACATTTTGATATCGAACTATCACAATATTAATAATTTTCATCGGAACACATATCAGTATGCGATTCACGCCACGACTCTATTCAAAATAAGCTTTTAGTTCCTCAAAAAAGGCGCTGATATGTTATTTTTGATTGTCAGAGAAACATCACATCCAATCAGAAAGCAGCATCAAACCCTCTCAGTCCCGCAAATATATGCACAAGCAATCACACTTGCTCACAGTAAATTACCACAAATAAATTTCGAAAACCACAGATATAAAATTAATTCTCTCTTAACAAAACTACTTTTGCCGAAATCGCAATCTCATTTCCCCCAGTACCATAAACTGACGAAATGGTTTGTAACAAATTCGCCGGTAACAATGACTAGCACACAAGACATTCTCGAAGATTCCTGGCGGTACCAGTTACTTTAATGTATAGTATGAAAACTTTACATGAAACGTTATTTCACATTCACACCTTTACTCACTCGCACAACTAAGCACAATTATAGTAGTAATTAATAAACAATTAGAAAATTGAACAAACAGGACTGGATATAAAAATGACAATATTTTGGCTCCACCTCAAACAGTGTCCGGCAACTAGCGACCTCTACCAGACCGCAAAGAAACTACATATACACCGGTATCTGACGTAACCTGTCCTGCCCGTGACGAAAACTGCACGTCTGTCCACTGCCGCAGCGATCTCAATACGCACGATGTAAGGCGCTACGCGTCAAAGCCCTTGCATAAAAAAATACTGTTCGGTAAATACATTGCTCTCCAAAACTTAAGAACGAGACAGACGAAGTGACATAACATATTAAGTACTCAGTGGAAATGAATATACCCGGCCGGAGTGGCCGTGCTGTTCTAGGCGCTACAGTCTGGAACCGAGCGACCGCTACTGTCGCAGGTTCGAATCCTGCCCCGGACACGGATGTGTGTGATGTCCTTAGGTTAGTTAGGTTTAATTAGTTCTAAGTTATAGGCGACTGATGGCCTCAGAAGTTAAGTCGCATAGTGCTCAGAGCCATTTCGAAATGAATATAAGTGAAGTAGCGTGTTTCCAGAGGGCTCTCAACCGTACACAGAAAGTTAGACAAGGCGTGAGGTCAGCGTGACTGTAGCACCATATGGAACTGGTTCGACAACACGAGTCGGCTGAAGTAACAGAAAGAGACAGTGTGTGTCAATCAGTGAGCAGTTACGGCGCTCTCTGGTGGTGTTCCTCATAACGTGATGGCCGGGAGTCTAAGTCTGGATGACATCACATGGGGAAAAGTCATCGTAAAATTGGAGGATGGACGAAATGTGGCGAGTCTAGCCCAGGAGTGTACTATTGCTCACAGCATTGTTTCACGTTTGTGGGGAGCTTCCCGAGCCCCAGATGCTGCTGACCGAAGGCGAGAAGGTGGTCATCCAAAGTCGGCTGCAGCAGCAAATGACGCCTAAATTATGCAACTGGCAGGAAGGATACAGCATCAAACAGGACCGCGAGGCACACAGCCTCACGCTCCACAGTGGAACGTTCTATTCCGTTGACCCCGCACAGCCACGGCTCTGATTGCGGTGGTGGTAACTGGGTCAATGAGAAACGGATCGCCTGATCCGTTAAGGCAGATTCGTGCGGTGAGAGGTGGGAACAGCTAATGTGCACAGTAATATAGTCGAACATGAGCGTTTTTGTGGTCCTGGTGTTATAGTGTGGGGAGCCATAATGTTTCGTAGGCGTACTGACCTCCAAATTTTTGAACTCAGTGCTCTCACCGGCTTACGTTATTATGAAACTCTACTACTTCGTCCGATGAGTCTTTTCATGAGTGCATTCGGGCTTTGCTTCACTTTGGTGGAGAACAAACACTCGTCAGCATCAGACAGCGCAGTTCGAGCACCTCTTGGAACAAGAGGGTATTCGGTGAATGGCTGATCTGCCTGTTCCCCCTAAAAATGGTTCCAGTGTCTCTGAGCACTATGGGACTTAACATCTGAGGTCATCAGTCCCCTAGAACTTAGAACTACTTAAACTTAACTAACCTAAGGGCATCACACACATCCATACCCGAGGCAGGATTTTAACCTGCGACCTTAGCAGTCGCGCGGTTCCGCGCCTAGAACCGCTCGGCCACCGCGGCCGCCGGTTCCCCCTACTTAAATCCCATCGATCATGTGTGGGATGCATTGGAGGGACGTACTGCGGCATGGCCACATGCACTAACAGTCATCCAGTATTTGTGAAGGGCGTTGGTGGTGGAAAGGAACGCTCTGCTACTAGTTCTTCTTACCAACCTTGTGGGCAGCATTTGGCCACGTAGCAGAGCGATCATTGCTGTCCTCAGTGATCATACATCGTGCTAATGACCGTATCAAACATTTTCTAATGTCCTGGACACCCTCATAAATGGCGGTACTTCAGCGTAACTGTTGTCTCTGCATAAAAGTGTCATTTCTGTTCATCTCACTGCGTATTTCTTCCAGTTACATTCTGCACCATACAGGAGAAGTTCTTTCTATGTATGGTCCTAGTTTCATACAGCTACGCTACTTGGTAGTAACACACCATACTGAAGTTAGTTTCGTCCTTAGCTTTTTCACATCAGTGTAGTTTCAGTCTACAACGAGGTGACAAATGTCACGACATACCTCCTAATATCGTGTCGGACCTCCTTTGTGCAGCGTAAGGCAGCAACTCGACATGACATGGACGCGGCATATCGTTCGGATTCCCCCGCAGAAATACTGAGCAGTTCGTAATTGTGGAAGTGTCGCCAGTGCATGATTTTGTGCACGAACTCATCTCTCGATTATGTCTCAAGGGACTCAGTACGACGATCTACGTAGCCAGATCATTCCCTCGAATTACCCAGAATGTTAATCAAACCAATCACGAACAACTGCCCGTAGACAATTCCATCATTGTCACCTCGTAGAATCACCTCGTAGAATCGGGTGTATTGCCGGTGGCCCGCGTCTTCCCAAGACGATATTTCGACGTCGTAACTAGGCGACTTCATCAGATGTTCCCTGAGACTGGTTGACTAGCTGACCTTGCCCCATATTTATGCCTGGGCGGTGTGTGGCGCTCCCTATGCCGTCCGCGCCTACTGTGGCCACTTCTGTCGGTGGTATCAGTCTCTAGGCACTCCATCTTCGGTCCGCGCCCGTTGCGGCTCTCTTCTGAGGTAGCGGGCATCCCAAGGTGTTCCGTATTGTGTCCGCGCCCGATAGGTGCGATCCTAGCACTATCATGGCTCTGTTGAAGTTCCTTACGTTGTCCGCGACCGCGGCGAGTTTCTCTCGTGGCCAAGCCAATCTGCTGGCCTTCTAAACCCGGTATGCACCTGTGAGATGGGCTTCCTGCGGCATCGGGTTGCTGTTGGAGGTGCATATTATGATGGCCATCCTCCAAGGAGCTTGCAGCCGCCTGGTATAACGTATGCCGTTCTCTTCCGTTACTTACGCTCTTGGACGTCTGTAGTTCATTCCTGGAGGAGGGAAGTTTCTTCCCTTGTTCCTGTAGTAGTTCCAAATCATCCTTGACAGTTCCTATATCTGCCAAGATCAGCAGAATCTTGAAGAAACACAATATCAAGGGCGTGTTCTGCCCACCTAACAAGATAAAGACGCTCCTTGGAACTGTCAACGATTATTTGGGGTTAACCGTATACCCTGTGAGTGTAGGATTTCTTACATCTGTCAAACTATCAGAACTGTTGAAATAAGATGTTAGAGACATACCAGGCTACGACACGTAACTAAACATTGCCTGGACCTTGAGCACAACATAGATCATGACAAAACCAGGATCCTGGCTCAGACCCCGAGATTCTGGGCTAGTGTCATTAATGAATCGATTGAAATCAAGATGGCGGAGAACTTGATCAACCGGGAAGCAGATATCAGCTTAGTACTGCGTGGAATCCTGCTTTGGATATACTACAGAAACAACGGAAGAACGTTCCCTCCTCCAGAAATGAACTACAGACGTCCAAGTGCGTAAGTAACGGAAGAGAACGGCATACACTATACCAGGAGGCAGCAAGCTCCTTGGAGGATGGCCATCATAATATGCACCTCCAACAGCAACCCGATGCCGCAGGGAGCGCACCGTACAGGCGCATACCGGGTTCAGAAGTCCAGGAGAATAGCTCGGCCACAAGAGAAACCTCGGTCGCGGACAGCATAAGGAACTTCAAAAGAGCCATGATAGTGCCAGGATCGCGACTATCCGGCTCGGACCCAATACGGAACGCCTTGGGATGTCTCCTATATCAGAAGAGAGCCGCAACGGGCGCGGACCGAAGGTGAAGCGCCTAGGGACTGATACCACCGCCAGAAGTGGCCACAGTGGGCGCGGACGGCGTAGGGAGCGCCACACACCGCCCAGGCATAGATATGGGGCAAGGTCAGCTCGTCAACCAGTCTCAGAGAACATCTGATGAAGACGCCGAGTTACGACGTCGAAATATCGTGTTGGGAAGACGCGGGCCACTGGCAATACACCCGATTCTACGAGATCACAACTTATCGCCGGGAAAGTCTTAGAAATTATAATTCCATCGTTGGTTGCGAACATGAAATCCATGAATGACTGTAAATAGTCTGCAAGCAGCGAGACATAACCATGTTCAATCAATCAACTGTTAGGTTGTACCAGAGAACCCAGTCCATTCCGTGTAAACACAGCCCAGACCATTATGGAGACACCACAAGCTTGCACAGTACCTTGTTGACAACCTGGGTGCATTCGTTGAACCTGCGCCACACCTGAAGCTCACTGTCAGTTCTTACCAACTTAAGTCGAGACCCACTTGACCAGACCACTGTTCTCCAGCCGTCTAGGGTCCAACCGATATGATGACGAGCCCAGCAGAGACGCTGCAGGTAATGTCGTCCTGTTAGCAAAGGCACTTGCTTCGGTCGTATGCTGTCATAGGTCATTAAAGCCAAATTTTGCCGCAGTGTCCTAACGTTCGTCGTACGTCCCACATTGATTTCTGCGTTATTTCACGCAGAGCCACTGATTTGTCAGCACTGAAAACTCTACACAAACAACGATACTAATGGTCGTTAAGTGAAGCTCCTCAACCACCGCGTTATTATTCGTAAGAGGTAATGCTGAAATGTTTTATTCTCGGCACGCTCTTGACACTGTAGATCTCGGAATACTGAATTCCTTAACTACTTCCGAAGTGAATGTCTCATGCATCCAGTTCCAACTACCATTGTGCGTTCAAAATCTGTTGATTCCCGTTGCGAGGCCATAACCACGTCGGAAACCGTTTCTCATTAATCATCTGAGTACAAATAACAGCTCTACCAATGCATTACCATCTTATACCTTGTTTATGTGATATTGCCGCCATCTGTGTAGTGCAAATCGCTATCCCAGGCTTTTACCTCAGTGTACCGTAGCAGATCATTCTAGGTATAGTCCTTGTTTCATGGAGCTATGCTACTCATCAGTGAGACATTATGCGAAAACACTTTCGTCCTTAAAGTTTGCACATCAGTGTAGTTTCAATCTACATCTGCAAATAAGTTTTGCAAGCCACTGTGCGAGGAACAGTAAAAGAATACTGTACAACGCCGCAAGAGGTATTGTCCTGCCCATTTCCGATTTATCAGTGGGTGGCAACATTTTGTTTTTGTCCCTCTAGCACCATGCTACAGTGCTATGGACAGGTAGCTTCAATGCATACTACACACATCAAAGAAACTTTTGCGTCACCTCAGTTTCGAAAGTTTCGGAACGTGTACAGAAAAATTAGAATAGAGATCAACATAAACATCATTCTTGCCCTCTTTATTGCTCATGAAAACAAAACATTGCATGTTCTACCACCATACAGCGCGACATACAGAGGTGGTAGTCCAGATTGCTATACACACCGGTACCTCTAATACCCATTAGTACGTCCTCTTGCATTGATGCGTGCCTATCACGTCGTGTCATACTATCCACAAGTTCATCAATACACTCTTGATCCAGACTGTACTACTCCCCTGCGGAGATACGATGTAGATCCCTCAGATTGGTTGCTGGATCACGTCGCCCATAAAAAGACCTTTTCAATCTATGCCAGGCATGTTCTATAGGGTTCATCTCTGGAGAACATGCTGGCCACTCTAGTCGAGCGATGTCGTTATTCTGAAGGAAGTCATTCACAAGATGTGGACGATGGGGGTGCGATTTGTCGACCAATATGCTGCCGATATGGTAGCACTCTCAGTTGAAGGATGGCATTCACGTATCGTACAGCCGTTACGGTGTCTTCCATAACCACCAGCGGCGTACGTCGGCCCCACATAATGCCACCCCAAAACAGCAGGGAACCTCCACCTTGCTGCACTCGCTGTACAGTGTGTCTAATGCATTGAGCCTGACCGGGTTGCCTCCAAACACGTCTCCGACGATTGTCTGGTTGAAGGCATATGCGACACTTATCGGTGAAGAGAACGTGATACCAATCCTGAGCAGTCCATTCGGCAAGTTTTTGGGCCCATCTGTACCGCGCTGCATGGTGTCGTGGTTGCAAGGATGGACCTCGCCATGGACGTCGGGAGTGAAGTTGCGCAACATGTAGCCTATTGCGCACAGTTTGAGATGTAACACGACGGCCTGTGGCTGCTTGAAAAGCATTTTTCAAGATGGTGGTGTTTCTGTCAGAGTTCCTCCGAGCCATAATCCGTAGGTAGCAGTCATCCACTGAACTAGTAGCCCTTGGACGGCCTGGGCGAGGCATGTCATCGACGGTTCCTTTCTCTCGCTATCCCCTCCATGTCCGAATAACATCGGTTTGGTTCACTCCAAGATGCTCTTGTTGACAGCCCTTCCTGGCACAAAGTAACAATGCGGACACGATCGAACCACGGTATTGAACGTCTAGGTATGATTGAACTACAGACAACACGAGCCGTGTACCTCCTTCTTGGTGGAATGGCTGGAACTGATCAGCTCTCAGACACCCTCCGTCTAATAGGCGCTGCTCATGCATGGTTATTTACATCTTCGGGTGGGTTTAGTGGCATCTCTGAACAGTCAAAGGGACTGTATCTGTGATGCGATATCCACAGTCAACGTCTATCTTTAGGAGTTCTGGGAACCGGGTTGATTCAAAACTTCTTTTAATGTACGTAGTATAGTAGGCACGAATATGTACACAAAAAATGTAATAACGTAGTTCAATTTTTTGAGATTGTAATAAAAACTTTCATGATCGCTTTAACCAGTACATCACCAATTTGATCATCCCCTGCATTCTGAAACATTCTGATTATACAGGGTGAGTTACCTAACGTTACCTCACCCCTCATGGTAATGTGCATGTACGTCAGTGAAAAAGACCAATAAAAAGGTGTTAGTATGTGGACGTAATGTGCTGTTCCAGTCTCTTCTGTACCTTAGGTCCATCACAGTTCCCTTTGGATCCCTACGTAATGCGGTGCTCTCCGATACACACGATCGAACAGCGGAGGAGTTGTACTCAAGCGTCAACTTTAGGTTACAATATCACCGGATTTAATTTCATTTTACAATGCAACAAACGGCACTGATTACGTATTTGTTTATATATTCAGATATCCTAACAAAACTAACGTGGTTCCATTTTAAAAAAACGTAGGTTTGTGTTAAAAAACATACTTTGTGCATTTTTTTATGGTTTGTATTAGCCAATTACACTAGACCCTTTCCTCACGTTCGGTCTATGGAATCGATTCGTCAGTATTTGATGTGGTTTACGAAATATATCCAGTGGTAATGTTAGGTGACTCACCCTGTATATTACGAAGTCAGCTGCCTTAAGCTTTACACTGCAGTCATAACATTTTGTCTTATGTTTCTGTAACGCTGAGAACAAGTAATCTTTGAAAAACGAAACAACAGTGTGTACTATTAATCTATCGTCATGGCAAATATGTAAGTTCACCCTCAGGACTAAGGTTAACAGTACGATAACATTAGAAGAGCAGCATCCTGAAAAACCTTCTGCAGTACATGGTACATTTTACGATACGATTCTTTCAGATGGCGAGAAAAGTTTTATTGAATCTGACTCCGACCGTGGAAGCCATAAAAATCTCACACAAACTTAGCCCCAGTTTTCTGCGAATTTCACTTTTAAAATAAATTCCAGCTAATTTCCAGGAATTCTTGCTGTAGGTAGTTTAATTAAAATTTCAGTAGCGTGCAGATGTGAAAATTGGAGCAACTTTGAATTACGCCTGTTAGAATGAAAAGTCGGCAGAGTCGGAAATTTGAGGAGACGTACGGCCTAAAAGTAGTAGTTAATGCGGGACAGGATTTCTGACACTACTCGACTGTACATTAATACCAGGAAAAAATGACTGAGTCGATGAGCTGAGTGGCTGAATACGCAAGCGCTGAAGCAGCGGCATCAGTGATGGGAATCTGAAGCTGTTCGCAACCATAAGGTCGTATCGAACATTGCAGTGCCTTACTAGCTATGGGCGTACTGGAAATGTTAATCACAGATATGACTCTCCTAGACAGTTACATTGGGACTTTTGGGGACTTACAATGTAATATGGACTCCATACTACTGAGCAACTTTCAACTTTTCAGATTCATGAATCATTGGGAGAGGTGAAACAACCGGTAAGTGTCGGATAAAGGCTTACTCACGCATTTTTAAGCCGTGTCAGGATAATTAAGGACACTGTAAATTCCCTTATTACACAGGTATTAAGAAGCTTCTCAAGAAACAGTGCGTGTATTAATGTAGGTACAAACCAAAGCTGGTAGGCTAATGTTAACTGAATCGCTCTCGGCCACTAGACACGCTTTGTATGAAGCATTCAGTAACTAGCATAGCAAAATATTTTTCGAGTTTTCTTGTGCCAGTCTCCTCACCTCAGAGTACCACATGAACCCTACATCCTCAACTGTATATTGCTTGTAATCCAATCACTGTCTTCGTCTACAGTTTTGACCCTTTTCAGTTCCCTCTAGTACCATGGTAAAAATTCTCTTATGTCTTATCGTCCTGTCCATTCTTCTTGACAATATCTAGTACCATGGTAAAAATTCTCTTATGTCTTATCATATGTCTTATCGTCCTGTCCATTCTTCTTGACAATATTTTCCATATCTTCCTTTCTTCTCCAATTCTGGAGAGAACTTCCTCGTTCCATACCTTATCAGTCTACCTACTTTTCAACATTTTTATGTAGCACCGTATCTCGTACACTTCCATTCTTTTCTGTTTCATTGTCCCCACAGTGCGTGACTCACTACTATACAATTATGTGCTTCACTATACTTTCTCAGAAATTTCTTCGTTAAATTTAGACCTATATTTGATACTAGAAAACTTATTTTGGCCAAGAAAGCCCTCTTTACCTGCGCTAGGCTGCTTTTTATGTGCCCCTTGCTTAGTCCGTAATGGGTTATTTTGCTATAAAGTAGCGGAGCTCCTGAACTTCATATGGTTTGTCAACACCATATTTGATCCAGGAAGAGATTTTCACTCTGCAGCGGAGTGTGCGCTGATATGAAACTTCCTGGCAGATTAAAACTGTGTGCCCGACCGAGACTCGAACTCGGGACCTTTGCCTTTCGCGGGCAAAGGCAAAGGTCCCGAGTTCGCGTCTCGGTCGGGCACACAGTTTTAATCTGCCAGGAAGTTTCACCATATTTTATGATAAGGTTCTTTGATTTTGCGTTGATTGACTGTTCCATGGGCTCTTGGCTGAATATTTTATACATTCTGAACGAAACATACCAAAACTGGTACAGTATTCTACAATATTTATTATTTGTTGCACGAACGGGTTCATCAGGTATAAAGATAAGTGTGTGGTGCAGCGAAATTATGTAGGATCAAAGATTTTAAAGTAGTGCATCTAGACAGTATTTACATTTCTAAAAATGAAAATGTTAATGTTAGAACGTTTCTTCAGTCTTGCTTCCATTATAAAGCGCAACATCAGGCTTTGTCTTTGTTGAAGCCACATTGGTCGTCATCTAAAATTTCCTCACCATTCTTCTTTACCTTACTCTTGTTGGTTACTTGCATGCCTGAGCTGTATTGCTGATTGTGCGATAGATCTCGCCCTCACCTGCTCTTGATATCTGAGGAATTGAATGAATGATATACTTTCACGAAAGTCTGATGGTATTTCGCCAGTCTCATAGAATCTTCACGCCAATATGAATACTACTTCGGATGGCACTTTCCCTAAAATTCTGTTCTCGTATTTAGATTATAGTGGCACAAAAATGAATTCCACACACTTGAGGAGCACAAAGGTATCGAAAGGAGAAGTAGGAAAACAAAAGATGCAATAATGAAATACGACCTCAGACGTTTTTTCATAAAATTAAATGTAGAAAAGTTGCATTGCTAAGATGTGTGACCTAGTCATCACTACAAGGCGCTAAAATGCGCCAGAGACCGATGCATTCCCTATCATGTTCTATGCACAATTTTCGAGTGAATTAGCTCTTGGCCGGAAGTTACTAGAGATCCGTTGGCAGGAAAGGAGCACGAGTGACTCGCGTCTACAAAAGGAACTGACACCCATAACTATCGTCCCACATCAGATACATTGTAGATAAACTTTTCTTCATGGAAATCATGGTGGGCTCAAAAAACATAGAAGATATGAGAAACGTGTTCTTCACACATTACGTGCACATCACTAGAAATAATGGAAACGTTGATTAGAAGTTACTAGATTCGAAAATTTCTGATTCAGTGAAAAATTAAATAAAATGCGTTCTTATGAGATCTCTAATTATCTTCCTGATTGTTTTGAAGCTTTGCTAACACATCAGAATGCAACACGAATCCTGGATGGAGCGCTATCTGCAGAGACTGAAGTTACCTCTGACGTATCCTAGGGAAGTGCAACAGGTCTCATTATTGACTTGGAGAGTATTTTTACGCAAAATTTATTGTTTTCGCAGAAGATGCAGCTGTGAGGGAACCCGGTTTGGTAAAATCTGCAGTAATCAGTTGTGCCTCGAAAAATACGTGGTGAGGGAAAGTAAAGAGTGATTTTGAAAAGCGCAGGAATTGTGCATAGCTGATGTAAGTAGGAATGCAGTCGCCCATGTTCCTTACACGTTAGCATACAATAGTAATAGAGCAATGGGTAAAACATCATGGTTTTCGCTCCCATAGTCAAATGAAATGGATTCGGATTCTGACCGCTGTCTGTGTGATAAAAAATTAGATTAAGAACTTGAAGAGACTTCGTCAACGACAATAAAGAACATCGAGCGTGTGAGGTTTTCAGTGTAAAGAAACCCGGGACCCTAAGCTAGCCACTATAACACTACATTTGGAATCTATAATAGAACGGTGAGACTGATTTCACATGTCAATCTACACTATCATGCTAACAAGATCTGAGCTGTTCAGGCTCTTACAGGTACAGATTACCTGAGTCTATTGGTTCCGTGACAAATGTCGAACTTAATTAATAAAGACGAACATACTGCAAAAAGTTTGTGGATTAGTGACGAGGAGAATTTCCATTTGTCGCGTTCCGTCAATAAGCAAAACATTAAGTTTTGGAGTGACGTGAATCCTAGACAGCAGCATCAGCAACCTCCCATTCCACAGAAGTTATTGTGACTGGTTTGATGCGACCTACAACTAATTCCTCTCCATGCTAATTTCTTTATATCAGAGTAACTACTGTAATCTAAATCCTCAATTATTTGTTCGATGTATTGCAATCTCTATCTTCTTCTACAATTTTTACCCTTCACTGTTCGCTCCATTACTATGGAAAATATTCTCTCGTAACAGATGTCCCATCATCCTGTCCTTTCTTCTAGTCAATGTTTTCCGTATACTTCTTTCATCGTCGATTCTTCGGAGAACCTCATCCTTCCTTACCTTATCAGTCCAACTAATTTTCAATATTCGTCTGTAGTACCATATCTCAATTGCTTCGATTCTCTTCTGTCCCGGTTTTCCCACCGTCCGTGTTTCACTACCATTCAATGCCGTGTTCCAAACTTATATTCTCACAAATTTCTTCCTTAAATTAAGGCCTATATTTGATACTTGTAAACGAGGATTGTCCTTTTTGCCAATGCTACTCTGCTTTTTATTTCCGCCTTGCTCTATCCAACATGGGTTTATTTTGCTAACTAGGCAGCAGAATTCCTTAACTTCGTCTACTTTGTGATTCACTATCCATATGTTGAGTTTCTCGCTGTTCTGATTTCTGTTAATTCTCAATATATTCCTCTGTCTTCTATTTACTTTCAATCTAAATTATGACTCATTAGACCATTCCAATCAATAGTTCTGTAGCTCTTCCTCACTTTCACTGAGGATAGGAATGTCACCAACGACTCTTCTTATTCATATCCTATCACCTCGAATTTTAATCCCACTCATGAACCTATCTTTTGATTCTACTATGTATAGATTAAACAATGGGGACGAAAGACTTACATCCATTTTAATCCGCCACTTCCTTCTAGATCTTCCAGTCTTACTCTTCTCTCCTTGTTCTTGTCCATACTGTGTATTACCCCTCTTTTCCCAGAGGTTTCCCTAATTTTCCTCAGAATTTGGAAAATCTTGCACCAGTTTACATTGTAGAGTGCTTTTACAGATCGCTATATTCTATTAATGTGTTTTCATTTTTCTTCAGTTTTGCGTCGATTTTGAACCGCACCGTCAGAATTGCCTATTTGGTGCCTTACCTTTCCTAAAGCACAATTAATTGTCTTCTAACAGCTCCTCAATTTTCTTTTTCATTCTTTTGTATGTTATTGCTTTCAGAAACTTGGATGCGTGATCTGTTAAGCTGATTGTGCGGTTGCATGGCATTTGGAGGCTCTTGGTATCTTCGGAATTGTGAATATGATGTTCCTCCAAAAGTGTGGTGGTATATTGCCAGTCTTACACATTTTACACACCAATTTGAATAGTCTTTTTGATGCCACTTCCACCAATTATTTCACAAAATTACGATGGGATGTTATGTATTCTTCGTGCCCCATTTTATCTCAAGTCGTTCAGATCTCTTTTAAATTTTGATTCTAGTACCGGATGCCCTATCTCTTCTCTGTCGACTCCTGTTTTTTCTTCCATCTCGTTATCAGACAAGTCCTTCCCCTAACACAGGCTTTCAAGGTTCTTCCATCTATCCGCTCTCTCCTTTGTATTTGTCAGTGGAATTCTTTTTGCCATCTTAATGTTACAGTCATTGATTTTAATTTCAGAGCAAGTTGTTTCCACTTTTATATATGCTGAGTCAAACCTTTCGACAGTAATTTCTTTTTCGATTTCTTCATATTTTTCATGCAGCCATTTCGCCTCACTTTCCTTTCACTTCCTATTTATTTCGTTCCTAAGTGACCTGTATTTCTGTATTCCTGAATTTCCTTGAACATTTAGGTACTCCCTTCTTTCATCGATCTGCCGAACTATTTCTTGTGTTCTCATGGTTTCTTCGCAGTTACTTTCCTTGTACACATGTTTTTCTTTCCATCTTCTGTGATTGCCCTTTTTTGAGATGTCCGTTCCTCTTCTACTGAACTGCCTTCTGAGCTGTTCCTTATCGCAGCATCTGTAACCATAGACAATTCAAGCGTATCTCTTCATTCCTCAGTAGTTCCGTATCCCACTTCTTTGCGTATTGATTCTTCCTTACTGATCTCTTGAGCTTCAGCCTACTTTTCATCACTACTACATCGTGATCTGAGTCTGTATCTGCTCTTGGGTAAGCCTTACAACCAAGTAACTGAAATCCTCCGTTATTCCCGTCCTTTTCTAAGTACATTTCCTCCTCTTGTGATTCCTGAACAGATTATTCGCTATTACTAACTTATACACTCCTGGAAATTGAAATAAGAACACCGTGAATTCATTGTCCCAGGAAGGGGAAACCTTATTGACACATTCCTGGGGTCAGATACATCACATGATCACACTGACAGAACCACAGACACATAGACACAGGCAACAGAGCATGCACAATGTCGGCACTAGTACAGTGTATATCCACCTTTCGCAGCAATGCAGGCTGCTATTCTCCCATAGAGACGATCGTAGAGATGCTGGATGTAGTCCTGTGGAACGGCTTGCCATGCCATTTCCACCTGGCGCCTCAGTTGGACCAGCGTTCGTGCTGGACGTGCAGACCGCGTAAGACGACGTTTCATCCAGTCCCAAACATGCTCAATGGGGGACAGATCCGGAGATCTTGCTGGTCAGGGTAGTTGACTTACACCTTCTAGAGCACGTTGGGTGGCCCGGGATACATGCGGACGTGCATTGTCCTGTTGGAACAGCAAGTTCCCTTGCCGGTCTAGGAATGGTAGAACGATGGGTTCGATGACGGTTTGGATGTACCGAGCACTATTCAGTGTACCCTCGACGATCACCAGAGGTGTACGGCCAGTGTAGGAGATCGCTCCCCACACCATGATGCCGGATGTTGGCCCTGTGTGCCTCGGTCGTATGCAGTCCTGATTGTGGCGCTCACCTGCACGGCGCCAAACACGCATACGACCATCATTGGCACCAAGGCAGAAGCGACTCTCATCGCTGAAGACGACACGTCTCCATTCGTCCCTCCATTCACGCCTGTTGCGACACCACTGGAGGTGGGCTGCACGATGTTGGGGCGTGAGCGGAAGACGGCCTAACGGTGTGCGGGACCGTAGCCCAGCTTCATGGAGACGACTGCGAATGGTCCTCGCCGATACCCCAAGAGCAACAGTGTCCCTAATTTGCTGGGAAGTGGCGGTGCGGTTCCCTACGGCACTGCGTAGGATCCTACGGTCTTGGAGTGCATCCGTGCGTCGCTGCGGTCCGGTCCCAGGTCGACGGGCACGTGCACCTTCCGCCGACCACTGGCGACAACATGGATGTACTGTGGAGACCTCACGCCCCACGTGTTGAGCAATTCGGCGGTACGTCCACCCGGCCTCCCGCATGCCCACTATACGCCCTCGCTCAAAGTCCGTCAACTGCACTTACGGTTCACGTCCACGCTGTCGCGGCATGCTACCAGTGTTAAAGACTGCGATGGAGCTCCGTATGCCACGGCAAACTGGCTGACACTGACGGCGGCGGTGCACAAATGCTGCGCAGCTAGCGCCATTCGACGGCCAACACCACGGTTCCTGGTGTGTCCGCTGTGTTGTGCGTGTGATCATTGCTTGTACAGCCCTCTCGCAGTGTCCGGAGCAAGTATGGTGGTCTGACACACCGGTGTCAATGTGTTCTTTTTTCCATTTCCAGGAGTATATATATATATATATATATATATATATATATATATATATATATATATATATATATATATATATATAATCTCAGTTTATCTTTCTCTTCTCTCGTTCCTACTGCCAAGCCCATATTCTCTCATAACTTTTTATTTCTCTCCCTCCCACACAGCAGCATTCCAATCCCCTAAGGCTATTAAAATTTCATCTCCCTATACATACTGAATTAACCGTTCAATATCCCCATATATTTTCTTTATATCTTCATCCTCTACTTGCTACGTCGGCATGTATACTACAACTATTGTCCTCGGTGTTGTTTCCTTTCTATTCTCACAAGGACAGCCCTATCACTGAAATGTTCACAGCAACTCACTCTCTGTCCTACCATCCTATTCATAACGGAGCTTACTACCGTTATACCAACTTTTATTCTCACAGAGTTCATACTGCTGTACTTTTTTCAACATTATCTGGGCAGCGTTGACAAAGTGACTCACAAGATAAGAAAATTTTGTTTAGTCCTTTAACGTCCTCTGTGTGAAGAAATCGAACATACTGTTTTTCAACAAGACGTTGCAATCTCCCACAGTACGCCAGTAAGCAAGAACTTTGTTAATGCTTTATTTCCAGATCACCTGATCTCTGGAAATGGGCATACCGCATGTCCCTCCCACAATCTGTACTTCACCATGTGAACACCTAAAGAGTAAAGTGTACTAGGATTATCCACCACGAATCGTTGAATCAGCACTGAAAGAACCGATCCAACAGGAGATGATTAGGATCTCGCTGGAACGCTGTTGAATTTGATGAATAAGTTCAAGTCTCTCCTGGAAGAATGTCTACATATAAATGGACGTTATCTTACTGTAGCAAATTTTAAAACTTACTTTTTTAAATGCTTTTTAATGTAATTTAAGGTGGGAAAAGTACAATTTACATAAAATTACTGGAATTTTTTACAGCCTTTTCAGATTGGCATTTTGCTCTGCCTCACCTTGACCTTACGCTGGTAACTAGGTCTTAATATACAGAAATTCAAAGCTGCAGACTTCACGACATGTAAGCGAGTGGTACCTCTTGGCTACAGAATCAGTCGTCTTACAGAATTATTCGTGAGGCTCAGTTGTAGCATATAAGTATGTGATAAACTGATATTCAGTGGATGAACACTGGTATAGTGAACAGTCTCCTTTCCAAGTGGGAGTGGCAGTGTGAACATGTTGGGGATTTACTCTCATATGGCGCTTAGGATGTAATTTAGATTATGAAACTTCAAGATAGTACTGTAAATTAGCTGTACTAATGAATAGAGAAAGAAATCGAAAAACCACTTTTTGCTTAGTTTCATACACGTTTACCCTTAAAGATATGTAAAATTACATAATACATAGAAGAAATGAGACCCCAAGCAATTACAAGATTACTGGTGAACATTTTGAGCAAGTCACAGTTTGCATGCACGTATTTACTGATAGTGCCAAGAGGAGATGTGAGATGGCACAGTTCCGTAAAATCTATGTTAAGGAAGGACAATGGGAGGCTTATATTTGGTAGAATAGTTTTGGAGAAGTCCAGTGAATCTGTAAGGCAAATCGCATATAGAAGCTACTGCGACTGGTTCTAGAGTACTGGTCCACTGTCAGGAGTTCTTATCAAGAAGGTTTGACAGACATTGAAGAAATTCAAAGATGCACTGCTACGACTGTAAACGGGACAGTATAGCACTCATGGAACTGTATCAGAAATGCAGTTTGATCCTCAAATGGTAATCTTCGGGACAAAGACGATATAAATCAGATGAATTCGCAATGGCGAATAATGACTACCATGAGCTGTAGAATGGAATGACGACTATGAAAATTTGTGCTGACCGGCACTCGAACCCGAATTTCCCGCTTATTGTGAGCGGTCGCCTTACCATTTGGCTATCCGTGCAAGACTCATGGCCAGGCCCAAACTTACATATGTCGTTAACCACACATCTGCCAATCTGCCATCTATACTCGCACATCCGCTATGTGTATTCCCATACAGATACTATTTATCTACCGATGCCGGATATGCGACTTTCAAACAAAACACCTAATCTGTGCGGGAATAAACATAATGAATGTGCGATTATAGATCGTTGACGTGTCATTGACGACATATGGAAGTTTGGGTTTGGCCGTGAGTGGTGCACGGATAGCCTAATGGTAAGGCAAACGCTCGCGATGAGCGGAAAATCCGGGTTCGAGTCCCAATACGGCACAGATTTCCATTGTCGTCATTCTATTCTACATCTGACGGTAGTCATTACTCGCAAATTCGAATTCATCTCATGTGTTTCATAACGCTGTGGTCGCCACAGTGCATTGTCATCAGAATAATACAGGCACTGCAATATCGTAAAGACGATATAGTCCCCTCGAGTATCCTATACGGTAAATATAAAAATATATAAAGTTATACTACCACCATTGTAATGATACTACCACCATTGTACGCTCACCGGGCTAAATATTGAACTCCTTATGAAATGGTTCAAATGGCTCTGAGCACTATGGGACTTAATTGCTGTGGTCATCAGTCCCCTAGAACTTAGAACTACTTAAACCTAACTAACCTAAAGACATAACACATATCCATGCCCATGGCAGGATTCGAACCGGCGACCATAGCGGTCGCGCGGTTGCAGACTGTAGCACCTAGAACCGCTCGGCAACTCCTGCCGGCGAACTCCTTATCAGAAGAGCACACTAGCTTCCATGCACTCATATGACAGCACACCGCTGACGTAATTCATGACAGTGAAGTGCTGTGTACGTCACACTCTGTTGTATGGAATCAGTGCAGAGAGGTGCGTTGACGTATGGTAAACGTGACAGAACGGCAGGAAGTAGCCGTCCTGTATGCAGGTGCACGTGGCAACGTAGTGACTAATTTCCACTGTTTGTTGATGAATCAACACGGACTGTACACTGTATCCACAAGGAACAGTGTACACCTTGTCAATAACAGTTGCTTTGCAACTCGGGAGGAAATGCTGAATATAGGTCCATGTCAACTCGTTTCCTAGCGAACGGTGCGAAAGTAGCTCCCACCGTGTTCTAATAGCATCTTCGCCTCGGCAGCCGTAGCGGTGGTCACGCGGTGTTTCTTGTGTGCGCTGCAGCCAGTATTTACAGTCAACCTTCTATTCGTCCCCTCTCACGTAGCTTCTATTATACATCCGCGTTGCGGGGAAAGCGACAGTCATTACACTTTTCTAAGTGTGCGAAAAAGAAAAAAAGAATAAACAACAATGGAAACCTACCAACGGAGGAATGCTGTGAAACTGGAATTTGGCAAGGACAACGAAACGCCAACAGCTTTCGAAATTCAGAACTGCGTAACTACAGTATATGGAGCTAACAAGAGGTCGAGTGGACATTGAGTAACGTCTTGCTAAAGAGTCTATCCAATATTTCAAACGTTGCCCTAAATTAGTGTGAGAGTTGCATAATTAGCGACTGTGCTTGTAGCTTTGAGTTAATATTTACCGTTAGTCTAGTCGAAGACAAGAAGGCAACTTGACAAATGTGCGTGTCCATAAATCTCTATATAACTACCAAAGCACTAAAAAACACTTCGTGCAATTCTAAACAATATCTGGGCGTCATTTTATCCATTGCACGTCCCAAATGGAATAAGACCCATCAAAATGGAAGTTAAAAACCCAGTCCTGTACGTAGTGTGTATCGGGGCCTATCAAGCATATATTTCGTGCACGGTATAAACTATAAGCACACTTCATATGTAACGAAAAAAGTGGCCAAGTAAGAGTAGCACTCACACACTGAAGGTTCCATACGAAGTTAATTGTGAATGTAGATAGTTCATACCTCCAGGGAATGAGAATATCAACGATTTTTGCCTTTTATCGTTATCTATACTATTAACGTAACGGTTCTGGGAAGTCCAAGACTTTATCAAAATCTTTAGAGTGGTTCCTAAGCCCGGACATAAAGAAAGTAGCAAGCATCTGACTTAATTTTATTAGTGCAAAGAGAGAATGTGTAATAAAATAGTTATGTTTACTTACTAAATTGTGGCTACAACTTACATTTTGTGTTTGCATGCAGTAATATTCGTCTATTGGCTTATTGACGGGTGACGAATTCAATATAAGTTCTAATGGCAAAATAAATTGTTATGCGATATAACTGCGCTTTAACAAATATTTGACTTTTTCTTTATTTGTACTGTAAAATCATACTTCTTGTCAAATTTCATGTTTCTTGGTCAACGGGGAGTACCCAGAGGTTTTTAAGAGTGCGTTTGCGAGTTTCAAAATATATGCCATAAGTGCACTGACTGAGAAGCTTCAATTTCTTATACCACTAAGGGCCTACACATTGTGTTCTCTAAAGTCATGGGATACCAGATAATATCCTGTCGGACCTCTTTTACCCCGGCGTAGTGCAGCATCTCGACGTGGTATGGACTCAACGATTCATTGTTAAGTCCCCTCCAGAAATATTGAGCCATGCTGTCTCTGTAGCAGTCCATAACTGCGGAAGTTTTGTCGGTGCTGCATTTTGTGCAAGAGCTGACATCTGGATTATGTTCCATAAATGTTAGATGGGAATCATGTCGAGCGATCAGGGTGGCCAAATAATTTGCTCAAACTGCCCAGAATGTTCTTCAAACCAATAGGGAACAACTGTGATTTGGTGCTCTGTTATCCAGAACACGTCCATCGCTGTTTGGCTGAAAATGGTCTCCAAGTAGCTGAACATAATTATTTCCAGTCAATAATCTGTTCAGTTGGACCAGAGGTCCCAGTCCATTCCATGTACACAGTTCATACCATTATGGAGCCATCACCAGCTTCCACTGTGTCTTGTTGATAACTTGGGTCCACCGCTTCCCATTCGAACCCTTCCATCAGCTCTTCCGTACTGAAATTGGGACTAATCTGATCAGGCCATGGTTTTTCAGTAGTCTAGTTTTCAACCAATACGGTCACGAGTATAGTAGAAGCACCGCAGGCGATTTAGTGCTGTTAGCAAAGGTACTCGTGTCGGTCGCCTGCTGCCATAGACCATTAACGCCTAATTTCGCCACACTGACAAACAGATACTTTCGCTGTACGTCCCACATTGATTTCGGCAGCTGTTTCACGCAGCGTTGCATGTCTGTTAGCGCTGGCAACTCTGCACAAGCGGCGCTGCTCTCAGTTGTTGTCCGTAGTGAGAAGTAATGCCTCAAATTTGGTATTCTCGGCACACTCTTTACACTGTGGATCTTGAAATACTGAATTCCCAAACTCTTTCCAAAATGGAGTGTCCTACGCGTCTAACTCCTACTACCATTCCTCTTTCAAAGTCGTGCCCCATAACCAAGTGGGAAACCTATTAAAATGAATCACCTGAGTACACATCACTGATCCACCATTGCACTGCCCTTTTATATCTTTGTTAATGCAGTGTAGATCTTAGTAACTGACGTAAGTTTCAACTTGTCACACCTAAACGTTCCTGAGAAAAAGAAGTCCCAACAGACGGACAGACAGACAGACATACAGACAGGAGGACAAAACCGTCCTGTAAGGGCCCCGTTTTCACTGATGATGCAAGGAACCCTAAAAAGGCATTTAGGTTGCAGTGGTTCTACAGAGATGGAGAGAGTTGCACAGTACAGACAAACTTGCAGAACTGCATCACACCAGTCTTGGGACTGAAGACTACAACAGCAACCACGTGAGATATTACGAAACTGGAAAATAACTCTACTCATATGTCGGAATTAGAAAGGGTAATCTATCATCAAATGGACTAGAATGATTGATAGGAAATTTTACAGCCCACAACTCACGAAGATGACGGATGCAGGGCGCACAAAATGTCCGAATTAGCAAGTCAACGGTCAGACCGCTGGCACCATCATTCACTCTGGAGGAATTTGTTTAGTCCTTACGGGCACGACGTTCCACAAACACATCCTTCACAGTCAGCAGACGTCGCACGCTCCTCTCATCATGTAGCTCGTACCGTACTGAAGTCTGTGGGAGAGGGGCCATTCGGGTACGGTGGCAGTGCCTACGCAGAATTTGATAATTTTTTCGTTACGCTTTAGGTGTTGCATCAACACATTGTAATGAATTCGATGAGATTTATAAATATTCATGTATTGAAATTGGTTTGTTCATTCTGAGCCGACCGGAGTGGCCGTGAGCTTCTAGGCGCTACACTCCGGAACCGCGCAACTGCTATGGTCTCAGAGTCGAATCTTGCCTGGGGCATGGATGTGTGTGATGTCCTTAGGCTAGTTAGGTTTAAGTAGTTCTACATTCTAGGGGACTGATGACCTCAGAAGTTAAGTCCCATAGTGCTCACAGCCAGTTTTTTGTGTTCATTCTGTAACAGACTGGCATATTTTTTAGTCCGGTAGCCAAATCGAGATATGTACTAATCCAGTTTCTACACGTTCTTGCTTTTGCTGACTTTGTAATACATGCATAAACAGCAGGCTATTTTGTTCCGATATGGTATGTCTCAATTCTACCCTGTATCTTTATTTGCGGTACTATAAATTAAATGCCTTGTAGATATAATTTTCTGATAAGTGCTTACCTGAGACCGAAATATGCCGTTGTTAAACCCCAATATAAGAAAGACGATAGGAGAGATGTCAATAATTACCGACGTGTTTCACTGCTTACATCGTTTGACGTAAGTTCTGAAAGCTAGTGTATTCTAGAAAATTACCTCGCCTGAGCAAAAATAATATCCCCAGCACACCACAAATTGGGTTCTAGAAGAGCCATTAACATGTTTACTCACCATACTGTAAAAGCATTAAATAAAAAATGGCGGCGGTTGCAATTTTCTGTGATCCCACATAAGGCATTTGACTAAGTGAATCACAAAATTTCCTAGACAAACTGAAGTTTTATGGGATTGATGGTATAGCCAACCAATGGATAATGCCACATATAACCACATATAACCAAAAATGCGAGAAAATGCTCTTAGTAATTCATCCAATGTAGTCCAGAGACATCATTCTGACAGGGTAGAAATCACGTATAAGGTTCCTCAAGGCACAATCTTAGGCCCACTTATATTCCTCATATTTGTGAACGACCTCCCGTCTAATATACGATTAATAAATTTATGCAGATGACACCAGCATAGTAATCAATCCAAGATTACATAAAGAAACAGAAGAAATGTTAAAAAGTGTTCTTAAAAGTCTCACTGAGTTGTCTTTTGCGAATGGGCTTACTTTCGATTTCAAAAGGACACAATACGTTCGGTTCTACAGATGTAGGGGTACTACACCAATGGTAAGTGTAACACATGAGAGGAAATAATAAATATGGTGGAAATCACAAAATTCTTAGGTGTCCATATTTATGAGAAGTTAAACTGGAAAATCACGTTTTGGAACCACTAACTCAACTTATTTCAGCGAAATTTGTGCTTAGAGTCATCGAAAGTCTCCGGGAGGCACAAATCAGTAAGTACACGTATTTTTCAATTTTTATTCAACAATGTTATATGGGATAATGTTCTAGGGTAAATCATCTACAAGAAAGACGGTCTTCATTGCTCATAAACTAGCTGTAAGAGTAATATGTGCTGCTCACCATCGATTGTCTCGTAGACATCTGTTTAAGGAGATCGCAATTCTGACTACTGCTTCACAATACATATAAATTACCTCAAGAAATTTGTTGTAAATAACCTACTGCAGTTCCAAAGGAACAGTGATGTAGATAATTACAATACTAGAATGAAAACGACATTTATTATACCACATTAAGGTTTTTTTAAGCACAAAAAGGGCTGCACGTGGCTGCAACTGAAATTTTTGATTACTTACCCAGTGATATAAAATATTTGTCAGAGAGCAAAGTAAAATATGTAAGCAAACTGAAATAGTGTCTCTTTGACAACTCCTACTATTCCTTAGAAGAATTTCTATTACTGCAGTGTGTAGAAGGTGGGGGGTTTGGAAATTCTGAGTCACATCTTTATATTTAAAATAAATCTTATGTCTGTTCAGCATGCAACTATATTTACAAGTTAATTTGGGATGTGAATCCAAAATGGTCTGTTGCAACAGATCCATGGAAAATAAAACTAAATAATCAGTTAAGCTAACTATCTTCATAAAAATACGCATTTTAGCCCCAAGGCTGAGGTGATATATTTCCTTTTGTTGATAAGTCGGAGAGGGTCTTCTAAAATGTCAGCACGAGTTAGAGCCTTTCAGATGCCAGTCCTATAATTGTTCTGCTTTTTGCAAATATGTAATACATATGTGCTTACAGCCGATTACCTACACAAATGGCGACAAAGTATGCTGCGACCTAACATTTTTGAACAAGTGAATACATTTCGAAAGATTACTGATTATTATTTTGCAATTATTTAGCCACAGGTAACCGTTGAAAACAGTTTTGTACCAAAGAATGGTTCAAGAAGCGACTGCTTACGGGTCTCTGTTAATAACTTTGGAATTAAGAAGAATTATTAACGTCGAATACGAACGAAAACAAGTTAAGTTTTCAACAGCAAGGCTAACATTTGCTATTACTACATCTATTAGGTCTTCATGCCATGAGTAAGCAACTCCATAAAATCATGTTACTTGCCAAGCGAAGGATACCCTTCCGCAACGACATTATGTGCAGGACTTGTCTTTAGATACTTATGTAATTAACTAATTTCGTGGCTGGTAAGGGTTTAAACCATAGGAAAAGTTTGACCCTCATGCCACATTCCCCTCCTACAAGACACTTCCGCTAGTTCAGCTGTTGTAATATTCATCTATCATTGTCAACTGTGTGTGGTAGGAGGAAGATCGACAAACATTTAAAGTAAACGAGTATCAGAAAGGAGAGATTAGTATGGTTTGCAAATCTCTGCTTTCCAATACTCGTTTCCTTTACGTGTTTGTTGATCTTCCTGTTAACACACACACTTAACAATGATAGATGAATATTAGGACAGCTGAGCTAGTGAACGTTGTCTTTTAGGAGGGGAATGTGACATATCCGTGATCTAATACTAACTAGATACGAACGAATATATTTAACGATCATAAGTAATGAATAACGTATTTGAAGAAGATGTATTACACTCCTGGAAATGGAAAAAAGAACACATTGACATCGGTGTGTCAGACCCACCATACTTGCTCCGGACACTGCGAGAGGGCTGTACAAGCAATGATCACACGCACGGCACAGCGGACACACCAGGAACCGCGGTGTTGGCCGCCGAATGGCGCTAGCTGCACAGCATTTGTGCTCCGCCGCCGTCAGTGTCAGCCAGTTTACCGTGGCATACGGAGCTCCATCGCAGTCTTTAACACTGGTAGCATGCCGCGACAGCGTGGACGTGAACCGTATGTGCAGTTGACGGACTTTGAACGAGGGCGTATAGTGGGAATGCGGGAGGCCGGGTGGACGTACCGCCGAATTGCTCAACACGTGGGGCGTGAGGTCTCCACAGTACATCGATGTTGTCGCCAGTGGTCGGCGGAAGGTGCACCTGCCCGTCGACCTGGGACCGGACCGCAGCGACGCACGGATGCACGCCAAGACCGTAGGATCCTACGCAGTGCCGTAGGGGACGGCACCGCCACTTCCCAGCAAATTAGGTACACTGTTGCTCCTGGGGTATCGGCGAGGACCATTCGCAACCGTCTCCATGAAGCTGGGCTGCGGTCCCGCACACCGTTAGGCCGTCTTCCGCTGACGCCCCACCATTGTGCAGCCCGCCTCCAGTGTTGTCGCGACAGGCGTGAATGGAGGGACGAATAGAGACGTGTCGTCTTCAGCGATGAGAGTCGCTTCTGCCTTAGTGCCAGTGATGGTCGTATGCGTGTTTGGCGCCGTGCAGGTGAGCGCCACAATCAAGACTGCATACGACCGAGGCACACAGAGCCAACACCCTGCATCATGGTGTGGGGAGCGATCTCCTACAATGGCCGTACACCTCTGGTGATCGTCGAGGGGACACTGAATAGTGCACGGTACATCCAAACCGTCATCGAACGCGTCGTTCTACTATTCCTAGACCGGCAAGGGAACTTGCTGTTCCAACAGCACAATGCACGTCCGCATGTGTCCCACGCCACACAACGTGCTCTAGAAGGTGTACGTCAACTACCCTGGCCAGCAAGATCTCCGGATCTGTCGCCCATTGAGCATGTTTGGGACTGGATGAAGCGTCGTCTCACGCGGTCTGCACATCCAGCACTTACGCTGGTCCAACTGAGGCGCCAGGTGGAAATGGCATGGCAAGCCGTTCCACAGGACTACATCCAGCATCTCTACGATCGTCTCCATGGGAGAATAGCAGCCTGCATTGCTGCGAAAGGTGGATATACACTGTACTAGTGCCGACATTGTGCATGCTCTGTTGCCTGTGTCTATGTGCCTGTGGTTCTGTCAGTGTGATCATGTGATGTATCTGACCCCAGGAATCCCCATGAGCCATAGACCGTGCCGTTGGTGGGGAGGCTTGCGTGCCTGAGCTATAAAGATAGCCGTACCGCAGGTGCAATCACAACGGTGGGGTATCTGTTGAAAGGCAAGACAAACGTGTGGTTCCTGGTGAGAGGCAGCAGCCTTTTCAGTAGTTGCAAGGGCAACAGGCTGGATAATTGACTGATCTTGCCTTGTAACAATAACCAAAACGGCCTTGCTGTGCTGGTACTGCGAACGGCTGAAAGCTAGGGGAAACTACGGCCGTATCTTTTCCCAAGGGCATGCAGCTTTACTGTATGATTAAATGATGATGGCGTCCTCTTGGGCAAAATATTCCGGAGGTAAAATAGTCCTCCATTCGGATCTCTGGGCGGGGACTACTCAAGAGGATGTCGTAATCAGGAGAAAGAAATCTGGCGTTCTACGGATCGGAGCGTGGAATGTCAGGGTAGGGTAGAAAATTTAAAAAGGGAAATGGATAGATTAAATTTAGATATAGTGGCAATTAGTGAAGTTCGGTGGCAGGAGGAACAAGACCTCTGGTCAGGTGACTACAGGGCTATAAATACAAATAGGGGCAATGCAGGAGTAGGTTTAATAATTAATAGGAAAATAGGAATGCGTGTAAGCTACTACAAACAGCATAGTGAACTTATTATTGTGGCCAAGATAGACACGAAGCCCACGCCTTCTACAGTAGTACAAGTTTATATGCCAACTAGCTCTGCAGATGACGAAGAAATTGATGAAATGTATGATGAGACAAAAGAAATTATTCAGGTAATGAAGGGAGCCAAAAATTTAATAGTCATGGGTGACTGGAATTCGGTAGTAGGAAAAGGGAGAGAAGGAAACGTAGTAGATGAATATGGATTGGGGCTAAGGATTGAAAGAGGAAGCTGTCTGAAAGAATTTTGCACAGAGCACAACTTAATCATAGCTAACACTTGGTTTAAGAATCATGAAAGAAGGTTGTATACATGGAAAAAGCCTGGAGTTACTGACAGGTTTCAGATAGATTATATAATGGTAAGACAGAGATTTAGGAACCAGGTTTTAAATTGTTAGGCATTTCCAGGGGCAGATGTGGAGTCTGACCACAATCTATTGGTTATGAGCTGTAGATTAAAACTGAAGAAACTGTAAAGAGGTGGGAATTTAAGGAGATGGGACCTGGATAAACTGAAAGAACCAGAGGTTGTACAGAGTTTCAGGGAGAACATAAGGGAACAATTGACAGGAATAGAGGAAAGAAATAGAGTAGAAGAAGAAAGGGTAGCTTTGAGGGATAAAATAGTGAAGGCAGCACAGGATCAAGTAGGTAAAAAGAAGAGGGCTAGTAGAAATCCTTGGGTAACAGAAGAAATATTGAATGTAATTGATGAAAGGAGAAAATATAAAAATGCAGCAAATGAAGCAGGCAAAAAGGAATACAAACGTCTCAAAAATGAGATAGACAAGGAGTGCAAAATTGCTAAGCAGGGATGGCTAGAGGACAAATGTAAGGATGTAGAGGCTCATCTCACGAGGGGTAAGATAGATACTGCCTACAGGAAAATTAAAGAGACCTTTGGAGATAAGAGAACCACTTGTATGAACATCAAGAGCTCAGATGGAAACACAATTCTCAGCAAAGAAGGGAAAGCAGAAAGGTGGAAGGCGTATATAGAGGGTCTATTCAAGGGCGATGTACTTGAGGACCATATTATGGAAATGGAACAGAATGTAGATGAAGATGAAATGGGAGATACGACACTGCAAGAAGAATTTAACACAGCACTGAAAGACCTGAGGTGAAACAAGGCACCCAGGGTAGATAACATTCCACTGGAACTACTGACGGCCTTGGGAGAGCCAGTCCTGACAAATCTCTACCATCTGGTGAGAAAGATGTATGAAACAGGCGAAATATCCTCAGACTTCAAGAAGAATATAATAATTCCAATTCCAAAGAAAGCAGGTGCTGGCAGATGTGAAAATTACCGAACTATCAGTTTAATAAGTCACAGCTGCAAAATACTACCGCGAATTCTTCACAGACGAATGGAAAAACTAGTAGAAGCCGACCTCGGGGAAGATCAGTTTGGATTCCGTAGAAATGTTGGAACACGTGAGTTAAAGCTGACCCTAAGGCTTATCTTAGAAGCTAGATTAAGGAAGGGCAAACCTACGTTTCTAGCATTTGTAGACTTAGAGAAAGCTCTTGACAATGTTGACTGGAATACTGTCTTTCAAATTCTAAAGGTGGCGGGGGTAAAGTACAGAGAGCGATAGGCTATTTACAATTTGTACAGAAACCAGATAGCACTTATAAGAGTCGAGGGAGATGAAAGGGAAGCATTGGTTGGGAAAGGAGTGAGACAGCATTGTAGTCTCTCCCCGATGTTATTCAATCTGTATATTGAGCAAGCATTGAAGGAAACAAAAGAAAAATACATAGTAGGTATTAAAATCCATCGAGAAGAAATGAAAAGTTTGAGGTTCGCCGATGACATTGTAATTATGTCAGAGACAGCAAAGGACTTGGAAGAGTAGTTGAACGGAATGGATAGTGTCTTGAAAGAAGGATATAAGATGAATATCAACAAAATCAAAACGATGATAATGGAATGTAGTCGAATTAAGTCGAGTGATGCTGAGGGAATTAGATTAGGAAATGAGACACTTAAAGTAGTAAAGGACTTTTGCTATTTGGGGAGCAAAATAACTGATGATGGTCGAAGTAGAGAGGATATAAAATGTAGACTGGCAACGGCAAGGAAAGCGTTTCTGAAGAAGTGAAATTTGTTAATATCGAGTATAGATTTATGTGTCAGGAAGTCATTTCTGAAAGTATTTGTATGGAGTGTAGCCATCTACGGACGCGAAACATAGACGATAAATAGTTTGGACAAGAAGAGAATAGAAGCTTTCGAAATGTGGTGCTACAGAGGAATGCTGAAGATTAGATGGTAGATAACATAACTAATGAGGAAGTATTGAATAGGATTGGGGAGAAGAGAAGTTTGTGGCACAACTTGACCAGAAGAAGGGATCGGTTGGTAGGACATGTTCTGAGGCATCAAGGGATCACCAGTTTAGTATTGGAGGGCAGCGTGTAGGGTAAAATCGTAGAGGGAGACCAAGAGATGAATAAACTAAGCAGATTCAGAAGGATGTAGGTTGCAGTAGGTACTGGGAGATGAAGAAGCTTGCACAGCATAGAGTAGCATGGAGAGCTTCATCAAACCGGTCTCAGGACTGAAGACCACACACACTTATACATAGTTGAAACAGCTGTGTGATGAAATTTGCTTGAGAGATGATACTGAAAAAAAAAATGGCATCTGCTTGCTAACTATTTTCTGACACGCTGAAAACAACGAGGTGTTTCACAAATAATGGCTGCAGCATCAGCCAAACTAGCAACAAGATCTTATGAAGTACGTGTCGGTGTACCGTAGACCAAACACTTCAAATTCCCCACATAAATAAATCCATAGAAAGCGTACAGCCGCGAAAGATTCCATGCACTCTAAAATTTTATATACGTATCTTTTTTTTCCACCATGATTGATTTAATTATAGAGTTAGGGATATCAACTTCACAGTTTCAAATGCTACTGTAGCAATGGCTACTAATAGTGTTGCAGTTGTAAAATTCAAATTCAACATCGTTACATTCTTCAATCCAGTTAACAATATCTGTGAAACAGCAATATTTAAAACTTTGGGTTTAACTGTTTTGAACAAGATATCGAGTGCTGTCTCATATGGAAGTCCGTGTTGTGCTACGGAAGTGTCGCATCAGGCTAAAGGGGAGCTCCAGCTTAACACATCTAAGAGAGTCTACCTACAAAAGGTGTCAACGTCAAACACCTTATTGCCTTCTCTTGATTTCACTGTACGCAACCACTTCCCATAGATGCTCCAGCACGCGAACACCTGACCAGCTCCGGCTTTCCGGAGGAGCACGTTGTCAGATGGCGAACGATATAAGCACTTTGTCAGAATCTCTGATGTTTTCATTTTCGGATAATTCTACTGAATTCACCTGTCACTTCGTAAATCAAGGGTCCATGCGACCCCTCGATCTGTGTCTAACCAATCGCTTCAAAAGGAAATGCTTTGTTCAATATACCCTAAGCTTTCACATGTTGCAAGTTATTTCTGATATAACAGAACAAATCCTTTCGGCTACTACATAAAATTGCTTGTAAATATCTCTTTAGTTATCGATTCCTTGCCTTTAATATAGCAGTTTTCTTCGTAATCTAAATTTCCTTGTTTAGTTTACGTTTAGAAATTATCCACAGCATTGCTAATACTTATTGGACGTCAGAACGGCCACTTAAACACAGTGACATAACGTATTTTGTACGGATAACTAATTCCGCGAAGTCCGATGAAATTACTGCTTAACTTATCTTTTGTTACTGAATAATAATAGTCGATAACCAATTTCGAAATACCACTACACACGTAAGTTTAGTTGTTAGTTCTTTTTAGATTTTACTATGCAAATCCAGATTTCGGCTAGTAGCTAGATATTCTCAATGCGATATTTTTATTCTCAGTGCGTGTAAGTCCCTGCTGTTCAGGCGCTGTGACTGATGCCCGAACAGCAGGGACTTACGTGCACTGAGAATAAAAAATAGCGCATTGGGAATAGCTAGCTACTAACCGAATTCTGAATTTGCATAATAAAATCTAAAAAGGACAATTGATCGCTGCACTTTATAATTTGTAAGTCACATACAGTCGCTGAGCGCATCCACTTCCCGAATGGAAGGCAACCTGATGTTAATTCTTCTGTTGTCCTGTCAATCCAGCTCAATAAACACCGTGATTTTCACGCAGACAGAAGTGCAGAAATATGTTTTTTTCTTCTGCTAAATGCTAATAAACCTCTCCCAAAGTTATTTTTCTTAACCATTCCAAATAGGCTCACACTGACGAAGCCTGCGTGTATAAAATGTATAAAATAGATTCAGATACGTGTTAATATAACCTGGGGGATTGAGTAATTGAGAATATTCTGCTAGTGAGTCGTGTTCTATTCCAAAACCACGAAACAACGGCAGGTAACAAAACGACGTTGTTGCTGGACGTGTTGCAGACGGCAAGTTCCACCTGCTGCCGTCCGGGGAGCTGCTGGTGCACAACGTAGAGTTCAGCGACCAGTTCCCGCCGTACCGCTGCCGCACCATGCACCGCCTCACCAGGCAGGTCGTCGTCAGCAGTCCCGCCAACGTCCGCATCACAGGTAGCGCCTGCGCGCCACTGTCTATGCTACCCGCCTTACTGTACTGTCTAGTTGGCTGCCTGCAACCCAGGCAGATGCACATCGCGTGCAGGCTTTCGCTGCGCTTAAGAGATGAACATTTCATTTTAAGAATTAACAGCGAAAGTTTTTATTTTAGCTTTCGTATCGTAATTCTTTTGTCTTTAACGACCTTCGCGCAGCTACAGCCCAAGTTATTGTGCTTTTGTTGTCTGTCTGGGACATATTAAGTTCGAGGTCAGCAGCAGATTAAGATATTAAGCTCTAGTTTAGAAAACAGCAGTGACTGCTCGTGATTGTGATAACCTGTAGAAAAATTAGTTTCAGTTTTATGAAGTAATTTAGCAGACTATTATCTCGTTGAATGCTGTCGCCTTCCAATGGGCCACCTTTATCATAAGAAATTCAGACTAATACTACTTTGCCGAAATCAGAATCACTGGTTCAGTCAGTTTCTCAGATTAAAAAAACCATGCACCTTTCGAGACTCAGATAAGCTCTAAGCCGTGTCGAGTAACAGTAACTGGGCTTGTGGAACGTGAATCACTTTGTACCCATAAACTACCAAACAAGCGCATATGCGTATTTTTTGCTGCTAGAAGATATTCTCCATCATTCCTGTACTCCTATCCTATGGAATTAAAGAGAGAACAGACGTTTTTGAGAGCATCAGTGTACACAAGATGAGAAAATAAAGGGGAATGTGACTTTAGACTTAAATTTTGTTCGCTGACGCAGTAAAAGGCGGAAGGAGAGATAGTGTAAAATAATGATATAATTATTATGTATGGCACAGTATAAGATGGATAAACCACTTACAATGGGTTAAAACAGTAATCCCATTCCACAATTTTACTGGAGGCAAAAGAAGTTGAAATGACACCTAACTAAATTTTTGTGAAAGGTTATTAACTCTTGATCACATCTCTATAGCGTAGATCTATAAATTCCTTTTAGAGCTGCTTGGAATATCACTGACCTAATGGAATTGTTTTGAAGAATACTGCTGACTTCCTTCATTTGTGACTGGTGCGCTCCTGCCAGAAGAGGTGGGGTTACATACTTATCAACCAATTTGACGTTTTAAGTACGTCGATCATTGAAGACATGGAAGTCTCAACACCGTCCAAAAGAAATTGAGTTACCCTAAAATATTCAAAGTAAATCATCAAAGTTTGAGGATAACATGAAGGTGAAAAAGAAAAGTGTATGGCTAACAGGTGAAACGTCCCCTTTGGATACTGTGCTGATAAACCTCTTACGTTTTTTTGGTTTTCAAACATCTGAGCAGAACTGAACGTATTCAGACATTTCGCTCTTTACTTATTCTGATCAAGACTAAACTGATACATAATATTTTTAGCGCAACGCAATCTGACTTTGAAAAATCCCTACAGAAGAATGGCCCTGATTAACAATAACCTATACCTTTCACAAATCACTTACCTCACAAAAATCTTCGTTACTCGAACTACTGCAATACAGCGAGCGCCAATACCGCCAGCCAAATAAGAGGTTCTAACTACTGAAGGGACTAACTACTGATAGGCGTAGTTAGCAAATGAAAAATTTTGATAGAGAACAAACAATTTATTTACCTTAATAGTATTCAAGTCATAATATATATCTCGGTTCATGACATCCAGTCTTACAAATTTACAGTCTCTGATGGACACACGTCCAGATCATCCGCTCTCAAAACTCCCCCACCTCTTTCCCCACATCCACCACTGCAGGCGAGTCACCCCAACTGCGCAACGCTACGCGCTGTTAACAGCCACCTGCCCAACACTACACTAGCAAATTCCAACAATGTCACTCAGCCACAGACTGCACACAGCAGAGCCAGTGATTTTCATACATAGCGCTACGTGGCGGTAGCGTTACCAATATAAGAACCTAAACAGCCTACTTACACAGGGCTCTAAAACTTTTAGGACTTCACGTGAGATCGACCATGTAACAGTACTAAGTAACTTACTGCTAAAATTCCCTGCAACTATAATCATGACGGAGACGCAGTGGCGGATAAGCACTTTCTGTGGACTGTTTTCTTCACACGAGTCCAACTACCACGAGAGCCTTGTGTCTTTTCGAATGTAGCCTCAAACATTGTACAAGACGCATCAAGAGCAGCTGAGACACGCTGATAAAATTCGTATGCCATCTTCCTTGTTCGATCCCCGCTCTTTCACGCGTAACGGAATTTATTGTAAAGAATTTACGCGTACACTTATAAGCTTATACTTTTCACACCATGTTACGAGTTGTTTGTACCAAGACTGTATAGCCATTTACAGTACTCTTAATGCATGAACGTTCGAGGCTTCTGCGACGACACACATGAACTGCCTCTCGTTTCTGCTCGCCTGCCTCCTCGGGCCAGCTTAAGCCGTATGGTAATACTAGTCATTGCATTCTTGTAAAAGGAGATAAGTAGAAAATCATGTTTATAACAAGACAAAGTGCCTTCCGGAGGTGCACTTACAGCACTGAAGACGTTGGCGAACAGTGGGGTCTTAGAGGTACCCCTTGCTGTTTCACTCACGAGTGTATCAGAGTCGCATCCCACTCCGTGATCATGGCACAGGAGGCCGCGGAAAGGTCCCTAGCGTTTCCACCCCGTATACCAGAGTAAACAAAGCGGTCACATTAGCCCCCCTCACCCCCCCCCCCCCCCAAACGCGTCAGATAACATATATTTTCCCGTCGGAATGGGAAAACGTCACGGGGTTTTCGAAAGAGTGATCCTTCAATTTCGTAGCACAGTCTAGTCCGTACTACATGGTCCGTTAAAAGTTATGTCATTTTACAGCTGGCAATGCCCCATATCAGTTGATAGTCATCAAAGGGTGTAATTTGTGCACAACAGACATGAAATTTGTTCCTGCACTATCCGGGTGACGTATGGAGTAATTCTCTGAATACCGTTCTGTTAACAAAAGCAGGATGACGAAATTATTGGAAATACGTCATCATCATCATCATCGTCCTGAAGGACGAGTCTTTTTAGCGTCTTCTGCCTCAGACTCTTCACGCCATATCTTTAATGGTCTTCTAATGTTCCTGTTTCGTATTTGGCTATGCACTATCGCAGCTTTCAGTAAACATATGAAACAAAATACCAGCTTAGTTTTAAAAGACCAAACACAATATATTTTATCCGTGCTGTTAAAGTAAGTTTCAGTTATGCAAATATTGGTGGCTATGGTGGTCCAGTGGGTATACCTATAGATACCGGTCTTTTAAGTCCTGGATTGCATCCCTGATGGAAACTGGGTGTTCCTTCGTTTCAATACTACTAGAACAGGTTGAACCGACTAAGCCTGCTATCAAAAGAGTACTGGGGAACTTTCCCAAGGTTAACAGGCGGCCGGTGAGCCGGGCTCACCACCCTCCTCATGCTAATGTCACTGCGAAAGATAGGCAGTACGTATGGAAATCTGTCAAAACCATACAGGTATTTCAGGCCCGACGTATTCAATATACTTTCATATGCTAATTTTTTGTATAAAGTGGAACGTACCTGAGGCGGAAAAAATGTGTATGAAATCTTATGGGACTTAATTGCTAAGGTCATCAGTCCCTAAGCTTACACACTACTTAACCTAAATTATCCTAAGGACAAACACACACCCATGCCCGAGGGAGGACTCGAATCTCCGCCGGCACCAGCCGCACGGTCCATGACTGCAGCGCCCTAGACCGCTCGGCTAATCCCGCGCGGCCCTAAGGCGGAAACGGAATGCTTATTTTACGACTTAATTAATAATTCTCCGTAAAGAGCTTACAGAGTACTACTGTGTTATAATATACGTTAGTTATTCGCGACTATAAAAGTACGCTACTTTTAACGCAAAAGTTTGTACAGCCTCGACAATACTGTTACGGGGCGTAAAACGAGAAAAGAGGTTGGGCGCAGAGCAGTACTGCAGGTGTGGGGATCAAACTGCGCCCATTTGTGCAACGACGAACAAGTTAAGCGCAGTATCGGTACAACAAAGAATACGGTTCGTTCTTGAGCGCTCTATTGTCAGTGTTTCTCGTTTTCCATTGACTCGTCCGGGAGCAATCTGGAAAATTGTTGCACACTTACGAACACTCTGCTGCAGTCTGCGTAGTGAAATACGTTGATGTGGTCCAGTTAATCAATGGTTTTACCCGGCGAGGTCAAGTGCTTCAAAGAAATGCGCTACCTGCATTATTTTCTGCTAAATCCAGTTGGCTAGCAGTGCATTAAGTGATAGTATGATGAACAAAATGCGTGCTTCGCTACTTATGGTAATCGTGACGAGTGCATTAAGTCATAGTATGATGAACAAAATGCGTGCTTCGCTACTTACGGTAACCGTGACGAGTGCGAAATACAAATTCTCTGGCCGAATTAACGTTGTATTTCACGTGCGATAAAACACAAATTTGTGATATTTCAAGAAAGAAGTATAAGATATGGGATTTGTGGACGAAAGGGAACGGACAAATGAGTAGAAAGGTTAGAGAACAGAAATGTAGAAATTAACGAGATAGTGTGGGAATGGTGCGAATGTGTGTGGGCAAAAGACTTACCTTTGTCTGAAACCACGTTGCAGAGGGAGGCTCTGAAAGTTGCTAAAGAGTTTGGGAACACGAAGTTTACGGCATCCACAGGATGGATGGACAGTGTCAAAGCTAGGCCCAACACCTTTTGGAATTAAGTGTGTGGGGAAGCTAGGGAAGTGCAGGAAAGTGTAACAACAGAATGTACAACCTAATTGCGAATTATAACTCGGAACACGGGTTCGATACGGATGAAACGGGGCTGTTTTGTCGAGCACTGCCTTCAAAATCTCGATCAATTTGAGGTGAAGAGTACGACTGCCGAGTAATGACTAAGGAGATGCTACTTACTGTTGTGTGGAAACACGTATGTTTAGTATTCTTTAATGATGATATATTTTCAAAGAAAGATTTAACCCACTATTTCACCCCATAAGGTCCAATTTCCAAAATACCAATTTTCGCAGATGTAGCTTCAAAACTGCCTTAATAGTGACATTTTTCAAGAAATTTACGTGATACCACGTCCTTATACGTTTATGACTATTACAGCGCCATCTATCACAAAGCGAAAAAAGTGTTCCAACTAAAACATTCATATTTCATTACGCACTACACGAATAAAAAAATGGGGGTTCCTATTTAAAAAACGCAGTTGATATCCGTTTGACCTACGGCATCGCCATCTAGCGGGCCAACCATAGCGCCATCTGGTTTCCCCGTTCAAGCTAGACAAGTTTCGTTCTTTGTAGTTTTTTCGTTTGACGCTTATTTCGTGAGATATTTGGCCCGATCGCGATCAATGGACCTCCCTGTATACCCTAAGAGACCTGGTAACAATACTAAATTCGAATAGCACCGATGCATTCTTGTAGACGTTCTGTCACAGAGAACTGCCATTCATCATTTAAATAAGTGCCGGAGGCGTGTAGGTCAGTTACACTGACGTTTACAGAGCCACACTGACTTCCGTCCGTGTCTCCCCGGTGCTTAGAGCTTAAGGACTGTTGTGTTCGAAAACCACAATATGGCAACCACTGTAACTTCAGCGAGACGAGACCTCGATTCACGGTCGATATATTCCGTAGAATGAATGCATTCTCGACCTCTTTCTCGAGACGGCACTGAACCGGAAGGCCCCGGTCGCTTCCTCTCACTGCCGGTTTTCTTCCCTGCTCTGCCGCCGCGGCCCCCACGGCAACCGCGCAGAGCTCGCGACGTTATTTGCAAGCGTAATCCCGCTCTGGGCTCGGCCTGCTGTGCTGCTGTTATTGCCTGCACCACTCGCTCCACCGGTAACGACATTAAGGCGCGCCGCGGCTCAGCCCGGGGAATCTTTCCTAGCCGGAAACAGGATTTGTGTCGCGCGCTGAGCGCCGTTTAGGATTCCGCCGCAATCAAGTGTCTGAGCCACGAATGTCTGTGCTGCTAATGCCGTACAGGCCGCGCGCTCAGACTTCTTTCTCTGTATGCAGTGCCTACCTGGGCGAGTGGTATGTCAATCCCAAAAGTAAGAGCTGTTAAGTAAACGCCATAGCTGTTAATACATTTATCCCACTGTGACATAAGACGGTCAAAGCCTTCATGGAAAGATGTTTGCTGTTGCCTACGGAACATGATTGTTCCCAGACATCCACCTCTTCGTACGAAGCAAATCGACCGTCTAGAAAGTCTTTCTGCAGGTCTCCAAAACAAAGGAAGTAGCCTGGGGAGAGATCGAGACTGAGTGGAGGATATCTATGATAACTGGTCCTTGACTTTCTGCCACCGCAACTGACGTACAGCGGTATGTGGACACTTCGCAAAAACTGAAGCGTGCCGTCAAATTCAAACGCCCAGGAAGTTGACGGACGGTATTGTTCTGTTGATGAACAACGATAGCCTTCATGTTGCCAAGATCGTTTGGACTCCGCTGTAGAAGTTTCGCTGGGAGACCCTTACACATCCTCCCTACAATCCCGATCTCTCCCTATATATTTCTATATTTTTGGAGCCCTAAGGAAACACATTCGCGGCCGTCGATTTGCTCCGGACGAAGAGGTGCACGCCTAGATACCATCATGATGCCTTATTCAACCGCAGACATTGTTCCTTGCAGTCATTTAACGTCCTGCCTCACAGAGGCCTAAACGTGTAAACAACTAAGGTGATTACTTTTGGAATGATAAACAAATGATGAACATGAGGCTGTCAAACTAAACAATTTGCAGCCGTCAAGTTCGCAGTCTTATTTTATTCGGCAACCAGTTTCAGCATTTTACGACACCATCTGTTTTGATCACAACCGAGGTAAATTATTTCTACACGTGGGTCAGGGCCCTGAATATGGTGTAGTATAACACGAAACTGGTTGCCAAATTAATTATTGGTTGGAAACCTGACGGCTATAAGGTGTTTAATTTGACATCCTCTAACGAACATCCGATTCCCGCAACCATCTATAAAAAGATGGACATACAGATAAATGTTAAACAGTTTACTTATTTTCTTTCAACCTGTCACATTTTCATTTGACTGTCCGGTATAGCTATTGACTAAATTTAAAAATTTTAAATGCTCTTATAATCGGCTCATTAAGTATAATCTTTCATTAAAGGATTAACACAATTAGTCAAGTATTAAAGCAAGGAACTGTATATATGTTATGGGGTGGCATAAATCAAGGCGCTCCTAAACTAAATTCAACCACAATTGAAAATGAGAGCACTTGGCGGCTTCCATCAAACTTCGTTCATAATTCTCAGTCGTTTCGAAACTTTTTCGCGTTGACGCCTCACAAAAAGTAATGATATGATAAACTACACTCCTGGAAATTGAAATAAGAACACTGTGAATTCATTCTCCCAGGAAGGGGAAACTTTATTGACACATTCCTGGGGTGAGATACATCACATGATCACACTGACAGAACCACAGGCACATAGACACAGGCAACAGAGCATGCACAATGTCGGCATTAGTACAGTGTATATCCACCTTTCGCAGCAATGCAGGCTGCTATTCTCCCATGGAGACGATCGTAGAGATGCTGGATGTAGTCCTGTGGAATGGCCTGCCATGCCATTTCCACCTGGCGCCTCAGTTGGACCAGCGTTCGTGTTGGACGTGCAGACCGCGTGAGACGACGCTTCATCCAGTCCCAAACATGCTCAATGGGGGACAGATCCAGAGATCTTGCTGGCCAGGGTAGTTGACTTACACCTTCTAGAGCACGTTGGGTGGCGCGGGATACATGCGGACGTGCATTGTCCTGTTGGAACAGCAAGTTCCCTTGCCGGTCTAGGAATAGTAGAACGATGGGTTCGATGACGGTTTGGATGTACCGTGCACTTTTCAGTGTCCCCTCGACGATCACCAGAGGTGTACGGCCAGTGTAGGAGATCGCTCCCCACACCATGATGCCGGGTGTTGGCCCTGTGTGCCTCGGTCGTATGCAGTCCTGATTGTGGCGCTCACCTGCACGGCGCCAAACACGCATACGACCATCATTGGCACCAAGGCAGAAGCGACTCTCATCGCTGAAGACGACACGTCTCCATTCGTCCCTCCATTCACGCCTGTCGCGACACCACTGGAGGCGGGCTGCACAATGTTGGGGCGTGAGCGGAAGACGGCCTAACGGTGTGCGGGACCGTAGCCCAGCTTCATGGAGACGGTTGCGAATGGTCCTCGCCGATACTCCAGGAGCAACAGTGTCCCTAATTTGCTGGGAAGTGGCGGTGCAGTCTCCTACGGCACTGCGTAGGATCCTACGGTCTTGGCGTGCATCCGTGCGTCGCTGCGGTCCGGTCCCAGGTCGACGGGCACGTGCACCTTCCGCCGACCACTGGCGACAACATCGATGTACTGTGGAGACCTCACGCCCCACGTGTTGAGCAATTCGGCGGTACGTCCACCTGGCCTCCCGCATGCCCACTATACGCCCTCGCTCAAAGTCCGTCAACTGCACATACGGTTCACGTCCACGCTGTCGCGGCATGCTACCAGTGTTAAAGACTGCGATGGAGCTCCGTATGCCACGGCAAACTGGCTGACACTGACGGCGGCGGTGCACAAATGCTGCGCAGCTAGCGCCATTCGACGGCCAACACCGCGGTTCCTGGTGTGTCCGCTGTGCCATGCGTGTGATCATTGCTTGTACAGCCTTCTCGCAGTGTCCGGAGCAAGTATAGTGGGTCTGACACACCGATGTCAATGTGTTCTTTTTTCCATTTCCAGGAGTGTATATAAAATTTTAATTTATTACGTTTGTACTACTAACTCTACTCGGAATAGATTTTTCAATTAGTAACCATGTATAACGCTCAATGAACTCGCAATTATATCATTTTACAACGCATAGTTCAAGAAATACGGCGTCATAAACAATGAAGCCCGTGAGAAACGTCAACCACAAAGGTTTTACGAGTCTAATGTCATACATTTAATACAATAGATTATTTCTACAATTATCAAATGTTTCAGGGTGTTTTATACGTGGGAGTTCGGTTTTTAAAGGATAGAGGAAGAAAGATTGCGGGAGGTTTCTTGTTACAAGCAAAACAGCTGTAAGACAAGTAAAAACGAAAACGTAAGTATATTTTACTATGTGAAACAACTTCTTCAGCTGCACGTAATTGATTTTGATTTATTGTGTAACATAAATGATATCAGGAAGACGCATCCGTCATGAGACGTGTCAGGAAAACCATTCATATCCGTCTCGATCCAGTGAAATACGTTACGCATTGATAACCGTTGACAACCAGTTCCCTGACGAACCACTGTCAGGTAGAATCACGAAAACTATGGCTCAGCCAATACACTCGTTGCAATTAAGGAAAACGTGTCTATTTATGAAGTTAATGAAATAGTAAAAAATAGCATTGTCCTTAGATTTTTCGTGCATGTGTCCACAGCCCCGAAGTAATTTCTGATTGCTCGAACCATTTTAAATGTCCACCACTGGCTGTTAATTTCTTTTTATAGTACAGATGAACTATTTCGCCTCATGTATTACGTTACAGGCCAGTTTCACCCTGTGGTTATTTTCGAATGCAGCTGCGTCGTGACGTCTCTGTTACCACTTGTCACTAACTAGCTTGTAAATATGACAATCGTTTCACAGACGCAATTATATTTGAAAATTACCACATTTCAGAAGTTGCCAGTAGCGTAATACATAATCTAATAAGCTTTCATCTAAAAAGATGACACTCAGCAGTGGAAATTTAAGTTGATTTTAGATAGCATTTCATCGTATCAACGTGATATGCAACCTGATGGGTCTCCTGCACAGTTTTACATAGATTATACGAAAGAACTTGCTCCCGTCGTATCAGCGCTTCATCGTAGGACGTTGGAGCACCGAAGACTTGCAAGTGACTAGGGAAAGACCAGGATATTCCCGTTTACAAGAGCGATCGTCGAACATTTGTGCATATTCACGCGTTTCCATCTGTTGTAGTATTACGGAGCACATTTCAGAGTCGCTTAGGACGACTGTTTTAGTGAACCAAAGAACTGTTGTGTGGAAATATGGATTCTAAAGCAGCGATCTTGTGAAGCTCAAGTAATTCTGGCCGCCTGGCAGGACCAGTAGCGGTTTGACAGTGGTCCATAGGTTGATGCCGTGTTCTTTGACTTTCGAAAGACGTTTGGTACAGTTACACACGAGTAAGAAAATTATGGACATATGGGATGTGTAAAGTTTCTGATAGAGTCTACAATTCCTACCAGATAATACTCAGCTCATGAGTCATAAAGATGAAATATAATAAAGTGTGAAAGTACTTCTTGGAGTAAGAGAGTGTACTAGAATCGCTTCTGCTCACAGAACATGTAAATGAAGTGATGGATAACACCACAGGCTGGTGTCCAGGGTAGAAGGCAGAATCCATCCTCGTGCTCGCAAAAGCAGTCCTGGACGCTGCGAACTGTGTGGACAAGGTCATGTTGGCTTGGAACACAGCATCACCACTGTGGAACAAACATTCTACTATGGGATGGACCTGAGTAGCCAAATAATCCTTGGCAGTAACGCAGTGCTGCAAAGTAACCATGGCGCCCATGGAATACCACGATATGGCTGCCCAAATCGCCATGAAAACCATGGCATGGTCAGTTCTTGCGGTGTAAACTAGGCCAGAAGTAGGAAACAGTGTGAAGCTAGACTTATCCGACCAAATGAAATTCTTCCACGGCTGTATTTAGTCTAGGATACATGGCTTCGGTATCACGATTTCCTTTACGGACATTAGCATCACTGACTGAAATTCCAGCTGGCCCCGCAATTACCTGTTTATGGACCTATCTTCGCCTCGTTTTGGCGCTGACAGTGTTCGTGAACGTGACAGTCAATCCTGCACTGCCTTTGGCAGTTGCCGTGCTCTTATTGTTCTTTTAGAGTCTTGTACTACTACAGTCTTTCACGACCACGTAACGCACACTTTCGTCCACGTTGTGACATAAGGGGTAGTGTTCATCCGCTTTCTCTGTATGTGCTATAAATCTTCGTAACGGTGCTTCATCACCGAACAATTCAGCTACCTTGGTTGCAGAATCACACACCATACGAACACCAGCAGTTTGTCCACGTTCGGAATCACTTGTCTCCGACATAACGCACTCACAGCCACTTGATATACTGTCCTGACCACCACTGGCATTTGCAACGTATTGATGAGACTGCGAATATGTCGCTCGTTGTTACGTTCAACAGCACAACCTGCAGGTGTTCCTAGCATCTGCATTTGTGTTCAATCAAACATTTCTCACAGTGTTTACATACTTAAGTCTAAACCGAGCGAGGTGGCGCAGTGGTTAGCACACTGGATTCGCATTCGGGAGGACGACAGTTCAATCCCACGTCCGGTCATCCTGATTTAGGTTTTCCGTGATTTCCCTAAATCGCTCCAGGCAAATGCCAGATGGTTCCTTTCAAAGGGCACGGCCGACTTCCTTCCCCGTCCTTCCCTAATCCGATGAGACCGATGACCTAGCTGTCTGGTTTCCTTCCTCAAAACAACCAACCAACGTATGTCTAAACCCGGTATATGGCAATGGCAGTGACAGAAAGGTGTAGCGAAGTGGAGGAAAAATTCATAGCAGCGGCACATGGTTCGGTGACTGGCAGTTGTCATCGACATTAAAAATTTAAAAAAATTAAAAATTAAAAACTAAGAATCGCTGGAAACAGCACGTTGAAGTATTCCGTAGTTTGGGATAACACATAAAGGAGTTTCAGCAAAAGAAATTTCTCGGGAGGATTATAAGGGAATGTGATCCATCCACTTTGGATTTACAGAGATGACATAATACATCCAAAGAAGAACGGCACGGTTCGCCACGGTTTCGAGTAGGTCGAGAGTGTCACTGAGGTCTTCATTGGCGGAATTTACTATACTTTTGGGCAATTCTCAACAAAGACAGTGTAAGTTCCAGTAGGTGTTGGGCAGCATAATATCGTCCCACACATATCTCTTTAAATGACCACAACGGAAAAATCAGAAAAATTCGAACTTAGTTGGAGGTTAACCGACAGCCATTGTTCCCGCTTACCATCTAACTTAAATCATAGTAATATACCAAGTGCTGTCCGCCGTACACCACAAGATCACTTCCCGAGGTATGTGCGCAGGTGTAGAATGTGCTACTGAGGTAATGGGCTACACCCGTTACCAATACGATTTTAATTCAAGCCAAGCGAGCTGACGTAGTGCCTTTATAGCGCACACAGGAATATCAAGGAAACAAATACGTATTTAATTACTCTATGTGTATTTTTTCCTTAAAAAAATACTGTATGCTGCCTAAAAGTATGACTGCCTCCAGTAAAAGGTGCGAGGAAGTTACAGTGTGAAATATCACGATGTTGTCCCTGAGGCTGAAAAAAGTTTTAATTTTTGCAATATTTCATGTGAATTGTGTGATAACGCTTCTTTTCCGGTAAAAATCACAGACCAATTTCACATTTTCCGTACTGTACAGTCGAATACCCCTGAAGGCAAAGCCTATATTTTCCCTTTGGAATATACTGTGCCCAGTGATTTCTTCAATCTTATACTATGCCAGTTTGTGTTCCGCTTCTAAGGGCGTACCAGGCGACGGAAAACAAAACTCTAATTTTCCCTTCATTTCCTTTGTTGTATAATCTGTTCAATCGAATTTTCCCACTCTGCTCATCATAAAATTTTGTGTAGGTTAAGTATCTGTGCATTCTGCACGTTTCGGATTCTTCCAATTGTTGGTTGCCTTTTATCTGTGCCATCGGCTGATTTCGAGAAAGGGGCAAAGACCTCCCCACTCCTTCCCTCACACCCCCATATGCTCTGTGATTTCCATCTGCTCCAGATCAAACAGTAATCGCTTGTGTGAATAATCCATTGTCTGTGGGGCGCAAATATTTGAGGTTGTCTGAAGGCAAAGCATTACTGAGGGGCGCTAACGAAAGTGGATGCTGGGACGCAGTGCGGTTACGTCGAGGAGGCCGAGGAATTTCCCTCGTGTGGGTGTGTGAGGGGGAGAGGAGGGGAGTGTGATTTAGCACAATGGGACACGCGTCAGCAGGTGGGGAAGGAGGAGCAGGCGGCGGGAATGTGGCGGAGATTACTTTAATCAAATATACATGGGCGGTGGGCCCGCGGCGCAATTGTTTGGCGCCCAGTCTTTAACTCGCAGCTGGGCGCGTTGCCAAGGTGCCTGGCGGAGGGTGCTGCGGGCTGCGGGGTGCTTAACTGCCGGCTGCGGCCGCGGCGACAATGCCGCTGTCGTGAATATTGAACGGCGGGTCTTTACTTCCAGCGTGCCGTCCTGCCTAGCTGCGCTCCTCCGAGGCCAGCAACTTTCCAGGTGAGCGGATGCCTCCGCTCAAGTGTCTCAGTGTAATAGTAAAGTGTAACGTCCTGCCTTCTTAAATATGTAGAATAAAATTAGAAGGGTAAAATACGAAGACACCTGTGGAGATTGCGGAAAATGCAGAATCTCCACCTAAAGACTGAGCAGCGTCTAGACATGCAAATGTATGCAAATAAGACAGAAAGGTTTCATTGTGACAAATATTTTTCAATGTGAACCACAATTGTTTTTCATAAAATGGGTGTTACGCTGCATCAGTCTGAAACACTAAAGCACACAACTCATCATTAAAATTGAAACATGAGGAAGGATGTAAGACTTTACTTGTGAGTCTATGCAGAGAAAGAAGCAGCTACACTTGCTTAGAAGTTGTTGATTGGTTGATTTGAAGGAGGGGTCCAAACAGCAAGGTCATCGGTCCCATCGGATGAGGGAGGGATGGGCAAGGAAATCGGCCGTGCCCTTTCAAAGGAACTGTACCGGCATTTTCCTGAAGCGATTCAGGGAAATCACGGAAAACCTAAATCAGAATGGCCGGAAGCGGGTTTCAACCGTCCTCCCGAATGCGAGTGCAGTGTGCTAACCGCTGCACCACCTCGCTTGATGCTTAGTAGTGGAAAGGCATCTGAACCAGATGTAATACCTATAAGATCCTTCAGAGATTATTCGGAGGAACTTGCTTTCCCCCTAGCAGCAGTTTATTGTTGATGGCTGGAGCATAAAAGGTATCTAACTGTTGCGAAAAAATGCAAGTCATTTCCGTTTTGAAGAAGGAGAGATGCACATAATTAAATCCCAATAGCGCTGTCGTCCATCTGTAGTGGAATTATGGAACACATTCTAAGCTCAAGAACTACGGCGATTTTGAAAAACGAAAATCTCTTGCGTATGAATAATCACGGAGTTCGCAAACAGAGAGCTTGCGAAACTCAGCTCTCTGTGTTGCTGCATGTGATCCATTTCACTGTAGACAATAGCGCTCAGTCGATGCCGTGTTCTTTGACTTCAGGAAGGCATTGGACACCGTTAGGCACCGTCGTTTACTGAAAAAAAAAAAAAAGAAATAGATCTAACTGAGTTCTCGACGTGAGCTGCGACGGAAATCAAGACTTTGTTACAGAGAGAACTCAACACGCCGCTCTAAAAGGAACAAAAACGACAGATGTAAATGTGATTTCCAGGTTACCCCAAGAAAGTGTGATAGGACCATTACTGTTTATCACGTATATAAATGATCTGGTAGAAAGCGTCGGAAGCTTATTAAGACATCTACATACATACTCTGCAATCCACCATACGGTGCGTGGCGGAGGGTACCTCGTACCACAATTAGCTCCCTGTTTCACTCCCAAACAGAACGATGGAAAAATGACTGCCTATATGCCTCTGTACGAGCCCTAATCTCTCTTATCTTATCTTTGTGGTCTTTCCACGAAATATAAGTTGGTAGCAGTAAAATTGTACTGCAGTCAGCCTCAAATGCTGGATCTCTAAGTTTCCAAAGTAGCGATTCACGGAAAGAACGCCTCCTTTCCTCCACAGACTCCTTCCCGAGTTCCTGAAGCCTTTACGTAACACTCGCGTGATGATCAAACCTACCAGTAACAAATCTAGCAGCCCGCCTCTGAATTGCTTCTATGTCCTCCCTCAATCCGACCTGATAGAGATCCCAAATTCTCGAGCAGTACTCAAGAATAGATCGTATTAGTGTTTTATAAGCGGTCTCCTTTACAGATGAACCACATCTTCCCAAAATTCTACCAATGAACCGAAGAAGACTGTCAGCCGTCCCCACAACTGCCATTACATGCTTGTCCCACTTCATATCACTCTGCAATGTTACGCCCAAATATTTAATCAACATGACTGTGTCAAGCGCTACACTACTAATGGAGTATTCAAACATTATGGGATTCTTTTCCCTATTCATCTGCATTAGTTTACATTTATCTATATTTAGAGTTAGCTGCCATTCTTTTCACCAATCACAAATCCTGTCCAAGTCATCTTGTATCCTGCTACAGTCACTCAACGACGACACGTTCCCGTACACTACAGCATCATCATCAAACAGCCGCACATTGCCATCCACCCTATCCAAAAGATCATTTATGTAGATAGAACACAACAGCGGGCCTACCCTGGGGCACTCCAGATGATACCCTCACCTCCGATGAGTACTCACCATCGTGGACAACGTACTAGGTTCTATCATCAACTATCTGTAAACGACGTGGTTGCTCATAAGAAAGCAGCAAAACCGGAAGACGGTATCGATTTGCAGAATGACCTGCAGAAGATTGATGAATGGTGCAGGCTGTGGCATTTGGCCCTTAACCTAAATAAATGTGACACATTGCGCATAGATACGAAAAGAAATCCACTGCTGCACAACGAAACAGTTGATGACAAATTGCTGGAAACAATCTCTGCCATAAAATATCTAGGAGTGACTGTCCAGGGCGAACCTAAAGTGGAACGACCACATTAAGAAGATAATAGGGAAAAAAGATGCCAGACAGATTCATAGGATGGCACTTAAGGGAGTGCAACTTATCCACAAAGGTAGCGGCAGACAAGGCTCTTCTTCTTGAGTGTTGTTCATCAACCAGGCATTCTTAACGGGTAGTACAGATAGGTATAGAGAAGATCCAACAAAGGGTGGAAAGTTTCGTCACCCGATTTTTTAATAAGCGAAAGAGGGTTGAAGAGATGCTCATCAAACTGCAGTGGCGCAGTCATTACATTACAGGCGTTGGGCATCACGGAAATGTTTACTATTGAAATTTCGTGAGAGTCCTTTCTGTAAAGATTCAGACAATATGTTACTGCCTCCCCCATTCAATTCGCGAAGTGGCCACGACGAAAAAAATCGAGAAATTAGAGCTAACACAGGCTCCATTCGCTGTGAATAGTTCTGACTTCCCGTTAGTGTTAGTAACGCTGAGGAATTCGAAAACTTGAATCACGCGATTAAAGCTGACAATATAAATTACTAAGATTATCGATACTAAAAGAGGCGTGTGACGTCAAGCAATCGTATGGTAGCCTAACTGTCTATTCTGTTAAATGAGAACAATAATTTTCAACACTAAAATTTTGGTTATGCTAAAGAAAGTATCTTTCCTGTGATTCATAGATGGAGTGATGGCATCCAATCTTTGATTTACGAACCGTGCGGAGAATTCAATGACATGTGACATGCCAAATTTCACATATTCCACTTAGGCCACCGTATTACGTGACCTTTCATATTTTCTTTGTCTACTGTTTTCATCACATCTTTCCCTTTTAATCAAAGCATTACGCTTTCCGTAATGTACTTTTAAGCTCGCTGTGACACCTGGAGAAATACAGGATATACTGTGGATATTAATTTTCCCTTCCGACGACTTTCGAATAAAAGTTTTCTTCGCGCTCTGTTGATAAACCTATCATTTCTCAAAATAGTCAGTCCTGAATTCCTTGTTCTTTGCTTAGGAATACTTCGCAACTGATCCACTTCTGTTCCATCCGTGAGAAGGAAAATTACAAAATGTAGTTAAACTATTTCGCTAAAGAGTTACCATTTCCTGCCCGAAGCACTTGGTACCCCTATCATTAGCTCCCTCCTTTGCGCCGTTTCCAGAAAGCCCGAGAGGAAAATTCCCGTCGCCATTCGCTCTTATCTTCCCTTATGGCTCTCACTCTCTTGCAAAACGGTTTCCGATTCGTCGTTGAATGCCAGTCTCTGGAACTTGGCCAGCCATTTCTTGCGGAACGAATATCGTCTGTCTTGCCTAGTGCCTAGTTGCATATTTAAACTGAGCCACAAACTCAGTCGCAATTTTAGACTCAACAATGAAACCAGACGCTCAACTATTTATTCGTCTTAAAACCCTCGCATTCTCTTCCATATTCCGGAATGGGAACGTCATGTCTGATAGGCGTGACCGTTAAAACAATAAAGACTTTTTATGATACAGATCCGAGTCAGTATTGAGTACTGTGTCTAGGGTTTATGTGTCACTGAGCTAGGCCGCATCCTCAATTACCAAAAACTGTTAGAGGGTCTGTCTCCTCAGGACGACTGAGTAAGGGCATCAAAACTCGCTGCATCACATTGAATATTTCACTAAGTGTGATAAGAAAGAACACCGTGGAGACGGTTTGAGTGTAGTTCAGAAAACTGCGGCCAGTGTTATCTTCGAGGAAAACAAAAAATGTGTTGAGCATAAAACAGATGTATTTACCGTGAAACAGCTCTTAAAACAACCGTCAATAACGTAAATACTTGTATATGTACCATTGGGAAAAGGAATAGATATGTAACATCTCCGATCGATGCTTTAAGAAGTTTTTACAAAGAATACCACGTTACATTTAGAAGCAAATGCAAACGTCACACGGTCGGCCAAAACAAATATACGTGCCTGAGAAGAAAACAAAATGAAACCTCCTAGCAGATTAGAACTGTGTGCCGGACCGAGATCTGAACTTTGCCTTTCGCGGAAAAGTGCTCTACCAACTGAGCTGAGCTACCCAAGCACGACTCAAGTCCCGTCCTCACAGCCTCACTTCTGCCAGTACCTCACTCCTAGCTTCCAAACTTTACAGAAGCTCTCCTGCGAACCTGGATGAAAGGATGTTACGGAGACATGGTTTTGCCACAGGCTGGGGGATGTTTCCAGAGTGTAACAGAGGTAGTGACGTAGGACATACGGTGCCAATTGTGTTTTTACTTTATGAATGAAGTAACGGAATGGTTCTTGATACATAATACGACATAACAAACACGAAAAGTGAAAAAGAATTTTTGTGTGCAGTTGGGACCCAGCTGCACATTTTTCTTGTAAACGTCGCGCTTAAATCATAAGAACTTTTTCGTGTTGAAATGCAGATTCATGAAGATATCTTCATCCCAAAACGGAGGGAGTGGTATCAGAAAGACCCACGATTTCAGTTCGTAAACTAAAAAAAAAATGGTTCAGATGACTCTAAGCACTATGGGACTTAACATCTGAGGTCATCAGTCCCATAGAACTATTTAAACCTAACCAACCTAACGACATCACACACATCCATGCCAGAGGCAGGATTCGAACCTGCGACCGTAGCAGCAGCGCGGTTCCCGACTGAAGCGCCTAGAGCCGCTCGGCCACAACGGCCGGCCGTAAATTTTATGTAGAGCACTGTTCAAGAGTTTTGGAATTTTGCCTCTACTATTCCCGTATATACGCTGCCTCGTGGGACAGTTGACACTAAACAGTCTGTCTGTATACTCTCATGACGATAAACTCATCACCACTGCGAAATGTCCTTGGTGATCGAACCCGGTCTTGGTGTTCGAAAATAAAAGAAGATCTGGTGCCGTTACTTGATTACTGCATGATGCTCCACTTTTACCAAAGTGCTGCTTCATTTTCTACTGCGACACTGTAGCATAGGGATTTCATTGTGTACCGCAACTGCAGTCGTTTTACCTGCAAACAAACAAAATAAATGATTACAAAATTGTAATTTTTAAAGTATTTTTCTGGAGTGTAACCATTTATGGGAGTGAAACATTGACGATAAGTAGTCTGGAGAAGAAGGGAAATGTGGCTTTTGAAATGTAGTGCGACAGATGGATGCTGAAGATTACTTGAGTTTGTTAGTTCACGTTAGTAATGAGGAATTACGGATTAGAATTCGGGAGAAAAGAAATTTATGTCACAACTTGACTAAAATAAGGCATCGGTTGACAGGGGCACAGTCTGAGACAGCGAGGGACCACCAGTTTGGTATTGGAGGGAAGTTTGGGGTGTAAAAACTGTAGAGGTTTGAGTTTTCTCTTGTTGAGAAATCAGATGGATCGATCTGTTTCAATTGATAAAAACTTTCTAAAGCCAAGATCGCGTAAATATTTCTTCATTTACAAACAACCGACGTCGACAGACATTGCTGACATCTCCAGGTCTTCAAAAATTTTTTACTATAAAATGTTCTCATGTAGATAAAATGTAGCAAATTATGTAAAGCCTTCTCACAAATGAAACATTTAAAATCGAATAGCACAGTGTGTACATGGCTATGTCGATACATGTAGAGCCGAAAAGATGACTGTCACGTCATAAACAACACAGTACACAATAAAACGCACAGCAGCACACCTTAGTTAGCTGTACGTGTTCTAATCACTGAAGATTCACCTTAGATGGCTTATAACGTACAACTGGCAACTACCTTATACGCTGTCTAAGATGAATCTTCAATGACTAGAACATGTCCAGCTAACGTAAACAGTTGCGCTACTGTGCATTTTTTTTTTTTTTTTTGTGTACTGTGTTCTCTTGTGACGTAACAGTCATGTGTTGAGCGCTAGATATGCGGACATGGCAATGTGAACAAGATGATTTTTTTATTTTAAATTTTTTATTTATGACGGATCTTCATATAATTTACTTCTGAATGCATTATGGGAGTGAACAGTGATCAATGTGTTACAAATATTTACTATCAAAAACAGTGTTGATCACAATCTATTTATTACGATGACCGGTTTCGACCACTACTCTCCACCAAAAGGAGGTTCTTTCTCATTGGTCTGAAGATGATCACAGTAGTGGTCGAAACCGGTCACCGTAATAAATAAACTGTGATCAACACTGTTTTTGATAGTAAATATTCGTGTAATTTGCTGCATTTTGTTTATATGACAAGTTGGTGTGAAGTCCGACTCAAAACGAACACATTTTGTAACAAAAATTTTTGAAGACCTGAAGATGACAGTAAAGTCTGTCGAAACCAGTTCTTTCTAAATAAAGGAATATTTATGCGATCATTACTTTACATGGTTGTTACCACAAGGAAATAATACAGTACGCAGACTCTGAAGGACGTAGGTTGGAGTAGTTATACGGAGGTAAAAAGGCATCCAAAGGACAGAGCAAAAAGGGAAGCTGCATCCAACCAGTTTTCGTATTGAAGACCACAACATTTTTAGAAGTTATATTTAAGGGGGTAGGATGTCAAATGGGCCAACTTGGAGCAGGAGAGGCACCACAGAACATTTTATTTTCTACTGTCTATACTTTTACAAGTAAATTTATAAAACTTTGTTAGCAAGACCAGGAAGGATTCGGGATTAACACTCATAGCAGTGAAATTGCAAAAACATAACAAAAATTTTTTTTAGATATCAAATTTCATCATTTTTTCACTTACTGTTGGCTGCATTTGTTGCTAAAGGTACATTTTTCTTTATAAGCAAGAGAGATTTTTTAATGAATTTCGCACAACATACAAACCATACTTACAGGTGTTTGACACTCTAGAATTTTCCAAATACATTAAAAGCTGTGGTAAAAATTGAGATAATTAACAACAAAATTTGATTTTTTTTCTAAACATAAAGTTTAAAACGTAACGGCTCATTCATTTTTTTCATAAATTAAATAGATTCTAGAGTTTCAGACACCTGTAAGTATGGTTTGTACGCTGTCTCTTATGAAGAAAAGTGTACCTACAGCAACAAATGCAGCCAATAGTAAGTGAAAAAATGATGAAATTTCACATGTAAAAAAAATATTTTGTTATGTTTTTGAACTTCCGCGGCTAGGAGTGTGAATCCTGAATCCTTCCTGGCCATGCTGACAAAGGGGACTGATGCCCTCCGATGTTAAGTGCCATAGTGCTCAGAGCCATGCTGACAAAGTTTTATGAATTTACTTGTGTAAGTGTAGACCGTGGAAATTAAAATGTCCTGTGGTGCCTCTCCTGCTCCAAGTCGGCCCGTATGACGTCCTAGCCCCCCTTAAAACATGATTACTTCCGCTCGTATAAAGTTCAAAATGGTTCAAATGGCTCTGAGCACTAGGGGACTTAACTTCTGAGGTCATCAGTCCCCTAGAACTTGTAACTACTTAAACCTAACTAACCTAAGGACATCACACACATCCATGCCCGAGGCTGGATTCGAACCTGGACCATAGGGGTAGCGCAGTTCCAGACTGTAGCGCCTAGAACCGCTCGGCCACTCCGGCCGGCTCGTATAAAGTGTATTATTAAAAAATCGATTTTTGACATAAAATAGCATCAAAATATGTGCAAACACTGTATTAAAAATATTTTAAAATCTCCTCTTAAGAAATCAGCAACAGTTGTTGGCTGGAAGCGAAACGGGCAGGAGGGTGAGTGGCGCTGGCGCCCGGCGCTTGTCGCCGGCAGCTGTTTCTTGCGCTGTCCGGCACAGTTTTCCCGCTGACAGCGCCCACCCCTGAGCTCACCCCGCCGCCTCCCTCGCCACGCGCTCGCTATCCCCTTTCCTCCCAGCGTCGGCCGTCAAGACGGTTGACAGGCGACAGGCCTGGACCCCAACGCGCTGACAGCCAGAGCAGCGGCCGCCGGCGGGAAAGGCGCCAGGGGTCAGCGCTCGCTCCCGTTTTCCACGCCACGTCTAGGATCTGCTGTAACACGTGCCCCGGCTCGTTATAAGCGCAACCGGTCGTAGCCAGCGCCACAGCTAACAAGCTCTGCAATTTCTCTTCGTTGCCGGACATACCTCTCATATGCACCACTGTATCAAATACACTGACGGGAAAAAAAAGTCGCAGCACCAATCAACAAGTAATGTAGAGTGACAAAATTTCGAGAATACAGCTGTCTAAGTATCTACATCTACATCTACATACATACTCCGCAATCCAACACACGGTGCGTGGCGGAGGGTACCTTGTACCACAACTAGCATCTCCCCTCCCTGTTCCACTCCCAAACAGAATGAGGGAAAAATAACTGCCTATATGCCTCTGTACGAGCCCTAATCTCTCTTATAGTAACTTTGTGGTCTTTCCACGAAATATAAGTTGGCGGCAGTAAAATTATACTGCAGTCAGACTCAAATGCTGGATCTCTAAATTTCCTCAGTAGCGATTCACGACAAGAACGTCTCCTTTCCTCCAGAGACACCCACCCAGGATCCTGAAGCATTTTCGTAACACTCGCGTGACGATCAAACCTACAAGTAACAAATCTAGCAGCCCGACTCTGAATTGCTTCTATGTCCTGCCTCAACCGGACCTAATAGGGATCCCAAACGCTCGAGCAGTACTCAAGAGTAGGTCGTATTAGTGTTTTATAAGCGACCTTCTTTACAGATGAACCATATCTCCCCAAAATTCTACCAATGAACCACTGAACCGAAGACGACTATCCGCCTTCCCCACAACTGCCATTATTTGCTTTTCCCACTGCATATCGCTCTGCAATGTTACGCACAAATATTTAATCGACGTGACTCTGTCAAGCGCTACACTACTAACGGAGTATTCAAACATTACAGGATTCTTTTTCCTATTCATCTGCATTCATTTACATTTATCTGTATTTAGAGTTAGCTGCCATTCTCTACACCAATCACAAATCCTGTCCAAGTCATCTTGTATCCTCCTACAGACACTCAACGACGACAGCTTCCCGTACACCACAGCATCATTAGCAAACAGCCGCACATTGCTGTCAACCCTATCCAAAAGATTATTTATGTGGATAGAAAACAACAGTGGACCTACCACCCTTCCCTGGAGCACTCCAGATGATACCCTCACCTCCGATGAACACTCACCATCGAGGACAACATACTGGGTTCTGTTACTTAAGAAGTCTTCGAGCCACTCGCAAACTTGGGAACCAATCCCATATGCTCGCACCTTCGTTAGGAATCTGAAGTGAGGCACCTAGTCAAACGCTTTCCGGAAGTCATGGAATATGGCATCCATCTGATACCCTTCATCCATAGTTCACAAGATATCATGTAAAAAAAGGGCGAGTTGCGTTTTGCAAGAGCGATGCTTACTAAAGCCGTGCTGGTGCACGGACAGCAACTTCTCTGTCTCAAGGAAATTCATTATACTCGAACTGAGAATATGTTCGAGAATCCTCCAACAAACCGATGTTAAGGATATTGGTCTGTAATTTTGAGGATCCGTCCTTCTACTCTTCTTATATACAGGCGTCACTTGCGCTTTTTTCCAATCGCTCGGGACTTTACGTTGGGCAAGAGATTTGCGATAAATGCAAGCTAAGTAAGGAGCCAATGCAGTAGAGTACTCTCTGTAAAAGTAACAAATTTAAGTGATGACTGTTGCAGAATCGTAGGTTAATGTAAGCGCGAGAAAACCCATTGCAAGTATGAAACGCTGGTACATTAATAACCGATGTATACGCCAACATGTCGAATGCAACTGCAGACGTGCATGCATTGTGTTGTACAGGTGCCGAACGTCAGTTTGTGAGATGGGGTTCCATGCCTGATGCAACCGGCCAGTCAGTACATGGACAGTTAATGCTGGTTGTGGTTGACACTGCAGTTATCTTCCTAAGGTGTCCCGTATGTGCTATATTGCAGACAGGTCTGGTGATCGAGCAGGCCAAGGCGACGAGTCGACACTCAAAGGACCATGTTAAGTTTCAACAGCGATATGCGGCCTTTGGTTATGATATTGGAAAACATCGCTGGAATGCAGTTCATGAATGGCACCAAAACAAGTCGAGTCACGAGACTGTCGTACAGAATTGCAGTCAGGATGCGTGGTATAAACGCGACAGTGCACCTGCTGTCATACAAAATCGCACCTCTGACCGTAATACCAGCTGCAGGTCCAGTGTTTCTAGGCCGCAGACGGGTTGGTTGGAGGACCTCAACTGGTCTGCTTCCAATCAACACACAGCCACCGCTAGACGCGAGACACTGCCAGCTTTCATCAGTAAATGCAACAACAAAAATTGGTTCAAATGGCTCTGGGCACTATGGGACTTAACATATGAGGTCATCAGTCCCCTAGAACAGAACTACTTAAGCCTAACTAACCTAAGGACAGCACACACATCCATGCCCAAGGCAGGATTGGAACCTACGAGAAAATACAAAAGACCTCGACTCCATCCTCCAATGATTTCTCGATTGACGCCACTGAGGACACAAATGCTGTTGGTTTGGGGTCTGCGAAATCCATGCTACAGGGAGTCTGGCTCGGATCTGTCTTTGAAGTAATGAGTTTGCAACAGTTCGTTATGTTACTGTGTTTCCGACTGCTGCTCGAACTGCTGCTGAAGACGCAGTACGACACGCCACAGCCGTACGCCGAACATGACGGTCTTTCCTTTCATTAGTGCCACGTCGCAGTCTGGAGCCCGGTCTTCTTGCTAACGTACCTTCCCGTGACCACCGCTTCGAGCAGTCACGTTCAGTGGCTATATTCCTGCTAAGTCTTCCTGCAATATCGCAGAAGCAACATCCAGAATGTAATACCACTTCCTCAGGCGAGAAATGAAAATCAAAAATTAGCTCCAAAATTCCCAAAGATTTCCCCAAAACAAGTTTCAAATTCCATGAAAAATGAACATGCAAAAAAATTTCCAGTTAACACTATTATTTGGATATTAAACAGTAATTGAATCAAAAATCTAATACTTAGTAATTTATTAACATACGATAGAAAGATATTATTCCAGTAAAATCAAACTCAAAATTCAAAATCATAGTAAGTCGCAAAATCATTATAATTAAAATTCGTAAAGTAGAACCAACGTCCCCAAAGAATACTACGTTTGAGTAATCTTTGAGATTCGTGAGTAATGGCTAAGGACAATTCAATCCATCGTCACTACGTCACCGAAGCAGGTCATACTTTTGAATGCTCATATATGTAGGCGCAATTAGACTGTTTTTCAGAATTGATTATTGTGATCTACTATGACGCAGTGAAACGATACTTTGACTTCAAATACAAGGGTCAGTCAAAAATTAATGCCTCCTATTTTTTTTTCTACGTTTAATTGTCAGGAAATTTAAATGCAATTACATAGGTTGAAAACAACAACATTGAGGATCATTTTGTCATTTTTCAATGTAATCTCCGCCCATCTCTACAGTTTTGGTCCATCTTTGAACAAGGGCATGTATCCCAGCACGGTAAAAATCACAGCTCTGCTTCCTAAGCCATTGACGCACGGATGTTTTGACGGCCTCCTCATCTTCAAAATGAATCCCACGATGAGCTTCTTTTAGTGGCCCGAACAGATGGAAGACTGATGGTGCCAGGTCAGGGCTGTATGGGGGATGAGGCAAAACTTCCCATACAATATTGACAATCTCGTCGGAGGTGTGACGATTGGTGTGTGGTCTTGCATTGTCATGCAAAAGAAGAACATCTGCCATTGATTTTGTTGGGCGAACTCGCTGAAGACGTGCTTTAAGTTTTTTGAGGGTTGTGACGTATTGAACAGAATTTATTGTGCATCCCTGCTCCAAAAAATCAACCAGAATCACACCCTCTGTATCCCAGAAAACTGTTGCTATAACTTTCCCTGCCGATCGCACAGTTTTGAATTTTTTCTTCCTCGGCGAGCTTGTGTGACGCCACTCCATTGACTGCCTCTTTGATTCGGGTTCAAAAAAATGCACCCATGTTTCGTCCCCGGTCACAATTTTTTTCAGAAACTCATCTCCCTCCAAACGGAAGCGCTGCAAGTGTTGGGAGGCTATTGTTTTCCTTGCCTCTTTATTCTGATCCGTTAACATTCTTGGAACCCACCGTGCACAAACTTTTGAGTACCCCAATTGTTTAATAATCGTGATCACACTGCCTTTACTAAGAGAAATAATGCGACACACTTCATCTGCAGTCACCCGACGGTCACCACGAATGATGTCATCAACTTGCTGAATGTTGTGTGGAGTCACTGCACTCACCGGCCTGCCGCTCCGCTTTTCGTCAGTCAACGGTGTTTGCCCTTCAGCTTCCTTACAACGAAGAACCCATCGTCTAACAGTGCTGACATCCACTGTCACAACACCATACACCAGTCTTTCATGAATGCGTATGGGCGTTTCACCTTCTGCATTCAAGAATTTAATCACACAACGCTGTCTCAAACGAACATCGATGTCGGCCATCTTACAAACTTCTGCTCTGCTGCCACCTGTTGACACAGAAAGTTACTACTGCAGTGGATTGCAGAAGAAGGTTTGAGGAATGGCGCCAAATTCAAATTTTTCACTTAACTTAATTTTTTTAAGTAGAAAAAAAATGGGAGGCATTACTTTTTGACCGACCCTCGTATTACGTTATTTCAGATAGACGACTTGCATATATTAGACAGAAGTGACTTTTAATTAGATAACCTGAAGTTAACACTATTTAGGAAGTGAACACAGAGAGACAATTTCATTCGTAATAACTAATGGACTATGGAACTTGGCGATAGTTACGTAGCACATAATTTATAATTCCCCCCAACATCTGGGAAAGATTCTTCCTCACGGCTCTGTTGGGAAGTGACTAATGTTGTGTAATAAACGAGCATATCGTGTCAATTCACGCATTTATCATTCAAGTTTTACAAAATTATTTATAGAGATAACGTGCTGCGATATTATTTCACTGAAGCGTTCGGCGCTTAAATAGAAACTCCTAGACGTTAGGAATTAATAACACTGTTACGACTAATTATAGATTTGTGATTACAATCAGTCTATAGGGAATTTGGTGTCGCTGGAACTAATTTGAACTTGTCATTAATATTTAAATATCAGCTGATAAACCATAGATTATAAACAACTTAATTACGACATTTGGTGAAGTAAATATCTCGCACAAGTCGCGGGTTCAGCACATCAATGTTCTGTTTGTAACGTTGATACCGATGCATAAGAAATGACAATCTCATTGCTCTACCGCTGAGTGTTAGCCAAGACCTAAGATCCGAAGGACGTTACAAGCTTCTCATAGACCTATTACCCAACTTCATTCAAACTCAGTAAGCTCTTGATAATGGCGTCGCCGTCTCCTTAGAGACAACCTTCTCCAGCCTCAACTCACTGCGTCCAATCTCGAAGGTAACAAACGCTCACGCATTTAAAGCAAACCTGACTTGCATCCACTTATTGGCGCCACTAACACCACACTTATCTGACTGATGCCAAATTTCAAAATACATCATCTTACGGATGTTAAAACATGCCTGCCAACTTCCGTTTATTTCGCAAAACTCCTTCCTGGTGTTGCCATTTTTTGCCGTCAGTGTATTTGGACATGTAAAAAGAAGAGAAATTGACACATTAAACAACACTGGTAAGAACGTCCTAACATTTACATCTTATGCATTCTTTCCAACCGTCCATCCTGATTATTAAACAACATTGATTGTGAAATTACCGATCCAAATATTGGCATGCCCTAATGATTCGTCCATTCGCCTCTCCTCTATCAACCGTACACAACCGACTCCCCAAAAACAATCGTTCCTGTGTACGTCCTCTAATATACTGGCGACGCCACATTCCTTGCCGTGTATCTCACACTTCATTAGTTCCAATTATCCCTCCAACTACGTCTCGACAATTTCATCCCCTGCTGTAGCCACTGATATTTTTCCTAAATTCATGCAAAACCTTAATCAATAATAACAGTAAAAACTACAACCTGAGAATCCATAACCATCCAATCTACCTAAGTCACTAAATTATTTTTCAATAGCTCTGGACGAACCAAAAAGAAATCCCACAAATTGCTAAGACTAATAACCAACCAAACAAGGAGATTAATTTCAACGACCATCATCCATGGGTCCCACAGAATTTTTTTTAAGAAGAATAAAGGTTCAAAAATTATCATTTTTATTATAAAAGGCTCGATAACTTTCAGAACGTTTTGTGCTCAAGAACTAAATTTGTCACAGTTTTGACAGAACACATTCTATCTCAATCCCTTTAACGTTCGGGACTTTGATGTCTACGTGGGACGTATATTTCATATATGTAACACATTGATTTAAGATTAGTTACTTTAATACGCAATGACATACCCATAAAAATGATTTTGATCACGTACTAATAATGTTATATTTACACTGAAAATTAAAAATCCAAAACAGAAAAAAATATCATGTTGGAAAGCAAAGAAAAAAATGCGCTTCTACCGAGTTTTAGCGTTCCCTCCAAATCGTGGAACGATATACACTGTACACCAGTTTACACATCTCCTCCTCGTCTCCTGTGGGAACTCACATATTCCCCACATTTCCTCTGTCACGTTGAACACTTTCGAGTCTCCCGTAAATTTGAGTCCCAACATCCTGTAAACTCCTCCCGTGTTTGTGAACCACGTCTAGGTACACCGCATCTATTAACATTTCCCCCCTTCCCCCCTTCTCCAAACTCTCTTTTCTCAACGCTCCCCTCCCCTATCATCAACTCATACGGGAAATCTACCCTTCTTTCCAAGCAGGAAGTAACCTACCTATCGCAAATGAATGCTCGAACCACCCATTCCTTGACTAACTAGTATCATACTTTACACTCATATTTCATTCGTCAGTTCCTTCCCAAATAAACATTCTACAGCCTTATCTATATAATATACCTACCCAGTACTTTTCACATCCCAATCGCTAACCACAGTTACCAGGAAACAAAATTATTTCAAGCTCATAACAAAATTAACGTTCACCGCATGACCAAAAACTTGTCATTAACGTCTACACCTTCAAATATTTTAAAATTGTGAAATTTTACAATGTAATGACTGAAGATCAGCAATTTCGCTGTTTTTAATTGCCCCCTGCTGTAGACAGAATGCTAATGATTGACAAATACTGAAAACGGCGTACTTTAAATTTGCAACTGGATTACTTTCAGACTAGCAATAAAAAATATGTGTACCCAAAATTTTCAACTGTGAATATTTTCGGTAAATGTTTCTGTCAACAAGTGGCTCTATGGTAGCACTGTAACTTCATGAACGCTAAGTACCTTCATTCAGTACTCGATTACTGGGTTGCCTCTTTTAATGTAATAGGAAAAGTGATTAGAAAATTCGCCGAGGGTTCGACTTACATGAGAATTTTATTCAGTGTCGGAACTTATCTGAGATCTTAATTGTTATGCTGCTGTTTCAATATGTTTCAGGGTTCACTTTGTTCTTTTATCATCCTTTTCAATTCTCTATGCTTTACGTTCCTAGGTAACAGCTGCTCTCCATTTTTTCGGATACACCCCTTTCGCCACAACAAACCAAACTCCACTCAACTCGTAAAACGTAGCAAACGATTGGAAACACGACTTCACTCAGAATCTAACAAACTACTGTGAACAATCGATCCAATGCACTAAATGTTTGATGGTGGTACTTTTCACGCATGTTATTACAGTATTGTCAAAATGCCCTTCTTTTACGTCCAGTTCTACCGTTGAAGAATAAGAACTTCTGTTAAAGACAATTTTTATTGGTGTTACTGAAGGAGTCGCACTGTGAAGTATGACTGCGCGGTTCGTATCATCAGATAACAAATGAAATGAAGATTCATGAGACGCCAAAGCCATAAAGTATTGCGCAGAAGAGAGCTTTAGGGGACGTACAAATGAAAGGGCTTCAATGTGGCACTAAAGGAGCTAGCGTTCCCAATAACGTTCTGATGTATCGATTAATGTTGTCGCTACAGCGTAAGCTATCATTATTTTAAAATAAATTCATACATCTAGGAACCAGATCATCATAATACTTTCCTTCGCGACACAATTTCGTACTTAACAAAGTCAGATACACACCCACGATTTTTCAACAATGGACTAAAGCTGATATCAGAGAGGCTCAAGTGCAGTTCAAAGAAAATGAATCAAGACTGTTCACTGCTTAATAAAGGGGCGCTCTAGAATTTTCCGTACATTACGGCATTCAGATGTACGCATTCAGATTACGCTTGCAGGATTTCATGCATTATGTCCATCTTACAGTAGGTTCTCGTATATGTCTTTTCATGTCTCCTGTAATTTTGGTAAGAACCTTTCAATCGTCACGTTACGTGTCCAAAACACCATCATTTGTTTTCCTCTTTTTTGTGGCGAGGTGAGGGGGATGGGGGGGGGGGGGGATTACCAGTCTTCTGCTTGGTTTAATGCGTCACGTCACTATCTCTCTTCTTGTGCTGACGTGTTTAAACCAACGTCCTTAATTATTTCTTGGGCGTATTCCAATATCTTTCTTCTCATCTGTTTTTACTTTCTACAGCTCCTTCTGCTCTTCTACTCCGAAACTCACCGTATGGTGCATGGCAGAAGGTACCTTTTACCACTACTAGTCATTTTCTCTCCTCTTCCACTAGCAAATAGCGCGGGGGAAAACGAATGTCTGAAAGCCTCCGTACGAACACTAATTTCTCGCATCTGATCTTAGCGGTCCTCACGCGAATTGTGCGTTGGTGGCAGAACAATTGTTCTGCAGTCGTCCTCAAAAGAATGTTCTCCAAATCTGCGTATTACAGCCTTGCGGAGAGAGCATCTTCTTCCCTCCAGGGGTTCCCATTTCATTCCACAAAGTATCTCCGTAATACGCTACTGGCCATTAAAATTGCTAGACCAAGAAGAAATGAAGATGAAAAACGGGTATTCATTGGACAAATATATTATACTAGAACTGACATGTGATTACATTTTCACACAATTTGGCTGCACAGATCCTGAGAAATCAGTACCCAGAACAACCACCTCTGGCCGTAATAACGGCCTTGATACTCTTGGACATTGAGTCAAACAGAGCTTGGATTGCGTGTACAGGTACAGCTGCCCATCCAGCTTCAAACGATATCACAGTTCATCAAGAGTAGTGACTGGCATATTGTGACGAACCAGTTGTTCGGCCAACATTGACCAGACGTTTACACTTGGTGAGATATCTGGAGAATGTGCTGGCCAGGGCAGCAGACGAACATTTTCTGAATCCAGAAAGGACCGTAGAGGGCCCCCAACATGCGGTCGTGCATTATCCTGCTGAAATGTAGGGTGCCGCAGGGGTCGAATGAAGGGTAGAGCCACGGGTCGTAAGACACCTGAAATGTAACGTCCACTGTGCAAAGTGCCGTCAATGCGAACAAGAGGTGATCGAGACGTGTAACCAATGGCACACCACACCATCACGCCGAGTGATCCGCCAGTATGGCGATGACGAATACACTCTTCCAATTTGCGTTCACCAAGATGTCGCCAAACACAGATGCGACCATCATGATGCCGTAAACAGAACCTGGATTCATGCGAAAAAAATGACGTTCTGCCATTCGTGCACCCAGGTTCGTCGTTGAGTACACCATCGCAGGCGCTCCTGTCTGTGATGCAGCGTCAAGGGTAACCGCAACCATGGTCTCCGAGCTGATAGTCCATGCTGTTGCAAACGTCGTCGAACTGTTCGTCCAGATGGTTGCTTTCTTGTAAACGTCCCCATCTGTTGACTCAGGGATCGAGACGTGGCTGCACGATGCGTTACAGCCAAGTGGATAAGATGCCTGTCATCTCGACTGCTAGAGGCCGTTGGGATCCAGCACGGCGTTCTGTATTACCCTCCTGAACCCACCGATTCCATACTCTGCTAACAGTCATTGGATCTCGACCAATCGCGATAGGAAACAATCCGACCTTTATCAAAGTTGGAAACGTGATGGTACGCATTTCTCTTCCTTATACGAGGCATCATAACAACGTTTCACCAGGCAACGCCGGTCAACTGCTGTTTGTGTATGAGTAATCGGCTAGAAACTTTCCTCATGTTCGCACTTGTAGGTGTCACCACCAGCACCAACCTTGTGTGAATGCTCTGAAAAGCTAATCATTTGCATATCACAGCATGTTCTTCCTGTCGGTTAAATTTCACGTCTCTATCACGTTATCTTCGTGGTGTAGCAATTTTAATGGCCAGTAGTGTTTTTTCGTGCTGATAGAACCAACCGGTAACAAACCTGGCAGAAAGCCTCTGAATTGCTTCGATGTCTTCCTTTAATCCCATCTGGTGGGGATTCAGGCAGTCGAACAGTACTCAAGATAGGGTTGCACTGTCGTTCTGTAGGCCGTTTCCTTTATGGATAAGTTACACTTTCCCAAAATGCTTCCGATAAATCAAAAGCCAACAATTAGCCTTCCCTGCTACAAATCTAACGTGCTCATTCCATTTCTTATCGTTTTTCATCCTTACACCTACATATTTAATCGAAGTGACTCTGTCCAGCTGCACTTTACTAATGATGAATTCGAACGTTGCGGCATGTTTGTCCTGCTCGTCAGTATTAACTTCCATTTCTCTACGTATAGAGTAAGATGCCATTTATTACACCAACTACAAAGTTTATTTAAATCATCTTTATATTCCTACAGTCACTCAACGACGCCTTTCCGTACACCACAGCCGTCAGCAACGGCCATAAACTAATGCTCACCGTGCCTCTCAGGTCATTTATGTATGTAGAGAATTAAAACTATCCTCTCACACTACCCTGAGCAACTTCTGCGACTGTCTTGTCTCTGATGAACATTCGCCGTCGAGTACCACGTAATGGATTCTGTTAATTAAAATCGTCAAGCCAATCATATATCTGGGAACTAAACCGTAATTTCGGACCTTCGTCAACAAACTGCAGCGGAACACCGTTTCAAACGATTTCCGGAAATCTAGGGATATCTGTCCGTTGCCTTCCATCCAGAGGTTGTAGGACATCATCTGAAAAAAGAGCAAGCTGAGTTTCACACGAGCGAAGCTTTCTAAATACGTTCTGATTTGTGGTAAGAAGCTTTTCTGTCCAACAAAATTCGTTATATTTGAACCCAGTATGTATTCATGAATTATGCAGTATACTGATGTTACGGGTACTGGTCTGTAATCTACGTTCCTTGTATACAGAATCACCTACTCCTGTAGCCAGTCGCATGGGATCTGGATATGGTGACTTATTAGTTTTCAACTCTTTCTGTTGTTTCTCTATGCTACGGATCCCAATTTCTATTCCCTCAAGCGGTAGTCTGTAAGACAGTCAAACGACGCTATGTTTGTACGTTTCTATTAAGCAAGTGATTTATTAAATGAGAAATTTAAAAAACTTCAGCTTTCCTATTCTTGTCTCTTATTGCTACTCGAAAATGGTCGACGAGTACTGGATACAAGCAAGATTTTACGTAGGACCAGAATTTTCTCAGTTTCTCGGCAAGATCTTTCGCTAAGCTATGACGGTGGAAGATGTATGCATGGCGTTTACCGATACTATTGCCTGTCAACCATTTTCGCACCCTGTGTTGAACCGAGAATGCAGCAGTCTCTGCTACCTCCACATATTCCGCATTTCCTTATCAAACCACGGAGGGTCCGTTCCATCATTAATCTACTTATTGGGCACACACGTCGCCAGAGCGAGGTTTACAATCAGTTTAAACTTTGCCCATAATCCATCTACGTCCGCCATACAGAAACTGAATAATGTCCATTCATTGTCTAAATGGAATGCTGCTGTTGTTGTTGTTGTGGTCTTCAGTCCTAAGACTGGTTTGATGCAGCTCTCCATTTAATCTATCCTGAGCAAGCTCCTTCATCTCCCAGTACCTACTGCAACCTACAGCCTTCTGAATCTGCTTAGTGTATTCATCTCTTGGTCTCCCTCTACGATTTTTACCCTCCACGCCGCCTCCAATGATAAATTTGTGATGCCTTGATGCCTCAGGACATGTCCTACAAGCCGATCCCTTCTTCTAGTCAAGTTGTGCCACAAACTTCTCTTCTCCCCATTCCTATTCAATACCTCCTCATTAGTTACGCGATCTACCCACCTAATCTTTAACATTATTCTGTAGCACCACATTTCGAAAGCTTCTATTCTCTTCTTGTCCAAACTATTTATCGTCCATGTTTCACTTCCATACATGGCTACATTCCATACAAATACTTTCAGAGACGACTTCCAGACACTTCAATATATGCTCGATGTTAACAAATTTCTCTTCTTCAGAAACGCTTTCCTTGCCATTGCCAGTCTACATTTTATATCCCCCCTACTTCGCCCATCATCAGTTATTTTTCTCCCCAAATAGCAAAACTCCTTTACTACTTTAAGTGTCTCATTTCCTAATTTAATTCCCTCAGCATCACCCGACTTAATTCGACTACATTCCTTTATCCTTGTTTTGCTTTTGTTGATCTTCTTCTTATATCCTCCTTTCAAGACATTGTCCATTCCGTTCAACTGCTCTTCCAAGTACTTTGCTGTCTCTGACAGAATTACAATGTCATCAGCGAACCTCAAAGTTTTTATTTCTTCTCCCAGGATTTTAATACCTTCTCCGAATTTATCTTTTGTTTCCTTTACTGCTTGCTCAATATACAGATTGAATACCATCGGGGAGAGGCTACAACCCTGTCTCACTCCCTTCCCAACCGCTGCTTCCCTTTCATGCCCTCGAGTCTTATAACTGCCTTCTGGTTTCTGTACAAATTGTAAATAGCCTATTGCTTCCTGTATTTTACCCCTGTCACCTTTAGAATTTGAAAGAGAGTACTCGAGTCAACATTGTCAAAAGGTTTCTCTAAGTCTACAAATGCTAGAAACGTAGGTTTGCCTTTCCTTCATCTTTTTGTAAGATAACTCGTAAGGTCAGTATTGCCTGACGTGTTCCAACATTTCAACGGAATCCAAACTGATCTTCCCCGAGGTCAGCTTCTATCAGTTTCTCCATTCGTCTGTAAAGAATTCGTGTTAATATTTTGCAGCTGTGACTTATTAAACTGATAGTTCGGTAATTTTCACATCTGTCAACACCTGCTTTCTTTGGGATTGGAATTATTATATTCTTCTTGAAGTCTGAGGGTACTTCGCCTGTCTCGTACATCTTGCTCACCAGATGGAAGAGTTTTGTCAGGACTGTCTCTCCCAAGGCCGTCACTAGTTCTAATGGAATGTTGTCTACTACCAGGTCCTTGTTTCGATTCAGGTCTTTCAGTGCTGTGTCAAACTCTTCACGCAGCATCGTATCTCCCATTTCACCTTCATCTACATCCTCTTCCATTTCCATAATATTGTCCTCAAGTACATCGCCCTTGTATAGACGCCCTATGTACTCCTTCCACCTTTCTGCTTTTCCCTCTTTGCTTAGAATCGGGTTTCCATCTGAGCTCTTGATATTCATACAAGTGGCTCTCTTTTCTCCAAAGGTCTCTTTAATTTTCCTGTAGGCAGTATCTATCTTACACCTAGTGAGATAATCCTCCACATCCTTACATTTGTCCTCTAGCCATGACTACTTAGCCATTTTGCACTTCCTGTCGATCTCATTTTTGAGACGTTTGTATTCCTTTTTGCCTGCTTCATTTACTGCGCTTTTTATTTCCTCCTTTCATCAATTAAATTCACTATTTCTTCTGTTACCAAAGGATTTCTATTAGGCCTCCTCTTGATGCTCTGCTGCCTTCTCTACTTCATCCCTCAGAGTTACCCATTCGTCTTCTACTGTATTTCTTATCCCAGTTCCTGTCAGTTGTTCCCTTATGCTCTCCCTGAAACTCTGTATAACCCCTGGTTCTTTCAGTTTATCCAGGTCCCATCTCCTTAAATTCCCACCTTTTTGGAATTTCTTCAGTTTTAGTCTACAGTTCATAACCAATAGATTGTGGGCAGAGTCCACATCTGCCCCTGGAAATATCCTACAACTTGAAACCTGGTTCCTAAATCTCTGTCTTACCATTATATGATCTATCTGATACCTTCTAGTATCTCCAGGATTTTTCCATGTGTACAACCTTTTTTCATGATTCTTGAACCGAGTGTTAGCTATGATTAAGTTATGCTCTGTGCAAAATTCTAACAGACCGCTTCCTCTTTCATTTCTTGGCCCCAATCCATATTCACCTACTATGTTCCCTTCTCTCCCTTTTCCTACTGTCGAATTCCAGTCACCCATGACTATTAAATTTTCGTCTCCCTTCACTACCTGAATAATCTTTTATCTCATCATACATGGAATGCTAACAACTTATTACCTCCTTTTTCTAGCATCAACATTCTCCTTGCCTTATTTACGGTTTTATGAACCTTAGTATCCATCGTGGCAATTACATCCCTGTTCCTGTACTGACGCTGTGAAAAAGATCTACATCTACATCTGCATCTACATCCATACTCCGCAAGCCACCTGACGGTGTGTGGCGAAGGGTACCTTGAGTACCTCTATCGGTTCTCCTATTCTAGTCTCGTATTCGTCGAGGAAAGAAAGATTGTCGGTATGCGTCTGTGTGGGCTCTAATCTCTCTGATTTTATCCTCATGGTCTCTTCTCGAGATATACGTAGGAGGGAGCAATATATTGCTCGACTCCTCGGTGAAGGTATGTTCTCGAAACTTCAACAGAAGCCCGTACCGAGCTACTGAGCGTCTCTCTTGCAGAGTCTTCCACTGGAGTTTATCTATCATCTCCGTAAAGCTTTCGCGATTACTAAATAACTAAGCGCGCTGCTCTCCGTTAGCTCTTCTCTATCTCTTCCTGCCACCGGCCACCGCAATTTCTCTCCTTTCTGGTTTGTGTTGGTGCTGACTCCCACAGTGGGCGACACAACAATTACAGTGAAATTTACTCCACAAAACAGTACCCAAAGGATTAAATTTACCGAATAGCACAGTCACTTTGACCATGAGAATTCAGTACGACGTAAAGCAAACCGTAAGTTCCAATCTGGGTTTCTAGACGTCGTGGCATGGAATCAAGAAGGGCCAGGATCTGCGTCTCGGGAACACAGCGTCACGAGGATTGTAGGCGCGTCCACAAAGCATCGACAGTGGTTGCAGGAGGACCAGAACGACCAAGCTGCCGGCAGACCACACCCCAGAAATTCTCGATGGACGACACATCAGTCGAACACGCAGAAGAGACAAGCAGTGGTAGCTGTCTTTTTTCGAAGATTAGCATATTCTTCACAACTTCAAACCAGCTTCAATATCTAGAGTTGCATTCAAGAAGAGCAGAGCTTTGAGCTGCAACATTTCGCTTGATGTACCGGTTGCTGGACAGTTTGCCCTCAACACGTGGAACCAGTCGGCATGTTATAGCCAATGACACACTCATTTCCCCGCACAATAATTGTCCTGCCACAGTCGGACCCACTCGTTTCCTGATTCGCGCCCTTTAACTTCGACTGAACATACCGGCACCTGCTATCACATTTCTATTTCGTTTGGCGTCTCTACACCGATTAAGCGTGGCTTCACACTGACCTGTCCGGTCACACCAAAGAAGGCGCTGCTGGATTACGTGCTCGCCGTCTCTCTGCTACCTCAATCATTTATCGTGCTTCCGCCCTTCAACAAACCCTCAGATGTTTGAGTGATTTAGGCCATCTCTGGGTGCTGCAGATATAACAAACAGTATTCATCAGCTAACAGTGTTCAGGTTTTCGTAGCCGTTTTTACTTAAGTTAAAATCTTCTAGATTGTTAGGTTGTGTCTTATTTCTTCAAACAATCGACGTTTCTCTCTTCTTCAAGATCTTGTGGTGCTCAGTGTCTAGTGAACACCACAAGATCCTGAAGAGGGGGTCGAAACGTCGATTGTTTGAAGAAATATGACGCGGCCTAACAACGCAATAGATTTTTAACTTCAGTCGCAGACTGCTGCTCGCCATATCGGGAACGTATTATGTAATTACAGTCCTCCTTTTTTTTGTATTTAGAATGATGTGAAGAAGCCATTTCAAGGAAAATAAATGAATGAAATTAGTCACTTAGACATAAATAGATAAATTCAAAACAGATACCTTACAAAAATAAAAAAGTACGAAACAGGTTGTGAGTGTTTCACTGGACGTAGTCGTGCTTTTGAGTGACTTAGGCGCTGCGTCGAGGAACCAGGCCTAACACGTGACGTCACTTGACAGAGGGGTGGTTTCGAGCGGGTAACAGGATCCGATACTGCACACGCATAAACTACTTCCGCCGGCTTATCGGTCAGAAATCTGGCGCAGTACCCAGGCTTATGATTCCAGTTTAATGCCGAGCGAGAGCGCGGCTAACGTTTCGCGCAATCGCATCACTGGAGTCGTAAGCCACTTTTGCACCAGTGTCTATGGAAGAGGGAAGCTGTGTAGAGGCACGGTTTGGAGTGGAAAACGAGATAATTCAGAGGCTTCCTTTACCAGGATACAGGTTGGCTGGCATCTTTTCGAGGAGCTCTTTGCGGTGTGGGGGAGTTGCCATGTATGTGAAAAACGGAATCCCATTTGAGTCAATTGATGTTTCAAAGTACTGCACTGAAAAGGTGTTTGAATGTTGCGCAGGTGTGGTTAAATTTAATGGAGCTAAACTTTTAACTTTTGTTATTTATAGATCCCAGACTGTGATTTCACAACATTTTTGCTAAAGCTAGAGGAGGTTCTTGTTCACTTTATAGGAAATACAAAAAGTTAGTTATATGTGGTGACTTCAATATTAATTGTATAAGTGATTGTGCAAGGAAGAGGATGCTGGCAGACCTCCTTAATTCATATACTCTTATGCAAACCGTATTCTTTCCAACGAGAGTGCAAGGGAACAGTAGAACAACCATAGAAAGCATTTTTGTTCATTCCTCATTACTAGAAGGGCATTCTGTTAGCAAAAAGGTGAATGGCCTTTCTGATCATGATGCACAAATTTTAACTCTAAAAGATTTTTGTGCTGCAACATGTGTTAAATATACTCATCAGCTGTTTAGGATAGCTGATCCAGTTGCTGTAGAGATCTTTGTAAACCTTATCAAGGAACAAGAGTGGCAAGATGTTTATAGCGCTGATACAGTACCCGATAAATATAATGCTTTTCTCACTCGTGCTCTTTGAAAGTTTCTTTCAGTTAGAACGTTCAAAACAGGGTACTAACACAAACAGGTATCCTGGCTGGCTGACTAGAGGGATAAGAATATCTTGTAGAACAAAGTGGCAATTGTATCAAAATGTTGGAAATAGTCAGAATCTAAATGCAGCAGCCCATTACAAACAGCATTGTAAGGTGCTTAAAACTGTTATTAGGAAGGCAAAAAGTATGTGGTATGCAGATAGAATAGCTAAGTCTCAGGAAAAAATCAAAACCATATGGTCAGTCGTAAAGGAAATGGCTGGTCTGCAGAGACAGGTCGAGGATGTAGAATCAGTGCATAGTGGGAATGTCCGTATTACTGATAAGTCGCTTATATGTACAGTATTTAATAATCACTTTCTGAATATAGCAGGTGAACTAAATGGAAACCTAGTCCCAACAGCGAATCATTTAGCGCTCTTAGAAAAAAGTGTTCCGAGACTGTTACCTAAAATGCTCCTCCATGATACTGACAAGAGGGAGACTGAGTTAATAATTAAATCACTAAAGACCAAGATCTCTCATGGATATGACGGGGTATCTAGCAGAATACTGAAGTATTGTTCTGTGTATGTTAGCCCAGTACCTAGCCATATCTGTAACTTTTCCTTTAGGAGTGGTCGGTTTCCTGACCGATTAAAGTGCTCAGTAGTGAAGCCACTTTATAGAAAGGGAGACAGGGATAATATTGACAATTATAGACCCATTTCTATGCCATCGGTGTTTGCTAAAGTTATCGAGAAGGTTGTATATACAAGGTTACTGGAGCACTTAAATTCACATAATTTGCTGTCAAATGTTTAGTTTGGTTTTAGAAATGGTTGAACAACTGAAAATGTTATATTCTCTTTTCTCTGTGAGGTTTTGGACGGATTAAATAAAAGGTTGCGAACGCTAGGTGTTTTCTTTGATTTAACGAAGGCTTTTGACTGTGTTGACCACAAAATATTACTGCAGAAGTTAGACCATTATGGAGTAAGGGGAGTAGCTTACAATTGGTTCGCCTCTTACTTTAAGAACAAAAAGCAGAAGGTAATTATCCGCAATATTGAGAGTGGTAGTGATGTTCAGTCCCAATGGGGCACTGATAAGTGGGGCGTTCCGCAAGGGTCAGTGCTGGGGCCACTGCTGTTTCTTATTTATATAAATGATATGCCTTCTAGTATTACAGGTGATTCAAAAATATTTCTGTTTGCTCATGACGCCAGTTTGGTAGTGAAGGATCTTGTGTGTAATACTGAAACAGTATCAAATAATGTAGTTAATGAAATAAGTTCGTGGCTTGTGGAAAATAATTTGATGCTAAATCACAGTAAGACTCAGTTTTTACAGTTTCTAACTCACAATTCAACAAGAACCGATATTTTGATCGGACAGAATGGGCATATTATAAGCGAGACGGAACACTTCAAGTTCCTAGGCGTTCGGATAGATAGTAAGCTGTTGTGGAAAGCCCATGTCCAGGATCTTGTTCAGAAACTAAATGCTGCTTTATTTACCATTAGAACAGTATCTGAAATAAGTGACACTTCAACACGAAAAGTAGTCTACTTCGCATATTTTCATACGCTTATGTCGTATGGTATTACTTTTGGGGTAATCCTTCTGATTCAAAAAGGGTCTTTTGGCTCAAAAACGGGCTGTTCGAGCTATATGTGGTGTAAGTTCGAGAACCTCCTTGTCGACCCCTATTCAATAGTCTGGGAATTCTGACATTGCCCTCACAGTATACATTTTCTTTAATGTCATTTGTTATTAGCAATATTAGCCTATTCCCAAGTTTTAGCAGTTTTCACTTAGTTAATACTAGGCAGAAATCCAAACTGCATGTGGAATGCACTTCCTTGACTGTTGTGCAGAAAGGAGAGCAGTATTCTGCTGCATCCATTTTCAATAAGCTACCACAAGAACTCAAAAATCTTAGCAGTAGCCCAAACTCTTTTAAGTCTAAACTGAAGAGTTTCATCAGGGCTCACTCCGTCGAGAAGCTCCTGGAAGAGCTAAAAATGTAAGCAAATTCCAGTGTTACATTGTTGATTTTCTTTATTTAAACTTACGACTTGTCACCTGAATATGTTTTTTTATATTTCATTTTATCTGTTTCTAATATCGTGTTATAAATTCATGTATTGACTCGTTCCATGACCATGGAGACTTCTCCTTCATTTGGTCCCACGGAACAATAAATAAATAAATAAATAAAAAATAAAAAAATCGTCTACTTCCCACAAAGGTCGCCGCGTACATAAAACGCTATCGCTTCCACGAATGTGTCTTCTCTGTGTCGTGGAATCCGTTTACTGACACGCTACCGTATGAAGCAAACGTTACCAAGCACATCTCTCTCAACTCTTCACTAGTGTAAATGAATGAAACTGCAGTTACACGGCTGCCAGTTTAAATTGCAACACCACAAAGGAGGAATGAAGTAAATGTCATACTGTCGTTAAGAGTAGAAGAGAATGTTGTGCGCTTGCACACTTTTCAGACTTCCGTCTCTAATCAGTCGAGTAACGGAAGTTTAATATATTTTCTTATTCCATGTAGAAACCATGGCATCCGCTTTTTATGTGCTGCAGTCGTTTCCTGAAATTTCGATAAATATTTCGCAAAATTAAGACTTTTCCAAATGTAAAAACATGTGCCAAGACACGACATGTTCGGGTGCACGGGAACATTGTTTCGAGATTTAAAAGCGTTTCAATCAAGAAAATCTTATCAATACTGGATTTAACAGTTCTGCTACATTAATACTCCACTTCAGAGCATTGCTCAGTAACTGCAGTTAAATGAAACAGACGTGTTATCATAAACTATTTACAACTTAAATATACTGACAGAAAAAATGGCCACACCAAAAACTATTTATTGTAGAGTAACGAAATATGGGGAATACATTTTCCCAGATAACATATTCCAGATAATAACATTGCATGGTCACATGTTAATGCAAGTGCGACGTCTGTCATTACAAATATGAAATACGCATTGTGTTGTACAGATGCCGTACTTCAGTTTGTAGGATGGGGTTCCACGCCAACTGCACTTTTTTGGCCAATACAAGGACGCTTAATGCTACTCGTGAATGATTCTGGATTCGTCATTAGATGATCTCCCATATGTCCTCGATTGGCAAATCCGGTGATCGAGTCGGCCAAAGCAACATGTCGCTCCTCTGTAGAGCATGTTGGGTTACAACAGCGTAATGTAGGCGAGCGTTATTCTGCTGGAGAACACCTCTTGGGATAATGTTCAAGAGTTGCACCAAAACAGGTCGAATCATCAGACTGACGTACAGGTGTGCAGTCACGGTGCGTGGCACAACAATGAGAGTGATCCACGCTGCTGCTACTGTCGCAGTTTCGAATCCTGCCTCGGGCATGGATGTGAGTGATGTCCTTAGGTGAATTAGGTTTAAATAGGTCTTCGTCTAGGGGACTGATGACCTCAGATATTAAGTCCCATAGTGCTTAGAGCCATTTTAACAATTTAAAATGTTGTCATGAAGAGTGCGACCACGTCAAATCTCCAAACGAATTCCATTAGCCTGTAACGTGTGTAGAGGGACAGAAAAGGAACAACATTCCAATACCACAGTCCTTATCGTAATATGGCCATAGGACCTTCCTTGATGGAATGGAGTCCATTGAGTACACAGTACAATCGCTTGTGGGCAATGGGCGCTACATTCCTAACGTTTACAGTCCGTTGGTTATCTCCTCGATGATTGCAACAAGGTAATACAAAACCAAATGTTGCTTGTGCTATCCTGACATGCCTCGGTATCTTGGAGTATATTAATCTACAAATCCACTCTTCCGTGTTTACTACGCTTATTTTTAGCATTCCGCGCCTCAGTCGGTATAAACGGAATTTTTACAGTATCACCATTTCCCCATCTGTGTGTCAGTCTGTCAGTCAGTATGTGTAAGACTCTTTTTTCTTAGGAAAAGTTATACTATCAGACCGAAATTTATGTCACATACTAAGGTCGGCGGTTTCTTGGTGGTGAAGCTTTTGCGTCAGTGCACTCAACATATACATTCATTACTGCCACGTATTTCGTTACTCACAGTTATCGAACCTATGGCTTACTTCTCGTTGACCTAGAGTCACGAAATTTGCCAAGAAGCCAAGTTTCACAGAACAAGTAAGGAAATAAGATAAAAAATCACAACATTGTTAATTTGTAATTGTAACACGAGAGACTTTTTGTCATTTGCATCCGAATGCCTGTCTGTTCGTCAGTAAAGACTCGTTTTTCTCAGGAACGGAGGGAATTACAAAGTTTAAATTTGTGACACATGCTGAAGTCTACATTCTCTTTGCGCTGTAAAACATTTAAACTTCTACGTCAATGTAACTATAAGATACGATCATTTATGTCACATATTCTGATATCTTGGTAGTATTGATATCGATAACAGGCAGAAAAGGTCGAAGTTCTTGATTCCTGCGATGAATGAATTACATACATTCGTAAATTGTGCGGGACCCTCGATGCTCGACTCCTTTTGGTTTACTTTTCTGTTTCGCCTCTTTGAAATACAGTTATCAAATTAATAAAATGATAACCTATGCTTACATTTGTATTTATTTTATATTTTTCTATTTATCACTTAAAAAAACAGAAGTTAACATTGACACTGTATGATTATTTCAACGGGGCCGATATCGTTGTTGCGAAAATAACAATTGTCACACGAACAATACGACAGTTACCCACGGAAAACCCTCTCTCTACCTGCAAACGCTGTCACAAAGCGTACACATGTAACTGAAGCACTTCTCTCTAATCTGTTCCATGTGAGTCATCCTTTGAGGGTTAGATGAACTGCACATGATGCCGATCACATGATGGAAGCTCAGTGTTTAGTTAATTTACTGTTTACTGAGTTTAAAGACCCATTTTCTCACCGAACCGTGGTATAAAAGAGGAACTCTCATAGTATCATGGTTCTACGTGGATTAGAAAAATGTTTATGATGTGAAGATTGGACCTGCCTGCCTGCTATGAACAAAATAATGTTAATATTTACCAAGATATTATGCAAATAAAAATGTATTGTAACACTATTTTCATGCTTGCCATGCAACAGCGTAAGATATAGAGAAATATGTATCTGAAATTACTCATGAATGCAATATTTTAATATTTTCATGCTAATTGCGACATCCAATTTGGGGAAAACTGTCAAAATCATTGTATTCTGAGCGCCTGCTGTTTCTAAAAACATCTAAATTCATGTCGTCCGTTGCATTCATCTCGTGTTTGGTGGATTTAGTTCATGACAGCTGTCTCCACAAAACCCGTCAACTCAATCCGAATGCCTGGTGATCCTATCTTTCAGTTAATGTTAGGAACATCAGGTATAATTTCTAAAAATTAAGTCATGTTAGGCTAGCTCAGTTGGTAGAGCTCTTTTCCACGAGAGGCAATAGTCCCAGGTTCTGGTCTTGGTCCGGCACACAGCTTTAATCTGCCAGGAAGTTTGATATCAGCGCTAATTTCACCGCAGAGTAAAATTCATTCTGGAATCACATATGTCAAACCTGTTTTTTCTATAAAATGTGGATTAATATTGTGTGATGGACATCATATCCACTCCTACACACATTACTACATTATGCCTTTGCATTGTTGCAATTTGTGTCTTGAAACGGGACAGGACGTTTGCTGATGAGGGAAAAAGCGAAGTAGGGATGGAGGAGATGAGGATGAAGAGCGACAAGGAAGAAGTGGGTTTTCAACCCGTTTCGAAACTGTATCTTCCGTACGATTAAGGCGCGTGTTTTTCTAACACATATCCCATATGGTCTAAACTTGTACTTCGGATACGAAGTCAGTGATGACATAGTAAATCCATGGAAGAAAGTAACAAAACGACGCAATAACCAATTGTAAACTGGAAACATAATGTCACTTACATAGATACACATTATAAAATTTCACATAGAATACAAAATCTAAATTCGTGTCAAATTAAATTGCTTCGATTGGCGTGTCGAAAATATATTAGCTTGAACACAGACATCACAGAACCATTTCTTAATTTTACTTTCACGGACGTGCTTACGTCATGTACCCAACCTTTACATTTCAGACACCGAATCTTGTCTTCTTCTCAATCTTAATCTTCATTACGCAGTTAACGTAAGCATTTCACTCTGTCTTTAATTTATTTATTATTGTTTAAGTCTTCCTCTATCTGTCTCCTTTCATAGATTCTTTTTATTTCTTTCTCTTTGGCTTCTATTTCCATACTGTAAGTATTTGATGTTAATTCCATTGCTGGTTTAGGTCATTTCGTATTTTTCTTGATAACTGTTGTGATGTTTCAACGTAGGTGGCCTGCCAGATTTTCGCGTTACCGTTTCAGGCCCATTAGTCAATTCTTGGTCAGATTGATCAAGTCCTTTTCTATGACGACATTACTATTACATGGCCACAAACCTTAGAACCTTTAGTGTTGTGTCCATACAAACTGACTTGAGTAGTCGTTACCCAGGAGTTCTGCAATGTTGTTTGTATTATGACAACGTCAAGATTTCAACGTTGCCACGAAGACGCCGTTTCATTGTAGCTGCTTCTTAATGTTTTAAAACACGATGTGTCTAATTGCTGTAGACTATGCTTCATGTGAGCAGGAAACTCTAACATGATTATATCATAATCACGAGCTATATGAATTGCACTACCTCTAATGTGCTTTATCTTTCCAGTGAAACTAAAATATTTTGCTGGTCCCCTTTTTTTACTTTTGTACATTTTATGACATGTTCTTCAAACAGACAAACAGGTCTGATGTCATCCATCCACTTGTCAAGCATCCAAATGCAGTGTTCGGTTGACTACCTCATTTTAAGACATAATTCACTGTGTTAAGCTTAAATATTCGTATCAGAAGTATGAATTCACCTGCTGCATTCATTGCACATACACATGTCATTGTAAGACCCCTTTCTCCGGTTGTGATTGCCCCCCACCTGGTGTTTGCCTTTTCAAGCATTAATATGGACGATTTGTTAACCTTGGATAATGCGGTCTCATCCAGGTTATATATTTGGTCAGCAGTAAACTTCTGTTCATCTAGTATTTCCACGTGTTCATCAAATAAAAATTAACACTCTCTTTATTAAACCACTTTCTTCCTGCCATCGATATTACTTCAGCAACACGCGAGGACAAAGTAGGATGAGTTTTCATAAACCTGCCATACCATTTTTTTACCGGTCATCTTTTTCCTCCATTGAGGCGATGTGGTAGGTGACATTTCTAAGTAAGTTGATAGGCCAGTTTCTTTAATCCAGTAACAGTTATACCGAATAAACTAGATTCTAATTTAATTACATGCCATGCTGATCCATCTTACATCTCTGCCGCTATATCATTAGGTATTCGAAATTTTGATGTTTCATTTAAAACCTTCAGATTACGATGCAGTGTAGGCTACGATATGTCATATCTTCTACATTCATCATTAAATCGAATTTCAACATTCCATTCTTTTAATAAAGCTTCGCCCTATCCTCCTCTTTCCACTTATTGCTCATACTGCTCAGTTGAAACAGATCATTTTTAGTTGACAAGTGATTTCCATCAATGCCTAGGCTGTACAGCAGCGAGGCCTCTACCATTTCAAACCAGAAGTATAGGCACAACCTCGAAGTTTTCTACAGTTCGATTATGCTGAACTGAATGGCAGAGTACCGCGAAACTAGAGATGATACAAACAATTAATTTATCATCATATTCTTCTCTGAAATTGCTTAAATATGAGCCAGAAAATGTAATAGAAACATTCAGACAAACTTACTTTTTAATTATTTTTCGTCATGCAGCTAGTGGCCCGATCAGTTGTTTGTGCTTGCTAGTACGACTGTTCAGTTCGATTTTATACTACTTTTAGCATTTTATAAACGTGGGATCAGATACTACAGGAGTACGACTCAAGCTGTGGTACGACAAACGCTAGCTTACTCTTCATACTCATTAACAAAAAATCCAGGCATTTATCGCCCCTAATGTTTCAGCGGAGACGAAGTGACGTCCGTTCGTTGAACATCTTTGGTCGTCCTGAGCGACGGTTTACTCCTGTGGATACATTGTCTCTGAGGTACTGAAAAGCATAGTAAAAAGTGGTTCAGATGGCTCTGAGCACTATGGGACTTAACATCTGAGGTCATCAGTCCCCTAGAACTTATAACTGCTTAAACCTCACTAACCTAAGGACATTCACACACATCCATGCCCGAGGCAGGATTCGAACCTGATACCGTAGCAGTCGCGCGGCTCCGGACTGAAGCGCCTAGAACCGCTCGGCCACATCGGCCAGCAGAAACCGTCGTAGATAATACTTCGGGAACCTCTATTTTTGTGCAGTATCCAATGTACCTCTGCACCGATTTCAATCGTCACGTTCAAAGCCGGTTAGCATCACACGTGCTGCCTTGCTCACTACGCAGCTGTCCATAACAAAATGCTCGGATATCGTGTCTACACTAGGGCCATATTCAACATCTAGCAGGAGCTTTTGAGCATTATATCAGACATAAGTTGTGACAACCCACTAACATTTCCGAAGAATATACGTATTGCTGAGGTCTTCTGGCTCCACGGTAGTTTATCCTGTACTGTTTTCAACTCTGCAAAACTGGTGCAATCCGTATCCTCTTGAACACGCTTACTGAAGTCTGGTCTTGGTCTACCTCTAAAGATTCTACTTCCCGCCCCCTCCCCTCCTCCCGCATTTCCGTAGCAGCTACAACCTGATGCTCAGAATGTGTCTTAGCTGTTGATTTCTCTTTTTCATCAATTTTCTGCATAAATCCATTTTCCACTACTCAGTTCAGTACTCCTGATTACTGTTTCGATATACGCATGTAATTTTCAGCATTCTCCTATAACACTACATATAAAAATTTTCTGATCTCTTCTTATCTGAACTGTTTACCGTCAACGTTTCACTTCTGTACTAATCAATTAAAGACCTAAAAAACTGAAATCTAAGATCAAGGCCCAGAACGAGGAGATGCCTACCGATCTTCGTGTCATCCTCTGCCATATAGCGTCATTCGGATGCGATATGGAGGGACATTGAGTTATCACACTGCTCTTTTGGTCGCTGTAGTCTTTTTTCATCTTGGAATCGTTATTCTTATTCAAACTCAACTGTACACAACTACAATCCAGACAAATGTCTCGCTGCACAAAAAAGTAATGTTTTAGTGTCTCATGACTTTATCAAATTTCTTCAAAATCACCTGATATAATTCGACTATATTCTATTGCCCTTGTTTCTTTCTTTTCTTCATGTACAACTTATATTTTCAGGACGCAAATACCCTTCCACTGATTTTCCAATCATTTTTCTGTGTCTGATAAAGTATTATGTCATCGCCAAACCTCAAATTAATTATTTCCCTTCCCTGAGTTTTAACTCTCTTCCTAAACTTTTCTTGGCTTTTTTTACTCTCATTCAGTGTATAGATTGAATAACACCGAGGATAGGCTACAGCTCTGTCGCACTACCGTATAAAGTGCTTCTCCCCCTTCTTGTTCTTCACTTTTATAACTGCACTCTGGTTTCCGTATAAGTTGCAGATAACCCTTCGCTCTCTCTATATGTTGCACCCGCTGCCTTAAAAGTTTCAAAGCGTTATTCCAGTCACCATCTGAAAAGCCTTTACTAAATCTGAAAATGCTGTAAAAATTTCTCTTTATTTAGTCTAATAAGTGGTACAGTCAATATTGACTCGTGTGTTTTTACTTTTCTCCAGAACCCAAACTGATCATTTCAGAGTCGGCTTCTACCATCTTTTCCATTCGTCTGTGAATAATTCAGTATTTCGAAAATATTAAACTGATAATCGGTAATATTCACACCTGTCAGCAGGTTCATTCATTGTAACTGAATTGTTGCATTGCTCTTGAAGTCTGCAGGTGTGAGGGCGTACTTGAAAGTAATACCTCCGAATTTTTTAGTCAGTTCTCAATATAGTTTGAGGTATCAGATGTCATGGATATTACTCTGTCGACTTCCCGCCTCTGCTGACGCAACATTGTGCCAGACAGGGCTCCGCAATGTAGCGTCCAATTGGCAGTGTGTAGGGCAACTATGTAGATGCATAAGAGACCCTAATAAAACTGAAAGAACGATTTCGAAGAATTTTTCCGCACGTGGAACACCATCTCCTTCAGTATCACATTGTCAGATAGAACACGATCGGTGCGACATCTGCAATAATCCGACGCCTTCGGTCCGCTGTCATCGATCACACTCCATGCAGTCCCGACTTGGCTACATCCGATTTTCATGTATTTCAAAAACATAGGATTTCACTTTGACAATGACGAAGTAGTCGAAGAAAGACGAAAGTAATGGGAAGTAGCAGAAATTATAACAGAGAGACACTTAAAGTCAAAATTGGTTATCTCGAAGTAGACGAAGTTAAGGAGTTCTACCACATAAAAAGCAAAACAATCCATGATGGACGAACAAAAAAGGACATAAAAAGCAGACCAGCACTGGAAAAAAGAGCATTCTTGTCCAAAAGAAGTCTACTGGTATCTAACAGCACAGCTTTGTACGGTAAATAGACATAGACTGTGGAAAAACCGGAACAAAAATCATTTGAAATGTGGTCCTACAGAATAATGTTGAAAATTATATGGAGTGATCAGGTAAGTAATGAGGAGATCCTCCACAGAATCGACGAAGAAAGGAACAGATGGAAAATATCGAGAAGAAGAAGTACAGTATGATAGGACACTTGTTACGACATCAGAGAATAACATCCGTAGTAGTAGTGGGCGCTGTGGAAGGTAAAAACTGTATAGAAAGACAGGGACTGGACTATATTCAGCAATTAATTGAGAACATGGGCTCCAATTATTACTCTGAAATGAAAAGGTTGGCACAAGAAAGGAATTCACAAGACTAATGACTCAAAAGAAATGATGCTCTTCAAGCAAAGGTGAGCTTTGCCTCCATAAACAAATTAAACGATCTACTGTGACGGTATCAACATAGTGTTCTCTCGTTGTGAGGAATTTGCCGTCACCAGAGCGACTGTCTTGAGAAACAGAAGTGCAGGCATGAAGAATAAAGATGTGGAATGATTTGTTTAAAAAGCTTGAAGACTTTTCACATAAAAATTCAGAGGCATTATTTCTCAGAACGCCGATGAATTTCTCCTGTCTCACGTGTCTGATATATCAGGTGGTATAGTTTTGTTATGGCTGTCTCTGCGAAATATCTCAATAATCCTGGGTGTTTTTCTTCTAACCCAGGTGTCATGTTTCTACAGAGAGTGTCAGTGCTCTGTCAGATTCTTTTCGCAGCATCATATATCCTACTTCATCTTCTTCCTCTTCCTAGGCATAGAGTTACATTTTGCCCACAGTTATTACAAGCGATAAATTATTGCTTTTTTAAGATTAACATAAGCTCTGAATGTGGTCTGTGTGTTTTCTCGGCCAGAAACCATACTACCAGGAGGAGACGGGACCAGTTGTGGGCCCCTGTATCGCGGCTGCCCGCGTGACACGTTTCGGGCTGACAAATCTTCTGGCAAGCACGCGAAGCGGAGCTGCCTAGTATCAGGCGCTTAACCTTCCGCGGCGCGACGTAAATACGTCAAACTTTAGAAGGAGGCTCCTCCACGGAAGCGAAAGGATAGGTCTGCAGCCCTACCTACACCGCTTTTTAGGAAGTTTAAAAGATTACCGAGCAGTCAGGCGAGGAACAACATTTCCCGTAGGCAGTTTCCGCGGTCCCGGAATGTTTACTTCAAGTTGAGAGTTTCTTCATGGTGCCTGACCGTACTTTCGTGGCACGCTACGATAACTTTTAAGACCGGAAAGAGATCAAGGAGCACCTCGCCAGCTTAATCACCGTCGTACTTTTCGCTTCGCCAATTAACACCATTGTCCCGACTAGAGTGTCGTATTGTTCCCATCGTGGAAGATTAGTTGGAATGTGAGAATGCAGTCTGCAAATTCATTGCCGACTATTAAAATTCAAATCATTTTTTGATTTTGCTCTTGAATATACTACTGCTTCTTTAATTTTTTATGCCTTCGTCAGTGAATCTGGTTTACTAGAAGGCAAGTATGCGGATTTTTTATGGTCCAGTACGGTCACTGTACTTTGCAATTTTCCAAGTTGAGTTAGGTAGCTAATGTTCAGTGTCCCAGTGTATCCGGGATTTTGTGCGTCAGACTACTCATATTTCCTCTGTATTCGTTTTCTGTTGTTTTCCGTGATTATAACACCAAATATAGTAAATGGGATCAGTATTCCGGATTTATAATTTTATCATTATTAAGAGACTTTCAAGCTTCTAGGACTATGTGAAACATTTGCCGATAATTCGTTCAGATCGGGGTACAGTGGATTCTCTGTAGTCAGCATAAGGACATCTTATCAACGCCAATGGTTTTCAAGTAGCTACTGCGAACTTTCAGAACTGCTTCCAGTGCGCCGACAGCCAGTGGCGCCACTTTCGCTGGTTTACTCTGGACTTTCTGTAGTTCAAGTCCTTGTTATTGATAAGTTCCTCTAGTTGTTTCTCTTAGATTCTGCTATCAGGTGCAATGGTAATGTTAATGGTCCACCCTTTCTTTTTCTCCACAATTCTGACGTTTGGTGTGTTACGTTCCAGCATTCCATCCGTCTTAAGTCAGTAATTTCACATGTGCGTGTCCTACTTTTTCTGGCTCTTGGTCCCGTCAGTTCTTTGCCACAGACAAATGGTAATTTTGACATGAGTTCCAGTAGGTCATTAGCGCAACAGCTCTGTGCCTCTGACTGTCAGAACGATCTTGTAGCAACAGCTCTAGATGTGGTCGACAGTGTTCTCAGCTTCTTTGAAAGGTCGGCTCTTTGGTTCTTTTCTTGATTTCTCCATCATGACACTGCCAGCGTTTTGATGACTTGTTCCTGTTTTTCTATTTCCTTTTAGGGGTGTAGATCTACGATATGCATTCTTGGTTTGCTATGTCCTAATGACTTCAGTGAGAACTGATTGGTCTTTGACTATCTTTCACGTAACCAGTCAAAGAAAACTTCTCTTTTTCCATCGTCTGCCCCACATGTAGCAGACTTCTACCACCGGTTTTCAAGATGAGTACAGGCTCTCGACATTGCTACGAGGGTGAAATACATAGATAATTTTTTTCCGTTCCACTTCAAGTACTACTTGTGTCCACATCAATTTGCCTGCAATGTATCTGATGCCACGTATGGTAAAGGTATTGGGTGCTTTGATGATATTGCCATCACTGAGATAGATTGATGCAACCCATCTACAAAATTTCTAAGTATTTGCAAACCTCTCGCTGGTGGCATATGATAGCTTGTCCATTGACATTTCGAAGCCTTGACTTTCTATGATTTTGCATTCCCGTGTGGAGCACTTTTCTAACAGGAATCCCATTGTAATTTCGTTGTTAAAGATTCGAGCCGTATTTGTCAGAGATTGGATTTCAATTTCAGATTAGTAAAGTTTCAGCTTTCAAGCGGGCAACTGTTTTCGACTGCTAATCCAAGTATTAACATTAAATCTTCACCCAGTGAAGCTATGCCTTATAATAAAAAAAGGACCTCTTGAGACAATCATGAATTTTGTAACGCTGTCTCAGTTAGAAAATAAGAAAAGGAGGTTAAACAATTAGGTCACACAATAAATTGCACCGACAATGAATGGCATGCATAGCACTGATGATTTAGCACCAAAGATGTGAAAATCACTTGCAGTATCCCATCCTCAAATTACAAGAATGTAATAGTTCTCCACTTATAGACGAACACTGTGCAAATTGTCTAAGCGCTGATGGCGCTTCCGCAGGTTATTTAAATGATAATGATGTTAGAAAGAATTTATTATTCATAACCTGTTACATAATAGTGAACACCTGGGAACAATGCTCTAGCCAATTATTTGGGGAGCATGAATACACACATTGCAGAAAACCTGCCACAACAGTTCATGACTCTGCAACCGACGACAAACTTACCTTCACACCTGAAAATTTGGGTGTAAATAGCTCAGTGTTTGTTACTAGAAATAAGGAGAGATTATCTTAGTACTAAAGTGGCTCGAATTTTTACCACGCACAACAGTTAATTAAATAGAAGGGAGTATCTTGAAGTGCGCGACTACTAAATGTCGTCAGGTAATGCATGCACCAGAAATATTCATAATACTCAATAAATTACTTAGGAAAACGGAAATGAGACACATTTAAGTGATATATTGACTTGAAATCAAGTAATTAGAGAACACAAGCCACTTGACATTCAAGATACACTTGAAAGTTCCATCACTCACAAAGATTTAAATGGGTGTGCACGAATCTAAGAAAAGCAAAAAATTACTTAAATTGAGAAAGAGAGTGGTGAATTTTACTGAAAAATTATTCGGACAGAGACACTAGAGCACGCTCCCTTTAAGCACAGACACTTGTAAGTTCCTAATATCACCCCTTATTCTCAGCTTACCTTCACAATCCACCGGAAATTTTGCAAAATTACTGAAAATAAGCCGTGAAATAAAGACACCATGCGAATGAATTGAATGCAAAAGTTGCCTGTGAAGAACCACTTAGAATAAATGAAACATTCTCACCAGTAACTGCAAACACATCGCGCCGCACATAGCAAGCTTCCCAGAACAAGTTTTCTTTCGAGGCTATCGCAAGGACGCCCTATTAACCACCAGCACTGTGACTGGTTGAAAGCGCGTGTAAGTGATCAAAGGTGACCACTCATCCCGAGAGAGGAGAGAGAGAGAGAGAGAGAGAGAGAGAGAGAGAGAGAGGACTCAAAGAATCTACCCTCAATATATCGATACTGGTTGGAGAACGTCTCTGTAAAGTATTAGCATCAACCTGACCAGTACACGAACTTTTAGAAGAAAAACTGTCAAAAAATTGAAAGTACCGTTTAACAGGCAACTTTCAAGATGACACATTTACAGGAGGTGGCATATTTTCTGAGAATTTCTCGCTGTTTGTACTAGTAGTACTATTATTACCAGACTGTAAATCTTATTTAGATTAGACATAATCAGCTCATACTTCTACATGGTGATTATAAGTAAAGTTCCAGTTTCAATACGCAGAAAAGAGAGAGAGAGAGAGAGAGAGAGAGAGAGAGAGAGAGAGAGAGAGAGAACCACGGTTCAGAAGTCATCAAATCTGAGCGCAATACTGTCGAAGATATGGAAACGTTGTCGAGACAAAAACTAAATTTAACGTGAATTTTCCTACTAGACTGCGCTGTAAGTGTCATAACACAAATGGGTTCAGCTACGAATGACATATGAAACGCGATACAATAGCTACGGTGTGAGTTGCACATTAAACCGACTGCATGCATGACTGCATTAAGTCTGGCATTCGACGTTTGTGGCATGTTAGTTAGGGAAGCTCATCCATCAAGGCAAGTTGAAATCACAAGTTGAAATCGAGAGAAAGAATAATCCACAACAGAAATGGTTCAAATGGGTCTCAGCACTATGGGAATTAACATCTGAGATCATCAGTCCCCTAGAACTTATAACTACTTAAACCTAACTAACCTAAGGACATCATACACATCCATGCCCGAGGCAGGATTCGAACCTGCGACCGTAGCGGTCGAGCGGTTCCAGACTGTAGTGCCTAGAACCGCTCGGCCACCTCGGCCGGCCATCCACAACAGATCGGAGAGTCTCAGGGCTCACGTTCGCAACGCTTGCCTTCATTTCAGCTACGTCTGTAATTGGAGCACTGAACACAGAATCTATCTGATAATCCCATAGTCAAACTCACGTACATTAAACTCAGGAAATCTGTGTGGCCAGGCTGTAGGGAAACGATGGCTGACAAGTTTAACATTTCCAGAATATCTCTACGGCAGTGTGCTACACTGTCTGTGCAATTTGTGGAGGTGCGCCATCTTACATAAAAATTTTCCTATCCACACATCTGCGCTGCCGAAGGGCTGGAGTGAGGTTGGTGCGCAAGAGACTCTCATAATGAGATTTTCACTCTGCAGCGGAAACATCCCCCAGGCTGTGGCTAAGCCATGTCTCCGCAGTATACTTTCTTTCAGGAGTGCTAGTTCTACAAGGTTCACAGGAGAGCTTCTGTAAAGTTTGTAAGGTAGGAGACGAGATACTGGCAGAAGTAAAGCTGTGAGGACCGGGCGTGAGTCGTGCTTCGGTAGCTCAGATGGTAGAGCACTTGCCGCGATAGGTAAAGGTCCTGAGTTCGAGTCTCGGTCTGGCACACAGTTTTAAGCTGCCAGGAAGTTTCAAATTACTCTCATAATGTTTATCAGTGATGGCACAGATACTCAAAAAACATAGCGTTAACGTTAACGATGCCGGCAAACCAAACCGCACTGTCATCTTTGCAGGATAACCGTATTCTGCCATTCAGTATATTGACATATTCTTGGAGATGTAAATGGGCTTCGCCTATCCTCAGAATGTTCCATGTACATTTATTATCGACTTCCACGTGAGTAAAAAATTCTACCACAAGCGTTTGTCTTGGTGGCAAGTAAGCGCAAGTAACTCCTGAACATGAATAATTTTGCAAGGACAGCCCAACGTTCAGGCAATTCCCCATGCACTTCATGTTTGCACACTATGGCTGGACACTTGCTGCTGCGGCCACATTGTCTACTGATGTCGGATTAACCTGTCTTTTCAAGTTTCGCGCTCATTTTCTCAAGACACTTGACAGACATTTGTGCAACGGTTTTTTCCGTATCCTGTGGTGTCTGAAACTTCTGCAGGGCTACTGGTGTACGGCAACACCAACTCAAAGGAAGGCCTTCGCGCTTGTTCGTGACGTCACGTCAACTAGGCACGGCGAACGCCAGGTCTGTTGCAGGCATACTCATAATAGTGGTGTCTCCCTCTCTGACACAGGAAAATGTGAAACTATTGGCGGCAGTTGACTAACACACATTGTTCTGAGAGATTTCTGCAATCAATTAATTGTGCAATTCATTATACTTCTTAACAAATAGTGCACTCCTGAACTTAAATTTCCACCTGTTTTAAGGACTGACATACAAAAACAACTTCATGGTCCAGCAGCAAAATAATTCGTGCTTCTATACCTTATTTGTAAATCTGAGGAAGTTACGTTTGTACTAGATTGCTTTTACAAGAAACTGTGAACATATTGGTGCTCTTCTTTAGGTATCTTGGTTGACTATGGGGTGAGGAGCACTGAATGTTACTGAAATATCTTAGGATTGTACACGTTTGGGGATGGGGTGGGGATCAGAAAAAGAGGCAAAACAGAGATACTTCTTTTATCAAATAATTTTTATTTTATTTTATAAAGTTTTTCCTTTCAGTTGCAAGAGGGGAATATTTATCTTTTCTAATGTGCATGTTAAAAAAGTTTAAGCTCAGCAGTATTTTCGATGTATGAAGCTATTTTTTTCCTGTTTAGAATTCATTTCGTTGAAAACGACTGTAATATAATGACTGGCAACAATTGGACATTTACACATGTAAATTAGTTCACAAACGAAAATAAATAAATAAATTAATAAAAGAAACGAGTTCATTGTAAGGGGGTTGTGGTAAGTTTCGATAACAAAATGGATCAAGTAAATATAGTTAGTTGAATGTAAAATTTCCGAAGCTTGCAATGGAGCAAAGCATCTTCTCATATTGATCTACGTTTGTTTCGACAAGATTCAGTAATACAGAAGTATAATCTTCATTAGTAGCTTTACGATAGTAAGAAAATCTTTCATCTAACTAAAACTGCAGAATCCAAAACAATACCAAACATTTTGTCCAAAAATAAGAGATTTATAGTGATATGCACGCCCAGGCGTTTCTGCCTGCAACAGACCTGGCGTTCGCCGTGCCTAGCTAACGTGACGTCACCAACAAGCGCCGAGGCCTTCCTCTGAGTTAGTGTTGCGTACGGTCACCGTTCTTGTAGAAGAGCTTTACCAGTAACTTGCGATCCTTTTGAGACAGTCATGCCGAGCGTCTCATGTGAAAACTATGGAACAGGTGTGTATCCCGAATCTTCAGCTATGAGTATACTGGCTCCTACAGCGCCATCTAGTGGTAAAATTTCCTTTCAATATTTTTGTTTCCATAACAAATTTGGCGTCATTCTGAGCAGTGGTTCGTGCTTTTACAGCGGTTAAAAACTGAAAGTTTGATTATATTCATCATGTACTTTTATTAAAGCCGCGTTCTTATTACGTACAGTGTTATTATGTACTTTTATTAATACCATACTATTATTATGTACAGTATTATTATTATTATTATTATTATTATTATTATTATTATTATTATTGCGTAATTTAAACGGGATAGAAAATTTTGGTATTTGCCAACAAGTTAACAGTGTTGATTAAATCATATTGGTTAAATAAATTATCACAGTGCTCAGACTGAGTGAAGTCTGCTACTCGTTCATTGCTGGGCTGAACAGGCCGAAAAAAACTTGAGGTGTAGTAGGGTGGGGGAAAATGAATATTTGAAAATAAAAGGCGCGGCACATAAACTAGAGCGGAATCCGACTGCTGAGGCCGTGGGATCTTTCTGACTGCCGTGTAGGGGCGGAACCGCCGCGCCCGAAGATTTGGGAGAGCCAGGCAAACGCTGACAGGAAAGCAATACGGCGGAAGGCGCGAGAACGGGAAAGGGAGGGGGGGGGGGGGGGGGGTACAGCAGGCGACAGATAAAGGCAGCGATCCCTGAGGGAGCAGAGAGCAGAGGGGGCAGCGACACGAAAGAGAGCCCTCCGCCCCTCCCCGAACAGTGCAGACTACAGAGGAAGCAGCAGCAGCAGGGTTGGGGAGTAGAGAAACACAAGACCTGCGCGCTGCCTCTGGCGTCGCGTCGGGAATCCAGCGCGGCGCAGGGCGTATGGCGAGCCCTCCGCTTGCCCTTTTGAAGGGAGCGCAGCAGGTGACGTATGAAGGGCCGCTCCTCCCAGGTACTCCCGTAGTCTCTCATTACTACAGCGTTTTTGGTATGACATGTTAACCATTTGACGAAGTTTATATTTTGTTCGCTGTTCATGCCCAGCGAATTTGTATTCTTATATGGTGCCTTTTTGCTTATTTTTTCGAGCAATCTTTCTCTAACGTCTGCCTAAAAATAACGGTAGAGTGCTTGATCTTCTGATAAAAAGTGGACGTGAACAATTTCATTGCTGTTTTTGTTACTGTTACTGCTGCTGTTGTCTTTCAACCGAACACTAGTTATCCTGTGCAACATCGTTTATTCCTGCGTAACCATACAATATAAATCATTAGAAACTGCTTATTGAAATCAAGCCATGGTCTCCACCTGCAGTTCTTACTTCCTACTCTTATCAGATATTTGGGGTAAGTATGAATTGATAAGATATATAAATTGGTCGTGGTCTAAGGTCAGTTCTGAATAAATAATCGTAATAATGTAATCTCTCTGGTTTCTTCGGAGTGACTGATTAATGGTGGTCCTCAACCGAACTGTACTTTCCATTTCAAACACAATCTTTCGGTGACCGGCCCAACTGTGTTCTTCAGTAGCTGTGAGTTTCACTATTGTTTATACTTGGTATCTGGGTTACAGTGATCCTTCTTCCTTTTTCGTCTTACCTTCCGTATGTATCGCTTGCGACTTTCTCTTTTGCGTGAGATATCAGGGTCCGATTGCACTTTATTTACTACACTTCGTAGAAGGATTGGAAGAGCCACAGCTAACGCTTACTCTGATTGACCGACCTTTGCCTGGGCTGACGGTGTAAGTAGTTTGAGGAAATAGTTATCGACCCTCCTTCTCCTGTCGTGTTGATGATGATGATGACCTCTCCTTAATAGACTGTCTTGATGGTTATCTGAAAAAAATCTAGAGTGTTGTTACTACTTGTTATCTGGTGTTACTGAATATTCCCCTTCTTCATCTTCTTCTTTGGTGGACTGAATCTGATCTCGTTGAGTTTGGAATAAGCAAACGGCCTTGCCGCAGTGGTAACACCGGTTCCAGTCAGATCACCGAAGTTCAGCGCTGTCGGGCTGGGCTAGCACTTGGATGGGTGACCATCCGGACTGCCGAGCGCTGTTGGCAAGCGGGGTGCACTCAGCCCTTGTGAGGAAAAACTGGGGAGCTACTTGATTGAGAAGTAGCGCCTCCGGTCTCGGAAACTGACATAGGCCGGGACGCCTCTGGGCTGAGGATGACACGGCGGCCAGTCGATACCTTTGGGCCTTAATGGCCTGTGCGTGAGGAGAGAGAGAGAGAGAGAGAGAGAGAGAGAGAGAGAGAGAGAAGAGAGAGAGAGAGTGGAATAATCCGTTTGTGGCGAATCATCCCAGGAAAACTTGACCGCTTCCTCGGTTATGTTTGTCCAGTCTTGGCGGGTGTAAAATAGGGTAAGAATTAGTGAGCTCCAGGTCTGCCTGTGGGATAAATTCCTGGCCCCTGAATTTCCAGTTCAAGGTTTTGGAGTTGATGTACTAGATAGTGATGTTTGTGTGGAGAAGGTGTAGGGAAAGTCACGGACTGGGTAGGTGCCGTCACAGGACGAGACGGCGCTCTTGTTATGCTCTGCCCCCACACTGTAAATGCCCATGTGGGACAGGTACTTGACAGAGGGCTCCTCATCTTCTTCTTCAGTGTACGCTGAGGTAAGGCCGGCGTATCCTCACATAGGTGTCGCATCTGGCCACGCGTCTTGTGCAACTCCACCTCCAACGACACCCTTTCCTCCTCCGTGACGTCATCGGTGGGTTGCCGCAACACTGCGCGGAAGTCACGTATCTCTTCTTCGTGGCAGCGTGGCCCGCTTTCCGCTCTTCGGCCAGTGGCGACGTGGTGGGGAAGTGGAGAGACTGCCGGCGTCTCTTTCTCGGTGCTGCACGACACTGCATCCTCTTCTTTTGCAGCCTTGCAGAAGCGTCTCCTCCTTTTCTTCTTGTAGTCAAGGCTCTAGTTCCTGTAACTGTAGCAGCGATGGCTTGCGGTGTGTATGCCACCACAGTTGACACACGACGCAGGTTTGTCGCATGTCTTGTTGCAAATGCGTGTATCGTGTGCTTCGGCACACTTTTTTTTATGGGAGGCATCGAAGGGAGGGCGAGGAGGAGGGACCAGTAGGCAGGGGTCGTAATCGGAGACCGGCCACAGTGTCCCCTTCATCGGTCAAGGTACCAGGGATGGTAAGGGGAAATTAGTTGTGGGACCTTTTTATTTTTTTAACTTTTTTATTTTTATTTATTTATTTTTAAATAAATCTGTAATTTATATTTACTTTACAATACACCGAAAATAAATGTACCTAGCACCGCATCATGTATTGAGTAAACAAAACAAATATCTCGGTACGTTTCCAAACCGAGGTAATCTATATCGGGAAACGAAAAATGTGCTTCGTATACGACGCAGAATGGTGTTTTGCTACTCTCCTGAAGCTTTATCTTCCAGGTACGTCTTCACGCACGTCGCATGTTGTTCCACCGATAATCGGACATGTTCTTGTCAGGCCACCTCAATGGACATCTTCTCCTACCTGTTGATGATCCAGCTGCATGGAGGGTCGCGTAAGGCACTTCCTAAATTATTAGAAAACTGCTGTCCATATCTTGCAATGACGTTCTTATATATAGTTCCAAAAGTCCAAAAATCCATCGTGAAATAAGTACTGTACCGCATGCCCACGGTCCCACGTGACTACGTTGGCTTTGGTGCACGGGAAGTGCTGTTCATCCGGGTATAGTAAAAGCCGAGATGTGATGTGTTCCGGAGTCATCCGTAGAAAATTAGACAAAATTTGTTCCACTAAGCGCCATAAGTCATCTCCCGCGCCATATGTAAGACGGTGTTCGTCAGTGTCCAGTGTCCCACAGTCTGCACATAAAGGCGAGACCGCAATATTTATCTTGTGGAGGCGTGATCGGGTGATCTGTTTACCGTTGTCTGTATCCAGTGTAACAAAGTGTATCGTCCACCACACCACATTCCAACTAACCTGAGGGTTTTTGGCCTCTACTATGTTTTGTGGGCGCCTCTGCTGTAGGACGCGACATATATACTACTCCGACGCCTGTTTCGTTGGTGGTACTGCGATACGAACATAACTGTGTTCAATGTAAAAGTGGCAGAAGTAGTAAAAGTATGGGGGTATGTCTTGCGTCGTCAGTGGGAGCATGAGGAAGGACGGAGCTAAGGACTCCAACAGCAAACCCGTCAAACGTTCCGAGTGGTGGCGCCACAGCTTGATGTGTGAGCTGGAAAACAGGGCCATCGCTCTGTCGTGGACATGGACTAGGCCAAGATCTCCCCTTTCTGGGAGAAAGGTCAGCGACTCATAACTGCCTTTGAAGAGCCTCCCTGTACTGACGTAGGCTTCGAATGTCGCTAATAAACGTCGTGCCATCAGTAACGGTATTGGAAGGACATGTTGATATGGTTGGAAGCAGGATACAGGGACTGCTGGAGTGGAAGGCTGAGCAAAAAATTGAGGATAGAATATAAAATTTAATTTATTACGCAAGAAAATTCATGAAAGGTACTGGCATCAATATATTGACATATAACTTGTTCAATTTAAATGTACATCAACTGATTTAACATCAAACAATCTGCAAATATGAGATTGAAACATTCTCAAAATTTTAATGCTTGTAAAATGTTATTACTAAACACAGAAAATTACCATACTGGCCACTATATTTAAGCCTTGGCTAACAGGAAATAATATCACAGACGTATAGCAATATCTGCCCACTACAGCACTGTCTTACGTGACCTTGTGTGCCACAATGATTCACAGAACCAACTCATATAGTTAAATGGTAAATATTACCCACAATGGCGCTTGCGTTATAATCTTACGTAGCACGCTGATTTACCAAGAAAATGCAATTAATGCGAAGTACAGTCTGGTTCAGAATAATGATTGCCCTACCACTGATTAAACTACTCAGAATCAGTAATGAACTGTTTTACAAGGCAAGCACATTCATTTCAGACAAATTAACAAGACAGTGCCTCCATTTGAATTTTACCACAGAAAACCATCAATAGTCGTAGGCCAGACGGTGATTCGAAAAGGGTTGATAACAAGTTACCGCACTGTTAGCGGTTGCCACTAAACCCCTGGCGTGCGATAGATATGTGGGCCAGAAACCCCGTTGCAGTAGGAGCCGTACCCACAGAACTAATTCTAAAACCACACCGTGAAATGACGTCAAAGGGGTTTCAAAAACAGTTTAACACTCAACAGTAGTGATCAAGAGAAAAGGACAAAAAAACAAACACACACGGCACTTACAATTAGCCTTGAATTATTCCTAGCTGTGGTTAAGATTGAATTAATTTTAATCCAACAGGTAAATAGTGGTGTCGCAGTAGACTTAAACTTTACTTGACTAGACTGACAATTTGGGCTTCCTTTAACTGACCTAAGTTCAGTAACAAACTGAAATACAAAAATGACACACACGTAAGGGTATTGTGAAACACTTCATCTACAATTTAAGCAAACACGCCCACAGAGGCACTCCAGTTCATAAGTGAATCAACCAGAGCAGTATTTCGACACGCGACGTGGGAACACTCTCTGCTCGGCAGCGCAAGCCATGATACGACAGAAAGAAGTCTCAGTGTAGCTCCACCAGATGAAGATGCACCAAACTAACAGCTCAACTTTAACAATATTAATCTAAATGCCGCTAATACCGTAATGGCCAGAATAACACCAGCCCGTGGCTACAGCGTGAGGAAGGTTGAACTCGTAAACAGAACGAACGACAGCGGGTCACTGCAGCACCTCCAGTTCGGCTGCTCGGCCGGCTCCAATGCGACTACCACACTCACACGAGACTCCCTTTCGGCTCCCGCACGGAATCCCAGAGGGCGCACAAACCCGCGCACCGCAAAGCGAATCGAAAGAGATCGAAGACACTACAGCGGAACAATCAAATCGCAGGAGCACACGGCACACATGCGCTATGTGTGGAAGGCGCGATACAAGGTAAACAATGATGATTTGTGTCCTTTGAAGAATGTCGAGGGTCCGCAGACGCTGGTTTGGACCCGAATTTGTCGTAAGAAGTAGCGGTAGTTAAGGGCCGCAGTGCGCCGTATGTCGGTGTAAAACTCTGTTCCGAGACATTTTGTAGTGCCACTAACCTGTAGGGTGTCGACCCATACTGGGGTCAACTCCTCTCCTATTGCCATGGCGACCGATTTGGTGAAGTTGTGAAAGCTGCCGCAAGCCACACCGTATGTATTAATCCATTCTAGTGTGCTGGTTATATTGGCACGATTGCGGAGTACGAGAACCAGGTCGTCTACATATGCTTTACAGTGAAATGTAACGTCTCGTAAGGTGAATGCGGTGAGGCATTGACGGAGGCCATAGGTTAAGTGGTTCCAGCGCCAGAGCGCAGAGATAGGTCAACAGGTGGCAAACGTGACGCACCGATCTGAAAATCGGGAGGGACTGCGTGAGACGCCCGTTAACGAGCAACTTGGAAGTCGACCCTCGGAGGAGGTGCATCACGACGTCTGTGAATTGCTATGGGTACTGCATGTGTTAGGGAACGGACATTAGGTACGCGTGATTCACTCGATCGAAAGCTTGGCTAAAATCTAGTAATGTCAGCGCTCCCGGGATGAGGCGTGCCCTCGCTAGGTCTAGCATGTCACTGACGATACCTATCGTGCTGTGTGGATGTTACTGATACGCCCTGCTGAGGCCGGATCTGGTTAGATGACCTGAGGCGGGGTCGGTCGTATACGGTTTGCTAATGGTCAGGTGAACATCTTCATGTCGCAGTTGACGAGTGTTAGCGAGTGGTAATCATGTTCTCGAATTCCACCTTCAGGTTTGTGAACAGGTATAACTATTCCTTCTCCGAAGGCCGCGGGGACCGGCACAGTGGGGGACATAAGCTCTTGACAGATATCTGTCAAGTTGGGAGCCAGTAAATACTGGAAAGTTCTACGAACCTGCACAGGGAGCCCGTCGGGGCCAGGGACTTGCTCGCCGCTCCTCTAAGGATGGCATCGATAACTTCGTCTTCCGTAATGTCGTTCAATAACTCAGTTTGTAAATCCTGTGGGAGTATGCCATAAACCAGTCGTGAGACTCCTGTCAACGTCGTCTAATCTGAAAATTGAGGAGACTAAAGTCGTGTATAATGGTCGAAGAAGGCGGCACCAATATCGCGTTGCGTGGTGTGATGGCCGTCCGCAGTGGTGACGCCCTGTATCAGCGCCCGTCTTCGCAGTTATAGACTGAGACACTCAGATGTTTAGGACGGGTGGTAGGGACAGAGAATCGAGTGACATTATACTGAGTGCACTACCCGAAAATTACCTCGAGCAATTAGAGGACTGACACGTGGAGATAGCATCTTGGACCTATTGATAACAAACAGACCCGAACTTTTAGACTCTGTGAGCACAGAACAGGGAATCAGTGATCATAAGACCGTTTACAGCATCCCTGAATATGGAAGTAAATAGGAATGTAAAATAGGGAGGAAGGTTTATCTGTTTAGCAAGAATAATAGCAGGCAGATTTCAGACTACCTAACAGATCAAAACGAAAATTTCTGTTCCGGCACTGACAATGTTGAGTGTTTATGGAAAAAGTTCAAGGCAATCGTAAAATACGGTTTAGGCAGGTACGTGCCGTGTAAAACTGTGACCGACGGGAAAAACCCACCGTGGTTCAACAACAAAGTTAGGAAACTACTGCGAAAGCGAAGAGAGCTTCACTGCATATTTAAACGCAGCCAAAACCTCTCAGACGAACAGAAGCTAAACGATGTCGAAGTTAGGGTAAGGAGGGCTATGCGTGAAGCGTTCAGTGGATTCGAAAGTAAAATTCTATGTACCGACCTGACAGAAATCCTAGGAAGTTCTGGTCTTACGTTAAATCAGTAACTGGCTCGAAACATCAAATCCTGACACACCGGGATGACGATGGCATTGAAACACAGGATTACACGCGTAAAGCTGAAATACTAAACACCTTTTTCCAAAGCTGTTTCACAGAGGAAGACCACACTGCAGTTCCTTCTCTAAATCCTCAAAAATGGTTCAAATGGCTCTGAGCACTATGGGACTCAACTGCTGTGGTCATCAGTCCCCTAGAACTTAGAACTACTTAAACCTAACTAACCTAAGGACATCACACACATCCATGCCCGAGGCAGGATTCGAACCTGCGACCGTAGCAGTCTCACGGTTCCGGACTGCGCGCCTAGAACCGCGAGACCACCGCGGCCGGCTCTAAATCCTCACACATACAAAAAATTAGCTGACTTCTAAATAAGTGTCCAAGGAATAAGAAAGGAACTGAAATCACTCAACAGAGGAAAGTCTACTGGACCTGACGGGATACCAATTCGATTCTACACAGAGAGAGTACGCAAAAGAACTTGCCCCCCTTCTAACAGCCGTGTACCGCAAGTCTTTAGCGGAACGGAAGATTCCAAATTATTGGAAAAGAGCACAGTTTTCAAGAAGGGTCGTCGAGCAAATGCGCAAAAGTATAGGCCTATGTCTCTGACATCGATCTGTTGTAGAATTTTATAACATGTTTTTTGCTCGCGTATCATGTCATTTCTGGAAACCCAGAATCTACTCTGTAGGAATCAACATGGATTCCGGAAACAGCGATCGTGTGAGACCCAACTCGCTTTATTTATTCATGAGACCCAAAAAATATTAGATACAAGCTCCCAGGTAGATGCCATTTTCCTTGACTTCCGGAAGGCGTTCGATACAGTTCCGCACTGTCGCCTGATAAACAAAGTAAGAGCCTATGGAATATCAGACCAGCTGTGTGGTTGGATTGAATAATTTTTAGCAAACAGAACACAGCATTTTGTTGTCAATGGAGAGACGTCTGCAGACGTTAAAGTAACCTCTGGCGTGCCACAGGGGAGTGTTATGGGACCATTGCTTTTCACAATATATATAAATGATCTAGCACATAGTGTAGGAAGTTCCATGCGTCTTTTCGCGGATGATGCTGTAGTATACAGAGAAGTTGTAGCATTAGAAAATTGCAGCGAAATGCAGGAAGATCTGCAGCGGATAGGCACTTGGTGCAGGGAGTGGCAACTGACCCTTCACATAGACAAATGTAATGTATTGCGAATACATAGAAAGAAGGATCCTTTATTGTATGATTATATTATAACGGAACAAACACTGGTAGCAGTTACTTCTGTAAAATATCTGGGAGTATGCGTGCGGAACTATTTGGAGTGGAATTATCATATAAAATTAACTGTTCGTAAGGCGGGTGCCAGGTTGAGATTCATTGAGAGAGTCCTTAGAAATTGTAGTCCATCAACAAAGGAGGTGGCTTACAAAACACTCGTTCGTCCTATACTTGAGTATTGTTATCAGTGTGGGATCCGTACCAGGTCGGGCTGACAGAGGAGATAGAGAAGATCCAAAGAAGAGCGGCGCGTTTCGTCACAGGGTTATTTGGTAAGCGTGATAGCGTTACGGAGATTTTTAGCAAACTCAGGTTGGCATACTCTGCAAGAGAGGCGCTCTGCATCGCGGTGTAAATCTACATCTACATTTATACTCCACAAGCCACCCAACGGTGTGCGGCGGAGGGCACTTTACGTGCCACTGTCATTACCTCCCTTTCCTGTTCCAGTCGCGTATGGATCGCGGGAAGAAAGCCTCCGTGCGCGCTCTAATCTCTCTAATTTTACATTCGTGTAGCTTGCTGTTCAGGTTTCTAGAGGGTGCGTTTCTGGATGAGGTATCGAATATATTGCTTCCTCCTACGTACACCTCCCGAGGAGATCACGAATGTAAAATCAGGGAGATTTGAGCGCGCACGGAGGCTTTCCGGCAGTCGTTCACCCCTCGAACCATACGCGACTGGAGCAGTAAAGGAAGGTAATGACAGTGGCATGTAAAGTGCCCTCCTCAACACACCGTTGGGTGGCTCGCGGAGTATAAATGTTGATGTTTACGTTCTCGAATGATGTGGTATATTGTGGGTCGTTCCGTTGCGAGTCTGTCATGTGTTCGCGCACGGACGATCGCCCTTCGAGGTTAGGGTGTATATGGGCGACGAACTGTGCCTTCGAACGCTGTACTGTCATCTGTAGTTCTGGTGCGGGTGGCAAGGAGGAACATTCGCGAAGGACGGTGGAATAAAAATCGAGGGTCTGCCGCCTCCAAACAGCGGTCTCACGATCATACGTCAAAAAGGTTCTCCAAAGAGCCAGCTTGGCACAGTTTAACCACTAACTGATCGATGTACGATACGTCGGGAGACGGCGGACGCACGAACTCCATATTTTCTCGATGGCGCGTCGACAATCCGGAGAAGCGAGATGAGCGAGGTTTAATTTCGAGGGACGACGGCTGCACCACACCCGTTGGCGACGAGGGGTGACGGCACATATATAGGCCTCGTCATCAGAAAAGACTACGGGCTACACTTCCGCGTCGCTCACTGTTGCTGCGAGAGAAGGGGTGACGTAAATCTTGTCGATGTGACTAGACGAGTGATTCGTGCAATGAGTGTATCCCGGTCGATTTCCTCGGACATGTTCCCATGTGTCTACCAGCTGGAAATCGATGATGAGTGTCCCAAGTTCGGGCAAAGTGAATGCCGTGGCAGCTGATCTTTAGGTGCCTGGGTGTTATTGAAATCGCGTGCGTATACCGAGTCATCGTGCCTACCCTGAAAAAGCGGCGCTACTCCTTCTTCGAAGAAGAGTGATGCGCAAGATAAGCTGGACGCCTATCGCCGTTACGGCCATTCCTCTAGCGTCGGGGAGATATCATACTTCGGCCGCCTCGAGGTACTCCTTTAGGAGGAATGCGTCTTCACTGTTAGTTGGCGAGGCGTGGGACACATGAGCCATATAACTATACATAGATGGGAAATCGGTGTCGAAGACTTCTTAGAAAAAGACAGTGTCAACGTCTGCTGCACTGAGGATGTCTTGGAGCAGCAACAACTTCATACGTGTCCGAATGGTTTTACTGTTGATGATCGTTAAGCGAAAGGACTATAGATTGCTTCCTGCAATGGGGGCCGCCGTCAGCTTCGCCGTAAAAGTTAGGACCTGTGATTTGCAGGCCGCGTCCGCGACGTCACCTGTTACTATTCGGTAGGGTCCGAGGTAAGGGAGGAGAGGCACTTCTCCTCATCCACCACAGCGTGCACAGAATCATCTTGAATGTCGTCCGCCCGAGGTCCGTAAGTTAACAGTGGCTGCGGTAGAACACTTGTGAGCTGAGTGACCAAGGGTGAATCCGCAGTTGTTTCTGTTTGTGTAACAGGGGCAGGCGCTGTGCTTGTGATCTGTACTCGACAGAGCGGAAACGGGTATGTCAAAATCAGAGAAAGAGACAGATGAGGGAGATGCTGTGTCATGCACTTTTCCCGTCTCGTCGGCCGTCCGGTCGTCAACTGGAGAAGAAATCCGCTGAAGGCAGTCGTTTGAAGGTATGCGACGCCGCTTGTTATGTTTCCTGGTGACCTTTGTTTCCGGACGTGGATTTCTGTGTCCGAAAGAGTGTGTGGTTCCCGATTCGCATCCCCCTCAGGAAGAAAAGCAGAGGTCGGTAAAACCCTAGCTTTGAGTTCCATCATTCGTTCGTCCGAATCTTCTTGTGGAGTTCAAATGGTTCTGAGCTCTATGGGACATGACGTCTGACGTCATCAGTCCCCTAGAACTTTTTTTTTTCGGTCATCAGTCTACTGACTGGTTTGATGCGGCCCGCCACGAATTCCTTTCCTGTGCTAACCTCTTCATCTCACAGTAGCACTTGCAACCTACGTTCTCAATAATTTGCTTGACGTATTCCAACCTCTGTCTTCCTCTACAGTTTTTGCCCTCTACAGCTCCCTCTAGTACCATGGAAGTCATTCCCTCATGACTTAGCAGATGTCCTATCATTCCGTCCCTTCTCCTTATCAGTGTTTTCCACATATTCCTTTCCCCTCCGATTCTGCGTAGAACCTCCTCATTCCTTACCTTATCAGTCCACCTAATTTTCAACATTCGTCTATAGCACCACATCTCAAATGCTTCGATTCTCTTCTATTCCGGTTTTCCCACAGTCCATGTTCCACTACCATACAATGCTGTACTCCAGACGTACATCCTCAGAAATTTTTCCTCAAATTAAGGCCGGTATTTGATATTAGTAGACTTCTCTTAGAGAGAAATGGCTTTTTTGCCATAGCGAGTCTGCTTTTGATGTCCTCCTTGCTCCGTCCGTCATTGGTTATTTTACTGCCTATGTAGCAGAATTCCTTAACTTCATTGACTTCGTGACCATCAATCCTAATGTTAAGTTTCTCGCTGTTCTCATTTCTACTACTTCTCATTACCTTCGTCTTTCTCCGATTTACTCTCAGACCATACTGTGTACTCATTAGACTGTTCATTCCGTTCAGCAGATCATTTAATTCTTCTTCACTTTCACTCAGGATAGTAATGTCATCAGCGAATCGTATCATTGATATCCTTTCACCTTGTATTTTAATTCCACTCCTGAACCTTTCTTTTATTTCTATCATTGCTTCCTTGATGTACCGATTGAAGAGTAGGGGCGAAAGGCTACAGCCTTGTCTTACACCCTTCTTAATACGAGCACTTCGTTCTTGATCGTCCACTCTTATTATTCCCTCTTGATTGTTGTACATATTGTATATGACCCGTCTCTCCCTATAGCTTACTCCTACTTTTTTCAGTATTTCGAACAGCTTGCACCATTTTATATTGTCGAACGCTTTTTCCAGGTCGACAAATCCTATGAACGTGTCTTGATTTTTCTTTAGCCTTGCTTCCATTATTAGCCGTAACGTCACAATTGCCTCTCTCGTGCCTTTACTTTTCCTAAAGCCAAACTGATCGTCACCTAGCGCATTCTCAATTTTCTTTTCCATTCTTCTGTATATTATTCTTGCAAGCAGTTTCGATGCATTAGCTGTTAAGCTGATAGTGCGATAATTCTCGCACTTGTCAGCTCTTGCCATCTTCGGAATTGTGTGGATGATGCTTTTCCGAAAGCCAGATGGTATGTCGCCAGACTCATATATTCTACACACCAAAGTGAATAGTCGTTTTGCTGTCACTTCCCCTAATGACTTTAGAAATTCTGATGGAATGTTATCTATCCCTTCTGCCTTATTTGACCGTAAGTCCTCCAAAGCTCTTTTAAATTCCGATTCTAATACTGGATCCCCTATCTCTTCTAAATCGACTCCTGTTTCTTCTTCTATCACATCAGACAAATCTTCACCCTCATAGAGGCTTTCAATGTATTCTTTCCTCCTATCTGCTCTCTCCTCTGCATTTAACAGTAGAATTCCCGTTGCACTCTTAATGTTACCACCGATGCTTTTAATGTCACCAAAGGTTGTTTTGACTTTCCTGTATGCTGAGTCTGTCCTTCCGACAATCATATCTTTTTCAATGTCTTCACATTTTTTCTGGAGCCATTTCGTCTTAGCTTCACTGCACTTCCTATTTATTTCATTCCTCACCGACTTGTATTGCTCTATTCCTGATTTTCCCGGAACATGTTTGTACTTCCTGCTTTCATCAATCAACTGAAGTATTTCTTCTGTTACCCATGGTTTCTTCGCAGCTACCTTCTTTGTCCCTATGTTTTCCTTCCCAACTTCTGTGATGGCCCCCTAGACTTAGAACTACTTAAACCTAACAGACCTGAGGACATCAGACACATCTATGCTCGAGGCAGGATTCGAACCTGCGACCGTAGCACGAGCGCGGTTCCGGACTGAAGCGCCTAGAACTGCTCGGCCACAACGTCCGGCCTCTTGTGGAGTCGATGGGCGGCTTTCTGTAATGTCTGTGTTGTCCATAATGGTGTTGGTCAATCAATAACTGGCGACGGGTTTGCATTGTAACGCTTCCTGTCTTCCAAGTGACCTTTCGTCCGTCGTGATAGTCGACGTGTCACCCTTGTGACGGCCCTTCACGGGCCTAAGTTCACGGCCCTTCTCCTTGAGGGGAAGGGCCGTGAGCTTAGCAGATGGTACTTAGTCATCTAATGGAATTTGTGTTATCCGACGTGGAATACACGCCGAGCGCACATGACCCTCGTGGCCGCAACCAGAACAAGTACGTGCCTGTCCATCTTACATTACGATTGCTCGACATCCACCTATGACTAAGTAGGATGGCACATGCTTCTTTAATTCAGTTTTGACTTGTCGGATACCGCTGAGGATCTGGGATGTCTCGAAGGTGTTCCATTTTTCGGCCACGTGGCTAATTACCGTTCCATACGGGCGGCAACACTTCGAACGGGAGTTCGAAGAACGTTAGTGTGCGTAATACTAGTCCCGCACGGTCAACACTAACCACCCCGACGTGACCATCGGTGTGTTCGGACTTGAGAGTGTTCGCACATCTGCTCACAACAGCGCGACATGACTCGCCATCGACCACCTCGACGTAAACGACGCTACTTGTGATGGATAGGTGGGTACCGATGATGTGCTGTGGTGGTATTTGAACTTCGTCACGGATGAATCGTTCGCTTTCAGGGGTTCGTGGTATAGCGTGGAGGGGCTGGAAGTTGATCTTGATGGTAGCTATTCCGTACGAATGAGCCATAGCGACTCAATGTCAATGGACGCGAGTACTACATGCAGCGTGGAAGTTAACGAACTACGCGCGCTCGTATCTCTGCGACAAGACGTCCTCACCCATCACCTGCCGAAACCAGACTGAACTTCAAGCAGGCGACCGCATACCTGCAACACTTGACGATGTGTCGAAGCTGAAGATAGCTGTTGCAGTGCTCTGTCTCCGTCTTCTTCTTCTTGCCGTCGCAGTCGTTCCCGACCAGCTTGAGCAGGTACTCAACCACGACACGGCTGCGCCTCCTACTCCACGTCCAGCCATGTCAGATGTGTAGCCTAGCGAAAGGAGTGAAAGCGGCGACGAGCTACACGCAGCGAGTCGAGCAACAGAAGAAGAGCCACAATGGGGTTTCGTAAGCCTACCTCCGACTGTACTGTTCGACAACATTCGTTTGCAACAGCTGAACTAACACCTTCGAAACTCTTCATCTCTGTCAGAGGCGTGGATTTTTTGCTGTAGAGTTATTTCTGAGTTATTATTTCCAGCATTTCCAAGACAAATCCGTGGTTTAAATGTGCTATTCTCGAATACCCGATTCCTATCGAAACCATCTTAAGCATTTTGTTTTGAACTAGCTGCAGTCCATCGACTCTAGCGTTACAGGTTAGATCCCAAATGGAACTGCCGTAGAGCACTTTCGATAGCACAATACTGTTGAGTAGTCGAATTTTGGTTGCCAGTTTTAATTCGTGGCTTGCGAGGCCATTACCAGTTATTTTAGCCTAAAAAAATGTTCAAATATGTGGGAAGTCAAAACACTCAAGAATCAAATGCGTGTGAAATCTTATGGGACTTAACTGCTGTCATCAGTCCCTAAGCTTACACACTATTTAACCTAAATTTATCCTAACGACAAACACACACACCCATGCCCGAGGGAGGACTCGAATCTCCGCCGGGACCATCATCACAGTCCATGACTGCAGCGCCTTAGACCGCTTGGCTAATCCCGCGCGGCTATTTTGGTCTAAGGTCCTCCAAATGTTTTCGGATGAACAGGTGTTGGTCCAAAATTACTCCCAAGTACCGGATAGTGGTACTCCACGGTAAGTTTCTAGTTAGCTATTGCAATGTGCCTCCTGTCGTTGACGGTTTTTACTAAAATAGATGGCATTCGTCTTCTCTGCGTTGAATTTTGTTTTGCGTTGTCGATACTGTTCGCCAGTCAGATCGTGTTGTCGTTACAGTTGGTGGATACCAGTCGCATGAAGAACTACTGCTGGTCTCTCGTCGCTGTTTATAGCTGACAAGAGTTGAAAAGCAGATGCCTACTATGCCCTTTGTTGTTCTTTTGTCTTTCGCATTCTGTACCATGTTTCGTGAAAGACTCGCTCTCGTTATTTCCTTTATCTGGCGGATGTGCTGGCTGTCGAGATCTTAAAAAGTTGAAAGTTAGACACCAAAGCTTGGGCGACGGACCCCTACTTATTAAAATCTCGCTGGCCTTCTCACTCACTAGAGGTGGAATACGGTGGGGAATGTAGGCAGAATCAGGATGAAACTAGGTTAAAGACTAGTGAATATTAAATGTGAAATATATGCCGGAAGCATTAGAAAATAAAAAAAATGTTCAAATGTGTGTGAAATCTTAGGGGACTTAACTGCTAAGGTCATCGATCCCTAAGCTTACATACTACTTAACCTAAATTACCCTAACGACAAACACACACACACCCATGCCCGAGGGAGGACTCGAACCTCCGCTGGGACCAGCCGCACAGTCCATGACTGCAGCGCCCAGACCGCTCGGCTAATCCCGCGCGGCTAGAAAATGAAAGAAGTCACTGTAAAGATAACAATAAGAACGCTGAATTGGTATTTAAGTGGCTCAATTGTTTAACGTTAAGAAAGGTGCGTGCTAAATGAGAGACAATACATGGTGTATACGAGAATTCGACCGAATTTAGTAATTCTTATTGTATAGATAAGAACAATTGTGAACGCATACTGAGGTATTGGTACATCGCAACTGTTGCCTAATAAACATTTACTGTTCTTTAAAATTATGCAACATAGACAATATACATGCTGCTGTGTATGAAAGTAAAAAATCAGTAAGCTATATAAAAACTTAAACACGAGCATAGGATCAGTACTAGACACAATGTCACAGCTCATACTTTCCGTGTTTACTTACATGTGAGTTAGTTCCTTCTCTCTCACTACCACCCCCGCCACCCCTTTTGTCACGTACCAAATAGGAGATGCACTGCGTTAGCTCCATGAACCACCACAAAAGTAGCACCGACAGCAAACGAAGAGGCAAATGTTATTACATGATGCCTTTAGTACTACGATGTTTATTTCTTTGTAAATACGTCGCTGCGCGGGATTAGCCGAGCGGTTTAGGGCGCTGCAGTAAATACGTCCTTTTCCCAGGAGCATCGAGTTTTCATTCTTGAACAGTATTTTTCCAGCTGCTAGTATCCACATCCTGTAGACGCATTTCGTAGATAATATCCAGATGCCGCAATGCCAAAAAATTAAACAATAACGAGATTTATCTACCGGGTGACTGTCCATTTTGACGGACGCTAAACTGGCTAACATGAAAAGCTTGTGATTCTGCGTTCAAAATATTCGAGGAAATTATCTCTCTTGCTTTTTGATCGTCGCAACTTTTCCATCACTCTGTGCTTTCCGAGAAAAAGGTACATGTGTTCTTACGCAAGCTGTATACTGAGTGGCTTCGTTTGTTTTCATTGTTTGTTTGTGCGTCATCTGCACGGGGCGCTTAACATTCTTTAAAAAAAGTGAAACGTTTGCCATCAACAAATGTACAGCACAAGCGCTATGAAACGGCGTTTGCGCTTAGACGTATTAATAATGTATCGAACTCTGAACTGTATTAAAAATGCAGGCGCATAACTGAATAATCATCGAGAAGTGATTCAGAATTGTAACTGGCAAAATAAATATGTGATGTGAAACAGAATATGCGCATATCCAACACCCGACGAATTTCATAAATCGCCGCACCATACATAAAAAATGGAGAATTCGAATGCGCAATAGGTCTTACAGAAAGCGGCCAACTATACAACCGCACCATGAGAAAAAAGCGTGGTTTCATTTCCCCGTTAAGGTTAAAGTGACATGTTTCGTGGGAAGTTAAATCTAAACACACCTTATAACTGTTTTGCATGCGCCTATACGCTGAGCAAAATCGGAGCAAAAGTGAAATTGACCTGTGCTTTTAGTAGAAGCATAGTTCCTGTTTAGTAACACCAGATAATATTGATTTTCAACACGTATCGTTACTTCAAATACCGTTCATTATTTACCCGTAGTATTTGAGTTAGCTTTACATAAATAGTTATTTTCCAGACTGTCACTTTTCAGTCCAGTACAAACTTACTACGTAATTCAGTTTTCTTCTTGTCACTGACTGAGGTGTATGAAGGGGGTTGTATTTTAGCCGAAACGAAGTAAAACTTCAAATAAACCCTTCCATATCTGCAAATAGAAGAAACATGTTGATCCATTAATCCTGGGACTTGAGGTAGCGGGCGTTAATCTAAAACGATAAGAATACTGTACCACTCATCCTCATTGCATAGTATCCTCGTCACACACAAAAACGCGTACCAAGAGTCAACGTTACCTTCATCATGCTGCCTGCACTTACATTCACCAGAAGTCACTACTGCGATATTAAGGTAAAACTTACACTCAACGGAGTCCCTACTTTGCTTTAAAAGTACCTGTCACATCCCTCCTCGCCAGTCTCAGCCACACTTGGAAGTGTCCTCATTCATACAAGCGAAGGCACAGAGAGGGAGAGAGAGAGAGTTATTATCGTTCCCCACCACAACGTTGCGTCCAAACTCCGCTCTGAGGAGGCTGCCTAGACTGTCTTGTTCGAAGCAGCTTAAAACACATTAACTTCCTCGGAACAGTGGATGGGGTAGTCAGCTGCATGACTATTCTCTGTTCCTAATATTCATGTATGGCGTCGGTACATCTTTCCTGGAAGATTTTAAATGGCTTCGTCACTGAAAATTTATTTGCTTGCGAAGTGATCATTTTCAGTACTGTTCCCCACGTCACTACCTAACTGCAAACAGCGCAGTTTGTCGTCATGGCTTATGGGTAGCAAGGGTTCCAATTTGTAGGGCTTCACTATTAATCGCTTACGATGTATTTTACACACTATTGGCTTTAGAATATTCAGTTCTACATTAACTCAATAGGTAGTCTTTGTAGGTGAGATCCCAGTGGGCGCCTGATATTACGACAACTTAACAGGCGGGACGAAGGTGTAGGATGAGTTTATGGAAAGCTTCACAGTAGTTGGAAATCCTTTATTTATCCCAAAAAAAACTAAACGCCACCCGAACAGGCCATGAAGGCCCAACGATACCGACCGGCCGCCATGTCATCATCAGCCCACAGGTCTCACTGGATGCGGATATGGAGCGGCACGTGGTCAGCACACCGCTCTCCCGGCTGTGTGTCAATTGACGAGACCGGAGCCGCTACTTCTCAAACAAGTAGCTCCTCAGTTTTCCTCGCGAGAGCTGTGTGCACCCCGCTTGCCGACAGCACTCGGCAGAGTGGATGGTCACCCACCCAAGTGTCATCCCAGCCTGACAGCGCTTAACTTCGGTGATCTGACGGGAACCGGTGTTACCACTGTAGCAAGGCCGTTCGCTTTATTTAGCAAGATATACTTAAAACATCAATAACATATAAACCAACAGCAATTGTTTGAGACTGATTTCAGTGCGACAAACCAGAAAGACCAAACTTGCAATAGTTTGTTTTTCTTTTACATGAGAAGTAAAGCCTCTTTAGCTCTCTAGTTGTATTTTTATGAATGTAAAGTTCAACATTCATAAAACTACAACTCGAGAACCCTTTAGGCACCCGCAAAATTTTAAACAGACGAATGTGACTTCTCTACAGTTATAGAAAGAGCATTACCATAACAATTTGGGAACCACTCATTAGATAGTAAACTTCAAACAAGGAAGGTGGCCGTTATTTAGAAAAAAAGTTACAAGTTCAGGATTATAATTAAAATAACTTCAGGGCTAGAAATTTAGAAACTGAAGGATAACCTCTTTTTCTAAAAAAAAATACTGGCTCAGCATTTCACAAAATTGGAGGAACTCTCTGACATTTGCAACTTTTTAAACAGGACGGTAACAATGTTCAAAATTTTACAAGTTCAGTATTTGACAATATTTTAAAATTTTTACATTTGCAACTTTTCAAATAGGTCGGCAGCACTGTTCAAAATTTTACAAGTTCAGCATTTGACAATATTTTAAAATTTTGACACTAGCAACTTCTTAACCACGACGGTAACAATATTCAAAACTGACAATATTTTAAAATTTACAGATCCATAACTACGATAAAAGATTTTGAGAGACTAAAAATTTTTGAACAGAAAGGTTAACCGGTTAGTCTTGTAACAGTAATGACCAAAGATAACAATTAATTTGATTAAACCGCCAACTGTTAACAAGACCTCAAAAAATAAATTCTCTTAAGTTAACTTAGAAGTAGCAAAAAATGCTTGACTGCTAACACCTAACCAGGAAATCACAGTGGTAATAAAATATACAATAGTAAACAATAAATTCCTTCTTTTATGGGAATTGCTGGATCTCACCACGACTTTCCAATGTGAGTACATAAAACGAGCTAACAAATCGTCGTGCCCCTGGAGTTTGCTTGTTTGCTTAACACGGCAATGCACGATGTTACAATTCATGCAAAGTCGCACAACCAAGAATTTGCCACTTTAAAGATCAGGCTCGACATCCTACCTCAGTGGTTACTAATGTATGTGATGCTCTAGAATATTCCACCGAAATGCTGAACACATTGCACTAAAAAAGGAAAACACATTAAGCACACTCCAACATATCGTCCATAAGGGGGGGGGGGGGGGGCACGTTCAGAGCGGGAGAGCTTTTAGTAGCTTGAGTAAGGAATGACGGAGAACAGCGGGCAATCCAGCCTAACGGAGCAAGTACAGCACCGGAGCACAGGTGCCAAAATCCATAAACAGAAATACCTTACCCAAAAATAAGGTAGGATGGGTGGCTGCCGAGAAAATCAACGCGATCACGATGCCCACATCAGTAGACGGCCACTCCCAAATCCAGATAGTCAACTGGCCGCAACAGCGTGTAGCCAACACTCCACACAAACACGGCCCCATAAAAGAAACCGCTTACTTGGACGAGCGATCGCCGATCAAGCCCCGTAATCCCGTAATGGCAGACTCACCGTTCGTCACATGTTCTTCTCTCTCACTGCCCCACCGCCCGTCAACAAACTGCCTCCAATCCCCTCTAACCAAAGAGCCAACTATAAGAAGACAGAAGCGCCACCCATTGGCGCGTGAGGAAAACGGATTGCGCCGGTAAGCAAGCATATTATAGCTCGCAAAACGAAACGACACGGCTCAGTAGGACCTCTGCAAAGTTAGGTCCATTATACAGTCTACTGTCGGTCCTGATCGCCATGTAGGACCGAACGTTTCGCAGTCACGCAAACAACCGTCCTCCTCTGATTTCTTGTACTATTTCACTATGCAGTTGTAAACTGGTGACGTCTTCCGAAACTTGCTACGGAATCTCAGTGCACTCTCAGAACCAGTTGGCAATGGCGAAATTCTAGCACACAAAATGCCACTGCGCGAGGCAGTGCAATGGTTAGCACACTGGACTCGCATTCAGATTGTGCAAAGATTTTCCTAAATCGCTTCAGGCAAATGCCGGGATGGTTCCTTTGACTGGGCACGGCCGATTTTCTTCTCCAGCTTTCACTAATCCGAGCATCTGTTTCATCTCTAATGACCTCGTTGTCGATGGGACGTTAAACACAAATTTCCTCCTCCCTACACAAAATTCTTTCTCTGCTTGATTCGACGTCATTCTCAGCTACTACGGTCAGTGGCGCCCCTGTCGGTGTTGTTCCAAACTAACTTACCGGTACCATGCTCACTGTATTATTTGTTACCATATGTTTACAGACTTAAAAAAAATCTTCAAATGTGTGTGAAATCTTATGGGAGTGAACTGCTAAGGTCATCAGTCCCTAAGCTTACACACTACTTAACCTAAATTATCCTAACGGCAAACACACACACCCATGCCCGAGGGAGGTCTCGAACCTCCGCCGGGACCAGCCGCACAGTCCATGACCGCTCTGCTAATCCCGCGGGGCTACAGATTTACCTACAACGATTTTTAAAAACCGAGCGAGCCGGCGCAGTGGCTAGCACTAGCACACTGGACTCGCTTTCGGGAGGACGACGGTTCAATCCCGCGTCCGGCCATCCTGGTTTAGGTTTTCCGTGATTTCCCTAAATCGCTCCATCCAAGTGTCGGCATGGTTCCTTTGAAAGGGGACGGCCGACTTCCCTCCTTCCCTAATCCGATGACACCGATGACCTCGCTGTCTGGTCTCCTCCCCCAAACAACCTAACCCCAACTCCTATACCGATTTTTAAAATATTTTATGGCCTTTATAATTATCTTGTATTTGCATTCTTTCCATACGATTGTGTGTATAGTATACGCTGACTCACAGACACTGTGCAGATAGAAACAAAACCATGCAGACAAACTTTGAGCAGTAGCAGCCTCCTTTTTGAAGGACAAAATGAGGATAGCATCCCACGTCCGGAAAAGATATCCGATGAAGCTTCGGAGCGTGCAAGTTACAGGGGCCAACACCTAGCTTCAGGCCAGTCCTTCAGGAGCAAACTTTTGTACGGTGATGGACTGCAAGCGGAACACTGATGATTTTAGATGCACTATGTCACAACAATTCTAAATTACCTGTAAGCGCAGTGACGGCACAGGCGTCAGTATAGTATCTTACTTTGGTAGGTGGGGTGAATTAAGTGCAGGTATTTACGCGTGTAACTTGCACCAGGATAAATTAATGAACTGGCGGGTTCACTTGCTACATATACTGGACAAAGTCTAACTTTGGTAAAATAAGATGATTGCAGGTACTTGTTCACTGCTGCTACACTTGAAACGTCCTCTTTGAACAATTATACACGAATGTGCTTAAACTGGCACACAATAGTTTTTAGCGCAACGCAATCTGACTTTCAATAATCCCTACAAGAGAATGGCCCTGACTAACATTAACCTATGTTTCACAAATCACTTACTTCACAAAAATCTTCGTTACTCGAATTACTGCAATACAGCGAGCGCCACTACTGCCAGCTACATAAAAGATTCAAACTACGGAAGGCACTTACTACTGATAGGCACAGTTTTCAAATGAAAGATTTTAATAGGGAACAAACAATGTATTTACCTTAATAGTCATAATATATATATCAGTTCATGACATCCATTATTACAAATTTCAAAACTCCGCCATCTCTCTCCCCGCGTCCACCACTGCTGGCGGCTTACCTCCAACTGCCCAACGCTACGCGCTGTTAGCATCCAGCTGCCGCTGTCCAACACTACAATGGCAGACAACAATGCAAACTAGCCACAGACTGCGCACAGCACAGCCAGTGATTTTTCATACAGAGCGCTATGTGGCGTTATCAATAAGAAAACCTAAACAGCCTACTTACACACTCACAACACTTCTGACATAAAAAACCATACAACAAAGAACACACACAAAGGAAAAGCGACTGCTACGCAGCATTGCAAAACTACAATCTCGCAACGATAGTGATGATGTTTACACAACAACCAGGATCGAAAGTATCTAAAACCGACTCGTCAAACTAAATGCTAAATATGGGCACTACATTCTACAAAACACAGTTGTCGCAGGAAGCACACAAAGACGTCCAAAATACAAGTACATTTACCCTCAAAACAGTAGCACAGAAAAGCACATTCATGCACACATGTCACGATAGCAGACGTCAACCACTCTCACGAAACAAACATCGCGACCGTTATTACACATACCGATGGTAGGCAGCGAAATCCTCGTAACAACAGTTTGTTTAATTTTGCAGGTGAAGCAAAAATGGTTTCTTAAAAAATAATATAAAGTCATAACGACAGATGCTACATGTGTAAATGTATGGTAGAAGCCTAGTTATTGACAGACTAGAGAAATCCATGCTCTTTCGAATCTCTTCTTGATTGTTGAGTTATTGGTTACTGGAATTACGAGTTTTCAGAGACAGATGGTGTTATGAGGTTTTCGTAACCTACCATCGATATAAGATTATCGCAGAACTTAAAGTGTCAATGACCGACCAGACAACAAGGGAAAACTAACCATAAACAGACAAAAATGTAATACCCTACAAAAAGTACAACAGCTATTAATAATAATTTAAATCAAAATAAATTGTTAATATAACACGTTTTTATGTCGGACTAAAAAGTCAACATAATTGCTCCTAGCCCCTTGCAGATTCGTAACCAGCTAGAGATTGTTTTGAAAATTTATGATAATGAAGTTTTAATAGCTATGAAAATAGAGGAAACATTACAATGAAAGTCATGTCGTGCTTGCAACAGAGGAGAACAATTCAGGCATCAGTTATGTATTGCGTGTGTCGAGCAGCGAACAAGAATGGCTCGCACAAGTGGTCACTACGCTGTATCATGTATAGAAGACAGTCCAATAAACCGAAGACGACCATTTGCCTTTCCTGCAACCGTAATCCTAACATTTCATCGCTTTGCTTCATGCCGCCTAGATATTTAATCGACGTGAGTGTGTCAAGTGGCACACCACTGTGTTAGAACATTACAGCTTTATGTTTCTACATCTACATCTACATCTACATGACTACTCTGCAATTCACATTTAAGTGCTTGGCAGAGGGTTCATCGAACCACAATCATACTATCTCTCTACTATTCCACTCCCGAACAGCGAGCGGGAAAAACGAACACCTAAACCTTTCTGTTCGAGCTCTGATTTCTCTTATTTTATTTTGATGATCATTCCTACCTATGTAGGTTGGGCTACACTAACAGTTTTCCAGATTTAGAGCAGGCTGCCATTCATACGACCTAATAAAAATTCTATCCAAATCACCTTATATCCTCCTGCAATCACTTAAACACGACTCTTATCCGTGCACTGCGGAAACCGTGGTAAACAGTCGCAGATCGATATTCATTCTATACGTCAGAGCTCTATTTTATGTGTGCAGAGATCAAGGTGAGTCCTACCACGCTTCCCTGGACCACTCCTACCGATACCTTTGTCTCCGATGAACCTTCGCCATCCAACACAACTTGGTTCTACTACTTAAAAAGACTCTTGCAGCCACTCATATATCTGAGAGCCTATTCCATATGCTCGGACCTTACTTAATAGTCTTCAATGTGGCTTTGCATCAAACTGTGGAGCGGCGGGTAAAAATTTATATACCTTAGGTTGTTAATTTTAGTTTTTGATCGTTTTTAAGTTGTATGTTAGTAAGCCTTGTGCGATTGTTGGATACTACAGCCTTTTTACAGTGGCCTGAAAACTATTTCTGCGAAGAGAATGGTCTTCGATCTTCAGGCCAACGATTCAGCTCTCCGAAACCGAAATGAGATATTGTAACTTTCTAAGAATAACGCAGAGGAGTCAGGAAGCACGACAATAAATGAAAGTCTACTGTCGTTTAATAGAGCAGTATTTCTGACAGAAGCTCGCACGCACAAATATTAATTTTGAAAAACATACAGCTTGTCCCATCGTACTCAGCAGTTGGCACTGCTCAGAGACGACTCTTGCTCTTCGTTCGAATGTCGTCATTAACATCGTCCGAGGCTGACGCGGGCAGAATCACAGCACATCCTGTCGCGGTGCGTAACATATCTCGTATGACTGACGCCAATCGAACAAACTCCTAGGTGCAGACACGCTAGTCTTTATACGGTCGCGTTACGGACGGCAAAGGAAAAACTTGCTGTAAACATGCTTCCAGGTCTTTCCAACTACAAAATTATTTTTATCGTTGTTAGTTGAAGACCTGCTACGGTCCCAATTTTTATCTAAGTACAAAAGCTATCCTAGCCTTCTTGATGTGTCTATTAACCTTAGCAATCATTCGTGCATGTGATGACATTGTGATCAGTAGTTACCGTTTTTATACTGATGAGGTCTGACTACCTTTAAAACATTTCCGTTGTGTGTGACCTGTCGCACAAGTCACCCAGTACTGTTTTCGACGACAGCGTTAAAAACTTCTTCCCAAGTTTGTCTACCGACATCATCTGCAACGAATCCATAGACACCCCTGTTCATACGCAGTAGATTAAATTCGATTCCAGCTAATATTGTGTCATCGTGATATTTCTGCGAACGCTTTGTTTGAATTTCTGTACAACTGTTATAGCGGAATAGCGCGGCCAGTAAAAATTAACCAGTGGTTAATTTGAGTATACCAAGGCTTGTTAGCCGCCGCGCCCAAGTAACTTAGCAGTCAGACTCAATTTCGCCTTCGCTATACATAGTGTGAAACGGAAGTTCTATCACGCACAGTTCTTACGAGGGGACTGCAAAAAGAGAGCTACCAATTATTAAGGCAAGCCAAGTAACTTTTATTGAATACTACACATCACTTCAAAATGACACAGGTACATGACGCTATTTTTCAACATATTCTCCAAATCTCTATAGAGAATCGTCGTCACATTCAGTTCCTCGATGACAGAAACCTGCTCTTTCGTCTCAGAGTCGTTTGAGAAACGCTGTGTGAACGGCCTCATCGTCGGAAAATTTGTTTCCCCCAAGAATTCTTTCAGTTTGTCAAAAAGATGAAAGTCACATGGAACAAAATCTGGCCGTTCTGATCACCATCATCATCCACGCCTGTGCGACCTTGGTCAAATTGTTGGCGACATTTCATTACTGCTGGAAGCGACATTTCCTTGGATCCATTTATTGACAGAATTTCACGGATAATGTGTGTAATTTAAATGTTTCGCCCACAAGAATCGCACCGTTTCGCGAACTTTATGTTCCAGTTGCCGTGCAGTTTCACTCTCACACCGTGATGCACGTGTTGTGTCGGTAGGAATCCCGAAACATGTACTTCCGTTTAATAATCCACCTATCTTGTTGCGCAGTGGTCTTAGCGTGGAAAGAGAGGCGTTACTTACTTCATAAAGTCCCTAGTATAACATATTTCTGTATTCTGAAAATACTGTTGGTGCAAAGTCACTTCCCCTAAACATGATTCTGTAAGTCATTAGTGCATGGAAAAACGCAAAGGCAAGTAGTTCAGTTTTTAATCTAAAGTACGTAGTCTATTCTAAGGCTTGTGTTTACTAATTACGATCTGAAGTTGCAAGAAGTAACAGTTATCTAGTTCTTGTTTATCACTATTAGAGTACTTTTAAAGCTTGTGGAGGCATATAGGAAGTATTAAACTTCAGACAGTGAGTATTATGAAAATGTAGTGATATTCCAACTAATGAACTAATACACACTGCTTCCTGCCGTGCAGGTTCGCAGAAACCTCGAGGCTACAATCATTCCATAATTTCCGTATTTTTGAGATTTACACAAGTACATCGTGAATCACGCAATCACAACACTTAGCTAATTTACAAATTATTCCTGTTCTCATACACATGAAGACTCGAACGACAACGTTCCTCCGTTTCCGTTCCACAAATAGGCAATGCAGCACATAATAAATGTAATATGAGCGCCTGAATAGCAATATGATTTTCCTAAAGGAACAGTGCCTCCATTAGCAACACTAGAAAAAGAGACAGCTTGCGTTGCTGAGGCATATAAAGCCAGCCAACCTTTCAACCTTTAACTGTGACCTTTCGTTGGAATTGTATTGTCGAAACAGGTTCATCTAATGATAGTGGACAGGTTTTTTACTACATAAGTGGAAGCTAGAATGGCGGAACCCCCAACGTAGCCTTACATAAAAGGGACATGCAGAAATGGGAAGACTGCAGACATGTGGGGACGCAAAGTGGCCGTACGCTGCATGCGATCACCACTTACTGGCCATATTTACCGAGCACTCAGCTCTGTAGAGTGAGTCTCGTTCCTTTCGTGTCGTATTGGGTGCACAGCATAAGCGGAGCGTAAAATTTCACTGTAGTAAGCTGCTCGTCTACTTCAGCTGAGTAGGTGGATTTCGATGATAATCGTCACAGCGTAAAGGAACAGTTCAACAGAAAAAAAAACAAATAAAGAAAGGAAAAAAACAGCCGTGAACTTATATGCCTTGACACATAGGCACTTCTTAATATGAACAGTTTCGTGCCTTTCCCTATTAGTCCTGTTATGCACACTAATGTTTGCATATCTGGTCCTTGGAAATCGTGCAGGACGCCGCCCTACCACAGAACTGTAACGCCCTTTCACAGTTTTAATTTTTTTGTTGTAATTTTCGATGTATTTGTATGTACCCAGGCAGAAACCAGTTTGGAGACAAATTCGACAAATATCACAAGACGTAATTACAAGAAACAGACCTAATGAATTTTTAGCAGACTGCATAATGAAGAAAATCAAGATGCCTCCATTACATTTCTCAACCATTAGTTATGTTTCGGCAGTGAAAATGCGGAAATTTAAGAATGTCAGAATTGAACTTAATGTCTTCGGAGACGAAGCATTCGTTTGGTTAGCCTAGGGAACGGGAGGAATTTTGTTTTATTGAAGGAACCGTCTGAGCATTCGTTTAGAGTGGTGTCATAATACGAGTATAAATATCAATGGTCAAACGAAAATTTTCTGCCCCAACCCTCTGAAATAGTAGTCCAGACAGTCAACCAGCGGATAACGTCTGTAGTTTTAAATGAAAGAGATGATTAAAAGAATGAAACTTATGTTTCGAAAGCTTAACATTTGTTAAGAAATATACGTGGGAATGCTGAACAAGACAAGCAGGAGGTTAAAAGAGTGAAAAATTTGAGCTTTCCAGCAAGGTGATATTTTCAGGAAAACAGACGATATACTCCTTTTGGCATAATGAGAGGTGCAGAAATTACAAAAAGAATATACGCATAATCTTTTATGCGTAAAGAAAAAGATAGTGATGGATAGTGAACCGTAGAGATAAGAAAGAAGTGGAATGATTTGAAAGAAAGCCTTAAAAGAAAGACGTTTAAAAAGTAAACCGAAACAGTGCGACAGGGTCAGGTGTTAGATAGATACCTGAATAAAGTAGCCACGTCTAGATACTGTGACAGGCACTGGATGTAATTTTGTAGCAAGCAAATGTAGGCCACGTAATAATGAGAAATGGTAGCACAGTGTATCTCACATTTATCACAGATCAAAAAATTAGTCGCACAATAGAAACAGCTATGGAACATTATTTAGTGGATAGTGTGTAAAACCGGAGGAGAAGAGAATCTAACCGTTTGAGATGTGGTGCTACGAATGAATATTAAAAATAAAGTGGACTGATAAAGTAAGGAATAAGTAGGTTGTCCGCAGTGCCGGCGAAGAAAGGTACATATGGAAAACACTGACAAAAAGAAAGGGCAGGATGATACGAGATGTGTTAAAACATCAGAAAATAACCGCCATGTTACCAGATGCAGCTGTATAGAGTAAAACCTGTAGGGGAAGACAGCGATTTTAGCACACCCAACGACTTACTGAGGAATTCAGATACAAGCACCATTCGACAACCGGACAAGTAGATGGTACAGGAATACCCCGTCCTCCACCCACATAAATACATAAAATTTATGCGTATAACCTTTCATGTGTTTTTACGTCTTTCACTTATACTTGTTTATATGATCCTATAGTGTTTTCCGCAATTGTAGTTCTCCGTTTGGACAAGAGCGGATCATTAACAGCTAATGAACCTATGGAAGTACTCCTTTCTCCACCTTTATATCAGAGTAGTTATAGCTACCGCCTTCCTCAATGAAGGCTTTGTAATTACCAGGGCGACCCCGAAGCGTTGCATTAGCATAAAGAAATTTATTTTGTTATATTGGTGCAGGTTATCAATTACTGAAGTCGAAGATCGATTTCACCTGCATAATGGTTCTTTTTACTGACCACTCAGAATGAGATCTTGAGAAACTCCACTCCTTCAGTTCGTCCACGGAGTGCTGAGAGCCTTTGCCTAAAGAGCCTAGGATTGATGCCGCACTTTTTGGCTTCCGGAAGGCATTTGATTCCGCGCTGTTGTTTAGTGAAAAGACTACCGAGTGTCGAGCACATTAGTGTCTCCCGTATATTAATAACCCACACTGAGAGTTTTGTTCCCAAAATCTTATACCCGACGATTCAAATTCGTTTATAATATTCCTCATCCAAAGCCAGAAGAAAAAAGACTAGGGACAGAGTTAAAATAACATAAAAAAGATTAAAATAAGAAAGAAGGAATATCATAGTAATATCCTGCAGGAACTAAATTAATTTTAAAGTTGAAGAATAGTAAAAATTTTGAAGTTATTATAGAAGTAGTAACCAGGATGATTAAAAGAAGTAATGACGTCAGAATATATACTTGTAAGAGATTTCCGTCGTAAGTTAACGCGGTCTGTGGAGTTTGTCTGGGAGAATTTTAATACGAACTGGTCCGCTACTATGATGAAATAATTACTTCCGTCTCTGAAACAAGAGGACTCCTTTTGTATGACAAACGTTGAAATTAGCATGGTGCTGGAAACTGTTAGTAACATTACATAATGAGATTTAACAGACACTTCATTAGTAAAACCTGAAACGCATAACGCTTTTAACACAGCTGTCACTCTGTTACACGGTTACCGCGACCGTAAGCTGAGCAAACTAGAAAGAGTGAGAGAGAGAGAGAGAGAGATAGAGAGAGAACAACGTGAGCTTAACGACATCAGCAAAGTGCACACACAATATTATGTACTTCTAGTGCTTATGTAGAGATTGCTCGAGCTAGGCAGGTGGAGTCGGGACAGGAAGACAACTTGTGGACAATGAGAATGAATGATTAATGTGCTGTTGGTTTATTCAGAAGATAATATTTATTCAGAAGAGAGTACGTGGGACCTACATGGGGGGGGGGTTACGGAAGATATCAGTCTCCTGGTTGGTTGGATTTGGATCCGACGCGGATCGAGGCCAGGCACAGAGAGAGCGGGCAGCCTCCCAGCGTATAGGTAATCCTCCCAGTTGATTGAGAGGAACTGATTTATTGCCTGTGCAACGTCTTAACATCAGCGCTGGCACCACGAAGTCAGCACTGGTAGATGGCACGTGGGTGTCGGCTTCCCTACCGTGGCCTGGGGAGAAGAATCGAAAGGCATCGACAATTTTGTTATTAATGTTGTTACAACACACAGAGATTGATCTGGATTAGGTCCAAGACATTGTTAGATGGAAGGAAGGGAGGAAGGAGGGAAGAAATATCAGGATTTAACGTCCCGTTGCCGTCAGCGTCATTAGAGATGGAGCACATTCCCGGAATATTTCAAGAATGAGGAAGGAAATCGGCCGTGCCCTCTCAAAGGACCCATCCCGCCGTTTTTATGGAGTGATCTAGGGAAATCGCAGAAGGAATAAAGCTGAATGGCGGATTTGAACCGTCGTCCTCCCGAATGCGAATTCGACATGCTAACCACTATCTCAGACGCACATTAGATGCTGGCCCAGAACAGTGGCTCGCAAAACGATTTTGACGCTATAAGAGGTAGAGTGGCGTATGTTATGAAGGTACTTGTCTCCAGCGATTTAGTTTAGGTTAATCGGCTATTGCACACATGCAAAGTGATTGTAGGATGTTGAATCCTTAGTCAGACAGAGCAATGGGAAGCGTATCAAGGGACTTCGTTGCTTACAGTTTGAACATCCCCTTGCCATTCCCAGTTTCCTCTTACACACTTGAGAATATATTTATCATCTGACTAAATATTACTTAATGGCTAGTGAGATGGTCCCCTCATATTGTTTGCGATGTTCCTACACCAATACCGTCGACATAGACCAACGAATACTTCGACTCAGCTGTCCAGGTGCGTTGTATCCATGGTTCGAGCATCTTATCACACACCATGGCGCACTGATTAGCTCACTGTACCCACATTTACAAGGACTGGCCAATTAGGTTTCCATCAGTTGCAAATACCAGGATGCTTCCTTTGAAAAGGACGTGTCAGCCTTTGTGTTCCGTACTTCTCTAAGGTAAACTTTTCCCAATGATGTCACTGCTGACAGGATGTCAAATCCTAATAGTACGTTCCTTGACCGACCTTTGACAGTGTACCTGTGTACATGGTGAACTCCGTGACGTATAACATACACTGAGCAGAAGTGAATAAATCCGGTTTACAAGACACATCACTTCGAATAAAACTCTCGAATTTTCGACGGCTGTCTTTTGTCATCGTCTTCAAGAGTAAAAGCCACCGACATGGTACTGGCAGGGTGTTCTGCTTATATAGGCGCGACTACAGCGTGCCGGCCGGAGTGGCGGAGCGGTTCTAGGCGCTACAGTCTGGAACCGCGCGACCGGTACGGTCGCAGGTTCGAGTCCTGCCTCGGACATGGATGTATGTGTGATGTCCTTAGGTTAGTTAAGTTTAAATAGTTCTAAGTTCTAGGGTACTGATGACCTCAGAAGTTTCGTCCAATAGTGCTCAGAGCCATTTGAACCATTTTTGACTACAGCGTCTCGAATCTTCCAAAGAGAGCTGAAGTGACGTATGCCTGGAAGGGGAGTTGGGCATCTCGCAGCAGCTCCGGTGTGTCGTGGGACCGAGGAAATCAGGTGGCGCAAGGGGCGGGCGCCATGCTCAAAACAAGCTACAGTTACCCATCTTTGGCTATAGCCAAAGCTGGCCCCCATACTCTGTTAAGTACGTATCAGTTGTCTATGTTAAAATTGTTCCAATTTATTCTAATTTTAGTTGCCTCCTTTATAACAGAATCCCAATATGATGATGCATGAGCACTCTCGTTTTTCCGAACCGTGTCTTAGAGCTATTTTACAGACTGTGGTTGACTGCTCAACCTACCATTGTTTAATGTGCCACTTGTGCCCAGTTTAACTCTCAGCTACATTCAGAGTAGACGTTTGTCTGCAACTTAGATGCTAAAACAAAAAACAAGGGGAATTAAAAATTGTTTTAAAAGATGATTCGGGGGATGTCAGTAACCAGTTATGCCTTCATGAGTTGTTTAAAACAGTGATAAAAATATGAACAGACAACACAATTAATAACACTTGAAGAACACTAAAAACTAGAAAAAACACTAGAAGAACACTGAACACTACAGACAAGACACTGAGCACAAAAACGGGGCACTGTTCTTTCACTAAAACTTGAAAAGGAGCTGCCTTAGATGGTAGATTGTTGATGAAAAGAAAGGGGGAGTAGAGGGAGATAGGATAGTGGCGATGATGAGAACTGAGGGCTGGTAAGAGGTGGTGACGATAGAAGGATGCGTGTGGGAGTAAGGAGAGAGGGGTTTCTATTATTGAGATCTATAAATTTGAGATGAAAAGAGGTGGGGGTCGGGGTGACAGGAAAGGAGAAAATGAGGAGCTCTGTTACGGAGAGAGGATTGGGAGAGAGCTCTTGGGGGAGGTGGGGGTGGATTGTGTGGGATGGATTCAGAGTTGATAGGATAATTGGGGCAGACATCGTGGTCGAGGAGAGGAAGACTGTTGAAATTTCTTTGGGAGAGGACGTGGAGTCGGTAGGATATGTAGGTAGAGGCGCGACATGGCACTAGGATTGGAAAGAATATGAAACACAATAGAATTGTTGGTTTCAAGTTTATGGACGGTGTAGGTTATCGGAGATGTTCAGTGTGAGTGAGGAGGGGCGATGGTTTGATGAGTTGGTAAAGGATCCTTGTGGACGAAAGTAAGTGGATGCGGGAAGTGAGGTGTAAATCACATTGTTCGATAATCTAGAGGAACTTACAGAAGATGGATGGGGCAGATATCTATGTAACATTTGCATAGGAAAGGATGGGGCGGATCAGCGATTTCGATGTGTGAAGGACAGTGGAAGGGTGTAGTCCCCCGGTTGGTAGTTTGAATCTACTATGGGCTTTCTGTTGGATGATGACTTTACACATTAGATGGTGGTCCAATGTTAATCCAAGTTATACTGAAAGGCCAAAAAAGTGACATAGGTATGCGTATTCAAATACAGAGGTATGTAAACAGGCAGAATACGACACTGCCGCCTATATAAGACAAGTGTCTGGCGCAGTTGTTAGATCGGTTACTGTTGCTACAATGCCAGTTTAACAAAATGTGAACATGGTGTTAAAATCGGCGCACGAGCATTGCGACACAGCATATCCGAGGTAGCGATGAAGAGGGGATTTTCACGTACTACCATTTCACGAGTGTAGCGTGAATATTAGGAATCCGGTAAAACATCAGATCACCTACATCGCTGCGGCCGGATAAACATCCTGCAATAACGGGACAAACGACGATTGAAGAAAATCATTCAACGTGACGGAAGTCCAGCCCTTCCGGAAATTGCTGCACATTTCATTGCTGGGCCATCAACATGTGTCAGCGTGCTAACCGTTCAACGAAACATCATCGATATGGGCTTTCGGAGCGGAAGCCCAACTCGTGTACCCGTGTGACTGAACGTCACAAAGCTTTACGTCTCACCTGGGCCCGCCAACACCGACAATGAGCGGTTGATGACTGGAACATGTTGCCTGGTGTGGCGAGTCTGACTTCAAATTGTGTCGAGTGGATGGACGTGTACGCGTAGGGGGACAACTTCCTGTATCCGCGGACCTTGCATGTGAGCAGCGTACTGTCTAGCTGGTGCACGCTCTATAATGGTGCGAAGCATTTGCAGTTGAAGTGATATCGCACCCCTAATACGTCAGCATACGACTCTGAGAGATGACACGACGCAAGCATCCTGTCTGATCACCTGCATCCGTTCACGTCGATTGTGCATTGCGATGGGCTTGGGCAATTCCAGCAGGACAATGCGACACCTCACACGTTCAGAATTGCTACAGAGTGGCTCCAGGAACATTCCTCCGAGTTTCAACACTTCTGCTGGCCACCAAACCACAGTCATGAACGTCATTGAGTATATCTGAGATGCCTTGCAACTTGCTGCTCAGGAGAGATCTCCACCCCCTCGTACTCTTACGTATTTATTGACAGCCCTGCAGAATTCATTGTGTCAGTTCCCTACAGCACTACTTTAGACATTAGTCGAGTCCATGCCACGTCGTGATGCGGCACTTCTGCGTGCTCGCTGGGGCCATACACGATGTTAGACAGCTGTACCAGTTTCTTTGTCTCTTCACTGTGTTTTAGTGCGTTATTTAGCTTCTTGGAGAGGTAGCAAATATGAGGTAGAATTCGTGGAGGCGGAAACAGCGAGTGGGCGTGTTATAATTATTGCGTGGGCGTGGTAAGGGTTCATTTTAAGCAGCCATTGGTTACACCAGGAGGTAAACTCACCGAGGTGAATTTGGAGCAATGTTTGGGATTTCTGGAGTGAAGTACAGAGAGAAAGGAAAGTGGTGTCATCAACATACTGAAGGAACAGGTTGGGAGGAGGTGCTTTTGGCTTATCGTCAATGTGTAAGAATTAACGGAGAGAGGAGAGAATGGAGCCTTAGTACACTCCTGTAGTGCTGTGGAAGGTACGGGAATTGGTGTTGTTAACAAGGACATAGGTTGGGCGATTGGAGAGGAAGGCCGAAATAAGGCAAACACAGTTGACTGGATGTTACATAAACCACTTGTCTCACAAGAAAGTGTGAAAACGTAACTGCGATATGAAACTGTTTGGAAATTTGCATGTCTGGCAAATGTATTGATACTGGGATTGGACGTCTATTTTAGATCATAGCTTCACTACATTTCACAGACACGCAAATATTCGGCCATTTTCTGTATCGCAAATATATTCTCATACTTACTTACGAGACAACTGGTTTATATAATGTGTTTTTCGACATTGTGACACTTGAAAATGGCATCACGCCAAAATCTAGATTGTGATGTAAATATGAACTTACATTCGAATCGGGGTAATATCATTTCGAAAGATCCAGGATGTCCTGTACCAGCACCCTAGTAAAAGTGACACAACATCCAAACTAACCGTAATTTCATTTTATTGAAGCTCTCAGCCAATATCTGCAAGATAACAACGTCGTGTTGATAGCTTCCCAGTTCGGAAGCTAATAGCCCTGCCAAGTTTTTTTTGTCTGTAGATGGGCCACCTGACTGCACTAACAATGGGCCTAAGCGGGACACCTTCCTTGCTTATCCTCAGTAGTTCATAAATCCTGGGAGATTTGGCGACATGTGGAATTAATTTCTTCAACACTTTGTTCGCGTACCAGAGTCTTTTTATAGTTTACCTGTCATGTGACGGTAGCCTAAGATGGACCGCGACTAAGCTTCCGGTACGTACCAGTCTCTAAGAAATGTAGCATCTTCAGGTGATAGTCTTCAGTGTCGTGAACCACATAACTGACAAGACAACCAATTCGTCATACTGATGTAATCTGCATAAAACACGTCATTCCTCCTGCCTATTATTGGATTTTGGCGGCTTATCTTTCGCCAGAGGTTGGGTTGTTTTGGGAGAAGAGACCAAACTGCGAGGTCATCGGTCTCATCGGTTTTAGGGAAGGACGGGGAAGGAAGTCGGTCGTGCCCTTACAAAGGAATCATCCCGGCATTTGCCTGGAGTGATTTAGGGAAATCACGGAAAACCTAAATCAGGATGGCCGAACTCGGGATTCAACCGTCGTCCTCCCGAATGCGAGACCACTGTGTTAACCTATGCGCCACCTCTCTCGGTCTTTCGCCAGATATGGCTGGTAGTTGGCCTGGCGTCCTCAGATGCGTCTTACGAACGAGCTTAACGTACTACTCTATTTCACTAACAATATCCAGTGCTGGAAGACGTCCCGGGCTGGAGATAAATTAAGGCTTTTACTCAGCACTGCAACAGCGCTGTCGTCCAGTTACTGTCTCGAAAGAATAACTGTTCTGTGGGTCTTACTGGACTACAAGTCAGTTTCTCCTCAAATTAAGCGATCAACATGGTACATTGCTTAGGTATTATCTTGCAAAATTCGTAGGCCCTTGTGTTGCAGTTGTGATGTCACCACCCCCAGTCTAATCCTTTGATACAAAAATAGATTACAATGAAGTAACCCCAGTTCAATCCCTTGATACAAATAGATGACAATGAAACAGGTTTTTGGCATTAATATCAACCACATAGTTAAGTCTAACGTAGCTGCTGTCTCACTGTGGTGTGACTTTCTCAAAATTCTGTCCACTACAGGAGTTGGAGTATGGTGATTGACAACAGCAAAGCGAGGAACTACCTACTTGTCCTGTAGAACTGCAAAAATGCCGAAGAATTCAGCAGTCGTCATTTCCTTTTCCGCAATTTTTGCAACAATCTCACACTGTGCGTTATGTTCTCACCGTAGAGAAAATATCTGTGCCCTGCAAGTCTCTGCTGGCGTCATAACTGAATGAAATCGTCTCCGTTTGCAGTCCGTGTCATTCCGAATAAAAAACTCGAGTTTTAGATTGCTTTCTCAGCCGTCATCATCAGGAGTTATAAATCGTGGACTTCCGGGCCTGTCACAGTGTTCCGCTTACATAGACGTGACTGCAGCGTCTGCAACTTTCTGGACAGCGCTGAAGTGATGCAAGCGAGGAAAGCGAGTTGAACAGCTAATGAGAGCTCCGCTCCCTCGCGGGGCCAACGAGATCAGGTGTCGCTTGGTGCCAGCACACCTCCCTGTGAGCATCAAACATCCGTCTTCGCTAGACTCCAAAGCCGTCCCCATCTACTTCTAAGTACGTGCCTCTCCTCTTTGTTAATATTTTTGCGGTTTAATCTCGGCCACCTTATTTATAAAGGAAATACAATATCATACAGCATAAGCAAAGACTTTCTTACAAACTGTATTTTATGTCCGTTTTCCAGCTATGGCCGACTTCTCAAGCTCTCTTTGTTAAATATATCGTTTCTACCCAGGACAGTGCTCAGCAACTGTGCGAAAGTTCCAGACGCTGCAAAGGAAAGTATACAATTGTAACACCGAGTCCTCTCCGGCAGACAGTAGCTTTTACTCTTGAAGACAATAGCGTGAACTGCCGGTGACAGCTCCATCGTTTTATTCAAAGTGGTGTGGCTTCTAAGCCGAGAAGGTTTTATTCATGCATGCCACGAGAGAAGAGTCCGATGGTACAGTGAGACAAAAGATACATGTAAGAAGATGAAACCAAGAGTTGAAGTGGGTTATATGGGTTATATGGTTATATGGGTTATATGGTTATATGGTTTATCACAGATGGTTGTTCTTGTTATTTACCGTTAAAGGCAGCTGATGTATTTCTTTGTAGCTTTTCTATCCGTATTCAACAGAGATCTATAACAAAATCCCTTCGCCTGTGATCAGGAGAAGGTTAAGGTGCACTGCGAAAGAAAAACGGGAGTTAGAATGGACTCACACTACAAAAGGGGCGATAACAAAAGACTTTTTTTTACTTCTCTTCAACATGGTCTCCCCATAAATTCGCCGTAGTTATCTAATTTGCCCACAATGCTAACCGGACACGAAAAATTAATGTCTTACTACCATCGGTTCAGGCTGGCCCCAAGGGATTCTTGAATCTGCGGAGAGGGTGATCAAGCAGTAGATCACCTGTTACGGCTGCGTCACGCCTCATTACAGAGAGAGATGCCCTGAGGAAGAGTATTACAGGAAAGGTAGGCAGCTGGCCCGTCGTGAACCAGATTATGTAAAGTTACACAAGCACGAATTTCACAAATTTTGCAATTTAATAACGTTTCCCGGCATAAGAATATTTATGATAGTAGAAGTTAAAAGTGACATTCTATCTGAAAACCTTGTATCGATCATACAGCAGTTTACAGCTGCTAGTATAGTTATTAGTATACTTTTATCATGTTTTACCTGGAATCTTATATCGATCATACAGAAGTTTTCAAATGTAAATACTTTTCATCCATACTATTGTAACTCCTTACAAATAGACTTCTTCTTTGCGTATCTTGGTATCTAAACATGTAATATTACGAATACTTTAATGGAGCATGATGAATAAATGAAATAAAATGAAACGCACTGTTTTTCATGCCATTTAAAAAGATCGAAACTTGGGGAAGTGAAACTAAGACAGTCTTGAAAAGTATCTAAGCTCGAGAACATTAGATACGGTTCAGCGATCAGTATGTGCTGCAAAGGATAAGATGGAGAGAAGCAGAATACTACACAGTACTGCAGTAAAAATAAAAGTAATTTAGTGCATACTTCCAGGTGCAACATTCTCTAATGATTGTTTCAATGAATTAATAAAGACATATCAAAAAGTTTCAAAAATTTTTTTTTCTTGTGACCCACTCTTTAGCTGATAACACTACCGGTATTCAAACAAGAACTACTTGTAGTTTGAAACGGTGACAGTATATTGTTTCTGTTGAGATTTCGGGTATCTGGTGTAGAGTCGAAGACCTGTTTTGTTCCCTCAGTTTTTCGGAGCACTCTCCAAGTACAGCAAAACACCAGTTAAATATACAGCATAAAACGTATTTCTTACCAAATATTTTAATGACATCACACTTTCTGTTTCAATGATAGCCTTTCAAGTTTTGTAGCAGGTAATTAACTCTTCCGAAGGGGAAAAAATTATTTTCGTAACGGTCGTCAGCCATAGTGTGAGACAGACAGGTGTCACATTAACACTGGGCGACCTCTGTTTTAATTAAATATTTCACAAGCCGTGTCGGGTGTGATACAAAAGGGAGTCACAGACACGTAAACACGCTGAAGCAGATTCCACATGTTATTTATTAAATATGTATTCGGCCACCAGTCATTCTACCATCCATTATTCCGACACTGGTCCTGTAAAAAGCTGCTTGTCACCAACAGTGTCATTCATAGAGATGAATAGAGAGTATGCAAAACAAATTTAGTGCAGCGGTGATTTCATGACAGCGAAGACTGACAGGTCTTCTTTTTAAAAAGGATAGTAAAATCCAAGTAAGTCTTAAAATATCAAAGACGTGTATTAACAAATACTTTTTTAATGTAGGAGTAGAGAACATTATTTGGAGACTTTTATTTTCAGTATTTTAAGTCAGGTAAAGAAAGCCTCCTTGGGACACAGACGGCTGCTGACGTGAATCTCTTTTGCTACTGGTGTAACACTCCAACCGCCAATCTAAAGGTGTGGAAGCCACCGCCATTTCATAGCTGGGTGTAAACAATCATGAGTTCGTAAATGAGCATTCCGTGTCGAAAATGGTTCAAATGGCTCTGAGGACTATGGGACTCAACTGCTGTGGTCATTAGTCCCCTAGAACTTAGAACTACTTAAACCTAACTAACCTAAGGACATCACACACATCCATGCCCGAGGCAGGATTCGAACCTGCGACCGTAGTAGTCACACGGTTCCGGACTGCGCGCCTAGAACCGCGAGACCACCGCGGCCGGCTTCCGTGTCGAATTATTATAAAAGCATATCTATTTTAGATCATGTAAAAGATGTCATTAATTCTTGCTTAATTTGGTACAGGTTTCCTCCCGTATAATAAAGCAGAAGTCAACGGCTTCTGTGACGTAATCTCGCCATGAGTTTTGTTGAAAATGCTGTTTTCGTGAATAAAAAAAATATTTGTACGCATTTCCGTTCCTCACTGTGAATTTTCCATGAATACGTCGGTATAAAATCATGACAAGTTTCGTCTAACTATCAATCTCTTGAATATAATGTTTCCACAGAGTAATATAATGGTTACGGAATAGACGAATCACAAGTTTGGACTGTTGCGGCCACTGTACACTCAATGGACCAGCCACATAATCGCTTTGCGCCATTTTTTGGTTTTCTTTTCGACTCTGTCGTAGCTCTCGCGTTTGCACAGTGGTGGACTTTTTGGGTTCCTTTCGATGCCAGTACTCCTCCGACTTGTGTTTTCTATAATCCGAGTATATTTACGAGTCGTACAGAAAAAAAATCTCTCATTATTTTGTAATTTTCAATTTAATGCCGATTTTCGGTTATATTCCGGCGGATATTTTTATCACCTTACTTTCGATCCCTGTAGGTCTCTGCAAGCTCTTCACAATGACGCACGAATCGGAGTCCTAGCTAAACGTGTTTCTACGCTATATTAATTTACAACTTCGCGCAAAGCTAACTCTTAATGAGCATGCGCTTGCCCGGACACTGGTGGGATGACATCACAGGAAGAACAAATACTACTCGACAAGCACGTACAGACATGATGTATCGGATGTTGGACCAACCACTGTTTCTGCATCACTAGTCTCTTAGTTACTAGAGATTAGAATCTGACGGTATTAGGCCACGTAAGAAAGTTCGATAGTGTCAAAATATTGAAAATAGACATGACATTATTATAATTGGTTGGATACAAGATTATCGTTTTGCACATAATATTTACCCTTGCCGATGTTTTTCCTTTCCTTTATGATCGAAACTCAACAAAATAAAGCGAGCCGTCTTCGTAGCTGCTGTGTTTTCTGCAAAATTTTAACTGAATACCCGTTTGTTAAAAGGGCATGTGTAGCATGTTTCGTGACTTTCAATTCTTCAAAGAAATATGTGTGTGAAATCTTATGGAACTTTACTGCTAAGGTCATCTCTCCCTAAGCTTACACACTACTTAACCTAAATTATCCTAAGGGCAAACACACACACACCCATGCCCGAGGGAGGACTCGAACCTCCGCCGGGACCAGCCGCACAGTCCATGACTGCAGCGCCTGAGACCGCTCGGCTAATACCGCGCGGCTCAGTTTTTCACTGTTTATGAAACCCTGAAGTTAGGCGTATCATTCTACGTTGAAGTGGCACTAATATCTTAATAGCAAAAAGGTTTAAAATGCTGCTATTTCCTTCGTATTTTGTTGAAAGTGCAAATGTCCTGTACATCCACCTTTTTAACAACATACTTCTTGTTAATATGTTATTGTGTTGTCAACGTATTTTGGCGCCTATTAGCGGAGAGCACAACAATGCCTTATAGTTGATAATACTTGGCCCCTATTAGTTTAGAACAGAACAATACATTATAAAATGTGCATTACTGTGTATAAATTTTACTGTTTGGAAGCACATTAAGCACCGTGGTTTTCTCAGATGAAGATGAATGGGAGGGAAAAGAAAATCAAACCCCCAAAGCTGTAATAGAAATATAACAAAGCAAGCAAAAACAGAGAGGAGCATCTTTATAACAACTTCTCTGGAAAGAATGTACATGCCAAACAACTGGTGGAGAATCAAGTACTACAATATTATTTAGTATTTTTCTCCCTTAAGTTAAACCAGTTCTACAAGGGACTACCTTTCTTCCTAGAAATGTAATTCCAACAGAGGGATGAGAGACTTAATTTTAGCATAAGTTGGTTTCATCACTTCATTTATGGTTCCAGCAATCCTGGCTATATTTTGGCATTGCCATTCATCAGTGGTCTGGTCAAACATACCTTTAATGTTGGTCTAAGCCAGTATGTCGAACTACATAGAAAAGTATGCTAGCCTTGCCAGCCCGGCTAGCCGCGCAATCTAACGCGCTGCTTCCCGAGCGGGAAGGCGTGGCGGTCCCCGGCACGAATCCGCCCGGCGGATTAGTGGCGAGGTCCGGTGTGCGGGCCAATCTGTGGGAAGGTTTTTAGGCGGTTTTCCATGTGCCTAGGCGAATGCAGGCTGGTTCCCCTTACGTCGCCTCAGGTACACTTTGTCGTCGATTGCTGCACTAACACTGTCTCCACGTACGCGTACACCGTAATTACTCTACCACGGAAACATCGGGGTTACACTCGTCTGGTATGAGACATGCCCGGAGGGTTCCACTGGGGGTCGAACTGCCCAATAGCCCTGGGTTCGATGTGGGGTGGCGGTGGGGTGAATTGACTGCTGTAACCAGTTGTGAACCACTGAGGGCTATAGTGGGGACGAAGCCTCTCCGTCATTTCTAGGTCCCCGGATTAATACACAATACACAATGCTATGCTTCTGGAAAACTGTTCATAAAAAAGTAAAAGGCGGAGGACGTTTAAAAAATCATTCAGTATGTGGAAGATAGCTGCAGTTCATTTTATGTGTGGTTTCTGAAGGACGATTTTGTGAAAGAAAATGTATAATTAGAGGACTAATAGGAACCTCTTGGACATGTTTTTTTTCTTTTTGATTTTCTTTCCAAATACATAAAAAAGTGGGGACATGTACAAGTATTGGTTCAAATGGTTTTTAGCACTATGGGACTTAACATCTGAGGGCATCAGCGCCCTAGACTCAGTACTACTTAAACCTAACTAACCTAAGGGCATCACACACATCCATGCCCGAGGCAGGATTCGTACCCGCGACCGTAGCGGTCGCGCTGTTCCAGACTGAAGCGCCCACAGCCGCTCCGGCACAGCGACCGGCCCTAAAAGTATTAAAAAGGCAATAAAAGACCTCTTTTTTAATGTATATGTTCGTTATTGTACAATATCTGTTAAAAGGGCACAAGTCCTGAGTTTTTGAAATGTAGTAACATTATCATTCTGCTCAGTATAAGAGATTTCAGATCAACCGTTTTCATTAAGAGTGATAGTACACTATGTTCTGGAGTGGAAACTTCGGACGGAACTCCCAAAGTACAGCGATAAATAAACTGTTTTCTTCATACCCGAAAATTCATTATTATGGACGTCTACCCTTTTAACAATTGACTGTTTAGTTATTTAACGAGTTTGGAGCAGAGGTTATGGAAAATATTTGAACGATTTACTCTCATGAAACACGTAGAGAAAGTAATCTGAATATTCTAGGTGTGGTGAAGATACTGGAAAACATTCTGAACTGAAAGGAAATCGAGTGAACGATTACTTAAATAAATAAACGTAAAATTGATGCTGATTAACACGCTACAGGGCAAAACGGAAGTTAACTCTACCTTAATACGAAATAATGAATTATTAGAAAAAAAATTAAAGAAAAAGAGGCAAGCAAATTATGATCAGTTACAATCATATAATGCAGACAACAAGAGACAGAGAAGGATGGTCATTTTATCAAATCGCTGTCATGTCATTTCTAGGGGCCATATTGATTCTTGTCGTCCTTTATTGCCTTATTTTGCCTTAGCTTAACAAGAAATAGTTTCAACATTTTCATCTGTTTTTCGCCACAGCCGCTTTGCATTCATGAAATCGTTAGTGGTGCGTATAGGATTTGCTACTCCTTAAAGTAGCCTTGCGATTATGCCGTAATTTGACAAATATGGTGCGCATGTGGTGTCAGCCAGAGCAATAATAGTATTGTTAGAATCGATACGGGCGTGCATCGATCGCGGTGTAATCTTCTTCTCTCAAGCGGTCCAGACGGCTGTAGAAAGCGGAGAGCGAGTTGATGCCTAGACTCTTGGCTTCCCGGAAGCGTTCGACACCTGCTTCCCGAAGTCCCGGGGGAATTGTGGCAGAAAGGCAGTGATGAAGGTGCGGCACTTCCCACGTGAGGCGCACCTCGTAGCTTGAAATCCCTTGGCTACAAGGAGGGCGTTGGTAGTCAACACGCGTGCTCCTCAACTTGGTCCCGAACAAGCTCCCAGTGCGAGCCACGCTACATGAATTCGTCTGAGGATCTCTCCCACTCATAAAGCAACCCTGGTGCTTGGCCCCACCAATGCAGCCAGTGGACTGTTCTCTTTGGTCTCTCCACTGGTTTCATGCTGTCCTCCATCCTTCCCTGTTTTCAGCTAAACTTCCCATCTCTACCTAACAACTTCTGCAACCAGCATATTCTTCCCTTACTGTTTTCCCTCTCGACTGTTGCTTCCAGCCCCAAGTTTCTCGATGCCACGATAGGTGTTCCACTTGCCTGTTTCTTATTCTGATCGCAAACCTCGTACTTCTTCTTGTAATAGGACTGAGTACATGACAACATGCAACTACAGTAAAATACCCTAAACATGTTCCCCATTTATACAAAATTTTGACCCAAGAAATAATGTATACGTCAACGATTTTATAAACTTACTCAAATGCTTACGCTACGCAAGTGGAAGAAATGGGGGCCTGTATCAACGTATGAACGTATTTAAGATCACAATTACACCTCGAAGATTCACAACCTGTTTAAGTACAGATATAATTGATCTTCCCTGAAGGTACTTCAAGTGCTGTGAGGATGTTAGCTTTAGTCTTATAGTTCTACTCCTGCTGACATTAGAACATGAAATATAATAGTCAGGTTGAGCATAATGTGGTAAACAGCAAGTAGTCTCTAAGTTTTCGCAACACTGTTTATCTACAGAACTATAAACTCATGCAAAGGAACTGAATAAGGCTCCTACTTACTACAGTTTGACTTCACATTATTATTTCTGCTGAAGGCAGCCTTCTCGTTAAAGTTTGCAGCCAAATTAAAGGCAGATACAAGAGCGAAAACACAAACACGTGTCCCATCGAATTTTAACATGGATTTCTTTAAATGACTGGGAAGGGAACTAAAGGGTGGATGTTTTAGTTACATTCTTAAATACTGAGACTCACTTCAAAGCAGTTACACATGTAAAGTTACACTTCTACTGAAATGGACAAAATGGCGTACAAGGTAACGATGTATGAAAAAACTGAAGAAAGAAAAATATTAGATACATCACCAAATCCTGAACGAGAATTTGGCGTATTCAGAACGCCTGTCATACAAAAGAAAAGTGAAAAACTGGTGCTATATAACGTGTGTCGATAGGTATCTACCTCTCTGAACAACGGAAGACGAGTTTCAGCCCAAGTGAATGCACATTTAAAAAGTCGAAAATACTGTAGGAAAATGCTATGCCAAGCTGCAAAATGCGTGCCGCAACACCACAATGCTCCTTGTAGTCCATTGCACGAGAATGGCAGTCAAAAAGTAACCTCAAAACAAGCTACCACAACAGTCGTCCGTGGAAAACTTGGAAGCTTTGAGACGAGCGAAGAACATCATCACTGACATAATCAGAAAACAGAAAGAACAACGGAAACAGAATTCGAATGCCTTCTCGCTCGTTCAACGGGACTCACAAACACACGACTCAACCAATGCAGGCCTATGATTAGCTCCTACACGCTGTATTCAAAGTATGTGCTGCCAGGCTTGCATTAAATCGATTAGTCAAAGACTATAATGCATCAATCAATCAAACACCTAGTAAAGAACGCAACTGAAGCATCGTTGCGACTGGGGACACTGAGAGGAACGAACAATTCACAAGCTAAATTGTGATGAACCATGGGTTAGCGCCTCCAGCATAATTCATTCGGTACCTATCCTATCTAATACTTCTTCAGCTTGTACTTTAATTTACAACGCTGTTCAATAGTCTTCAATATTTATACATTATGTGTTGCAATTTCTTCTGCTGTGGATACATAATGGCCCACATTCTACTTCCATTCAGTGCTGTGCTCCAGACTTACTCTTCCACTCTCCCTCAGTTCCAGACCTATATTCATTACCAGGTTAGGTGATAATACGCTTCTTGAGACTTACGTCTTAGTTCCTAGGCAGAAGAATCCTCTTTTCATCCAGTTTTAATATTAAGCTGGTTGTTTTTCTACTACTCGTCACTGCACTCACCTTTGCTTTGCTATTCTGAAACCATATTTCGTGCTAAGTATGTATTCTTCTGCTTTTACCAGGTCGTCTCAGTCTTCCTTACTTTCGTGCTGCAGACGTTTGTCGTCTGAGAATCTTGAACTTTTGTTCCTGTGCCGAAATATTTTTTCTCCTCCTCCTTTGTTTGTTCGCAGTGCAAGTCAAGCAACATAGGTGATAAGCCGTAACCCGCACATCATTCTTTGTGGGAAATTCTTTTTCTTGTCTTTCTTTTGGGTACTTCCTCTTGAGCTTTGTAGATTGTGTAGGATTTTCGCCTGTCTCTATAATTTAGCCCCATTCTGCTACCTATTGCATTGTCGATGATATTCACAGAGACCACAGATTCTTGGAATGTATCTATATTTTGAACCTGTTTTCTGCTAATCAGTAATAGACCACATACCTCAGAAAACGGGTGATCTAATCCGTTAGCCGTCTCTCCCCAGTCTTGATACGTATACCCAGCGAAATCTTCAGAGCAGAGAAGGTACACAAGTCATAAATTGCTCAATCAATTTCGTCCTCCTTGCTTCTTTTTGTCATCCGTCTTCCATTAGGTCGTCCTCTAGGTCGTTTCTTATCGCGAAAAATTCAGCATAGTTCATCGTCTCTGTGTATGCCCCGCCCATCTTCTCTCATTCATTTTTGTTTTGCTTTCCTGTCACTTGTAATTTTGGCCAGTACCAAAACCGTACAGTGTGGAGTCTTTGGCTGAGACAACAGCTCACATCTAAGCTGGGGTGTTTGTTGAAAACGTTGTGCCGTTTTCCGATGATGTAGACGATATCCTTCAAAGACGTTTCTCTCAGTTGCACATCTCAAATCGCCTCATCCTGAATAGCCCACCACAGGACTATTATCGACGTAGTGAAGACGAAACCATTTCAAGGACAGGAAATCTCTGCCCAAATCAACAAGAATTTCGTAAAGGGCTGTCGCGTGAAATCTCACTATGCTCGTGTGCGCGATCCAAAAGGCCTGGCTGCAATCTCAATGACAGGTTTCTGAAAGGCACTCCATACAATTGCTCATTATTAGACTTTCGGGCAGGCTTTTTGAGTGGACTGAATATATCGTAACTAGCAGAATTGATTACGTTGTTTTGAAGGGAGATAATCATCGTACGTGAAAATCGTTTTGGGAGCATCTCATAGGATTCTTATCGGTCCATTACTCTTCACAATATATGTTTCGTGGATTTTTGGTTGCCAAGTTCAGTTGACGGGTAGAAAGGATACTGGAGAGCCTGTCTCTCAAACTTCTACACCTACGTTTACATACGCTGCAGTGTGGAGAGAGATGGGGAGGAAGAGTTGGGGAAGCTGCCTCGTGATGACTGGGAGTTGTGTGGTGTCCTTAGGTTAGTTAGGTTTAAGTACTTCTAAGTTCTAGGGGACTGATGACCTCAGATGTTACGTTCCATAGTGCTCAGAGCCATGTGTGAGCCATGTGAGGTAGGGAAGCACAGTCATTAGCGTCTTTCCAGTCTTAACAGCGAATGATGCGCGGGAAGAAAGGCTGTAGCTATACCACGGTAAGAGCTCTAATATGTTATGTTTTCCCGTTATTGCCCTTTTGTGTCCATAGAACGAAGTAACAAGTTATCTGACGCTTCTTCGCAAGGTACTCTGATGGGAATTTAACGAAAGTAAAACGCCTGTCTTATAGAGTCTGACAAATTGGTGAGAATCTTCGTGACGCCCGCTCTTACTGAAGGAACCTACGATGGAACACACACTCTTCCTCCAATATTCTCTACATCTTTTATTAATCCTGCAGTGGAAGGGGCCAATACAGACGAACAATACTCAAGAAACCGCAAACGATAATTATGTGTTGTCAAGATATTTTACCATTATTAGTGTTTCCAGTGACTGACCACGATTCCAAAAATGATGAATATTTTCGTTTATTTATGAGCAGTACGTTACATTATTTGATGTGAAAGGTCAACACCCAGTCAGCACAGCAGGCGTCGATCCTCTGCAAGTCTCCATGCATTTCATAACAATTTTTTGATGTTACACCACCCACAAACAACATCAAGGAACTTACGTAGTTACCCACACACCGTTTTTCATCCTGTTCTTCTTTTTCTTCGTCTCTGGGAGAGTTCTGGTTAAGGTTGTAAGCAGGCTGTTTAGGTTTTTATGTTGGTAACGTCACGTAGCGCTCTGTATGAAAATCATTGGCTGTACTGTGTGCAGTCTGTGGCTGGTTGGCATTGTCGGAATATTCGCTATATATTGGGCAGTTGGATGTGAACAGCGCGTAGCGTTGCGCAGTTGGAGGTGAGACGCCAGCAGTGGTGGATGTGGGGAGAGAGATGGCAGAATGCACTGTACATTACATGTTTTTCATCTAAGGTCCGAACTTTTCTGTGTAGTCTATTGCTGATAGTCCAATAAAATACCGAGCGAGGTGGCGCAGTGGTTTAAACAATGGACTCGCATTCAGGAGTACGATGGTTCAAATCTGAATCCTGTCGTCCATATGTCTGTACAAAAAGCAGCAACACATTAAAATTTGACGAACTACTGCTTTTATTAATATTGCTATTACTGCTTGTATTTGTATTTTAACCGTTGTTGTTATTACTAAGAGTTTTGCTTAAACTTTTTTTAAAACTGTTGTAGCTGGATCAGATAGTGTATAGTACATTGTGGCTGTAAGCCATGCATTATAATTCTGAGTTCCTAATGCACTGGCATGCTAGTTAGAATTACTGGATCTTAAAATTTAGAGTAATTGAATGCGACTCAGTGTCCAGCTTAGATAACTGAATTTTGACTTAGTCACTCAAACAGTTCATTGGAATCCTGCAATAGGTTTGTAGAGTGACATAATAAAATCAGTTTTTTTAGAGAATTTAATTTTTTAATCATTTTCAGGCCCAAAGCACATTGTTCCTTCTTAAGATTTATTTGAAAATTTTTGCAACTGTTTATTTTTTGAGGGTCAGATCTGCCCTATCAAAGGATTTGTTTGAAAATATTAACGATCCAATGTACGTAATTGTGTATTCAGTGAGCGCAAAATTTTAAACTTCCGTGTTTGCCCAAATAAAATTTTCAATCAAAGGCTGAGTGACTTGCTGCTCAAAGATCTCTGCTTCCAAGCTTACCTACTTCGTGGTTAACTGCCGGCATTTCAATGGTAGCGGAACTTGGTTAGCACACTGAACTCACGTTCAGGTTGACTACAGTACAAACCCGCATCCAGCCATCCAGGTTTAAGTTTTCCCTGAATCTCCTAAATCGCACTACGAAAACGCGGCCGATTTCCTTCCCCGTGTCGAGCGAGGTGGCGCGGTAGCTAACACACTGGACTCGCATGCGGAAGGGCGACGGTTCAATCCCGCGTCTGGCCATCCTGATTTAGGTTTTCCGCGATTTCCCTTAATCACTCCAGGAAAAATCCGGGATGGTTCCTTTGAAAGTGCACTGCCGAATTCCTTCCCCGTCCTTACCTAATCCGATGAGACCGATGACCTCGCTGTTTGGTCTCTTCCCCCAAACAATTCTTTCAAACTTCGTTCCCCCTAATTCTAAAACTGCAAGCTTTTGCTGCGTTTCTAACAACTTTGACGTCGATGGAATGTTAAACCACCTTTGCTTCCTTCATTTTTCAAACACAGTGAGCAAAGAAACCAACTGTTGCATATAGGTTACCCAGGGCAGTAGTCCTCACACGTCTGGTAGTTAACTGGAATGTTCCACTAGCGAAGTCATCCGCTTTTCCCGTATGTGCAGACTGGGAGGACACAGCACACTGGGCAAACGAAGTCTGCAGCAGAAAAACACAGGACCTTACCAGTTTTTCAGACGACAACAGGATTTGCTGCCCACTTGCTGTAAGTGCGTTCCTTCAAAACGTTGATCGTAGTTGTTACTTGCAAAGTAATTTGAATGCAGCACTTTTCACAGGTAAAAGATCCGCCAGAAAAACTCCTAGATATTTAGCCATGTCTGAGTTTTCCAGTTTTGGCCATCATAATACATTCCGAGCTTTTGTTTTGCTAATCTTCACTGCAGTGCATATACTTTTGCTTTTAAAGATTAACTCCAGTCGATTGAAGATGTCCTCGTCACAGCCAATAACATGCTGCGATGTCTTGTATTGGGAATGTAACTGAATACTTCTATTAATTCAGTAGTAGAAAAGTGACTTAAATGGTACAGTTTTTTTGAAGGTGGAAGATTGTACGTTATGACTATCAGCAGCACAAAAACAGAAATATAGTAACATAATAAGCTACAACTAATAACATTTATTAAGAGTTATGATACAATATGGTAGTTAGCTTTGGCTCCGTTTGCTGCGTGTTGTATGATGTCCTAAACCATATACAGTGATATCCAAGTAACTCTGCTGTCTCTTGTCAGTCTAGGCTATATTCGCAATGACTGGCTGTAACTGTGCAGGAATTGCTTTAGCATAACTCTGTTGTCCGTCTGTCTGGCTTGTTCTCAGGAGATGTAACAAGCTGAAATTAATGTCACATACTAAAGCTTACGGTCTCTTAGCGCTGTAAAACACTGAAGCTTCTAAGTCAATGCAATCAAAACATGCTGCCACCTATGTCACATATAGTTTGATACTCGCACACTCTCTCTTCAAAACCTGTAGAGTACTTTCAGTTGGTCAACAATCATGAAATTCGGAAACAGACAAGGTTTCACAGTAGAAGAAAAAAAATCGAAAATTTTCAATTTGTAATTTATCACACCAAAAAACAATTACGACCCAGTGAACCTGAATGGATAACTACAGATTGTTATGACAAAGATCACTCGCGTCCTGCCTTAATTCAAGTCGCTGTTATATTATCGAAATTAAAACATTCTGGAAAATCGTGGAATCCATGGAAACGACATCTTGTCAGTAACAATGTCAGAAACAGCCAAAAATTGTCATAATTCTCTCTATTGCCGGAGAGGATGAACGGTGTACGTACATGATTATGTTCGAAAGGTGCCCTTACTGCGCAAGTCCCTCGTCAGTCTTCAATCTGGTTTGATGCCGTCGGCCTCGAATTAGTCTCCTGCGGCTCCATACTCTTCATTTCAGAATAGCACTAGCACCCAACGTCCTCAGATACTTGCTGGATGTATTCCAATTTCTGGCTTCCCCTGCAGCTTTTGCCCTCTAGAACTACCTTCTGTACCATGAAGGGTATTCACTGATGTCTTAAGAGATGTCCTATCATCCAGTCCCTTCTTCTTTTCAGTGTTTTCCACAGATTCCTTTCTTCATAGATTCTATGGAGAATCTCCTCCTTCCTTATTAGTCCACCTGATTTTCAGCAATCGCCTGTAGCGCCCCATCTCAAACGCTTTGATTATCTTTTGTTGCAGTTTTCCCACAGTCCGTAACTCACTATCATACAATACTATGCTCAAAACGTACAATCTCAAATATTTCTTCCTCAGATTAAGGCTTCTGTTTCATAACAATACACTTATTTTGGCCAAGGAGGCACCCTATTTCGCTGTGCTAGTCTGCTCTTTATGTTGTCATCGCTTCACCGTCTTGGGTTATTTTACAAACAAACTAGCAGAATTCCTTAACTTTGTCTACTTTGCCATTTTGATTTTAAACTTCTTGCTTTTCTCATTTATGCTACTTCTCATTATTTTCGCCTTTCTTCTGTTTTCTCCCGTCTGTACCCATTAGACAATTCCTTCCTTTCAAAAGTCTGTGTAATCCTTCTCACCTTAAGTGAGTATACCAATGTCACCAGCGAATCTGATATCCGTTCACTCTGAATTTTAATCCCACTCTTAAAAGTTCCTTTTATTTCTGTCATTATTCCTCCAATATATATATTGACCAGCTGGGAAGAAGGCTGGATCCCTGCCTTACCCCCTTCTTTTAATCCGAGCACCTCTTTCTTCGTTCTTGGTCTTCCAGTCTTATTGGTCGCCCTTAGTTCTTATACAAATTGTATGAGGCGTGTTTTTTAAGTAAATACCATTTGAAATTTAAAAAAGGAGTGCTAAGATAGCTCAATAATTTTATTTTTACATGAAAGCCTGCCCTTAATTTGCTTTTCTACATAATTTCCGTCAATATTGAGCCACTTGTCGTAACGCTCTACCAGTTTTTGAATACCCTCCTCATAGAAGTCTGCCACCTGACTTGTTAACCACTGTATCACCACTGTTTTGACTTCGTCATCGACCTGAAAACGCTGACCTCCCAGGTGTTTCTTCAAGTGCAGGAACAGATGGTAGTCACACGGCATAAGATCGGGGCTGTACGGAGGATGATCTAGAGATTCCCATCGAAATGATGTGATGAGAGATTTGGTCTGATACGGACGGGCATTGTCTTTCATCAAAACGATGCCCTTGCTCAACTTCCATGGACTGTTGCTTTGATTCCGGTGTGACGTAGGCCACCCATGTTTCATCGCCTGTAACAATTTGGCTTAAGAAATCATCACCGTCGTTGTGGTACCGCTCAAAGGAAAGTCAATGTCAATGCACTGTCTAAACGTTTGATTTTGTGCACATCCGTCAACATTTTCGGTACCAAACGTACGCACAATTTTCGGTAATTCAAGTGCTCGGTCACAATGCCATACAAAACACTACGAGAAACATTAGGAAAGTCATCCCACAAGGAGGATATCGTAAAGCATCTATTTCCTCTCACATTATTGTGCACTGACTCCACCAAACTTTCATTAACGACTGAAGGATGCCCACTCCGTTGTTCATCATGCACATTTGTGCGGCCATCTTTATATGCTGTATCACCCCACTCGTCACTTATCTGGTTTTGGGTGAGTTCACCCCAGGTAATTGACTAACGTATCAACAGAGTGTGCAAAACTGCCGCAATGTCGGGTAACGCAAAGAAAGTATGAAGGCCCTGTGACTCCTGATTGAACTACGGTGGCACTGTTGACATTAACTGATTCAGAATTGACCCCTTTTGATTAAAAAAGGGTGCACATTGATGTTATATTCAGCTATTGAACACTAGATGCAAATGTTGAACATAAAATTATTTAAGAAAGTGACTTGGCATTTCAACTACTTGATTGAAAACAGATGCAGTCGATTAGCACAGATTCATTTTAACTCACGACCTTCAATCATCACGTTACATGACTCTCCTAACAGGCAGTGGTAATAAATTGCGTTTGCATGGAGTAAAGCGCGATAAACTAAAAGTAATTCCTATCAACTGACCCAGGCGTAATGCGAAGTGCGAAAAGAATTCTACAATACACGGCCCATGAAACCCTCATGGAAACTTTGCCGACGTGATCCAACAAATTAATCAGTGGCCAGAGCGGACGCAATATCACTGAATACAGCGTGGTGGAGCGGCGTCGTTCTGCAGATGTCGGCTGGCCTAGTGGTGCTGCAAAGCTGCGCTCGTCTATTCACTCCTAGCTATCTTCTCCAACACAATCGTTGCATTTGCTAAGTCCTAAACTGCAGAGATGCTCACTCTTTCTCAGGCAAGCTGAGTAAAGAACGCCACGTCCGCTCTCTAGGCAAGCTGTGAACGGAAGACCTCTACGGGGACTTCTCCCAGTCCACTCTTCGCCTCGGTTTCCCCTCCAGCAAAATCACTTACGCCAATTGCAGCGCAAGTCGCGTTAATTATGTGCCGCTTCCCAGCGCCGACCAATGCCTGCTCTGGGAAGTGAACAAATGCCCACAAAATTTGTTTTCCTCTTAACTTCTGCTATTTAGCTCTTCCCAGGCCACCCTTCAAAGTTAGCGTCTGCACAAAACACCAATTTTCCGGAATTCTGACTCCCAGGAGAGTACTTCAAATTCCTTGGTCCTATGTTCCCATCAGAGACCCGCATATTTCATTCTGTCGGTCTTCACATGATGTACTTCAGACTCTGTGGAATGTGAATTCAGAATGAAGTTTGCTATAGTCACGAAGACGCATATTTTGGCCTCTGTTGACCGCTCCACCGTACCTTTGTATGGCTTACTCGCATGTTTCACTGAAAACGGGATAAAGGACATTTATCAACAGGCGTACACGTTCTCTGTCTGCTTCCTGGTACACCAGCATGGAGTCAACCACCCACTCATTGTCACCCATCTTAAGGCAGCTGGAGGCCGCTTCCCGTTACCGCTTTCTCAGAGCTTGCTAAGCTGCCTATTGTCGCTTCCCTTCACCATTCCCCAGCCGGCAACGGTCAACTCTGTATACTTCCCTGGGATTAAGTAGCCCCCAGTAAATCGACGCATTACCACAAAGTTTTTCATGTCATGTGAATTACTACAAAACCATCACCCAACATTAACTATTCCAATATGTCCATACTATACCCTCTACAAGATCCATTGTGCCTTTTCAGTCATTTTTGTTCAGCCCTACTGTTCGTTCAACGCGAGTTAGGTGTACTTTAATGACTTCATGTAAGGGGCATAGTTTTTGCCATCTTAGAATGCTCTTACCCACTCTCTTACCATTCCATCATTCATAATGTTTTCTCCGTAAAGTCCACAGATCTCAAGATGAATATCGATCACTTTTAGGTCTTTAGCACTAAGAAATCTTATAACAGCCCGTACTTCACAGTTGGTGGGACGATTTTCGGAGGCATCTTTTCTCAGAATTTCGAACAGCTTGCACCATTTCACACTGTCGAACACTTTTTCAGGGTCTACAGGTCCTAAGAGCGTGTCTTGATTTCTCTTCAGTCTTCTTTCCATTATCAAGTGCAAAGTCAGAACTGCCTCTCTGATGTGAAGGTCTGTTAGCAACTTGGTTTCGTGAAATGTTAAGCTGATTGCACGATACTTTTCGCACGTATATGCCCTTGCTATGTTCAGAATTGTGTGGACGATGTTTTCCAGAGAGTCTGATGGCATATCTCCAGTCTCATACATTCTAGACACCAATGCGAAAGATCGTTTTGTTACCACTTCCCCCAATGATTTTAGACATTTCGATCAAATATTGTCTACCCTGCCTTATTTATTTGATGTCAGATCTTCCAGATCTCATTTAAATTCTAACTCCAATACTGGATCTTCTATGTATTCCTTATCGATTCCAGTTTCTTCTATCTAGTCGTCAGACAAGTCCACCCTCTCATAGAGGCCTGTCATGTATGCTTTCCACCTATCCGCTCTTTCCTCTGCATCGAACTGTGGACTACCTGTCACGCACTGCATGTTACCACTCTTGCTTTTAAATTCACCGAAGGTTGTACTGACTTCTCGTTATCACATTTCTTTTTCGATATCTCCTCCTTTTTTCTGCAGTGATTTTGCCTTGGTTGCCTTGCACTTCCTGTTTTCTTATTTCCTAATTGATTCCTGTCTTTGCCCGAACATTTCCGTACTTCCTCCATTCGCCTATCTGTTCAAGTTTTTCTTCTGTTACCCATGGCATCTTCGTTGTTAACACCCTTGTACCTAGTATTCTGTTACTCCGAAAATGTCGAAGACGAAATGTTGTCTCCTCGACGTCATTCCCATATCTTTGCTCCATATTGTAACTGCAGGCGCTGTACTGAACTTGCTAAGGTCACTGAACTGTGCTGTCTAACTGCAAGATAGGGAGAGTGGAACTGTCCGCCGTGAGTCGTATTTTGTTTCTGTCAGCTGAAGGACTTCCATCTCTGCCATTAGAAGACGGGAGCAATGTAATCCCCGTTGACAGGACTCCTTTGCTGGCAACACTGTCGGCGAAAGAGTACGACGAGCAGATGGACCTGGTCCAGAAGCAGAGAGTGTTATGATTTTGTGAGTGACGTTTGGGGGCTGCACCTTGGACGTGAGAGGCGGCAGTCCAGTGGCCTTTCATTTGTATTTTTTGTGCAGTTTGAAGCCTGGTACGCAGCAATTTTTTTATTATTTTGGAGTAAGTGCTTATTAACGAAAGACTCATAACTTTCTTACTTCGCTAATTGTCACAAAGGCAGTTGTTTATTAGTGCTGAATACCGAATTTGCAATTTTGTAAATACACACATAAAAAACAAGTTATGCATAACCTCGGTTCCGAGAGTTCCGGAACCTGCACAGAAAATTGGGATTGAGATCAACATAAACATCATTTTCGCCCTGCTCATGAAAACCACAAACTGCACCTTGTACCACCATACAGCGAAACCTTCAGAGGTGGTGGTCCAGATTGCTGTACACACAGGTACCTCTGATATCCAGTAGCACGTCCTCTTGCACTGATGCATGCCTGTATTCGTCATGGCAAACTATCCACAACTTCATCAAGACAGTGTTGGTCCAGATGGTCTCACTCCTCAACGGCGATTCGGCATAGATCAATCAGAGTGGTTGCTGGGTCGTGTTGTCCATAAACAGCCCCTTGCAATCTATCCCAGATACGTTCGATAGGGTTCACATCTGAAAAACATGCTGGCCACTCTAGACGAGAGATGTTGTTATCCTGAAGGAAGTCATTCACAAGATTTGCACGATGGCGGCGCGAATTGTCGTCCATGAAGACGAATGCCTCACCAATATGCTGCTAATATGGTTGCACTATCAGTCGGTAATTGGCATTCACGTGTCGTGCAGCCCGTACGGCGTACGTCGGCCACACATAATGCCAGCCCAAAACAGCAGGGAACCTCCACCTTGCTGCACTCGCTGGACAGTGTGTCTAAGGTGTTCAGCTTGACCGTGCTACCTCCAAACAAGTCTCCAACGATTGTCTGGTTCAAGGTATATGCGACACTCATTGGAGAAGAGAACGTGATGCCAATCCTGAGCGGTCCATTCGGCATATTGTTGGGCCCATCTGTACCGCGCTTCATGGTGTCGTGGTTGCAAAGATGGACCTCGCCATGGACATCGGGAGTGAAGTTGCACATCATGCAGCCTACTGCGCACAGTTTGAGTCGAACACGACGTCCTGTCGCTGCACAAAAAGTATTAAACATCGTGGCGTTGATGTTAGGGTTCCTCCGAGTCATAATCCGTAGGTAGCGGTCATCCAATCCAGCAGTAGCTCTTGGGCGGCCTCAGCGAGGCATGTCATCGACAGTTTCTGTCTCTCTTTGTCTCCTCCATGCCCGAACAACCGAACAACATCGCTTTGGTTGACTCCGAGACGCCTAGACACTTCCCTTGTTGAGAGCCCTTCCTGGCACAAAGTAACAATGCGGACGCGGTCAAACCGCGATATTGACCATGTAGGCATGATGGAACTACAGACAACACGAGCCGTGTACCTCTTTCCTGGTGAAATGACCGGAACTGATCGGCCGTCATACACCCTCTGTCTAATAGGCGCTGCTTATTAAGATTGTTAACCCTTTGGGTGGGTTTAGTGACATCTCTGAACACTCAAAGGGACTGTGTCTGTGATACGATAACCACAGTCAACGGCTATCTCCAGAAGTTCTGGGAACAGGGGTGATGCAAAACTTTTTTTGCTGTATGTGTAAAACAGTTTCTATTTTTTTCGGGATATTGACATGCGGAGCTAAAACGGGACTCGTTCTACATACTCCGCACGCATCAGTAGGGTAGACTGGGTATGGTTGTGACAGTTTTCATTTGATTCCCTATATTGTTGTAACTATGCGAGTTAGATGGAGTAAAAATGTTTTTTTATAGTACAGTGTACATTTGTCTAAATGAAAATATTAAAATTTTGTCGCTAGTTACAATGGTTATCTCATAGGAGCAAATTAGAAAAAAAATGTGATTCTTGAGTTTCTCCCAGCGTATTTGATAATCAAATTCATCGGCTTGGATTTCGTCAACGTACGACAAGTTGTTAGAGAGGCCATCGAAATTCGCACCAATGAAGACCTCATAAACCGTGACTGTGGCTATAATCTTAGCAAGGCTTGGGAACCAGCGATTGGGTTAATCAAGAGTAAATCGAGCAAACGCATAGTTGTGACGACCACGGCGGACAGAGCCATCACACCGACGTCATCTCAGACGCCGTCGCAAACTGTTCCACCGCGCTACCGTTGCGCGGGGCGCGGACGGCGGAGGGAGCGCGCCGCGGGCGGAGGGTATTTAAATCGGCCGCCGCCGCGACCGAACCCAGTTCCCCCTGAGCAGCCATAGCGTACGGATCTCCGTGCCGGCGCGTTCACAGGAGCTCAGTCCGTCAGTTCACCTGATGATGGCGACATGTTTGATCGCCGAAATATTGTGCCCGTTGGACACTATATACCGGCAGTACACCCGTGGATATGTTGATTAGAAAAAAAATGAAAAATGTCATAACCGACCACACCCCAGGGCGTTTGTGACAGTACCTGGGGTCGGTAGTGACACGTTAAATATTGCATCAAAATAATATAAAATCAGTTTTATTGCAACTAATGACTAACATAATAGCAACATAATCTTCTTCTGTAAAAATTTAACTTTTATGCAACAAAAGAAATATGATCTTGGAACACTTTAATAGGTTGTAATTAATAAGGAACTCGAGCATCTATAGCTGTTATTGTAACAGTCATCATATTACAATCAGCAAAAGAATTTAACTAAAATATCAAACTATACAATATAATAAGTGTGTTGTAATACCAAACATATAAATAAATAGGCATTATAAAAACCAGTGAAACAAAAATCTTAAAATGTCTTATTCAATGAAAATCTAAGCATTTCTGTAAATATCATCACAAAAAAAAGAACAGTAGAAAGATAAGGTTGATTGTTAGTTGTAAAAGTGCAAAAGTACGACACTGAGATCTAGTCGGACTCATCACAATTACGACAAATGTAAAACCGACTGCCACCTGCACACTCCAAGTGGGACCAGAGCTCACATTTTCCTTGACATTTTATCCTTTTTTCGCCAGGCCTACTTTTTGAATATGGGCCTAAGCAAACCAGACAGAAATAATCTTCTTCATCCGATGACGATGGTGGTATCTTTGTTTTTTCCTTTTCCTTTATTTATTCCTCTTGATTCAGTAAGATGTTTCTTTACCTGCTCAGCCTTCAATCGTTTTTCTTTTTCGTCATATTCTTGCCTAACTGCCTCTTTTTCAGGCGTGTCTGTATAAATGGCTGACTTTTTATTTCTGGAACCTTTTGTTTTTCTTTGCGGAACCTTAGGAAAAGGCCGAACAATTTCAGGTGAGAAAACAGGTGGAGTGGCTGAGAATGACGCCGTTAGCTCAACAGTACTTGAACTTGGGACTGAAGTTCGCATGATAAAGAAGCTGAAAGTGGCTCCAATTCATCATTGCGTTCAGGATTGTTCTCTCCAGAGTCAGGACTTTTTATTTCAGACGATGGTGAATAGCCAAATTCTTGTGTTAAAAACTGTGGTATTTCATTGTTAACTCCAGCATTGTTTTTCCCAGTCTCAGGGTTCGGTGTGTACATTTCAAGAGAGAGTGTTGCACAAGTGTTCTTTTCTGTGTCAGGGTTTGCTCTGTCCGTAACAAATGAAGATGCAAAGTCAGTTTCTTGAAATACATTATGATTATAGTGGTGAATACCAGTTTTACAAAAACCAGCCTGAATGTTCGATTGTTTGAAAGTCAGAGGCATAGCAGTTTTGATAATACCTGGTATATCGTAGACTGTCATTGTTTTTCCAGGGTGACTCCGCATCCAGCCATCACAAGCAGCATTTATAGCTTTCTTGGAGGGTCCGAACACAGATCTATCATCCAAGGGTTGAAGTTTGTGCGAACAGTGTGGAGGAAATGAAAGCAATGTGATTCCATTTTCTTTACAAAAATCCAGTGTCTTGATGTGGATGTGTGAGGAATGGTTATCCAGCAATAGCAACACTTGATGCGTTTGAGAAGCATTAGAGAAAATCTCAAAATGTTGGAGAAATGCTAAGAACGACTCATCTTGCATCCATCCTGAAGGATTTGCAGTCCCAATTGATCCTACAGGCCCATCCCTAACAAAATGATCACGATAATGAACCCGTGGAAATTTAAATAGAGGAGGCATAGTATTCCCCAAGGCATTTACTGCAAAAACAACTGTGACTAATGTGCCTCGCTCAGCTGAAATAAGAGCTCCCACTTGGCGTACCCCACGTCTTGCTACTATCATGTCAGGTTTTTGGACAGTAGTGGCGCCTGTTTCGTCAACATTGTATATATCCTGTGATTCATATTCCTGTCTGTCCATAACAATTTGCAAATTGTCATAAAAAGCTTTTACATTTGTTTTATTAAAGCTCATTGCTCTTGAAAGGCTAGTTGCTTGAGCTACGTGAACAGAGAGTGGAGGATTTCTATTCATGAATGAACGAAACCATTCCTCGCCAGCCATCTCATTCTCGAGCCCAGTAGCAGGTTGCTTCAGATTGTATTTAGTAGTAAGTTCGAAAACTAGCTTCCGCACCTCTTTCGGAGAAAGGCCAAAATATATTTCTGCGCATCGTGTTATATAAAGTGCCAGCTCCTGTTCCTGCTCCTCAGAGAACACTTAATTATGTGCGACATGTCCCTTGCTGACGCTGTCTTCATTCTGGCCTGCAGTGACTCCATCGCGTTTACGAATGTATCGTAGCAAAGACATGCGATTAACTTCGTGAATTCCCGCGGTTCTGCGTATAGAACTCCCGTTTTTCACTTCTTTATAAGTGTCTTCATATTTTGTAATGCCACACTGCCCTCTGTCAGTCTTCCTCAACTTCTTTCTGGGCATCTAGAAAAAAATAATTATTTTCGTGTCACAACGGTACCCAGAAAATATGTCACAACCGTACCCAACGCACTCCTGCACAAGAAAAACATCGCAATGGCAATACAAAATTTTCTACGTGCGAAGTAATAACTGATGTTTAACGTTTAACGAGAAGAAACCCTCATTACTTTATCAGTACACATATAGCAACAATCATTAAAAGAAATGGATCAAGAAACCTACTTTCGACTGTTGAAAAGTAATGTAGACCGCTGCTAGCGCTATTGTCGCGCGACGGCTGACGCAATACTGTGTCACAAGTCCAGACAGTCACGCCACTTTTGTCTCCCTCCCACTCTCCACGTTATTCTTTTTTGTTTGGCTAATATGGCGACTGTCACAACCGTACCCTGGCACAACCGTACCCAGTCTACCCTACTACCCATGAAGAGTGAATCAAACTTTCGCTCTCGAGACCTTGTCCCAGCGAGAGAAAATGGTTTCACTGAGTTCTGACAGACTACACCTATGTACCGAGCACCAGCCGTGTTTGCACAGTGGTGGCTCGTGGGGCCGCCCCTGAGTGCAGAAGCGTGTCGAAATTTGCAAGCGGCGTCGCACAACTCCGTGGAGACATAAAAATGTCATCACGCAAGCTTGCGGGCAGGTGCTGGTTCTAGTTTGAAAGTACTCAGGCCTGCTGCCGTACTAGGTAAATGTCGTGAATTTCGTGTGTAGTTCTCTACACACAGAGCGATAATAAACTATTTCTTAACACTAAATTCGTACGAACACTCGACAGAACTAAGGGATCGCATAGTTGTATTAAGGAGCAACATTTCTCTCTGTAATTGCTATATGTGTGTTACTTAACGGTCATAATAAACATATTTTCATAAAAAATAGATATACGTCATATTTACACATTTTGAACTATTACAAGCTTTTTTATAGTTGTAATGAAAACCTGCAGATTTTCTTTTCTGAAAATAAGTTTGTACCTTTGACCTGTATAGCTCTTATTCTTTGTGGATGTCGAGAAATAGTCCTTTTTTATCCCTAGTAGTTCGACATGTTGCAGCTGGGTCTTTCATCTGACTCAATGTCCAAAGCTGTCGTGGTGATTAACTTGACTCTGAAACGTATATAAATAATACACTGATTGCTATCTTTTATAAACTACTTATTCAGAAATTGTTCTCTACCGCCGAAGCATTAACAGAGATGAGAGTTAAACCCTGATCATCATCAGAAATTCTTAATGAATCACCCTCATTTGTTGGCAGATAATCATCTGCACCACCATCAGTGTCACTGGCTGAGGCACTCGGGCAGCTTTTTTCATTCTCGCCATCTCCCCCAACTTCCAAATGAGGGAATACGCTCATTTCCATAAAATAATGAAGCATTCATTTCCTGTTTTAAAAAAAAGTTTCCATGGGAATACCAAACATGGAGAAGATTTAAAAAACTCATAACATTTCCGGTTAATACACTATGTGATCAAAAGTATCTGGACACCCCCAAAAACATACCTTTTTCGTATTAAGTGCATTGTGCTACCACCTACTGCCAGGTACTCCATATCAGCGACCTCAGTACTCATTAGAAATCGTGACAGAGCAGAATTGGGCGCTCTGCGGAACTCACAGACTTCAGACTGGTCAGATGATAGGGTGTCACTTGTCTGTACGCGGGATATACACACTCATAAACATCCCTAGGTCCACTAATTCCGATGTAAACGTGTAGGGACAAGTACAGCACAAAAGCGTACAGACCGATCTCGTCTTTTGATTGACAGAGACCGCCGACGGTTGAATTAGGCAGGCATCTCTCCAGACCATCACACAGGAATTCCAGACTGCATCATGATCCATAGCAAGTACTGTGAAATTTGGATTTCATGGTCGAGCGGATGCTCTTAAGCCACGCATCATGCTGGTAAATGCCAAACGACGCCTCGCTTCGTGTAAGGAGGGTAAGCACTGGACGATTGAGCAGTGGAAAAACGTTGTGTGGAGTGACGAATCGCGGTACACAATGTGGCGATCGGATGGCAGGGTGTGGGTATGGCGAATGCGTGGTAAACATCATATACCAGCGTGTGTAGTGCCAACAGTAAAATTCTGAGGCGATGGTGTTATGGTGCGGTGGTGTTTTTCATGGAGTGGGCTTACCACCCTTGTTGTTTTGCCTGGCACTATCACAGTACAGGCCTACATTGATGTTTTAAGCACCTTCTTGCTTCCCACTGTTGAAGAGCAATTCGAGGATGGCGACTGCATCTTTCAACACGATCGAGCACCTGTTCATAATGCACGGCCTGTGGCGGAGTGGTTACACGACAGTAACATCCCTATAATGGTCTGGCCTGTACAGAGTCCCACCTTTGGGATGGTTTTGAATGCCGACCTCGTGCCAGGCATTGATACCTCTCCGCAGTGCTGCACGGCGTTTAGAATGGGCCGCCATTCCCGAAGAAATCTTCCAGCACCTGCTTGAACGTATGCCTGCGGGATTGGAAGCTGTCATCAGGGCTAAGGTTGGGCCAACATCATTCTGAATCCCAGCATTACCGGTAGAGTGCGCCACGATCTTGTAAGTCATTTTGCCCAGAGTCTTTTGGTCACATAGTATATCTGCAATATAAGTCTATGATCCTGATATAAAAACATAAAATTATCTACATCATTTAACAGTCCGTAAATTACTTATTCTCAGACCAGTAATAATAAATATCAAGAAGTGAAGCAAATGCATTCACGTGTTATCGAACTTCCAAGATGCAACTGCTCAGATGGTTCAGTAAATTGTCGCAGCATGGCGGACTTTATTCGCGCCGGTATGTGAAGCCTTACAAACCTGCGACATGTGCCAAGAGCGAGTAACTGATTCTCGTTGTACAGATAGAACACTGTACTGGAAGCGTCACAAATTTGTTGAGCTCGTCCATAGAAGGATAATAAGAGCAAACTGTTGTAATTGGCCTTTTGGCTTTTGCCAATGTGACTGGTTATGGATGGTCTTTGACAGAACAGTGCGATATAACAGAATGACTGGGTGAAATGAACTATGCAGCGAGATGTTTTGATATTTTGTATATGGCTATGAGAAAGCAGAATAAATACCTTACTTAGTTGGCTCACGCAACTCCAGATTCATATGAATAAATGAGCAGAATGCGGCAAAGCTATAAGTAATTTTTGAAAGTAAAACAGAATTATATAACCGAGAAATAACTGGAAGAAATGTCACCATCAGCCTAATAAGACAAATAGATCTCAAATGCAACTCACCTTACGTCCGGTAACAAATACACAGTAGCTGAAAATCGTAGCATGAATGTAGCTAGGTAGGCCTTATACTGGCCGTTTGCATGACAGTCGAGGACAAGGTGGTCAAGACGATATAAATCAGCGTATAGGACCATCAGATTGGAGAATGATAGGCTGAGGGATCCACCGGTATTTGAAAAGGGTGCTCTAGGCAACCGTTTAATATAACAGGGGAAAGGAATGCAAGGCGAACGTTTTTCCTCAGCACAGGAACAACCAGGCAAAAACATAGTCCTACCCCCATCATTCGATAACACGTAATATATTGATTAAAGGGGAAGAAACAAAAATGAAAAAAAAATGAAGCAGGCAAAAGAGGAGAGTCTTACTTAGAACGAGACTGACAAAAAATGCATATGACAAAGAAGGAAGTGCAAAACGCCAACGAAAAGTTGTAGAAGTATGTGATACTACAGAAAATACAGATGCCATTTGTTGAAGTACTGAAGAATCCATTGCAGAAAATAAAGCAGCTCTGTAAATATCAATACTCCAGATGGCAAGGAAGTACGTCGCAAAGAATGAAACACTGAAAGATGAGAGTAATATTTGGAAGTGCTATAAAGATAGAAACTCGCAGACAGTACAAGCGAAAGAATAGGTAGCGGAAATGAAAATGATGAAATGGGATATGGGGATATGGTGAGAAGGGCTCCATCTTTCATTTCTTTCTTCCGGCCCATGTCCTCTTAATATTAGTATGTGAATAGTTTCCTTTATATACAGTTTTTCAGTCTCCTCTCAACTGCGGAGCTAGTCGGCAGATAAACTTGTAATACTGTGGAGAGGCTTCGTGTCTCTCTCGATTATGATAACACGTTCACTATGCTGTTCGTAATAGCTTAACCTCATTCCTATTTTTTACTGAATACGAGGCGTACTCCAATACCCGTCTCTCATTTTGTGCCGATACGCATGTAGTGACCTAACCAGAAGTCCTGTTCCTTCTGCCACAGCACTTCATCTACTCCCACTGTTTGTAACTTCAGCCTATCCATTTCCCTTTTTAAATTCTGTAACGACCTTTTACGATTAGACAATCTAAAATTGCATGCCACCAACAGAATCGTAGATCTGTATTTCCTGATGTAACTCCCTCCTAAGTACTCCCTACCATGAATGGGAGATATTTTACGCTAGCGGTTACCATTTTCATTATACAGTACCATAGAACTTTGTTATGTGGAAAAAATCACGGCTGTGGTTGCCCCTTGCTTTCAGACGTTCGCAATACAAACATAGCGAAGCCACTTCGGTTAATGTCACAAGGTCGGTTATCCAGACCGTTGCTCCTGCTGCTGCCCATCTTCAGGAACGACGAGGTAGTCTGACAGTCTTGCCTTACTAGAGATAACCCTCGGTTGTGGTTGAACCCGCAGTACAGCTGTCTTTATCGTTCAAGCACGCAAGCCACCCTACTCAGCAAAGTCCGTGGTTCATGGGATGATGGATATCACCTTGAAAAGAAATTCTAAAACGATCACAAGAATGACTGAGTTAAGTGGAGTTAGATCAGACGATGCTGAGGGAATTAGATTAGAAGCTGAGACACTGTAATTGGTGAATTTTTTATTTGTGGAGCCAAATCACTGACGTCGGTAGAAACGAAGAAGATACATAATATAGGCTTGTAGTAGGGAGAAAACTATAATGAATAAGGGCAAACTCTTAACAACTAAAATAAATTTAAGTGCCAGGAAATCTTTTCTCACAGTGTTCGTCTGAATTGTAGCCTTGTAATGAAGTAAAACAATTTACCAGAATGAGATTTTCACTCTGCAGCGGAGTGTGCGCTGATATGAAACTTCCTGGCAGATTAAAACTGTGTGCCCGACCGAGACAATTTAGATTATCAGTACAGACAGAAGTCGAAGTTTTTTAAATGTGTTGTTACAGAACAGTGCTGAGAATTATAAAGGTAGATTGTATAGTTAATGAAGGGTTACTTGATATAATCGAAGAGGGAAGAGCTAAATGGCAGTTTCATAGGCCACATTCTGAGGTATCAGTATCGTAAAATAGTTAATTTTGTAATGGAGGGCAGTGTGATTGATGAAGGGATGTAAAATTATAGAGATGTCAAGGATTGAATACATAAAGTAGTGTGTATGTAAGCAGCTATAGTTTTCCAGAGATAAAAAGACTTACAATCAATCAGGGTTCGGACACAAGATCCAACAATGAACAGACGGTTTGCACCCAACACATGAGACAGTCCAACTTCGAAGTCATGCACGCTACCCCAAGTGGTAATTGCCGTTGCAGTGGATCCGGCCGGCCAGAGTGGCCGAGCTACGGTCTGGAACCGTGCGACCGCTGCGGGCGCAGGTTCGAATCCTGCCTCGGGCGTGGATGTGTGTGATATCCTTAGGATAGTTAGGTTTAAGTAGTTCTAAGTTCTAGGGGACTGATGAGCCCAGAAGGTGAGTCCCATAATTCTCAGAGCCATTTGAACCATTTTTTGATACGTAGTCTCGTGAATGTCTGTCGGTCACGGCTTGGTGTGCTGTGGCGAATTTCAGAGCATCACTTCGATACATATCACAGGGATCCACTGGTCAGCGGTCGCAAACCCAAACGAATCAGAGAATCAGTTGAATCCCTCTGTGGAGGCACTAACAGCATGTCCTACATCATATTAGGCGATGGACGACTGAGGTCAGTATGCAGGCGAAGATCGCCAGTAGGTGAAGACAAATACAGAATGTGAAAACAACAAATGGTCTAAAAAAGATCTCTAAGAAGAGAATACTATTTCTTTGTGCAGCGATTTTAATCTTTGGAATTCTCCTCTTCTGCTTTCTTAGACACACCAGAGTTCGTATGTTTTTTACCCTTGAAAGGAAGTAATCTCTTTTTAAATGAGTGTATTGTTGTTTATTTAATTACGACCCACGTTTCGGTCATTTATACCATTTTCAAGCGATTGAATTTATGTCATTAACATATATTGCAGGATATCAAGTTCAAAATTGGTCATAAATTAAGAAAATTTGATGTCCTGCAATATATGTTAATGACATAAACCCAATGACTTGAAAATGGCATAAAAACTCGAAACAGGGTCGAAATTAAACAAACAACATTACAGTCAAATGGCAGTGTGTTCGTTAAAAAATTATTCTATGACTGTTGCTCAGAAACATCAAAAACGGAAGTAATATGCTTTTCCAGCTTGGTTTAGGCAGTTACTGGCAGCGCGGACTTCTGAATTCTCCGAAATTTATAGTCGATTCTCTCAGGCCACCCTCCTACTTTTCATCATCTTCCTGTAGAACATGTATGATAAAGGACTCTAGCGGCGCTGCACCAGCCATCATTTATCTCTTTGTCGTACTAAAACATGGGCTGCGTCCAGAAGAGACCGATACCCGGTCATGGTCTCACGAAATGTACAACGTCTTTCATCTATTGTCTGCCACTTAGACAATAGTTTTTGTATACGTTGCATGTCCCTAATAATCCCATCTGATACAGATTCCTTGCAGCCGAACAATAGTTGCATGTGGACCACACAAGTATATAGTATGCTACCTGTTTCGAAGAGAAAACTGCAATTTTCCAGTATCCTACCAACTAATACTATCCTGCAATATGCTTTACCATGTCATTTGTATACATATCAAAATGTAATAATGATCTGCGCAACATGTGACTAACTTACCAGCTAAATAGCCATTACTGAGAAAAAACAACCAGTTATAAATGTCTCATCACCTAAGTTCGTTTTTTCTGGTGTATCTCTAACAGACAGACTTTATCTGTTGTTTCGAAACTAACAACTTTTTATTGTAATATAAGGTAGATACTTTTGTCGATATCTAACAGTATATTACTGAAATGTTTATTGGATTGAAGCGGCTCATAGATAACACATCAGCTATTAAAATGCTGAGAGTGTATTTATTAATACCTGTGAAATACCGAAGAGGGGGAAAAATTCACGTTAAGATGGTTCAAGGATAAGATTCGGTGATGACATTACTAGCCTCAGTGAAGAGGAAGTAAGGAGGTGTTGAATGGCATGAACAGTCTAAAGGGGAGGAAATACAGATTGAGAGTAAACCGAAGAAAGACGAAAGTGATGATTAGTAGCATATGTGATATTAGTGATAAATGAAACAGAAAAACGAAGTTAACGGATTCTGCTACCTTGTAAGCAAAACCACACATGACGGGCGTAGCGAAAACGACATAAAAAGCAGATTAGCACAGCCAAAAAGGGCTTTTACGGTCAAGAAAAATGAGCTAGCATAAACCATTTCCATTAATCCGAGGAAGAAATTTATCTGTACGTTTGAAGGACAGCACTGTATTCTAGTGAACCAAGGACTGTGGGAAAACCGGAAAGCTACGAGGGATTAGCCGAGAGGTCTGTGCGCTGCAGTCATGGACTGTGCGGCTGGTCCCGGCGGAGGTTCGAGTTCTCCCTCGGGCACGGGTGTGTGTGTTTGGCCTTAGGTTAATTTAGGTTAAGTAGTGTGTTAAGCTTAGGCACTGATGACCTTAGCAGTTAAGTCCCATAAGATTTCACACACTTTTTTTTTTAACCGGAAAAGCAGATGAACGAAGCGTTTGAGATGTGGTGGTGAAGAAGGTTGTTTTAAATCAGATGGAAAATAATGAAAAGAGGAGAAGTGGGAAGATTAGGGTTTAACGTCCCGCCGTCATGGACGTCGTTAGAGACGGAGCACGGACTCGTGAAGTTTTCAAGGTTGTTAAAAGAAATTGGCATTGCCTTTTCAAAGGGACCATCTCGTCATTTCACTGGAACTATTTATGGAAGTCATAGAAAACCTAGATCTGGATGGCTGGTAGCGTATTTTAACCATCGCATCCCAAAATCAAGGTTAGTGTGCCAACCGCCGGCCGCTGTGACTGAGCGGTTCTAGGCGCTTCAGTCTGGAACCGCGCGACCGCTACGGTCGCAGGTTCGAATCCTGCCTCGGGCATGGATGTGTATGATGTCCTTAGGCTAGTTAGGTTTAAGTAGTTCCACGTTCTAGGGGACTAATGACATCAGATGTGAAGTCCCATAGTTCTCAGAGCCATATTAACCATTTAGTGTGCTAACCACTGCACAACCTCGGTCGTTCTACACACAAGAAGGATAGGGGTAATAGGACATGTGTTGAAGACATCAGGGAGTAATTTCCATAGCATTAGAGGATGTTGGAGGGGTTAAAAGCTGTAGGGGGAGACAAAGACGGAATACATCCAACAAGTGCTTGAGGACGTAGGGTGTATTACATGAATAGCAACGTTCCCGTCACACTCCTACGTGCCACACCAGACACAACTTCAGTGTCCGTAATTACTCTCTGTAGCGGTAATGGGTAACATTCAGTGACCCACCTTGCAGGAAATTCTTGACGAAGTCGGAAATCCCGTAAGAATGAGTTTTCTTCAAAAATTTTCTACATCCTACCAAATCATATTCTTTTCAGGAGTCTGTACACACAGAATCAATCTAGTTCCATTATCCACAAAATGTGTGGGAAGTGCAAGCTGAATTTCATGTGACACATTTTAGAAAACCACCCTAATTCGCCCGGTGTATGTCACTTAGTGCCATGTAGGTCGAAATGTTCGAACTGGAGAGGTTTTTGTACAAAATTAAACAGAAGGTAAGGTCTGATGAGTGGGCAGTTTCTCGCCTCGATATCCTTGTATGAAACATTATCGGTTTTCTTTTCATGTCAAATCCGGGTACAATTTGCAGCTTTAGAATAAATCTTTTCTCTTGTTCGTCACGAACAACTGACCATCATGACCGCTCTTATGGGAAACATTTGTAGCAGGTAGACAGCTTGTGATTATTCAGCGTACGCCGTCATTACTTCATGCTGACAGCGATTGTCTCCACGTGTACATTGGTGGCGTCGGCGCTCTTCTGGGTACGTAAACAACGCAGCACATTTGTCAGCTCTGGGAAAACGCACAGCTTGTTCAACATTGTTTACGTTCCTACTGAGTTTTGGCTCCAGCAGTGCAGACATCGACATAATCACTATCAGCATGACCTAATGGTGACTTAAACTGATCAGTTACAAAACGTATATCGGCTATAAATCGTTACCTCAACAGCAGCCACGACAGTCAGTTGTTCCGGACGAAAAACACGGAGAATTTAGTCGAAAGCCCGAAGTTGTAACCAGATTTGACACGACAAGTAAATAGAAAATGTTACATACTACAGGTTAGTTCTGTCCATTATCAGTAAAAAAGAAAAACGGAACTTCGATAATGATATGTTTATTCCTGGTCGTCGTTTTCTTCTCAGTATGCTTAATTATTTTGTTAGTTACATGTTACGTATATGATTTGCACATGTTGATATCTGTGTAAATAGTGTGGTACGTGTCAGCTTACAAGATACATATATGTGATTTCTTCGTCAGTATGTCTATATCTTGGTCATTTAACTTTAATGGATAGCGCCTTAGTTTATTTTAGCAAGGATGATCAGTTTTGTCTACAAATACAACTCATTTAACTAGTGATACATTTAAACTTACGTTATATTTTGTTTCGTTTTATTAACGTTTGTGGAATGAAACGAGTTTCTAGTTAAAATATAGAAATTCTCTAGAACAACACTGGACTCGCATTCGGGAGGACGACGGGTCAATCCCGCGTCCGGCCATCCTGATTTAGGTTATCCATGATTTCCCTAAATCGCTCCAGGCAAATGCCGGGATGGTTCCTTTGAAAGGGCACGGCCGGCTTCCTTCCCCGTCCTTCCCTAGACCGATAACCTCGCTGTTTGCTCTCTTCCCCCAAACAACCCAACCCAACCCTCCAGAACAAACGACTTTAGGCTAGATTTAAAATCTGGCTTTCTACATCTCAAATATTTTGTGTAATTGAGCAAATGATAAATGACTTTCGTGGCTACATATTGAACGGCTTTCTGACACACAGACAGTTTTAGTAAAGAATAATTATGGCGATTTTGTTCCAAGAAGACTGTTGTTGATGATAACACAACTCTTCTTTTAAAAGTGATGGACTAATTATGTCGAGTTCCATTATGGAACGTACGTATTGTGGAGGAACTGTTAAAATATTTAACTTTCTGAATATGACTGAATGCGAATGTCGTATATTACACTCAACCTCAGTAGATTCTTTCTAAATAATTATGCCATAAGACGATAACAGAGAAAATATGCAAAACGTATTAGGTTGTTGACTTGTCCAAAAGTACCAATTACACGAAGAGCCAACGTTGCTGAGCTCAGCCGTTTGAGGAGCTTAATAAAATATTTCTTCCAGCTCAGATTTTATCAATAAGTGCACCAACGTATTCCGAAAATTCTACACTTGTTTCACTGACTTCTGTTCATTTAGCATGTTATCGGTTGGTACAATCTATTCCTTTTATGGAACGGAATAAACTGCCGTTTTCTTTCTTTCTGAAGTAAGAAGAACCCACATTTACACAGAGCTATATTTTCTAAAACACTGTCCGTTTCTACTAGTGTTCTTTCCAGTAACCGATTACCTGTGTCCCCTGCAAAATGTAGTAATTCTTCTTAATGTTCGTTATACTGTGTAAGGAATAGGAATGGACCAAACATTGAACCCTGTGGGACTCCCTTGAATATGTATTGATTATTTGAGGTTGAGCTCAGATTATAGGAGGTACAGAATCCCGTTATCTCGCGCTTCTAGCACACGATAACGTTACACGGTGTGTATTACCAATGGGAAACGCCCTGTCTGAAACACCACCCCACCGGCAAGCCCCCATAGTTACACGTTCGTTCACACATCGTCGGCCGCGCTGTGCCTCGCCAGGAGAACCATACGGCCGGTGTCTCGCAAAACCGGGATTACATTACCTGCTGCAAGAGAGCGCCCACCAGCGGCCGTAACTTCCCCAGCCGCGTAACCGGGGGCGGCGAGCCGCAAAAAAATTTTCGTATAAAAAGTTATTGCCACTCCGGGGAGCACAATTCTTCACTGCGTTTACGCCCTACGGCCTTCGCGCCCGGAATACCTTAAACTTCATACCGAACTCGACTCGTGATACCGCCGTGGTCGCATGTTATTGTCCTCCGGCTTGTTCGACCGGAGCTCGCGTATTTTCTCTCTTCATTTTTAAATCATCAGTCTGGGATAACTCTGACGACATCACGTTTCCATTCCGATATTATAGTCACCTACTCATTTCTACATGGCTTTTCTACATTGCTCGTTCATCCAGCATCCTCCATAATCCACTAGAGTATCTTCTGTAACACAACTTTCGGTTTGGTTGCAGCTTCAACCTTCACACAGTTGGTACAGTTGCACAAACCGCTGTGCGCCATATGGGCAGTTTTGACATAAATTGTATGTGTGTGTTTTGCAATAGTGTATCCGTTCTGACAATGAAAGCTTGCTCCAGCTAATGGCGTCGTTGCTTCAGGCATCCACATGAAAATTCGTACAGACCAATGAAATCAATTTTCCACCCTAGAAAAAGAATCTGTGAAACATTTTTTCGTTCTAAGAATTTATCTGGCAGAAATATCTTAACAGCTGTTAGAGATTCCAGATGTATTTAACGTAGCTTGTTTGAATGAAACATGTTTCTTATATAATTCTAAAATAAGCTAAATGATTGATACAATACATCGCATTCACAAACGCAATCTATCGAAAATATTTTACAAGTCAATAACACCAAACAGAGTCCGGTTTAACTTATGTTTCCTGTCTGTTAGGTTCCATTGTGCTGTAAAAACAAATTTAAAATAAATGTAAAGTGTGTTTACAAAGAGTTTTGTTCATGTTTCGGTTAACACCTACGAAAAGGAAGAGGAAAATGCGAGTAAGAAGAAGGTGCGTTAGACGTACTATATGTTCATGTAATAACGAAAATGTACTCTTCGATAAAAGTACAGGGTGAGGCATATCAAACGGAAAGATCGCACAAACTGAAGATTTAAATATTTTTAGGTGGTTATAGACTACATGCGAGGCAATTAATAGTTTACCTTCAAAGTCGTCATTTTTTTGAATACGGCGTCATTCAGAGAGCTTGCTGTGTTTCACGCATGTTGTCAGAGTCTGAGGACGAATCTCTCTATGGAACCGAGCGAGGTGGCGCAGTGGTTACCACACTGCCCTCGCATTCGGGAGGACGACGGTTCAAACCCGCGTCCGGCCATCCTCATTTAGGTTTTCCATCGCTAGAGGCAAATGCCGGCATGGTTCCTGTGAAAGGGCGCGACCTATTTCCTTTGCCATACTTCCCTAATCCGAAAAATGGTACAAATGGCCCTCAGTACTAAGGGACTTAACATCGGAGGTAATCATTCCCCTACACTTTTAACTTCTTAAACCTAAGTAACCTAAGGACATCACACACATCCAGCCCGAGTCAGAATTCTAACCTGCGTCCGTAGCAGCAGCGCGGTTCCGGACTGAAGGGCCTAAACCGCTCGGCCACAGCGGCCGGCTCCCTAATCGGAGCTTGTGTTCCGTGTCTAATGACCTTGTTGTTGACGGGACTTTAAACACTGATCTCCACCCCCTCTCTATGGATGCATCGCATATCTAACAGAATGTTCTGTAAGTTTTGGCGAATTTGCTACTTCAACTCATCTCTGGTTCTTGTATCGCTGTCCTGGAAAACTACAGTTTCCAATCATCTCCAAAGGAAAAACTCTGGAGAAGTGAACTGGGAGGCCGTAGCCTCTTCTAGCCATTACCGATGATGAGCAGACCAGGAAATTTGAGTGTACGCAAATCCTTCCACACTGCAGCACTGTGGCTTGTTGCGGTACCTTGCTGGAAGAGTGTTTCATCATCTTGATTGTAAGTTGCCACAGGCCGCCTTGAAGATCAATCTCTCCGAAAAGCGCGCTGAGCCCCAACAAATTCATCGGGATTTTTATAATACACGTGTACAGTAAATGCACGCTCAGCACTTTACCAACGCTCCACGGCTGCTAAACTTTTCCATCTGTCACCATGCCCAAGGTTAAGGCCCAACTACCATAACCCCCTACCACCGCAGCCGCACAGTTGCCAAAATTTCCCGTTTGACTGCCTCACTACCACCGCAGCCGCACAGTTGCCAAAATTTCCCGTTTGACTGCCTCACCCTGTATGTGGGAACACTCGACACCAAAGGAAAGATAATAAAATTGACATTTACAAATCGTGACTGGATGCAGCAGTTTCAGCACAGTTATACTGAGGAAAATGTAAGTTATAGATTCTGAACATCTAGACAAATGTCAGATAAAATGTCATGCTTATGCAAGGTTATTTTCAGCACAAAGAAAGCATTCTTACAGATGGAGTCTGGTATGAGCACGTGATGGCTGTTGGGTCTACATCCACCGCTATATGATTACTCTGTGATTCACAGTCAGTTGCCTGGCAGAGAGTTCATCGAATCGCCTCCAAGTTACTTCTCTACCGCTCCACTCAGCGCGCGGGAGTACCGAACACAAAAAGGTACATCTCCTATTTAATTATGACGATCATTTCTACCTATGTAGGTGGACACCAACAAAATATTTTCAACCTCTGAGGAGAAAGCTGGTGATTGAAATTTCACGAGGAGATCCTGCCACAACGAAAAACGCCTTCGTTTTAATGATTGCCATCTCAGTCCGCGTATCATATCCATGGCACTCTCTTCCCTCTCTCGATGAAACGAGCTGCCCTTATTTGAACGTTTTCGATGTCCTCCGTCAGCCGTGTCTGATTCAGACCCCACACCGCACACACCGCAGAAGAGAGCGAACAAACGTAGCGTAAGCAGTTTCTTTAGTAGACTTGCTCCATTTTCGAAGTGTTCTGCCAATAAAAAGTAGTCTTTGGCTTGCTTTCCCTACAGATTATCAGTGTGATAGTTCCAATTTAGGTTTTACGTTACTATATTCCCCTAAGTATTTAGTTGAACTGACAGCCTTTCAATTTGTGTGATTTAGCTTTTAATGGAAATTTAACGGATTCCTTTTAACAGTCGTGCAGACGACTTCACACTTTTTATTATTCACAGTCAATTTCCACGTTTCGCACCACGCAGACATCTACTCTAAATCGTTTGGCAATTGTTTTTCATAATCTGGTGACTTTACAAGGCGGCAAATGACATTACCTGCAAACAATCTAAAAGGACTGCCCATATTGTCTCCTACACAATTTTCGTGGATCAGAAAGAACGAAGGGCCTGTAACTCTTCTATGTGGAATTTCAGGATTACTTCTGTTCCATTCGATGACTTTCCGTCAGTTACTACGAACAGTGACGTTTTTGACAGGGAATCACGAATGCAGTCCCACAACGGAGACGTTAGTCCGGAGACATGTACTTTGACTGGAAGTCGCTTGTGAGGAACGGTATCAAAAGCCTGGAAATCTAAAAATACGGAATCAGTTTGAGATCCGCCGCCGTTAACAGTCAAACTTTGTGAGAATAATGGGCTTGTTGTGTTTGACAAGAACGATATTTTCTGAATCCGTGTTGGCTATTTGTCAATGAATTATTTCCTTCGAGGTTAATTGATAATGTTCGAAAACTGTAAATATTCCTATATCCTTTCAAGTGTTTTGGTGTAACTTGTGTTGTCTTCCATGACCAGTGTAACAGAACTTCCGACGAGAGAGCGGTTCTGTATGATGGGTTTGTCTAGTTATTTCCGTGTTCCAGACTTTGAGAAACGTCGAGTCGTTGGCGTGAGGGATGCGAAAATATTTTGTTGAGCCCAACCTACATAGGTAGGAATGATCATCAAAATAAAATAAGAGAAATCAGAGCTCGAACAGAAAGGTTTAGGTGTTCGTTTTTCCCGCTCGCTGTTCGGGAGTGGAATGGTAGAGAGATAGTATGATTGTGGTTCGATGAACCCTCTGCCAAGCACTTAAATGTGAATTGCAGAGTAGTCATGTAGATGTAGATGTAGATGTAGATGTAGAACATGGGAGCAGCGTACTCTCAGAGCGAACAGTTGGCTCCAGCGCAATCACTGCTGAACGATTACTGGTGAGATGGACTCAGGACATCTGTGTAATATGAACAGTAAGAACAGGACCTTCAGAAAGGACTATAACGCTAGCTGATCGTAGGATCGTTCGACTGGCTCTGACGAAGAAACAAATGACAACAGCAGAAGCACGAGAAGAGATTACGATCAGAGCGTCACCACCATCTGTTGGGAATAGTTCACCGAAAGCTAGATTGGGACTTCAAGTTGCCATGCGTCCTTTGCCACAGATACCATACAAAAGCTTGCTTGGTGTAGAGCAAGACGCAGTCGGGACCTGGAGTAGCAGTCTGTGGTACTGCAGCGACGAGTCTCGCTTCCTTTTATTGACGGCAGGACAACATTAACCAGTTCATAGGTCACTAGATGAAAGGTTACACAAAGCATTGACTCTAGAGACCTATACGTTTCCTAGAATCATGGTGTATGGCGCTACTGACTATAACAGCATGAGTGATTTAGTAAGTGTTGCATGCTCTCCACTGGAAAGCAACAATGGTAAACTCTGTTGCCATAACCTTCAAGACCAGGGTAACAGAAGGTATTATATCTGAGAGATAATGCACTTACAGTTCACACCACAAAGACCTTGAGCGATGAATAGATCCTTCACTGGCATGCCCCGTCCTTTGATTAGTCACCCGTAGCACAAGTCTGAGATGAGATTGGAAAACAGATAGGGTGAGGCACCTATGCCAGGCCACCTCAGATATATCCATAATATATAAACATATCGAGGTGCGGCTTTCGGTAATATGGCGAATTTACTGACGATGGAAAGTAATTTTTATCGTTCATAGACGCCGAATCACTACGTCGAATTTATTTTTCTATACTGGAACCATGTACTTTTTTCTGCGGAATTTGAAAGACGCTTCTAAGACAACTTAAATGACATAACATGTGTGGGGCTCTGAACAGCTATAGAGCCTTTTTCTGTAGAATATACGCTTTCTTACTAAACCACAAGACTCTCTTTGGGCCGGCCGCGGTGGCCGACAGGTTCTAGGCGCTTTAGTCCGGAATCGCGTGACTGCTATGGTCGCAGGTTCGAATCCTGCCTCGGGCATGGATGTGTGTGATTTCCTTAGCTTAGTTAGGTTTAAGTAGTTCTAAGTTCTAGGGGACTGATGACCTTAGATGTTAAGTCCAATAGTGCTCAGAGCCATTTGAACCACATGAACTCTCTTTGGAAACACGATAATGAATAACCAGAATTCCACGTCCATGGACAGGAACTTCGTTTCTTGTTACTTTTTCGAATTTGAGGAGCAACTTCGTTTATCACGGACGACCATTAGCTACCTACTTCAGAAAGTAAAGACGTTGTAAAAACTACCACCGCCCCACCAACATTAGCAACATTAAGGGCTGCTGGTCACCTCTTGCTTTCCCGAGCTACCTGCTACTCCACGAGGATGGACTGTTTAGAAAGTAGGAAAATGCTACTGGCAAACTGAATTTCTGAATGAGAATTATTTCATCCCTCGTAAACTGGTGTGGTGGGTCTATGACCCGATCCAGCACACAGTTATAACACTGTTCTACAAAAAAAAAAAGACCTTTTCTTCTATTTCTGATAAAAAATGTTGTGATCCTAGTTGTATTTTGAGTACTGAATTGAAAACTGTTTTTGGTTTTTTTTCTGTCAGGGATAGTTTATGAGTAATCGCAGTTTTATTTCTCTTTTCAGTTTCTGATATAGTGTAGCAAACGTGAGGTGAAATTCGACAAACAAATGCACATCTTTATGATGTTATAAGTTCATCACATTAATGGAGGGTGGGATCTAACATATAACACTGTAACCTTTGTGTATATACTTTGAAGCATTTATTTGCGTTGAGAAATTACAGAAAATTGACAAACAATGAACCACTGCCTTGTAATGCACATCACTTTTTCATCTTGTGTTGTGAATCTTTCTTCTCTCGAATGATATCCCAGCAATAATCTGCTAATATAGAAGATACCCACTTCCTTTCATAGCGCCTTTGTATGGTAGAAATGTCTTTATGGAATCTTTCCCCACGTTCATCCGATATGTCACTACAACTCTCTGTGAAGTAGTCCAGATAAAAGTCCATCATATGTACCTTAAAAGACATATTGCACCCCAAATCCTGATTTGCTTTGATCATATCCTTTACCATTGTTTTGTAGTTCTTCTTCTTCCGAGGAAGTTTTCCGACACCATCTGGAAACAGTCCCATGCTGTTTTTTCTTTATCAGTGAAACATGCTTCAAAATTTGCATATTTCTGCAGCTCCCTGGTTTGTGGGCCCACAAATACACCTTCCTTTATTTTTGCAGCTGAAAGACGGGGGAATTTGGTAGCTAGATATGCAAACCCACAGCCTGTTGGATCCATGGCCTTCACGAATTGTTTCATCAGACCGAGTTTGATGTGAAGCGGTGGAAGAAGTATATATTCAGGAGCTACCAGACTTTCACGTTGTACATTCTTTCGCCAACTTTCCATTTTCGCCTAGGCCATTTCTTTTTCATGTAGTGAGAATTTCGGTCTCGACTATCCCACTCGCAAAGGAAACAGGCATACTTTGTGTAGCCTTGTTGCATTCCCAGTACCATAGCAATTACCTTGAAATCTGCACTTATTTTCCATTTGTGTTCATTGTATTTTAATCCTTTGTTCGAATTCGTAATTCTATTTTGCCAAACTAGCGTAAGCTACTGGAACAGAGGGTATTTTATTTCCGTTGAGGAGCAAAATACGCTTCAGACTTGTTTTCGATGTATCTAAGAAAAGTCTCCACTCCTGTGAAATATGAGTGAAGTTCAGCACTTTCATCAGGCCAGCAACGTCACTGCAAAATGTCAGTGCTTCGGCAGTTGAAAAATAAGAAATAAAGGCATGTTCTCTGTGCCTGAACACACTGATTTTAGTGCTTTGGTGCAGTAGATTATACTCTTCTAATCTTGAACCAAGCAGCTGCGCCTTTTGTCTACTTAGTCCTAGATCACGTACTAAATAATTTTAATCTGCCTGTGTTAACAAATGTGGCGATGACTCACTTGAACAGTGATATAAAGAATCATCATCTGTGATTTGTTCAATATTACGTATTTCACTGTCATTCGGAATTTGACCTCGAGCTCTTGAAGGTACTGGAAGGTTGTCGGAATGCTGCAATGGCATTCTCGCTGAAGGCAGATCTGAGTAAACAATGTGCCTCTTCGACTTTTTGTTTGTAAAACCCTTAATTTTTGTTAGACAGCCGGCTGGTGTGGCCGTGTGGTTCTAGGCGCTTCAGTCTGGACCCGCGTGATAGCTGCGGTTGCAGGTTCGAATCCTGCCTCGGGCATGGATGGTGTGATGTCCTTAGGTTAATTAGGTTTAAGTAGTTCTAAGTTCTAGGGGACTGGTGACCACAGATGTTAAGTCCCATAGTGCTCAGAGCCATCTGAACCAGTTTTTTTTTTTTTTTTTTTTGTTAGACAGTAATAACAATCAGTAACATGGTACTTAAGCTCCCTCCACACCATGGAACAGCAAACAACGTCACTTTCTCTTTACCTTTCCACCACTGAATTAGTTTGCAGTAACTTGTAGCTCAACAGAAATTTGGTACCCATTCTTTATCTTGGTCTCCTACCTCTACTCCAAAGTAATGTTTGTATGCTTTCTTTATGAATGAAGAAATTTTCTTCCTATTTCTGGCAAGAGTGAACTTCCCACAGATGTAGCAGAAGTTGTCCGGCTTATATCGACATCCACGACGACGTGGCATTTCTGCAAATTTAAAAATACCACTTTGGTAATACACCTGTATTAAATTAATAGCAGGGAACTAGAGGAACGCTGATGTGTGAAAACTAACAGTCGTTTTACCTTCAGCACCAGGCTCAATCAGTTTACATAAAGGAACTAAAAAATTCAACCATGCTCGGAAATTGAAACACAGATACTTGTCAGTCAAAACACCCACTCGTTAAGACTGACACAAATTGCGGCTAACACCACTGTTGTAAACTCGATGCACCTGCCCCTAGGAGGCGTGGAGCTTTACTGCCGAGGCAGAGATTGGCTGTCGCCGTTCGAGTTTATGAGATGTTTCAGGTGGTCTTAATGACATAGGTGTGGCGGGGGATAACCTAATGATATCTGATTCTTCCCACCTGCTGTTGCACAAGAAATAATCACGTTCTATCACTAGTGGATACGGCAACATACCCGTATTTCTCTGTGTTTGCCATGAATTGTGAATATACATATATATATTACTTATTACATAAAAAGTATCGCTGACAACGATATTTTTTTAAATATTTGAATTTCCCGCGGTAAAATGGTCTAGAAGCACATACTTTAATATCAGAAATAGAACCCATGTCAAACAGTGTAATCTGTGAGGAATTTTGGATATCTATTTCTCACTTTATCGGTCATCCACGATCCCCAACAGAGTAGGGACAAAGCCAAACGAAACGTTTAGTTTTCGCATGACAGAAACTGAAAATACGTACTCACTCGCCTACAATACTTTATTTTGCATCTACACGCATATTCCGCAAGCTACCATCCGGCGCATGGTGGAGGAGCTCGAACCTCTGCTAGCCACCCCATTTTCTGCTTCATTCGCAAATCGAGAATGGCAAAAATGCTTGTCTTTACGCCACGGTATGAGCCCTAATTTCTCTAGACTCATCTTAGTTGTCCTAATGCGAAATTTACGTCGGTGGCAGTGGAACCGAAATCGACCAATCTTCTTCCCTACTAGCGACCTTCCGCGTTCGACCCTTCTTATACTGCTTCGCAACATTACGCATCTATACTCAATCGACTAAAACTGTATTCCAACATTACAGGCTTATTTGTCCTACTCAGCCTGCATTAACTTATATTTTACTGCATTTAGATAAGGCTGCCATCCATCAAACCAGATATAAATTTTGAGTAAATCATCCTGTATCCACCTAAGGTCACTCAACGAGGAAACTTTACCGTTCACTATTCCGTCATCAGCAAACAGTTGGAGATTGTTGCTCACACTGTGCATCAGTTCATTTATGTCTATAGAGAACTAGAAGATCGTATGACCCTTCCTTGGGAGAATTCTGACGACACCCTTATCTCTGAAGAACGTTCGCCTTCCAGATCGCCATGCGGTGTAGCCGTGCGGCCTGAGTTGCCTTGCCACGGTTCACGTGGCTCCCTCCGTCGGAGGTTCGAGTCCTCCCTCGGACATGGGTGTGTGTGTGTTGTCTTTAGAGTAAATTATTCGAAGTTCGATTACGTAGTGAGTAAGCCTAGGGCCCGATGACCTTAGCAGTTTGGTCCCATAGAACTTACCACAAATTTCAAATTTCCTACCAGAGCAACGTAGTGATTTATATTATTTCAACGCACTGACATACCGGGAAACCCAGTTCATATTTGCCCGCAGTGGAGCCTCCTGTCCAACATATACCGAATATCTAGGAATATCAAATATACCAATTGCCCTACATCGCTAGATACTGTGTGAGGAATGGGCGCGTTGAGTTCCACAATGTTTTCTAAATCCGCACTGTTTTGTGGAAATGGTTCAAATGGCTCTGAGCACTATGGGCCTTAACTTCTGAGGTCGTGGGTCCCCTAGAACTTAGAACTACTTAAACCTAACTACCCTAAGGACATCACACACATCCATGTCCGAGGCAGGATTCGAACCTGCGACCGTAGCGGTCGAGGGGTTCCAGACTGTAGCGCCTAGAACTGCTCTGTCACACCGGCCGGCCTGCTCTGTGGACACAAGCGTTTCTATCTCAAGGAATTTTGTTATATTCTCAGTAATGCAGCAAACCGATCTTAAGGATATTGGTCTGCAATTTCGTAAGACCCTTCTTTCATCGTTCTTATATTTAGGATCAGTCCATTGGGACCTGGCACTGAGCGACGATAAAAGCATCTGCACTGAGGTGACAAAAGTCATGAGTTAACGACATGGGCATATACAGATGGTGGTAGTGTCGCGTACACAAGGTATAAAACTGCAGTGCATTGGAGAAGCTGCCATTGCACTCAGGTGATTTACGTGAAAAAGTTTCCGAAGTGATTACAGCAACACGACGGCAATGAACAGAATTTGAGCGCGGATTAGTAGGCGGAGCTAGACGCATGGGACACTCCATTTGGGAACTCGTTAGGGAATTCAGTATCCCGCTACACACAGTGTCCAGAGTGTGCCGTTATTACCAAATTTCGGGCATTACGTTTCACCACAGACGACGCAGTTTCTGACGGCGTTCACTTAACAACCGAGAGCAAAGGCTAACTGACAAGCAATACTGCTTGAAATAACAGCAGAAAACAATGTGGGACGTACGACGAATGTATCCGTTAGGACAGTGGAGCGAAATTTGTCGTTAATGGGGTATGGTGGCGGACGACCGATGGGAGTGCCTTTTTCTAACAACACTGCATCGCCTGCAACGCCTCTCCTTGACTCGTCACCATATAGGTTGGACCCTTGACCACTTTTTTCCATACCTGAGTTTAATGTAATTATTTGGCAGGTGTGGACTGTTAGTCCAACAACTTCAACACACTTTTCCTTGTTCATACACTACTGGCCCGTTAAAATTGCTACACCAAGAACAAATACAAATGATAAACGGGTATTCATTGGACAAATATATTATATTACAACTGACATGTGATTACATTTTCACGCAATTTGGGTGCATAAATCCTGAGAAATCAGTACCCAGAACAACCACCTCTGGCCGTAATAACGGCCTTGATACGCCTGGGCATTGAGTCAAACAGAGCTTGGATGGCGTGTACAGGTAGAGCTGCCCCTGCAGCTTCAACACGATACCACAGTTCATCAAGAGTAGTGACTGGCGTATTGTGACGAGCCAGTTGCTCGGCGACCATTGACCAGACGTTTTGAATTGGTGAGAGATCTCGAGAATGTGCTGGCCAGGGCAGCAGTCGAACATTTTCTGTATCCAGAAAGGCCCGTACAGGACGTGCAACATGCGGTAGTGCATTATACTGCTGAAATGTAGGGCTTCACAGGGATCGAATGAAGGGTAGAACCACGGGTCGTAACACATCTGAAATGTAACGACCACGGTTCAAACTGCCGTCAGTGCGAACAAAAGGTGACCGAGACGTGTAGCCAATGGCACCCCATTACCATAGCGCCGGGTGATAAGCCAGTATGGCGATGACAAATACACGGTTCCAATGTACGTTCACCGCGATGTCGCCAAACACGGATGCGACCATCATGATGCTGTAAATATAACCTGGATTCATCCGAAAAATGACAGTTTGCCATTCGTGCACCGAGGTTCGTGCTTGAGTACACCATCGCAGGCGTTCCTGTCTGTGATGCAGTGTCGTGGGTAACCGCAGCCATAGTCTCTGAGCTTATAGTCCATGCTGCTGCAAACGTCGTCGAACTGTTCGTGCAGATGGTTGTTGTCTTACAAACGTCCCCATCTGTTGACTCAGTAATCGAGACGTGGCCGCATCATCCGTTCCAGCCATGCGGATAAGATGCCTGTCATTTCGACTGCTAGGGAAACGAGTTAGTTGGGATCCAGCACGGCCTTCCTTATTACCCTCCTGAACCCACAGTCATTGGATCTCGACCAACGCGAGCAGTAATGTCGCGATACGATAAACCACAATCGCGGTAGGCTACAATCCGACCTTTATGAAAGTCGTAAACGTGATGGTACGCATTTCTCCTCATTACACGAGGCATCACAACGTTTCACCAGGCAACGCAGATCAACTGCTGTTTGTGTACGAGAAATCGGTTTGAAACTTTCCTTATGTCAGCACGTTGTAGGTGTCGCAACCGGCGCCAATTCTCTGAAAAGCTAATCATTTGCATATCACAGCATCTTCTTCCTGTCGGTTAAATTTCTCGTCTGTAGTACGTCATCTTCGTGGTGTAGCAATTTTAATGACCAGTAGTGTATTTGCCCCCACATGGTCAATTACTGATGCTATCTTTGTAGTAGCCCTTATTGTACGATTGACTAATGGGCCCATGCCAAAAGTCTAAAGGTTGTTTATGAGGGTGCTACTAGTTTCATTTATGATAATAATGTTTGTGTATCTGTCTCCATACAAAAGAACGTTGATTTTGGTACTTGAGATTTTACCTAGAACTTGTGTTAATTAATTGAAAAGTGGCTACACTACCACTGTGAGATCGAACCACAAGCAAAATGATTAATTCCTTGGAGATGTCTACCCTGTTTATACAATACCCAATATTTCAAAGACTTTGTGTTCACTTAATGCACTAAGGTCATGTCTTGATTTGACTGCGTTCGTTTTCTGATATACATACATGATCCTCCACCCTCTGAAATAGTCGCTCAGTAAGAGTATGTCCTTTCATGCAGCGAAAATACTACATATCACCATTCGCGCCGTTGACACAAACTGATAGCAAAAGAAAGCTACGTCGAGTTTGCTAATTACTCAAAACTCAGATGAGCAACTGAGTATGGACAGTCTCACCACAGTCCTTAAATGCAGCATCTTTTTGCACAGTGGACAGATAACGAATGTTGCCGACGGCTGCGAGGGCACACTTCCCCGGAGGAACGCTTCGCGCTATCTTGGGACCGCTGCAAGTTGCTCCGCAAACGAAACGTTCGATTTTAATGAGCTCGTTTCGCTTTACGAGGTCTGAAAATTTTAAGACGCAAACTTACAGTCCCTGCACCCCCGGAAGACGTTTATAACTCGGTAACCCCCATTCACCACCGGACAGTTCAAGTGCTCAACACAGAGTGTGTCGCTGCAAGACGTCCATAAATAATTCGTGTTGCGAAATTAAATCGGCAGATATTTTTCAAGGAAACAAAATGCCAGTTGTGGCACTACAATTGCTCTGCAGTCGTCTTGGAGTACCGGTTCTCTAAATTACCTAAATAGTGTTCCTCTAAAAGAACATCGCCTTCTCTCCAGAGATTTCCATTTGAGTTAAGGAGGATTCTCCTTAATATTTGCATGTCGATCGAACCTACCGGCAGCGAATCTAGTAACAAATCCGCCAATTCGCAGATGTACTGAAGTAAACAATTCATTTTATCTCATTAACACCTGCTGCGTCTCACAATGACAATAAGTCTGATTTTGTAATATTTCCTTTGTACAGTTTTTTACAGTCGGCTTATCTTCTGGGCAAAAAAATCAGACCATGAGAATGTTACGCAAATAATCAACAACTGTTCTACAATTCCATTTCTAGCTACTAGTTTTGTTACACAGTGGGAAAGAACAACGCTAATCGTAAAAAAAAGAAAAGGAAAAAATGACGGACTGGGTATAGAAAGTACACAATCCAACATCGCACCTTAATTTTGACATCACTTCATCCCATATTCGTTTCCCGACAATATTCTGAAGATGTTTCTTGTGTCTTCAGATTTTGTACCAAATGTCTATTGTAATAGGAGTCATTCTTTCTTTTTCTGTTGATGTGGTCTTCAGTCCTGAGAGTGGTTTGATGCAGCTCTCCATGCTACTCTATCCTGTGCAAGCCTCTTCATCTCTGCAACCTACATCCTTCGGAATCTGCTTAGTGTATTCATCTCTTGGTCTCCCTCCACGATTTTTACCCTCTGCGCTGCCCTCCGATACTAAATTGGTGATCCCTTGATGCCTCAGAACATGTCCTACCAACCGATCCCTTCTTCTGGCCAAGTTGTGCCACAAACTTCTCTTCTCCCCAATCCTATTCAATACTTCCTCATTAGGTATGTGAACTACCCATCTAATCTTCAGCATTCTTCTGTATCACCACATTTCGAAAGCTTCTATTCTCTTCTTGTCCAAACTATTTATCGTCCATGTTTCACTTCCATACATGGCTACACTCCATACAAATACTTTCAGAAACGCGTTCCTGATACAAAAATCTATATTCGATGCTAACAAATTTCTCTTCTTCAGAAACGCTTTCCTTGCCATTGCCAGTCTACATTTTATATTCTCATTACTTCGACCATCATCAGTTATTTTGCTCCCCAAATAGCAAAACTCCTTTACTACTTTAAGTGTCTCATTTCCTAATCTAATTCCCTCAGCATCACCCGACGTAATTCGACTACATTCCATTATCCTCGTTTTGCTTTTGTTGATGTTCATCTTATATCCTCCTTTCAAGACACTATCCGATCCGTTCAACTGCTCTTCCAAGTCTTTTGCTGTCTCTGACAGAATTACAGTGTCATCGGCGAACCTCAATTTTTTATTTCTTCTCCATGGATTTTAATACCATCTCCGAACTTTTCTTTTGTTTCCTTCACTGCTTGCTCAATATACAGATTGAATAACATCGGGGAGAGGCTGCAACCCTGTCTCACTCCCTTCCCAACCACTGCTTCCCTTTCATGCCCCTCGACTCTTATGACTGCCATCTGGTTTCTGTACAAATTGTAAATAGCCTTTCGCTCCCTGTATTTTACCCCTGCCACCTTCAGAATTTGAAAGAGAGTATTAAAGTCAACATTGCCAAAACCTTTCTCTAAGTCTACAAATGCTAGAAACGTAGGTTTGCCCTTCCTTAATCTAGCTTCTAAGATACGTCGTAGGGTCAGTATTGCCTCACGTGTTCCAACATTTCTACGGAATCCAAACTGATCTTCCCCAAGGTCGGATTCTACTGGTTTTTCCATTCGTCTGTAAAGAATTCGCGTTAGTATTTTGCAGGTGTGACTTATTAAACTGACAGTTCGGTAATTTTCACATCTGTCAACACCTGCTTTCTTTGGGATTGGAATTATTATATTATTCTTGAAGTCTGAGGGTATTTCACCTATCTCATACATCTTGCTCACCAGATGGTAGAGTTTTGTCAGGACTGGCTCTCCCAAGGCCGTCAGTAGTTCCAATGGAATGTTGTCTACTCCGGGGGCCTTGTATCGACTCAGGTCTTATCAGTGCTGTGTCAAACTCTTCACGCAGTATCATATCTCCCATTTCATCTTCATCTACATTCTCTTCCATTTCCATAATATTGTCGTAAAGTACATCGCCCTTGTATAGACCCTCTATATACTCCTTCCACCTTTCTGCTTTCCCTTCTTTGCTTAGAACTGGGTTTCCATTAGAGCTCTTGATGTTCGTACAAGTGGTTCTCTTATCTCCAAAAGTCTCTTTAATTTTCCTGTAGTATTGGGTCATAAAACTAAAGTGTGCACTCCCGATTTGTATTTTTTCCAGTTTTTGAACGTATCTTTTGCGTAACTTATATTATGTAGAGCTCTTTTTCATAGTAGGAATTATATATTACGTAAGACATTTTTCTCTACTCTTTGTAACACCGCTGCCAAATATCTCTCAACTACTGTTGCTTTTAAGGAGACTAAAAAAATCTAATGTTATCAGTCTCCTGTCCACCCACCAGGACGCAATCAGTACAACCCATCTGTCTGCTTTTTGAGTAAATGTTATGTGCAAGTGTGAAAAAAGGTTCTAAATGTTCATATAGCGTGTATCTGAGGCAGGGCGTGCCAACTAGCCCAGTATTCACCTAGATGAATGTGGAAAAACGCCGAAAAACTACATCCACGCTGCCCTGCGCATCAGGCTCATCGTTAATACGCAGAGTGAATGCGAACGAGAGCCAGTGTTCCTACCTGTGCCTTGAAAGAGGGCGTTTTCTTATTTTGTTTTACTTATTTTTAATGTTACTCGTATTTCCCACTTTATTCCCCTGTATCGCTTTCTCGCGATTAAATATTACAAGACTACTGAGAAGAAAACAAATTAACATATTTGAAAATACACTGGTGTCGAAAATTAAAGCTACTAACCGGTATTTCCCAGCCCCGTTTCTGATTCAAGATATAATCATAGAAAGGGTCAAGAAATATCGGTACGGTCGTGTTGTGCACGGTAGATGGCATTCCAGTCAACGGACAACCACGCCAGCGATGACGTCAGAGCACCTACCAATCCGGATAGTGTTTTCCGTGTAGTCTCACATCCACAGTCGCTGTGTGCACACTCACATACGGTGTCGCATGGCACAGAAGAAACGCCCACCAGACTGTGCGGTGGAGGGACATGGGAAGAATTGACGCAGAACAGAGACAAAATTATGTGGCACGATCGCTTAATGTGCATCGTTCTGTTGATTCTCAGATGAGGCGACGGTTTATAGAGACTGAAATTGTATCCCGGAGACCATCACAGGGCCAGCCACGTGTGACATCAGAAAGAGTAGACCGTTATTTGGCTGTAACGGTACAATGCTACCACCTTAGAATTGCACTGCAACTGGCATCTGACCTCGCAGCATTCCCTTGCATGTGTTGCATCGAGGCAAACGTTGTACCGAAGGTTTCAGCAGATTGGCTTTTATTGTTGGAGGCCTCCTGTCTGTTTACCTCTGGCGTGTCTTCATAGAAGGGAACGCCTACAATGGAGTTGTCAACAAGCCACCAGGACGATCGAAAGGATGATTTGATCTGGACAGTGATTCTTGACAGATTAGCATCTGGAGGGCAAGTGGAACACTATTTAGGGACTCAAACATTATGGAAAGAGACTGATATCGTGGTGGATCCCAAATGGCGTGGACAGGGCTTATGCCAGTAGAACACATCTTTATGAAATTGTACTGCCGAATCGGCAAGATTTAACTGCTGTCAGTTATCGTGACGAGATCTTGAGACGTCTAGTTCGGTTGTTGCGAGGTGCTGTGAATCAAGACTTTGCCGAGAATTCTCGGCCTTTGGGTCGATCTGTGCATGTAAACATAAGATACTGAACGCATAGCGTGGCTTTCTCGCCCTCCCGATCTGAATCCCATCCGGGATGCACTAGGGAGGCGGGCTGCTTCACATCAGAATCCACCAGCCACTCTCCAAGACTTGCGAGCAGCTCTGCAGGTAGAATTGGCGTTATTGCCTCAACATGAGATAGATTACGTCATTCACAGCTGTCGCCGTCGTCCGTCCTGTATTACTGCCAGAGCTGGTCACACCCTATACTGAGCATATTAATCAGTTGTCAGAATGTGTGTGCAAGTCCGCTCAGTTGGAAAAAACGAAGGACATTTTTGTCTACCGTTATGCGAGTTGCAGTTGTTTAAGATCTGTATTCTTTACATCGTTTCTACTTTACTACCGCCTGCTTATACTGTTTTGTGGAAAACTAAATGCAGCGTTGCAAAATTTCTGTTTGTTGCTTTAAATCCGGACGCCAGTGTAATAATCAGTAATGTAATGTAATCTTACATGAAATAGCACTTATTCTAAGATTAACTTTTAGCTATTGACTATAAATTACGGAACACAGGTAACTAATGGCTCAATTGGCTCTGAGCTCTATGAGACTTAACAATTAAGGTCATCAGTCCCCTAGACTTAGAACTACTTAAGCCTAACTAACATAGGGACAGCACACACATCCACGCCCGAGGCAGGATTCGAACCTACGACAATAGCAGCAGCGCGGTTCCGGACTGAAGCGTCTAGAACCGCAGGTAACTAATGAAACTATTTTGTATGGGTCTTTTCTAGTCATACATTGTAAAAATAATAACAGAAAACTTCTTTATTTAGCATAGGAAACAGGAAAAAATAACTCTAAGATGCTCCTGGTGCGCGAAAACGAATCAGTGATCACTCGTTTTGAAGACGCGGGTTGTGTTCGTGCCCTCAGAAATCGAACACCGTGCCTTTGATGATCGTGAGAATATAGCTTCTCCTGTCAACCCCACTGACGGGGAAGGTTCCAAGTGCGGGGCGGGTTGTAACAGATGCTCCGTAGGTAGCTAGAACAAGTGAGCTCTCATCATGTGTTGTTGTGTTAGCAAAAACGTCCCAAAATCGATCTCGTTCTTGGGTCTATTTCTGAAAAGATAAACGACGGCCATAACCTTTGCCAGGAGATCGCATGCATCTGATGGTGGAGAATGTCTCGCCCTATAGAGGAACATACAGGGGATGATCATGTGTGTTGGCATCCGGTGATAAAGGGTCAGTATGTGTTGGTGTGTATGCTTGCTGCAGAAGCGACGGCGTTCTTCTGCGCCGTCCACATTACGTCTTAGGCCGAGGGGGCTGCCCGCCAGAGCGATGGTATGGAGCTCGTGTCGCGCCGAGTATTTACCGGTAAGACGATGTACCAGGTGGCTCTCGTTTAAGTGGTGAAGTGTGGTTGATGAACTGCGCGCCACACCGCCGGGCACCTAACCTGTTAGAGACGTCCATCGACGGTGTGTGTCAGCATTAAGAGGTGATAAATATCTCGCGTAGTGGGAGCCCAAGTGCAGGGAAAGTTTTCATGGGTATAACTGTATCCCAGAAGGAAAAGTTTAATGTGTGGTAGCACTGATGCAATGTGGACCAGGGCGATCGGCGGTTGACACGAACAAGGTGAGTGTTCGTCAACAGAAACTCCAGTGATGCTGTTGAGGCTGTTATTCCAGAACTTCAATTCTATACGCACTTAAAGGCCTTGTAAGGGATCCGTGATCCCACGAAGATAGGTATTAGTATCCGACACCCAGGTCGATAGCAGACAGGAGTCGATTGTCGAGCTCTGCAGGAGGCAGTGAGATTAGTGTCGAATGAGAACAGATCTTGGAAGACTCGCAAAAATTAAAATGGCGGTCGAGCTGAGAACGGTGTCAATTGCGGATGTGCCGAGTGCGGAATAAATTGTAAATTCACCGGAGTGTGAAAAATTAGCGGTTCCCCTTATCGTCACCTATTCGCGAGTGATATAAAGCCAAAAGTGACAAGTGCCGAATTACGTGTTTCGCGTCAACCGCGTCGGCCAGCAACAACCATGGATTGCAGTGAGGATTGTTGTGGATATTAACCATTATCACTGCGTGTGATGAAGATCAAAAAATTGGAAGAAGATGGATGGAATACTTCAGAGAATTACTAAACTCTGATGAACCAACCGAACTACTTGAGTTTGATGAACCAGTAACAGTAGACCCAGAATATCCTCCACCCACCATTTAAGAGATAAGGTACCAGATTAAAAACCTTAAGAATGGTAAAAGTCCAGGTGAGGACGGCATTCCTGCTGAACTTCTCAAGGCTGGAGACGAAATCCTCTGTTTCAAAATCCACAAGCTAATCGAGCAAATTTGGGTAAAACATGAAATACCAGAGGAATGGATATGCCCCATATATAAAAAGAAAGACAAATCTGTATGTGACAACTACAGGGGCATAGCGCTACTCAACACCTGTTATAAGATCTTCTCCAACTGCCTATTAGAACGAATAAAACCTCTAGCAACAGACATAATTGGAGAATACCAAGGAGGTTTCCAGGCAGGGCGATCAACCACGGACCAGATTTTTGTCCTAAAACAGGTCTGTGAAAAAATGTACGAATACGGACGAGAGATACATCTCCTGTTTGTAGACTTAAAGAAGGCTTACGACAGTATACATAGACCTAGCCTGATTAGAACTATGACAGAGTTTGGTATACCAAAGAAGTTGGTCAAACTGGTAGAGGTATGCCTAAATGACACAAAAGTTAAGGTAAAGGTAGGCAATCAAATGACAGAAAGCTTCCAAGTTGTAACAGGATTACGCCGAGGAGATGGGCTATCACCTGTCCTCTTCAACCTGGCACTTGAGAAGGTAATGCGGGATTTCAACAAAGAAAACATCAAGGGCATTCAAATTGGTAATGAACACATTACATATCTCGCCTATGCAGACGACATTGCACTATTAGCATGCACACAAGAAGATCTGAAGAGAAGTATCCAGACCTCGGAGTTATTGGCAGCTAGGATCGGTCTACAAATTAGCTCTGAAAAGACAGAGTATAAGACCATAGGAAGAAAGATCCAGAACTCTCAAGATTTAATTGTGAACAACACTAGGTATAAACATGTGAAAGAGTTCAAATATCTTGGATCATTTTTTACAGAAGTAACATCAACTGAAGCAGTGATAAAAGCACGACTGCAGGCGGGAAACAGATACTATCACTCTCTAGACCCTATATTAAAATGTAGAAGTGTCTCTCAACAACTAAAGCTACCGTTGTATAATACATTAATAATGCCAGTAGTACTTTATGGTTCTCAAACCTGGAGCACTCGAAAACAAGACCTTAAGCGACTGCTAACATTTGAAAGGAAAGTCCTCAGGAAAATATTTGGACCAGTCAGAGATCAGACTACTGGAGAATGGAGAAGACGCCATAACACTGAATTAGAAGAGCTGTACAAGGAGCCTAACATCTTGGGAGTGATGAGAAGCAAAAGACTGCAATGGGCTGGACATGTTGTTAGAATGGAGGCAACTAGATGGCCCAAAATCACAATGGACTGGATCCCGTCAGGCAGCAGACTAGTGGGGAGACCTAGAAAGAGGTGAATCGATGGAGTGAGAGAAGACCTGTTGCAGCTGGGAGTCACGGAAAACTGGAGACAGATAGCAGAAGACAGAGACGGATGGAGAGCTCTAACCGTGGTGGCGCGCAGTCCTCTGGGCCTGATCGAGTGAATGAATGAATGAATGAAGTACTTAAAATCAAGAACCAATAACAGATATAATCGTAACTAAACGTGTCAGCCGAAGGTAGCATCTGCATCAGAATTTGTGTGTTAATAGAAAATACATATCAATTTGTATATCGCAACTTTTGTGGTCTTTTATAATAGAAAAACCTTCAGTCATCAACTATTCCGTCTCACAACAGCCGCACTCTGTTGAAATACCCCCGAAACCACAGCAGAAATACCTATGGCCTCTCATCCGGTCATATAATTATAGTGATTAATTGTTTGGCGGCTTAGGTAAATCAACAAAACCCAATAAATGCCATAGCGTGGGTGTATAAACCTGCAGCGCTCAGACTGACATTGACCTGGCCGAGACTGCTTCATCGCTTGGGGATTGTGAAGGTGTCATACTTGACCTTGAAAATGTGACCGATACAGACAGAGCAACCGAAGGCAGCTTGGATCCGACGTGCCATCACTGTAGATGCAGGTAAAACTTGTGCGGAGGTGTCATGCAGTATGCCGTATAAATGTTACTAAACTGTAGCTTTTTTAACAAGTGCACCGCCCGCAATAACTGACTTCTAACGCCCATCCTGAGATTCCAAAGAAGACGTCGCAAGCTGAGCGCCGTGGTGCGACGGATGTCTCGAGTAAAAACTATTCCTAGACATCGTAGAGTCTCCGTCGTCCTAAACGGAGCCACACTTTCAGGAGTCCATTAGCAGTGGTCATCGCGCGGAATTTGGAGACGTTCATATGGCTGCAGGCAGCGCCCTCGATGTTGGGCCTCATCATTGCGGCATTTGAACGTGTGCCCTCACATGGTGATCCCTGATAAATGTCTTGCAGGCAGCGGAGAAGCGCTTCTAGTGCAGTGGCGTACGTGATAGTTCATAGGCCACAACCCTGTCGGACTGACTGCGCGATCTACACTCCTGGAAATTGAAATAAGAACACCGTGAATTCATTGTCCCAGGAAGGGGAAACTTTATTGACACATTCCTGGGGTCAGATACATCACATGATCACACTGACAGAACCACAGGCACATAGACACAGGTAACAGAGCATGCACAATGTCGGCACTAGTACAGTGTATATCCACCTTTCGCAGCAATGCAGGCTGCTATTCTCCCATGGAGACGATCGTAGAGATGCTGGATGTAGTCCTGTGGAACGGCTTGCCATGCCATTTCCACCTGGCGCCTCAGTTGGACCAGCGTTCGTGCTGGACGTGCAGACCGCGTGAGACGACGCTTCATCCAGTCCCAAACATGCTCAATGGGGGACAGATCCGGAGATCTTGCTGGCCAGGGTAGTTGACTTACACCTTCTAGAGCACGTTGGGTGGCACGGGATACATGCGGACGTGCATTGTCCTGTTGGAACAGCAAGTTCCCTTGCCGGTCTAGGAATGGTAGAACGATGGGTTCGATGACGGTTTGGATGTACCGTGCACTATTCACAGTCCCCTCGACGATCAGCAGAGGTGTACGGCCAGTGTAGGAGATCGCTCCCCACACCATGATGCCGGGTGTTGGCCCTGTGTGCCTCGGTCGTATGCAGTCCTGATTGTGGCGCTCACCTGCACGGCGCCAAACACGCATACGACCATCATTGGCACCAAGGCAGAAGCGACTCTCATCGCTGAAGACGACACGTCTCCATTCGTCCCTCTATTCACGCCTGTCGCGACACCACTGGAGGCGGGCTGCACGATGTTGGGGCGTGAAAGGAAGACGGCCTAACGGCGTGCGGGACCGTAGCCCAGCTTCATGGAGACGCTCGCGAATGGTCCTCGCCGATACCCCAGGAGCAACAGTGCCCCTAATTTGCTGGGAAGTGGCGGTACGGTCCCCTACGGCACTGCGTAGGATCCTACGGTCTTGGCGTGCATCCGTGCGTCGCTGCGGTCCGGTCCCAGGTCGACGGGCACGTGCACCTTCCGCCGACCACTGGCGACAACATCGACGTACTGTGGAGAACTCATCCCCCACGTGTTGAGCAATTCGGCGGTACGTCCACCCGGCCTCCCGCATGCCCACTATACGCCCTCGCTCAAAGTCCGTCAACTGCACATACGGTTCACGTCCACGCTGTCGCGGCATGCTACCAGTGTTAAAGACTGCTATGGAGCTCCGTATGCCACGGCAAACTGGCTGACACTGACGGCGGCGGTGCACAAATGCTGCGCAGGTAGCGCCATTCAACGGCCAACACCGCGGTTCCTGGTGTGTCCGCTGTGCCGTGCGTGTGATCATTGCTTGTACAGCCCTCTCGCAGTGTCCGGAGCAAGTATGGTGGGTCTGACACATTGGTGTCAATGTGTTCTTTTTTCCATTTCCAGGCGTGTATATTGGTGTCGGCATCCGTCGAATAACCATCACCCTCGACGAAGCGTCACAAAGAAGCCGCATGATTAAGAGGACGAAGACAGGCGGGAAATTTACCCGTTCCATCACCTTTGCGAGGAAGGTGTGGTTCACGCGATCGAATACATGATATCGGCAGAAATCATCGTTGTGCGCTGTCGACAGATTGTTGCAGTGGAAATTAGGTCTCTATAATCACATAGCGTTGATCGTGTATTAGTACCTCCGCCCAAGAACGTCTGTGCAGGCGACAGGACCTGATGCAGGACTCGTCTGAGACGCATCGCGAGGAGGCGTGTAAAAATCTTAAAATCTGAGTTGAATAAAGTTATTTGCCCATAGCTGCCAGGTCGCGTGCCTCCAACCAGAAATTCCGGTGGTGCCGGCGTCGCAGGGGAGAGTAGTTCCCGGTAGATTTCCCTCCATAGTTGCAACATTAAATCGTTGAAGGTCCTATACAATTCTAAGGGGAAGTCGGGTCCTGGTGATCGATTCAGAGCAACCATAGCGAGCGCATCAGCAATGTTTTCAGTGGAGATGTTTGATAAGAGAGGGTCCGCCCCTTGGCAATCAAGCGTACGATGAATCATCTGTGGTGTGTCTGTAAAGTGCCTCAACGTTAGGGTCTTCTTCACGATAAAAGCGACGGTAGTGACCTTCGAAAGGTGTTGTATTGTGCGCCTGTGAAACTAACCGTCGGCCGTCAGGCAAATCTGAAGAATAGATCAGCGTTTCTCAACGGCGTCTCAGGTCTGCGACGTCATGCTGTATTGAGGGCGTTTCTCCGTTGATGCTGCCTCGGCACCGCACTCGGACAATTACGCCTTCCAGGCGGAGCCGTGTAAGGGCCAATAGCGTAACCTTGTGGCGTTCAAGCCCGACCTCACGTTCCGAGGATGTCGGGTGCTCCAGAAGGTCCTGGAGCTTCTTGCGGTAAAATTCCCTCGTGTCTCGGTGCGTTTCCATACTGGACAAGCGCACGGCGCACGGCTGATTCACACATTTAACACACCACTCAAGTGTGGACAAGAGTTGTGTGATGCGCCCTTCGCAGGATTCCCGAGTGGTCGTGACCTTTCGTCGACATTCCAGTTACTCTAAGTAAGCAACGTCAAGTTTCCGTGGTGCCCGACTGCACCATATTGTTTATCGCCGGAGTCTGATCGTGCACACATAAACACTATGGTCTGAGAAAGTCGAAGGACATCTTCCTGCATTCAGAACGTGTGAAGGGAGAAGGGAAGTCACGTAGAGGCCTTCCAGGCGACTGGCTAAGTGGCTCGTAACTTACGAGGTGCATTCAAGTTCTAAGGCCACCGATTTCTTTTTCTCTGGATTGGAAAGAGATAGAAACATGCGCATTGTTTTAAAATGAGGCCGCGTTCATTGTCAGTACGTCCCAGAGATGGGAGCACCGTACGGCAGATGGAATTTCACCGCCAGAGGCGAGAATAAGAACTGTTTTAAATATTTAAAATGGTGACGTTTTCCTTACATGAACAGCGTCCAATCATTGGTTTTCTGAATTTGCGTGGTGTGAATCCAATTGAAGTTCATCGACAGTTGAAGGAGACATGTGGTGATGGAGTTATGGATGTGTCGAAAGTGCGTTCGTGGGTGCGACAGTTTAATGAAGGCAGAACATCGCGTGACAACAATCCGAAACAACCTCGGGCTCGCACAAGCCGGTCTGACGACATGATCGAGACAGTGGAGAGAATTGTTTTGTGGGATGGCCGAATGACTGTTGAACAGATCGCCTCCAGAGTTGGCATTTGTGAGGGTTCTGTGCATACAATCCTGCATGACGACCTGAAAATGCGAAAAGTGTCATCCAGGTGGGTGCCACGAATGCTGACGGACGACCACAAGGCTGCCCGTGTGGCATGTTGCCAAGCAATGTTGACGCGCAACGACAGCATGAATGGGACTTTCTTTTCGTCGGTTGTGACAATGGATGAGACATGGATGCCATTTTTCAATCCAGAAACAAAGAGCCAGTCAGCTCAATGGAAGCACACAGATTCACCGCCACCAAAAAAATTTCGGGTAACCGCCAGTGCTGAAAAAATGAGGGTGTCCATGTTCTGGGACAGCGAGGGCGTAATCCTTACAAATTGCGTTCCAAAGGGCACTATCGTAATAGGTACATCCTACGAAAATCTTTTGAAAAACAAATTCCTTCCTGCACTTCAGCAAAAACGTCCGGGAAGGGCTGCGCGTGTGCTGTTTCACCAAGACAACGCACCCGCACATCGAGCTAACGTTACGCAACAGTTTCTTCGTGAGAACAACTTTGAAGTGAATCCTCATGCTCCCTACTCACCTGACCTGGCTTCTAGTGACTTTTGACTTTTTCCAGCAATGAAAGACACTCTCCGTGGCCGCACATTCACCAGCCGTGCTGCTATTGCCTCAGCGATTTTCAGTGGTCAAAACAGACTCCTAAAGAAGCCTTCGCCGCTGCCATGGAATCATGAAGTCAGCGTTGTGAAAAATGTGTACGTCGAGAAGTAACGCCAGTTTTTTCTTCTTCGATTTCGGGTGAGTAGTCAATTAGAAAAAAAATTGGAGGCCTTGGAACTTGAATGCACCTCGTATATATATATAGCCCAGGCGACCATCTCCCAAACCTCTAAGAGACAGAGTCGACATACTAAGTAATGGAGTTCGTGACACGTGGTGAAAAATTGGTACGGGTCCTTCCTCGCAAGAATACAGTCGAAATCTCCGTCCATAATGATGTGCTCATATCTTCCCAAGAAAAGTGGCGTGATTGTTCCAAAATAATCGCTCTCGTCGTTGGTCTGTGCCGTATGGCGCATAAACAAGCGCTAGTCTGATTCAATTTACTGTTAGTGCCAGCCCTCGTGCTGGCTGCAAGTAAGTGACATCTGCCACTGCAAGGCCGTCTCAGACCATAGTCGCTGCTCCACTATCTGCGTTGGCGGCAGTGGCAGTATAGCCAAAAAAATCGGATCAAGTCTCCGTTCGTAGTTATTGGAATATGGCAATGCCAAAGCCGGCTGAGTGTAACGTGCCATGTAACAACTGAAGTTTAACATAGGAAAAAGAGCCTATCATGAAGTTGCATAGACCGACCACAACTACAAAAACATAGAAGCAACTAAGGAACAACTGAAACCATAAGGAATGAAGGTACATGGATTTCTTTTACCTTTCTTACCTTCGTAATTCTTCCTCTGACTAGCGACTTCTAGAACTTCATGTCTGTTCATCCTTGTGATTCAGACTTGTAGCCCACGACTTCCGAAGACAAATGAACTCTGGAATACACGTGCACGTCAACACGGAACAAGCAAACCAACATCTCTTTTTGCATCCACCTGCCGTGCGCGCTCATATCGGAAAGAAGGAATGTAGTATGTTCCATCTCCTTGTCACACCCGGTTCACCGGACGGTCTTTGGCCTTTCTGCGTCTGCTAGGGGTTCAGGAAGCCCGAACCGGGCAGTGTAGTCCAGGCAGCGCTGATGGAGGAAGCGCCGTTGGCATCAAAGTGTTTGTGCTGGCGGCTTGGGAAACGTAGCTGCTGCGGTCTTCAGGGCATTGCTGTGTTCCGAGGTCACTCAGTAAATTTTCCCGTACATGACAGGGGTGGGTACTGAGAACAAGTCACGTGACCTCCACCTGGGAATCATCTGGTGGCCATGTGACCAACCTAGAAGCATGACTCTGGACTCTGCCGTCGACGTCGTCTTCGTCTTCGTACGTCGTTTTGGTGACCTTTGTTCGCAGAGGTGCGATTTAGAGTCAGACAACTGGATGGAGTCGCTACGTTGAGGAATGAAGGCGGCAATAGGCACATTCATGACATCAAGAGCCATATCACCATCACCTGTCAAGTTCTTAATCAGGCACCGAGATCTCCGGAAGAAGGCCCAGCCGCTGTTGTAGACGGTCGACCTCATCTCGTCTGGTCTCTGTAGATTGTGAAAGATCGTGTGGAAGTTTCTATGCAGGCGTCTGGAGGACATCAGGTCTCAGTGCGACCGTAGATGCTGGAAGCGATGTCATAGTTGGAAGGGAGAAGTGAGTTGGTCCGCAGTTGCTAATTCTGCGTTGGAGGCATTCATTACGCACATGCCCTTCTTTACAACATCCAGAACAGGTCTCTGGCTGCGCATCGTATATGACTACGGCCTTGTAACACCAGTGAAGAGATAGTACGGGACTTTTTTTAGCTCAATGCAGACTTGCCGCACTCCGTTCAAAGGTACGTATGTCGTGAAGTCTACACATTTCTCTGCTACATGGCCGAGCGGAGTGGCCGCGTGGTTAGAGGCGCCATGTCACGGATTGCGCGGCCCCTCCCGCCGGAGGTTCGAGTCCTCCCTCGGGCGTGAGTATATGTGTTGTCCTTAGCGTAAGTTCATATAAGTCAGTTTAAAGCAGTGTGTAAATCTAGGGACCGATGAGCTCAGCACTTTTGTCCCTTAGGAAGTCACACACATTTGAACATCTCTACTACGTGCCCTAGTACTGTTCCATAAGGGCGCAGTGCTGCCATCACGTCTTATGTCGGCATTTCTAGCGGAAGTTCGGACTTACCTGTCGAGCATAATCCGATGCTGGAATGTTCGACAGTTGCTGGGCCAAAATGACCGTACTTTTGATCGCACGTGTTCTTTAGAAAAGGTGACCTTCAATGTAGTTTTTCGGTAAGAGGTGGCCATTATGTTGCTGATAGTAACACGTGCCAACAACTCTGTGAAGTAAATAGCAGCGAGGCACACGCCGCAGTGAGGACGTATACAGCTAGGTCCATGCCGCTTTGCCACGTACGGCGAACAGCGCTTCAGCGCTACGGGTATCAGGGAAGGCCAGCTTCAAATGTTTCAAATAGCTCTAAGCAGTATGGGACTTAACATCTGAGGTGATCAGTCCTCTAGACTTAGAACTACTGAAACCTAACTAACCTAAGGACATTACACACATCCATGCCCGAGGCAGGATTTGGACTGCAGCGCCTAGACCCGCTCGCCACAGTGGTCGGAGAAGGACAGCTCTCAGAGCGGATAAGGCACTCAGTAAATAAAATAGTGACACATGGGAGATCATAACATTGTAAATAATAGGCAAGCTGATAACAGTTCAACTTACTCAAGAGCAACGGCTTCTGCACGAAAGAACCGTAATCATACTACATGGAAGACCTACGGCATTATCTGTTGACTATATTACGAGGGTGGTTTGAAAAGTAATGCCTCCGAATTTCTTATAAAGAAATCCTGTAAAACTTTTTAAATAAAACAAATGGCGGCCGGTGTGGCCGTGCGGTTCTAGGCACTTCAGTCTAGAACCGCGCGACCGCTACACTCGCAGGTTCGAATCCTGCCTTGGGCATGGATGTGTGTGATGTACTTAGGTTAGTTATGTTTGAGTAGTTCTAAGTTCTAGGGGACTGATGACCTAAGCAGTTAAGTCCCATAGTGCTCAGAGCCATTTTTGAACCAAATAAAACAATAGTTATTAACATTCTACGTCTTAATACTTCATGTCTACATATTTGTAGCTGCCTGCCGCTAGAGGGCTCCAAACTGTGGCGTGTAATAGGGCCATGTGTAACGTCGCCTTGTTGGTGCGTGAGAAACAGCGCGCTGTAATCGAATTTAGAATTCGAAGAATTCGTCCACACCTGTAGCACCCACCCTCTCCTTGAGCATGGCAATTACAGACCCCACACGTGCGTTGCGACATCTCAACAATCCGACGCCTTGGGCTCATTGTCAGCGGTCATCCTCCACGTAGTGCGGACTTGGCCACATCCGATTTTGAGAAACTTGAAGAACAGCTTCGAATTCTTCACATTGATAGTGATGAAGCGGTGCAACCAGCGATGAGCTTGTTGCTCCAAGAACAAACTAAAACCTTCTACATTGATGGTATCAACTAATTGGTCTCTCGTTGGGAAAAATGCGTTCATCGCCAAGGTGACTCTGTCGAGAAATAACTATGCAGAATGAAAAATAAAGATGTATAATCTTAATACGTTTGCTTTGTTCAAAATCTTTGAAGAGTTTTCACAAAAAAAGCTTTGGACGCACTACTTTCCAGTACGTTCTTTTAACAAATGTCTTTGAGACAAATTTGTTTTTCTGCGTTTCATCTACATTCTACATTTACATTCATACTCCGCAAGCCACCCAACGGTGTGTGGCGGAGGGCACTTTACATGCCACTGTCATTACCTCCCTTTTCTGTTCCAGTCGCGTATGTTTCGCGGGAAGAACGACTGTCTTAAAGCCTCCGTGCGCGCTCTAATCTCTCTAATTTTACATTCGTGATCTCCACGGGAGGTATAAGTAGGGGGAAGCAATATATTCGATACCTCATTCAGAAACGCACCCTCTCGAAACCTGGCGAGCAAGCTACACCGCGATGCAGAGCGCCTCTCTTGCAAATTCTGCCACTTGAGTTTGCTAAACATCTCCGTAACGCTATCAAGGTTACCAAATAAGCCTGTGACGAAAAGCGCCGTTGGCCGTTTGCTGTTATCAACGTGTGCAGTCCGTTGTAGATTCTGACTGATATTTAGTATGTGTGAGTTTCTGGGTAAATGGACTACAAGAACTGTACACGACGTTCAAAGACGTCACCATGCAATTGCTGATGCACAGAAATATCTTACGGGGGCAATCGATGTTGCTGTAGCATTCTCAACACCGACGTTTTTGAGATTCCCGATTTTCGTGCAGTTTTTCTGCTACTGATGTGCGGATTAGCCGCGACAGCAGCTAAAACACCTACTTTGGCATCATTATTTGTTGCAGGTCGTGGTTGACGTTTCGCTTGTGGCTTAACACTTCCTGTTTCCTTAAATAATGTAACTATCCGGCGAACGTTCCGGACACTTGCATGATGTGGTCCAGGATACCGAGCAGCATACATAGCACACGCCCGTTGGGCATTTTGAACACAGTAGCCATACATCACCACGATATCGCAGTTGGTAAACGGTCCATTTTAACACGGGTAAGGTATCACGAAGCAAATACCGTCTGCACTGGCGGAATGTTGCCTGATACCACGTACTTAAACGTTTGCGACTATTACAGCGGCCTCTATCACAAAGGGAAAAAAGTGGTCCAAATAAAACATTCATATTTCTTTACGTACTACACAAATATGTAATAAAAAATGGGGTTCCTATTAAAAAAACACAGTAGATATCCGTTTGACATATGTCAGCGCCATCTAGCGGACCAACCATGGCGCCATCTGGTTTCCCTCTTCAAGCTAGACGAATTTCGTTCTTTGTACAGTTTTCGTTTGATGCTTATTTTTTCAGATATTTGGCCCGCTCACTATCAATGGACCACCCTGTATACATTAAGATGTTTGTGACTTGGAAAGCTCTCTGGAACCATATAGTTCCCTTTCATTAACTTCTGGTATTTATAACACCCTGTTTGAATATGGACAATGACACTAGTATGATAAATAAATCGTGAACTTTACACTCTTGGTGAAAGTGGGAAAAAACGAGACGATGTGAATTTAATGCACTACTACTCGATTCCTAAGAGTCACACCCCAGTTTAACACAGGATCTATTTTCCTTAAGTATGGCGGTATTCTAGCGGGGTAATCTTGATTGTCATATAAGATAAATGCTTACCATTTTTTCCCACATTTCCTCTTTCTTTCGAAACATTGAGTCACTGCCGTATGTGCACCTTACTGGCGGCTACTGGACGCCGAGGTTAAATTTTTCCTGACAGTTGGGTCGCCGTCAGCTGGTGTTTGAAATGGGCGGACGGCGCCGGCGGCTGACAACAGTGATTGATGGGGGCGGCGCCGCGCGCCGTGCGCCGGACAGCGCGGACGGCGGCCACTGCCGCCCCCGCCGCCCCCAGCGCCGGCCACGCTGATTAATAGTCGCTTCCCGTGCGCCTGTGCCCCGGGGCCGGACGGGGCCAGCTCATTCCTTCCCCTTCCGGTCGCTCTTCAATCGCTGCGCTTCCGCCCCCGCGCGGTCCAGAGCGCCGCTTCGCCCGACCTCGTCCTCCACCTTCTTTGTATTGCAGATGTGCGACCTTTTTTACTGATCTTCGGATCATCTGCTTCGCTGGCTCCTACTGACTACGTCGGCTTTGTGTCTAGTCCGCTGCCGATTATTCCCGGAGGGGAGGAAAAAAAGGAGTCCCTCACTGCAGAGAAGGATTCGACGAACAGCCACTGTTACCCTAAAGGAAGCGTGTTCTGCACAGAATTTACGATCTGTTTACAAGCTATTGTAATTTTCAGAAAAGTGACATCGTGTAACATGGTCAGGGCTGAACATTTTCGTCTTTCCTACTTCTTCGACTTACAGTTCAGGCTCCAGTTCTGCGACCTTCTTCAAGAAGCTGTACTCTGTTGGAAGCCTGCACCAAACGGGGTTCCTCTTACCTTTCTGGGAAGGAGACCTATTGTGTGACAATCTACAGTCTCCATAATTTATAGTACATAAAATTACCACACCAAAAATAAATGCAGATGATAAACGGGTATTCATTGGAAAAATATATTATACTAGAACTGACATGTGATTACATTCTCAAGCAATTTGGGTGCATAGATCCTAAGGAATCACTACCCAGAACAACCACCTCTGGCCGTAATAACGGCCTTGATACCCCTGGGCTTGGATGGCGTGTACAGGTAGAGCTACCCATACAGGTTCAACACGATACCACAATTAATCAAGACTAGTGACTGGTGTATTGTGACGAGCCAGTTGCTCGGCGACCATTAACCAGATGTTTTCAATTGGTGGGAGCTTTGGAGAATGTGCTGGTCAGGGCAGCAGTCCAACATTTGCTGTATCCACAAAGGCCCGTACAGGACCTGCAACATGCGGTCGTGCATTATCCTGCTGAAATGTAGTGTTTCGCAGGGATCGAATGAAGGGTAGAGCCACAGGTCGTAACACATCTGAAATGTAACGTCCACTGTTCAAAGTGCCGTCAATGCGAAAAAGAGGTGACCGAGACGTGTAACCACTGGAACCCATACGATCACGCTGGGTGATACGGCAGTATGGCGATGACGAATACACGCTTCCAACGTGCGTTCACCGCGATGTCGCCCAACGCGAATGCGACCATCATGATGCTGTAAACGAAACCATCGCGGGCGCTCCTGTCTGTGATGCAGCGTCAAGAGTAACCGCAGCCATGGTCTCCGAGCTGATAGTCCATGCTGCTGCAAACGTCGTCGAACTGTTCGTGCAGGTGGTTGTTGTCCTGCAAATGTCTCCATCTGTTGACTCAGGGACCGAGACGCGGCTGCACGATCCGTTACAGCCATGCGGATGACATTCCTGTCATCTCGACTGCTAGTGATACGAGGCCGTTGGGATCCAGCGCGGCGTTCCTTATTACCCTCCTGAACCCACGGATTACATATTCTGCTAACAATCATTGGATCTCGACCAACGCGAGCAGCAATGTCGCGATACTATAAACCACAATCGCGATAAGCTACATTTCGACCCTTATCAAAGTCGGAAAACATGATGGTACGCATTTCTCCTCATTACACGAGGCATCACAACAACGTTTCACAAGGCAACGCAGATCAACTGCTGTTTGTGTATGAGAAATCGCTTGGAAACATTCCTCATGTCAGCACGTTGTAGGTGTCGCCACCAGCGCAAACCTTGTGTAAATGCTCTGAAAAGCTAACCATCTGCATATCACAGCATCTTCTTCCTGTCGATCAAATTTCGGGTCTGTAGCACGTCATCTTCGTGTTGTAGCAGTTTGATTGTCCAGTAGTGTAGTTATTGGTTAAGTACAGGAAAGGAAATTACGGTACAATATTACGGTTTTTTATAATGTTTAATTCTTACGTTTCCTCCACTTTGCGACAGCGGTTTACCAGCTGGAAGGTAATAAACTTTTAGCCTTCTAGCGAACTACTCCGATGTATCTAAGAGGTTTAGATGTGTTTCTGGATCTTCTCAGATTCCTATAGACATTGTATTCTGTAGCTAACGTGCTTACGCCGTGAAAATCTCTTTCACTGATACCTTTCATTGTGGGCACCCTTACAGCAAATCTTTACTTTGATCATTGGTTGGATGCAACTCGCCAAGACTTCCCCTCCTGCACAACCCTTTCATCTTAGGGTAACACGCAGTGTCTTCAATTGCTTCTGGATATATTCGAATCACTATCATTACCTACCCTTTTATTCTCCATGAACCTCACTAGTACCACGGAAATCATGACCTAACTCACGTCCTATTAGCCCGTCCTTTCTTCTATTTGATGTTTCCCATCTGTCCTCTGCAGAACAGCATTTCTCATCAGTTCATCTAACTGCCCCCATTCTTCTTGTAAAATCGTATCTCAAACGCTCCGATTCTCATTTTCTTCTCTGTTCCCCACAATCCTTTATTTCCGTCCATACAAATCTGTGTTCCAGACATACATTTCCAAAAAATGTTTTCCTCAAATCAAGGTCTATCTATTATGCAACAGAATTACTTCTAGCAAGAAGTGTCTGTTCTACGCTGCTTTTTACATCCTCCTTGCTTCGTCCTCGATAAGTTATTTTAGTTCCCAGGTAGAAAAATTCGTTCATTTCGTATAATGCGTCGTCCCATAATTTTATATGGTTTTAACACTTTGACTGCCAGCCCTGTCAGTTGGCTGGACGTAAAAATTTCGGTTCTTTCCGTTGCCGTCATTTGACTGGGTACGTTTTCACTCGCTTTTATAAAACCAAATGACCTTTGTTGACGGTCGCAAACGCTTTTTGTTATTGTTTAGTCTTCTTAATAAATATTGGAAAACCATAACAATGGCTGGAATCCTACGACACAGCAAGGTTCACTTGACCTGTATTGGAAGTGTTAATTAATCTCATTTATTATGCTCCTCAGTACTTTCGATTTTTTTCGGTTTAATCTCAGTCAAAAATATGTGCTCATAGGTCTGTACAACCAAATCAATCGGTCATACGATTCTTCTTCATTTTCACACTCAACTAACTTTTATTGTCTGTCCCATTTAGTTCGTGTGTGCTTTCCCCCAAATTTCGAAAATGTCATCGGCATAGCGAACGTTATATGGGTCTGTCGCGCATTTCTGGATGTAATTCATTCTCTATAGACTGAAATATGTCGGTATTAATACATTTCTATGAAGTAAGATAGTAACAGAAAAAATCCCGGTAAAAATGTCATATAAACACACAAAACTGCTGTCAGGAATGCAACGAGTTATACATTTAAATTATCTGCTTTGTGATTGATCAGAATGGAGTTATAGAGGAAAAACATAGCGAAATTCACAAGTATCCTTATGGCACTAAGTAGATGCCTACAACAAAAAAACTTAAAGCTTATATAGGGGTCGCAAAACGTGGACGTCAACATAATAAAGAAAGGAGATGATCCTAAAACGAGTCCTTTAGATAAAGAATTTGAAACGTGAAACGTCCCCTTAGAAAAATGTGCAAGACTGTGCTTAAGCTGAAACACAATATTTTTAGCGCAACGCAGTCTGACTTTGAAAAATCCCTACAAAAGAATGGTCCTGACTAACATTAACCTATACCTTTCACAAATCACTTACCTCACCGAAAACCTTCGTTATTCGAACTACTGCAATACAGCAAGCGCAACTACTGCCAGCCAAATAAAATATTCAAACTACGGAAGGCACTAATTACTGATAGGCATAGTTAGCAAATGAACGATTTTGATAGAGAACAAACAATGTATTTACCTCAATAGTGTTCAAAAGTCATAATGTATATAGCAGTTCATGACATCCAGTCTTACAAATTTCAAAACTCCGCCATTTCTCTCCCCACATCCACCACTGCTGGCGGCTCACCTCCAAGTGCGCAACGCTACGCGCTGTTAACAGCCAACTGCCCAATGCTACAATGGCGAGTATTACAACAATGCCAACCAGCCACAGACTTCACACAGCACAGCCAGTGATTTTCATATAGAGTGCTACATGGCGTTACCAATATAAAAACCTAAACAGCCTACTTACAGGGTGTTTCAAAAATGACCGGTATATTTGAAACGGCAATACAAACTAAACGAGCAGCGATAGACATAGAACGTTTGTTGCAATATGCTTGGGACAACAGTACATTTTCAGGCAGACAAACTTTCGAAATTACAGTAGTTACAATTGTCAACAACAGATGGCGCTGCGGTCTGGGAAACTCTATAGTACGATATTTTCCACATATCCACCATGCGTAGCAATAATATGGCGTAGTCTCTGAATGAAATTACCCAAAACCTTTGACAACGTGTCTGGCGGAATGGCTTCACATGCAGATGCGATGTACTGCTTCAGCTGTTCAATTGTTGAAGTATAACTCGTCGTTGGTGGTCTTTCCTCAATAGTTGTTGTGAGGGTTGAAGTGCAGTGTCAGTGTCAGGAGATTTTACGAATGTTTCCGCTGTTGACAGATCGGCGTTCACTTCACGCTTACAGTGAAATAGTTGCATCGGACAATAGTGTTCTTTGACACGAATATGGATAGCTGTTCGTTTCGTTCGCAGTAATTTAAGCTGTCCTGTTAGGTTCCTGCCTAACTACAACCTCGAAAATCGTCATATATTCTTAGATAACAGTGAACCATTAGTGACAAAAAAGACTGCAAATGTGACTGCTGCTACGGTCGCAGGTTCGAATCTTGCCTCGGGCGTGAGTCTGTGTGGTGTCCTTAGGTTAGTTAGGTTTAAGTAGTTGTACGTTCTAGGGGACTGATGACCTCAGGTGTTAAGCCCCATACTGCTTCACAGTCATTTGAACCATTTTTGTGATTTCTGTTCGTTTCCGTCACAGTTTAGAAAACGGCGAAGCACCTTTGACGAGAAGAGAGCAGTAATGTAAGCTGTTCTATTAGCTTTCTGCATAACCAAATCCTCGAAAATCGTCGCACATTCTTAGCAATCAATGAAGCATTTTTGACAGGCAAAACTACAAATATGAATGCTGTTTGGTTCACGCGGAGTAATTTCAGCTGTGCTACAAGATTCCTGCATACCTTCATCCTCGAAAAACGTCACATATTATTAGAATACAGTGAATCATTTTTGACAAGCAGGCTGTAACTATAAGGTTCCACGCTAACTACAGATTCCGACATCGTAGCATAATTTAAAAAAAGTTGTAAAGTATTTGTACCTTTGTTATTAGATTGTGTGCTAATGACATATTGGTAAATCGTAAGGTAATAGAAACATCAAATTATTTTACACAAACAGTAGTAAGAGCTGTGGTGTTAGGCTCGTGCTTAACGGCATGCTGAAAATTACAGAAAAAAGCCTGATTATTCTGTAGATCAGCTAATAAAATAGTGACAGAGAAGTGGACTGAACAATACAACTTTATTACATATTCACAACTCCTTGTTATTGCTTGAAATAAAACTAATAACATGTTAGCTCCTAAGATAAAGAGAAGTAACCGAGAAATTAAATACGGCAGGTTTACATGGGATTACAAAGCCTTTTTACAGCTTCAAGTAATGCCATAAACATGTCATTTCGTTCCTCTTACGCTTCCTCCACATATACTCTAATAAATAAGAGTCAAAAGTGTTCTTCCCCTTATTAAGAGTACGGAATGATCTTTTGATGGGAAACACAGTGCCCTCGTCACCAAGGCAGTTGTTTGAAGAAAAACAGTCGAAAAAAAACAGTGCTTCCTGGCAATACACGCTTTTTTCAGAATCCTGGGCAGAATACCTTTCCTTCTCCTTGGTTCCACTTCAAACAAGCACGAATTGTTGCCTATTTCCACTCCATCGAAGACCCACTTTCTGGCTTTGTCAATCTCGACGACTTTCCCTTTACGACCAAGAAGGTCTTCATGTCGAACACAATCTAAAACATATACCATTCTGCAAAAACTCCTCCAGCCCACCACTCTGTTTCTGATAACAGTATTTGATATTGTTGTTCAACAGTCATACAATAATTTTTAAATGAACACATCGCCATTTGACTGTATTGTTGTTTATTTAATTACGAGCTAGGTTTCGGCATTTATACCACTTTCGAGTGATTGAGTATATGTCATTAACATGTATTGCAGGACATCAATTTTTTTTAATTTATTGCCAAATTTGAGCTTGATGTCCTGCAGTATATGTTAATGACATAAACTCAATCACTTCAAAATGGCATAAAAGGCCGAAACCTGGGTTGTAATCAAATAAACAACAATTCAGTAAAATGGAGGTCTTTTCATTTAAAAATTCTGTTTCTGGCCAAATGTTCTGACTCAAATAAATGTCAGCTTCAAAATATTAGCAACTGACGGTCGACTGCCAGAAAACCAACTGTGTTCGAGTATACTAAGACAAGAGATACGCAAATCTTTTTGACAACACCAAAACAACGATGCTTTCTGCAACGATGAGTATTTCAGAAGAGCATTTTGCGTATTCCTTACGTATCCTGCAGCCGCTGTCGGAGACACCACTGTGCGACTTCACCATGCAAATTAAACTCATCCAGAACAGTAATAGTTACAGCAGCTGATACTGTAATTTACCTACGCCCAAGCTTTGGTAGCAGTTAGCATCAATCACAGTACAGTAATTCTTGCGGCAGCCGATACCATAATTTTCCTGCGCTCAAACTTTGCTGTTGTCTGGAGTATTTCTGTATAATGGAGGTAGTCCGGTTCATTTATTCTCATGTGCTACCCAGATTTTTGTGAGTACAACATTACAATTAACATTTGTTACGATCCAAGTTAAGAAGGAAATTGTACTGGTTTTATGTAAAAGAATTTAACGTTTATTGTGTAATGGATGTTATTGTTATTTTATCTAGAACGTGAAAGTGCTCAAGCTTTGGTTATTTAAATTTGTTAAAATGTAAAGTAATGTAGCGTTAGCTGTAGCCAATCAGATGGACGGCTTCAGGAAAGAGAACAGCGCCTGTCAGTTGAGCAAAGATGTTCGGCTCGTGCGAAATGCGGCCGGAAAGTACCAAAGGGTACAGTTCGGATTGAGACGCGAAAGCCGACAGTTGGTCTTTAGGCTGCTAGGAAGTGAAAGGACTTAGAAAATTTCGTGTTGTGTGGTATCGCGGGACTTAATCTGCGAGGGCTGAGCAGACGCGCGCCTGGTGTGAACTCTAACTTTTCTCATCTTTAATGAGGTAGAGTTATGAACTTGGATTTCGCGATGAGATTATCAATGATCGACGTGTGTTAAATGGATATGCGCTAGAGTGTAACAGTAACTGGAAATATAACCATTTTCGCAATTAGTTTGCCTTGTGAATAAACATTACTCTAACCAAATCGCAACTGTGTGGCCTCAAATCAATATCACACTCACAGCACCATTCCCACATGACGTTATTCCTTCCACAGACGTATCTCTGTGTCAGGGTGTCGATAACATTACAGTTCTAATAAATGTATTCTGTGAAGTTTTTCTTTTTGTTGGTATTGTTTCACCGCTATTTGGTAGCACGTTAATGTTGCTGCTTCTAGCACTCTTGGATGGTATTTTTACTTCCATCCGGTTGACTCATCCAGTGCTCTTCATTATTTGGGTTTATTTGGGCGGTTATTTGATCTCACAGTATATTTGCTTTCGCCCGGGGGTAGCTACTTTGCCGTAGAAACATTCTGATGTGATCCGCCTCGTGACGTATTCTCCTCCAAATTTATTGGTGCTTGAATGTTGTCCAGCTTGTATGTCTTTACGACCCCACTCGACGCACTGTCCTGGTATCTGCGGCACAGCTTCATTACTCTCAGCATCAACAGGGCCTCGCATTTTGTTTGTACATTTGTTAAGCCAAGACACCCTTTCTCTCTGATGGAGGGTTGCAGCATTAATCCCCACCTTAAACGTTGTACCCCTCCAGATATACTACACTATGAATGCCATTATTTTTCTAGCTACACTTACCACTGTGCAACAAACCTCTCACGATTTCTCCGCCAAGGGGATTCGCAGCATAAAGTCAGCTATGCCGATCTCGAGGGATTACAGCGAGATTCTGACAGCGAAATACACAGACATTACTCGTCTGCAACCTCACAGACAGCATACCATATGTAGCTTCTGCCAGAAAAACTGCTTTACACTGGGAATACGGAAAAAAGCCGTGGCTCGCTTTACTACAGTAGCGTTGCAGCGAGATGCGGTAAAAAGGCTATCTAAAGCAATCTAATACATCGACAGAGGTCGACGATTTTTGCGGATTTTGCACACGGAAGAGCTAACACTATAAAGATTCGTGCTACTGAAGCGTCAAGCGTCAATAACGGGAGAAGTAATCGAAATGAAATTTCACAGTTTGAGAGGTTATGTGACGTTGTGTCAATGATTACAAAAACGTGTCAAATTTTCTAAGAACTCAATCAGTAAGACGTTCAATCCACACTCTCTGAAACCATGCACTGATTCTATTGGCCAGGCTGTCACAAACCCGGTGTCACTTCTCCTCTGCCAAGGAGTCTCACAAGTGTTGTAACTAGTTGTTGATATCCTGAGTAATGGCGGAACGGAGCTGACGTCCGAGATGGTTGCCTATCGGGGACAGATCTGGGGTATTGCTGGCCACTTCAGTTCTTCAACAACACGCAGACATTTTATTAGGACATACAGCATGAGAGGACGAGCATTGTGCTGTTGAAGAAAGCAACACTATATTATCTCAGGCGAAACAACACGTGACAACGCAGGATGTCCACGAGGTAGCATTGTACCGTCATAGTTCCCTCAACCCGAGGCCTGAAGTCATACCCGAGAACTCACCACACCATGACGCCGGAACTAACTCCGCTATGTCTCTTCAAAACGTTGAAGGAATGGGAACATTTCACAGGTCACCATTCTATATGTCGGCAATAGTCACCACCAAAATTCATCGCGGAACGCAATGCAACTTCATTCACAAGCAGTCCTTACTTCCCGATCCAGGCACCGCTCCAAACGCAGCCGTTTCTATTGTTCTATTGTTGTTGTTGTGGTCTTCAGTCTTGAGACTGGTTTGACGCACCTCTCCATGCTACTCTATACAGTGCAAGCTTCTTCATCTCCCAGAACCTACTGCAGCCTACATCCTTGTGAACCTGCTTAGTGTATTCATCTCTTGGTCTCCCTCTACGATTTTTACCCTCCACGCTGCCCTCCAGTACCAAATTGGTGACCCCTTGATGCTTCAGAACATTTCCTAACAACCGATCACCTTTTCTAGTCAAGTTGTGCCACAAACCCCTCTTCTCCACAATTCTATTCAATACCTTCTCATTAGTTATGTGATCTACCCATCTAATCTTCAGCATTCTTCTGTAGCATCACATTTCGAAAGCTTCTATTATCTTCTTGTCCAAACAATTTATCGTCCATGTTTCATTTCCATACATGGCTACACTCCATACAAATAGACCGAACGAGGTGGCGCAGTGGTTAGCACATTGGACTCGCATTCGGGAGGACGACGGTTCAATCCCGCGTCCGGACATCCTGATTTAGGTTTTCAGTGATTTCCCTAAATCGCTTCAAGCAAATGCCGGGATGGTTCCTTAGAAAGGGCACGGCCGGTTTCCTTCCACATCCTTCCCTAATCCGAGCTTGTGCTCCGTGTCTAACGATCTCGTTGTCGACGGGACGTTAAACAGTAATCTCCTCCTCCTCCATACAAATACTTTCAGAATCGACTTCCTGACACTTAAATCTGTACTCAATGTTAACAAAGTTCTGTTCTTCATGAACGTTTTTCCTTGCCACTGCCAGTCTACATTTTATATCCTCTCTACTTCGACCATCATCAGTTATTTTGCTCCCCAAATAGCAAAACTCCCTTACTACTTTAAGTGTCTCTTTTCCTAATCTAATTCCCTCAGCATCACCCTACTTAATTCGACTACATTCCATTATCCTTGTTTTGCTTTTGTTGATGTTCATTTTATACACTCCTTTCAGGACGCTGTCCATTCCGTTCAGCTGCTCTTCCAAATGCTTTGCTGTCTCTGACAGAATTACAATGTCATCGGCAAACCTCAAAGTTTTTATTTCTTCTCTATGGATTTTTATACCTACTCCGAACTTTTGTTTTGTTTCCTTTACTGCTTGCTCAATCTACAGATTGAATAGCGTTGGGGAGAGGCTACAACCCTGTCTCACTCCCTTCCCAACCACTGCTTCCCTTCCATGTCCCTCCACTCTTATAACTGCCATCTGGTTTGTGTATAAATTGTAAATAGCCTTTCGCTCTCTGTATTTTACCCCTGCCACCTTCAGAATTTGAAAGAGAGTATTCCAGTCAACATTGACATAAGCTTTCTCTAAGTCTACAAATGCTAGAAACGTAGGTTTGCCTTTCCTTAATCTTTCTTCTAAGATAAGTCGTAAGGTCAGTATTGCCTCACGTGTTCCAGTATTTCTACAGAATCCAAACTGATCTTCCCCGAGGTCGGCTTCTACCAGTTTTTCCATTCGTCTGTAAAGAATTTGGGTTAGTATTTTGCAGACGTGATTTACTAAATTGATAGTTCGGTAATTTTCACATCTGTCAACACCTGCTTTCTTTGGAATTGGAATTACTATATTCTTCTTGACGTCTGAGGGAATTTCACCTGTCTCGTACATCTTGCTCACCAGATCGTAGAGATTTTTAGGCCTGGCTCTCCCAAGACTGTCAGTAGTTCTAATGGAATGTTGTCTACTCACGGGGCCGTGTTTCGACTTAGGTCTTTCAGTGCTCTGTCAAACTCTTCACGCATTTCATCTTCATCTACATTCTCTTCCATTTCCATAATATCGCTCCCGTGTAGACCTTCTGTATACTCCTTCCACCTTTCTGCTTTCCCTTATTTGCTTAGAACTGGGTTTCCATCTGAGCTTTTGATTTTCATGCAAGTGGTTCTCTTTTCTCCAAAGGTCTCTTTAATTTTCCTGTAGGCAGTATCTATCTTACACGTCGTGCGATAAGCCTCTACATCCTTACATTTGTGCTCGAGCTATCCCTGCTTCGCCATTTTGCACTTCCTGTCGATCTCATTTTTGAGACTTTTTATTCCTTTTTGGCTGCTTCACTTACTGCATTTTTGTATTTTCTCCTTTCATCAGTTAAATTCAGTATCGTTTCTGTTACCCACGGATTTCTACTAGCCCTCGTCTTTTTACCTACTTGATCCTCTGCTGCCTTCACTACTTCATCCCTCAAAGCTACCCATTCTTCTTCTACTGTATTTCATTCCCCTATTCTTGTCAATTGTTCCCTTATGCTCTCCCTGAAACTCTGTACAACCTCTGGTTCTTTCAGTTTATCCAGGTCCCATCTCCTTAAGTTCCCACCGTTTTGCAGTTTCTTCAGTTTTATTCTACAGTTCATAACCAACAAATTGTGATCAGAGTCCACATCTGTCCCCGGAAATGTCTTACAATTTAAAATCTGGTTCCTAAATCTATGTCTTACCATTATTTAATCTATGTGAAATCTTTTAGTATCTCCTGAGTTCTTCCATGTATACAACCTTCTTTCATGATTCTTGAACCAAGTGTTAGCTATGATTAAGTTATGCTCTGTGCAAAATTCTAGCAGGCGGCTTTCTCTTTCATTTCTTAGGCCCGTTCCACATCCACCTACTACGTTTCCTTCCCTTCCTTTTCCTGCTGTCGAATTCCAGTCAGCCATGACTATTAAATTTTCGTCTCCCTTCGTTACCTGAATAATTTCTTTCATCTCATCATACATTTCATCAATTTCATCATCATCTGCAGAGCTAGTTGGCATATAAACTTGTACTACTGTAGTAGGCATGGGCTTCGTGTCTATCTTGGCCACAATAATGCTTTCACTATGCTGTTTGTAGTAGCTTACCCGCACACCTATTTTTTATTCATTATTAAACCTACTCCTGCATTACCCCTATTTGATTTTATGTTTATAACCCTGTATTCAGTGACCAAAAGTCTTGTTCCTCCTGCCACCTCACTTCACTGATTCCCACTATATCTGATTTTAACCTATCCATTTCCCTTTTTAAATTTTCTAACTTACCTGCCCGATTAAGGGATCTGACATTACACGCTCCGATCCGTAGAAAGCCTGTTTTCTTTCTCTTGAAAACGATTGTTCTATTAACGGCAGCATAAGCATGGGATGGTAATTTCGTAGTCTGGCTGCTGCTAGCCTGCGACAAAGACGTCCGATGACAAAATGTTTTGAGAGTCCTTTACCTATTCTCCGACTGTAGACGCAGATGTGAAGGGGTTAAGATGTGTCTGGTGCCTAATACGGCGAACGCCGGCCTTCTTTTTGTGGTGCTCGTACGTGGTCGACGGGAACCTTGATGACGAATATTTGTGCCCTCAACTTCCAAAGTTGCCCGTTATCGGGCCGCTGTCAAACCCGAACATTCCAGAAATATGGATATCGCATGATTCGACCAGCCACCCAAATTGACATCCACACTTTCAAACTCTGTTAGTTGTTCTTAATGCTGCCTCACATGAGTACGAGACATATTGGTGTACTTCACAGTGAGCACTCAACATGCGACCGCAGTACACATGCCCTATATGAATATACACTCCAAAGACCACACTTAAGTGGCTACTCTACCTGTAACAGTGATTTGCAGTTCTAATCATTTGTTTACTAGCTGATGGTGCGTTCGTTACATTGACATCTGACAATGTCTTCACGCTGCTTTAGTTTTTTGATCAGTCTCTGTCCTTACACTAAAAAATATGCTAGATTAGACAGCTAAGACACTCCACCGGTAATAAACTGCGCAACGCAATTACAGTGTCACGTTTTTAAATACCGTAATTGTCTCCCCTTGCATCGCAGAAGTTTGAAAATTTGGCTCAAAGTTGTCTACAACATTCCTAATAGTCCAAAACCGAGGCTCCGTCCGACATAATACTCAGGTTCGGCAACAATTCGAACACCAAGTTGTCACCACATGCGAAAAAAGCCCAGATCTCAGAAGTTCACGTGAGCCGTAACGTCTGTTATTGATTCGACACTGGTACCAAATTTCATGACAATTCTGCCCAGTGTCACTGAGGACGTGTCAAACAGTATAAAGATGGTCGCACTCGCCTCTACTCAAATGTCATCTTCGTTTGACGCCTCTACGACGGAGGTCAGAACAGCGACGCCCAGCGTTGTAATCGAGCAGGTTTCTTATGGGTAGCCAAGCGAATCATCCCAAACACGCAGCGATTCAGAATCGGCCAAGAGGATGGCATAAATGGCGTCAATGAAACTACCCCTTCCATAGCGACGTTCTTTTCCACATATTTCGCTCTCGAAAACGACAGCTTGCAGTGCGATATGCAACAGAACGATGTTATTGACCAATTTTGTCACTGTTGACACCCTGCGGACGATCCGACGCTCTTCTAAGGAAGTCGCACGGCTGCAATCCCATTAAACATGATATTATCCTTTTGGAGTGTATCGTGACCGTAAGATTTGCTTTGGTATGCAAGGTGAAACCACTAGAGACGGTTCAAAGCAATTCGACGAAATTTGAAAGTGATCTGAAGCAGAGAGGGATGTCTTCTTTTCCACCCCTCCTTTTTCGCGCCTTCCTGTGGTGAGTGCAACATTTGGAGGGATGCTATATTGCAACGCACTTCGATAAAACGGCGAAGGATCCCTCTAACAACCTACCATTCAGCAAAACCTTTGTTGGGCACTTTAAAAATGTCTGTAAAGAGACATCCTTCTACAGATCTCTGTCCCCAGTCCAGGTAGGCAACCCTTTCGACATCCCTCTGATTTCGCATGCAGCCAGCAGTCTCTAGTGTGGAGCGGTTTGGCTGTCCCGTGTGTGTGTGTGGGATTGATGAATGAGGATTTCAGTAGAGAGACATTCTTAAAGTGTCCAACGAAGGAGTTCGAGTAGCACAAAGGGTGTTCTCGAATTGGAAAGTCTTCGACGGACAATTCTCCATTTGAGTCACAGTCATTTCAATGTCATACTCCTGCGAACACCACATGAGGGAGCGGAAACGGAGGAATGAAAAAGAATGAACACTCTTTTCTTCTTCTAATAATGTTCAAATTTCGTCAAATGATTTCAAGTGGTCCCTAATGGCTCCACCCTGTATACGAAACCAAAACTTGCATTAATCTATCCTCCAAAGAGGGGAGATCAAGTGATAACACGTTAAATGTGATTGCATCCACATAATGTCTACAGAAAAGCTTTTAATCGTCCGAAGCGTGTTATCAGAGGCAAAATTTCTCACGAACGTCGTTCTCTTGAACATCGAACTGCAAACTGTCGTACTCGAGCTGGAAATGTGTGAAACCGAACGCCTGTAGGAAAAGGGTGGTGGTATTGATGCGCTTTATGCCATCTCCTGACGTCTTTCTGTCTAGATTCTGAGCGGTTAAATGTTTTAAATTATTTCCGCTGCCAGCCATAACAATCCCAGGTGATTTCAACGCTAGGTGTCGTGGTTCCGACCTCCAACGCAGAGGTGTCAAACGAAGGAGTGAAATGTGCGTAAAAGGATGTGTGACGACTATCGCACCGAGTAACACGTGCATGATTGCGTCGGGGATAATTTTTTGCAATCTGGTGTCAGTGTGACATCATTAATCCAGTTTAGAGCCTACATGAACTTGTGAGCTGTGGCCTTACTTCCGCATGTGTCGCCACCGTGCTGTTTGTAACGTCGCCGAGACCAAGGCGTAGGGCGCCACGCTGTTCCACAATTACGAATGATGTAGGCAATTTGTAGCCAAATATTAAAACTTCTGTGTCGCAATCGGAGACAGGTATGGGGTTTCAAGGAAATGATCCTTTAACTCCATTGCGCAATATACAATATGTGATTAAAAGTATCCGTACATCCATAAAAACATAATTTTTTCATATCAGGTACATTGTGCTGCCACCTACAGCCAGGTACTCCATACCAGCGACCTCAGTAGTCGTTAGACATCGTCAGAGAGAAGAATGGGACGCTCCGCGGAACTCAAGGAATTCGAACGTGATCAGATGATTGGGTGTCACTTGTGTCATACGTCTGTACGTGAGATTTCCACACTCCTAAACATCCCTAGGTCCACTGTTTCCGATGTCATGTCCGCAGCTCGTGGTCTTGCGGTACCATTCTCGCTTCCCGCCCACTGGGACCCGGGTTCGACTCCCAGCGGAGTCAGAGATTTTCTCTGCCTCGTGATGACTGGGTGTTGTTTGTCTTTCATCATCATTTCATCACCATTGACTCGCAAGTCGCCGAAGTGGAGTCAACTAAAAAGGACTTTCAATACGGCGGCCGAACTTCCCCCCATGGGGCCTCCCTGCCAACAATGCCACACGATCATCTCATCATCTCCGATGTGATAGTGAAGTGGAGATGTGAAGGGGCACGTACAGCACAAAAGCGTACAGTCCTACCTCGTCTGTTGACTAACAGAGAGCGCCGACAGTTGAAGAGGGTCATAATGTGTAATAGGCAGACATCTATCCAGACCATCCCATAGAAATTCCAAACTGCATCAGGATCCACTGCAAGTACTATGACAATTAGGTGGGAGGTGAGTACACTTGGATTTCATGGTCGAGCGGCTGCTCATAAGCCACACGTAACGCCGGTAAATGTCAGACGACGCCTCACGTGGTGTAAGAAGCGTAAACATTGGACGATCGAACAAAGAAAAAATGTTAGGTGGAATGACGAGTCACGGTACAAAACGTGGCTATCCTATGGCAGGGTGTGAGTATGGCGAATGCCCGATGAACGTCATCTGCCAGCGGGTGTAGTGCCAGCAGTAAAATTCGGAGGTGGTAGTGTTATCGCGTGTCGTGTTTTTCATGGAGGGGGCTTGCAGCCCTTGTTGTTTTGCGTGGCTCTATCACAGCACAGGTCTACATTGATAATCACCTTCTTGCTTCCCACTGTTGAATAACAATTCGGGGATGGCGATTGCATCTTTCAGCACGATCGAGCAGCTGTTCATATTGCACGGCCTGTGACGGAGTGGTTACACGACAATAACATCCCTGTAATGGACTGGCCTGCACAGAGTCCTGACCAGAATCCTATATAACACCTTTGGGATGTTTTGGAATGCCGCCTTCGTGCCAGGCCTCACCGACCGACATCGATACCTCTCGTCACTGCAGCACTCCGTGAAGAATGGGCTGCCATTCCCCAAGAACCGTTCCAGCACCTGGCTGAACGTATGTCTGCGAGACTGGATGCTGTCATCAAGGCTACGGGTGGCCCAACATCACATTGAGTTCCGGCATTACCGATGTAGTGCACCACGAATTTGTAAGTCATTTTCAGTTATGTGTCTAGATACTGTTGATCACATAGTATATATCTAGAACGCGAAAATATGTGATGTTGCGATTTTTGCTCAGCTACAACGAACAATGGGGGAGCTTTTGACATACACAAGAAATTTTGTTACCTGTCGAATAATGGTACCAACTTCATTATTTTTAAATGGAACTACGTACGTTTTCCAATGCAACTGGAAAGAGAGAAGAGAACGTGAAAGGCATAACACGTCCCGTCGTCAGCAGCAGAGCTCCCAGAGCCATCACCCTGCTGTACAAAATGCAAACACATCCGTAACAAAGGCGCGGTTCGTGTTTTTAATTATTATGACTCGTATTAACTTTTCAACGGTTCAAATGGCTCTGAGCACTATGGGTCCTAACATCTGAGGCCATCAGTCCCCTGTAACTTATAATTACTTAAACCCAACTAACCTAAGGACATCACACACATCCATGCCGAAGGCAGAATTCGAACCTGCGACCGTAGCGGTCGCGCAGATCCAGACTGAAGTGCCTAGAACCGCTCTGCCACTCCGGCCAGCTAACATTTCAAAATATTGGCCTTGATCGATGATGCACGCAATGAAACGATTTTTGACGTAGAAACTACTGCAAGGAGAATATCATCTGCAGATATTGCAGCATAAGCCGGTCTTATACAGCATTTCATGTCTTCTGAAACAGTGATTTTTATTGTTAAATCGATGGCACACTACCAGTAAATCCAGGACGCGCGCTGGGCCGTCGATTCTGGTTCTCGCATTGCCTACACGAAAGACGGCAGGCTAGTTTCTGTACGTTATGGTGTTCGCACTTTCTAGCTCTCGCACGTTTGTAGTTCATCATTTCGCCACCTAGTTTGGACAGCACTTTCACTCGGGAATGCTACATTTCACTGGACCTGTTGAAATTGTAAACGTGTTTTTTTTTTTTTTTCTTGTTCTCTTAATCCTCTGCAGGTTTAGCTTATAGACGTTTGCTGGGAATCGACGGTTAATACAACGGTGAACATTCCAGTAAATGAGAGTCTTTTGCTACGCTGTACATTGTCCAGAATTTTAATTGTAAGCGAGGAACAAAGCTCCGCGGGACAATGGGTTGTAGACAGAACACTGCAATACGCGAATCCACACACCGCTCTGTGGAGAGAGCGCAAAGCATGCACAGTTGCACACCCGCGCGTGCGTCGGGTCATGCACGGGCCTGTTTTCTGTTTGCGGATCCGCAGTGAAGGCCATTATACGGACACAATAACGCGAGGGGTGGGGGCGCCAGGCGGGCACTGAATGGGTGATCAGCGGCGACCCAGCGCCCACACAGCGTCAATTAGAAACGGCCGCGCCGGTCGCGTTCAAGGGTCGCCTGTGTCGCTTGTACCGAGGCCACATACAGCTTGTCAACAGCTTCTTTCGCCCGACTTGCTGCCTGCTTGGACATAACTCAATATGGTCCCTACTTTTTGACAGAGCAGTCAACTGCAGGTCACTGGGCGAACGTGGCGTTCCAAAAGATCGCAAAAAATGCGCAGGTCATTTCCTTTTCCAAGACTGGAAGTTTCAAAGCTGACGCCATTCTGTTGAAATGGGTATCCGAGATGTTGCCGTACCTGCGAGGTTACTGCCTCTGCGAGCCATGGCACTTAACCAAACATTTCACTTACTAATTAGCGTCGTTAATTTGTGCTAGTATATAAGTGATGGACTGAGGTAGAGAAAACTTCCATTTATTGATTTTCTTCTATAGCTAACTTCTGGTATGACTGATATATATAGCAGATGTACTCAGTAGTTAGAGTTGACAATATTCGAATTCTTTTCAACACATTGTTTGCATAACGTTAATGTGATACAATGCAAAAGGAAGCACCTCGTGCGCCTGAGGCTAAGGCTGTCAATAGAACGCCAATATATCGATAATTTTTCCAGGTATTGTCGATGTATACTGGACATATATTTCCCTGATGTATCGATACATCGCTGTCGAAGGTCTCAGGTGGATTATACCGGGTGATCAAAAAGTCAGTATAAATTTGAAAACTGAATAAATCACGGAATAATGTAGATAGAGAGGTACAAGTTGACACACATGCTTGGAATGACATGGGGTTTTATTAGAACCAAAAAAATACAAACGCTCAAAAAATGTCCGACAATTGGTGCTTCATCTGATCAGAATAGCAATAATTAGCATAACAAAGTAAAACGAAGCAAATATGATGTTCTTTACAGGAAATGCTCAATATGTCCACCGTCATTCCTTAACAACAGCTGTAGTTCAGGAATAATATTGTGAACAGCATTCTAAACCATGTCCGGAGTTATGGTGAGACATTGGCGTCGGATGTTGTCTTTCAGCACCCCTAGGGATGTCGGTCAGTCACGATACACTTGCGACTTCAGGTAATGCCAAAGCCAATAATCCCACGGACTGAGGTCTGGGCACCTGGGAGGCCAAGCATGACGAAAGTGGCGGCTGAGCACATGATCATCACCAAACGACGCGCGCAAGAGATTTTCACGCGTCTTGCAATATGGGGTGGTTTTTTTTTGTTCTAATAAACCCCATGTCATTCCAAGGATGTGTGTCAATTTTAACCTCCCTATCTACATTATTCCGTGGTTTATTAAGTTTTCAAATTTATACTGACTTTATACTGACTTTATACCTGGTATGATGGTAAGACAGAGATTCAAGAACCAGGTTTTAAATTGTAATACACTTCCAGGGGCAGATGTGGCCACAGACCACAATCTATTGCTTATGAACTGTAGATTAAAACTGCAAAAAGGTGGGAATTTAAGGAGATGGGACCAGAAGTTGCAGAGAACTTCAGGGAGAGATTGACAAGAACCTGGGAAAGAAATACAGTAGAAGAAGAATGAGTAGCTTTAAGAGATGAAACAGTGAAGGTAGCAGAGGATGAAGTAGGTAAAAAGACGAGGGCTAATAGAAATCGTTGGGTGAAAGAAGAGATATAGAATTTAATTGATGAAAGGAGAAAATATAAAAATGCACTAAATGAAGAAGGCAAAAACGAATACTAACGTCTCAAAAATGAGATCGACAGGAAGTGCCAAATAGTTAGGCAGGGATGGCTAGAGGACAAATGCAAAGATACAGAGTCGAATATCACTAGGCGTAAGATAGATACTGCCTACAGAAAAATTAAAGAGATCTTTGGAGAAAAGAGAACCATTTGCATGAAAATCAAGAGCTCAGATGGAAACCCAATTCTAAGCAAAGAAGGGAAAGCAGAAAGATGGAAGGAGTATATAGAGGGTCTATACAAGGCCGATGTAATTGAGGACAATATTATGGAAATGGAAGAGGATGTAGGTGAAGATGAAATGGGAGATACGATACTGCGTGAAGAGTTTGACAGAGCACTGAAAGACCTAAGTCGAAACAAGGCCCCCGGAGTAGACAACATTCCATTGGAACTACTGACGGTCTTGGGAGAACCAGTCCTGACAAAACTCTACCATCTGGTGAGCAAGATGTATGAAACAGGCGAAATACCCTCAGACTTCAAGAAGAATACAATAATTCCAACCCCAAAGAAAGCAGATGTTGACAGATGTGAAAATTACCGAACAATCAGTTTAATAAGCCATAGCTGCAAAATACTAACACGAATTCTTTACAAATGAATGGAAAAACTAGTAGAAGCCGACCTCGGGAAAGATCAGTTTGGATTCCGTAGAAATACTGGAACACGTGAGGCAATACTGACCTTACGACTTATCTTAGAAGAAAGATTAAGGAAAGGCAAACCTACGTTTCTAGCATTTGTAGACTTAGAGAAAGCTTTAGACAATGTGGACTGGAATACTCTCTTTCAAATTCTAAAGGTGGCAGGGGTAAAATACAGGGAGCGAAAGGCTATTTACAATTTGTACAGAAACCAGATGGCAGTTATAAGAATCGAGCGACATGAAAGGGAAGCAGTGATTGGGAAGGGAGTAAGACAGGATTGTAGCCTCTCCCCGATGTTATTCAATCTGTATAGTGAGCAAGCCGTAAAGGAAACAAAAGAAAAATTCGGAGTAGGTATTAAAATCCATGGAGAAGAAATAAAAACTGTGAGGTTCGCCGATGACATCGTAATTTTGTCAGGGACAGCAAAGGACTTGGAAGAGCAGTTGAATGGAGGGGAGGATATAAGATGAACATCAACAAAAGCAAAACGAGGATAACGGAACGTAGTCGAATTAAGTCGGGTGATGCTGACGGAATTAGATTAGGAAATGAGACACTTAAAGTAGTAAAGAAGTTTTGCTATTTGGGGAGCAAAATAACTGATGATGGTCGAAGTAGAGAGGATATAAAATGTAGACTGGCAATGGCAAGGAAAGCGTTTCTGAAGAAGAGAAATTTGTTAAAATCGAGTATAGATTTAAGTGTCAGGAAGTCTTTTCTGAAAGTATTTGTATGGAATGTAGCCACGTATGGAAGTGAAACATGGATGATAAATAGTTTGGACAAGAAGTGAATAGAAGCTTTCGAAATGTGGTGTTACAGAAGAGTGCTGAAGATTAAATGGGTAGATCACATAACTAATGAGGAAGTATGGAATAGGATTGGGGAGAAGAGAAGTTTGTGGCACAACTTGACTAGAAGAAGGGATCGGTTGGTAGGACATGTTCTGAGGCAAAAGGGATCACCAATTTAGTATTGGAAGTCAGTGCGGAGGGTAAAAATCGTAGAGGGAGACCAAGAGATGAATACACTAAGCAGATTCAGAAGGATGTAGGTTGCGGTAGGTACTGGGAGATGAAGCTTGCACAGGATAGAGTGGCATGGAGAGCTGCATCAAACCAGTCTCACGACTGAAGACCACAACAACAACAACATACATGTGAACTTAGACGTCCGCTAGCCCCGCCCCACCTTCCAATGAAATTGGTTTACAGAGGTTTTATCCGTCACATAGTTCTCGTACTGTAATATACACTGAATGAATAACTGTCAGTTCTATGGGATAAACAGGTTTTTTGTGACACTTGAAAATATCTAGTATGTCGTATAAAATCTGACCAACAAATTTTTATAAAAAATGTCAACTTTTAGAATTGATTTTCTGCAGTCGTCCAACCAGATAGCACTCAATTCTTTGTTCTTAGCAGAGCGTTGGATGTTAGGATGACTCTCGAAGTACACTGAGGGAATATTGTAGGGCTGTTACAGTTCACGATATTTACTCAAATAACGTGGCCGGAAGATCGTAAACTCTATGGAGCTGTTCGTGGGCGATGTTGTTGTGAATTGGAAACTCACAACTCAATAAATTTACTAAGAACTGCAGAAAGACCTTCCGAGGAATAAAGAGACAGGCGGGTCATACTATAAACAAATGGAGTGTAATCTACATAAATAGGGGAAAAGACCAATTAGTGTTAGATTTCAATAGAATAAATAATTACTGAAAGAATAGATCACGTGAAGTGGCTAGGAACATCCGCGTGGGACGATCTAAAGTGGAAGCACTGCAGGAAACTACTTTTTTGAAAAGTATATGGCAGGCACAGGTTATGTTGAAGATTTCAAACGAAATACCTCTGAGTCACAAAAGAGGAAGCTTACAAAACACTTGTTGTGCTGAATCTTGCTCATCAGACCGAGTAGGGTTAATGGAAGAGCAGAAAAGATCCAAAGAAGACCTAGATCCTTTAATAACTGCAAGAGCGACACATGCACCTGCAGTGGCCGAAACCACAGGAGATACAGCACGGAGAAGTTAACTGTTAACAACCCGAGAGAAGTCAGAAAACATATTAGCTCCTTCCACTTTCAACACTTGTGACGACTACGACGGTAAAAGTCATAGAACTCATACTCTCGTGTTGATGGAACAGGAACAGGTGATTTTTGTGATGTTTCATCATTTAGAAGTGTCTCTTATGGTCCATGTTTCCCTCCAAATCTGTGCAGTTTGTAAAGTTGGTATTTCGCAACCCAAATATTATAGTCAACATGTTATCTGATCGTCATGAACAATTTTAGCTTTTCCGTTGTGTCGACCTATTATTGACACAGTTTACATTTCAATCACTGAAATTTTCTTTACATAGTGTTTAATGCTCTGTGTATTTTGTTGCATTTTCATGCAGATCTTCATCTACATCATACTTCGTAAGCCACTTATTGGTGTGTGGCTGAGGGCACTTTTTGCACCACTAACTCAGCCCTCCAAACCTGTTCCACTCGCAAATACCGTGCAGGAAGAATGATTTTTGGTATGCCATTGTATTGGCTCTAATTTGTAGAATTTTCTGCTCATGTTCATTACGCGGGACGTTTTTGGGGTGGGGGTGGGGGGAGGTAGTATGTTGCCCGCCTCTTCGCTGATTGTGCCCTCTCGAAATTTCAATACAAAAACTTTCCGCAATTCACAACGCTTCTGTTGCAACGACTACCAATGGAGTTCGTTGAGAATCTCCGTAGCGTCCACGTGCCGACTAAACGATCCCGTAACACGCGTGCAGCTCTCAGTTGAATCTTCTCTATCTCTTCTAGCAGTCCTATCTGGTAGGGATCCCATACAGATGAACACCACTCAAGAATCTAACAAGCACCTTTTAAACCACTTCCTACGTGGATGAGTTACATATCCTTAAGATTTTTCCTATGAATCTGAGTCTGGCATCTGCTTTTCCCACTATTTGTTTTATGTGGTCATTCTACTTAATGTCACTCTGGTTAGTTACTACTAGATATTTTACTGTAGATACTGTTTGAATTTCTTTTATTATGTATGTGCAATATGTCACATTCATTTACATGATTTATGAATCATCCAGTAGTACATTACTATAGTCGGAACGACATTATTTATTGTGTAATCATTGTCCTGATTTATATCATCATTTACCTTCCCGTAGGTTTTTGTTCGTATGGAGTGGACATCAAAAACTGACGGGGAAAAAATCTCAACGCCAAGAGGGAGTTGTGCGACATAAAAGGAAATTGGTATGTGTGTTTACACATCTTAAAAATGATGTCTGTTCATATTTCAAGCGAGTCGCATAGGAGTGGCGCTGCTAGTCTCACTATGAGAATGCAAATCAGGGTTGCTTAAAAAAAAATACTGTAACGGTCATGAACGTCAGTCACCTTTGAGATTGGGAGTGATGAGTTGGTATCAGTCAAGAATGCTTTGAGACAACAAAGACGCCGTTACTAACATCTCAGTGAGTTTGAACAAGGTCGTGTAATAGGGCTACTAGAAACTGTATATTTCTTCTGCGATACTGCAGAAAGTCTTGACTGGAATGTAGCTACTGTACATGACTGCTGGGAGCGATGGTCACGGGAATGACAGTACAAAGAACACCGGGCTACGGACGAACACATGGTACTACCGAGAGGGAAGACCATCGTGTTCGACGTATCGCACTGCATCTGCAGCAGATATTTCAGCAGCAGTTGGCACCGCAATGACACAACTATTACAAATCGGTTGCTTCAAGAACAGTTGCGAGCTAGACGCCCTGTAGCAATCATTCCACTGACTCCAAACCACTTCCATTTGCGACTTCATTGTGTCAAGCGAGAGGTCATTGGAGGGCAGGGTGGAGGTCTGTTACGCTTCCTGAGGAAAGCTGGTTCTGCCTGGGTGCCAGTGACGCCCGTGTGTTGGTTAGAAATAGTCCAGTTGAGGGCCTGCAACCAATCTCTCACATAGGTCCTGCAACTGGAGTTATGGTCTGGGGTGCGATTTTGTTTAACAGCAGGCGCACTCTCGTCGCCATCCGACGCACCTTGGCTGCAAATTTATACGTCAGTCTGGTATTTCGATCTGGAGATTTGAGCTGTTGTGCTTTCATTCATGAACCCCATTTCATGGGGTGTTTTCCAAAAGGATAACGCTCGCCCAAAATGCCCTTCAGCGTGTCGACATGTACGGTACGATTACCAGATATATCTCCAGTCGATCGCATATGGAACATCAGCGGACGACAACTCCAACGTCATCCACAAATAGCATTAACCGTCCCTGTACTGACCGGACAAGTGCAACAGGCATGGAACTCTATCCCACAAACTGACATCCGACACCTGTACAACACAACGCACGGGCGTTTCCATGCTTGCATTCAACATTATGGTGATTACACTAGTTATTAATGTATCACCATTTCACATTTGCTTATCTCGTGCTTCCATCAACCTGTGATCTTGGAAATTTGATCATTTAAATATGTTACCTAGTCAAATGTATTCCCGAAATTTCGTTACCCTATATTAATTATGTTTTGGCCCTGAGATTTTTTTTCGCACTGTAGTACTGGAGACATTTCACAACATACGTTGTCGATGATAAACGGAAATCGTGAATTATATTGGTGACACGTTTGTGTACAATACCTAAGCAGTCGCTTTTTTAAAATATCTGTACGATTTACTAACTAACTAGTTTTCTAGTCACTTCAGGCTTCTCATATGGATGTGTTACAGGAACATTATATTCTGTACCATGCGGATGTAGACGCTGCATGGTGCTGCCTGGCGGAAGTAACAGAAATTTGGTTACTTAATACGTATCAAAAAAATTGTTATGGTTCAGGACAGAAACATTGTATTGCCTCGTGGTATCCATGACACTTTATCCACACACACACACGCACACACACACTTGACGTTTTGTCAAATAATTACTTTAATCTCAGAAACGACTGGGTCATTGTGCAAGACAAAAGGCAAATAATAAAACACTAGTCCAAATTACCGGTTAGCCTCTTGAGGCAGTTTTTCCTTATTATTGTTTACTTTGTATTATCAGAGCAGGAAATTTGCATGATTGTGTTTTGAAGACGAAATAGTACCTGGGTCAAGATCTACTAAGTTCCAAAATTTGAAAGTAATTGGTCGCTGTTGTATACATTGTGAAGCAATCGAGGGTACTTGACCTGCCATAAATATTGGGAATAAGAAGTTTTCACAATGAAGCACAAAATTCCATTAGCTACCATTTAGAATTAGTACCTAATGATAGCCTGAACTATTCAATATGTTTGTCCGCATAAGGTAAACCTACACTGCACCAGATGGTCCTTAAACTCTTTGTCAGATCGCTTCACAGCGGTAAAGAGATAAAAAAACTCCTATTCGCCGACCCTAACTGGGTAAACGCCGACTACATCTTGCACTCAAAAGAATCCGAGAGACGTCGTAATTCTGTGTGAGAGTGGATGAAAGAATCGTACCGAAAGCTACCGACTCGGCAGTGAATTTTTAATAGGCGACCTTTCAGATAGGATCTTCCTTATTTTCCGTTTCTGAGCCTCGTCCGGGAGTGCATTTATTATGCACGCTTTCCGAAGAGCATTTATTGGGCTCTGTTATCTGCCAGTCTGTCGGAACAAAGCGCTCCCCGGGTTTTCTTGATTCCTTTTCATTAATATTGCTTATAGTTCCGTTAGGTAGACATTTCCATGGCAAATAGAAACAACTGCAGAAGCACGTAATAAGAATCTGACAGGACATCTGCGCACTTTTCTAAAAATATGATTTGTTACTGTTCTCCTGTTAAAACATAATCATCAGAGAAGCAGCTTTTTTTCATATTGTGTGCGCCGATGCTACACAGCCACTGTCACACTTTAAAAGACTTGTCTTTATGCTAATTTTATGATTTCCTAGCAGAAACTTCATCTTCACTGCCTTTCTTCAACATCCGACAATAGTTGGATACTATATTTTAATTCGATCTCCCTGTTATCTCCTCTCCACCTCCCTAATGTCATGATGGATGTTTTGTCCTTGCTATTCACTTCATCACTTCAGATTTTCAAGGAAGTAATCAATATATGAGTATAGGAAGAGGTTCCCAAAATATTTGCTGAACAAAACCCCTTGAAATTTTCCAAAATGGTTTTGATAGCGTTCTTATATTTTAGCGTTCTTATATTTCCCGATAAAGTTATTAGTAACAGACGTGAAGGAAGTCCATGATTTTTTTTTTTTGTCTAACATTCATTGTATTCTCAAATCCGTGCTCTTACGTCGGTTTGTCAATTTGAGGACCTAGAAAAATCAGCTTTCAACCTTTGCTGCCTGATGAAGGAAAATTTCATAAAAAAGTGCTTAGATTAGCATCTATATTGTGGAAGATTCCTTAGAAGCTGCTTCATCAAACCCAATCTGATAACGTAGAGCTGGTCGGAATATTTTTAGTGCTAGGCACAAAATGTCTCTAACTTGGCCGAACTTTCACACTCTCGTACTTTTGCTTTGCCCAACTACCTCACTCACATAGAAAGCAGCTCATTATTTGTACCCAGCTCGCTCTCCTAATAAATTTCCCATAGCCTAAAATAAACTTCCTTCCATTGTGATGAAACTGTATGTGACATAAGAAAACAAAGAGCAATTTTGAAATAAACATAAAAAATGAATCTAAGAACAAAGGTTTGCTTCCAATCATCTGACATCATGTAGACTGGTGATATTGGCAGTGATGAAGTGAATTGTGAGCTGTACCAAGAAAAGGCGCTCCACAGCATTTCCCTGTTTGTCCCTTCAGTGAATGCATACTGCCTGACAAAACAGTGACGCACCCACAAGGGGAGAAGGAAACGCAATGAAACGTAACCGGATGGGATGGTACATGATGTTTTTTCAGTAATTACAACACTGAACCAAATTCTCAAAGATCTTGGCAGTGCAGGCCAATTTGCCAACATGAAGTTGGACCGCGTCTTGCCTGGGTGCATGTTTGGGTAGGATTACGAGTGGTGTCACAACGCCGTTATGTCCTCTCCGGAGGCAAGTTGGTACTTGATATCCTGTAGCACGGGAATGTTGACGTCCGAAAATAGCCTACACGTGGTCTATCGGGGGGCAGGTCTGCAGCTAATAATGGCATCTCGGTATCACGCAGATAGTTCACAGGCACATGTGTCATGAGCGTACGATCATTGAGCTGTTGAACAACGGCACCACGAGAGCTAACATGTGGACACAGGATATCAATAACACGTGGGGACAAAGGATGGCCGTAATATACCGCTGTGTCTTCGATATTCCTACAATGGTTAGCAGCCGTGATCAGGAGTCATACCCGATGGCTCCCCACAGCTTGACGCAGTGAGTAATACTATTGTGCCTCTCAAAAATATTGCAAGAGTGGGACTTCTTCACAGGACTCCGCCATACTCGTAGACGATGTTCATCCAAAGTAGTGGAGAAATGCGATTCATCACTGAACACAGCGCGATGTCATTCATAAGCAGTCCATCGTTCCCGGCCATGGAACCACTCCAGACGCTATCTTTTTGTGTTGTATTTTAAACATAGCTGCACAACAGCAACGGTTTCACAACCGAGCTCTGCAAGATCCATGAACTATTTTATATTAACGTGACAAACACTAATTCTAGGGCTATATTTTATTTTTGACACATGGATCTATGCCGAAAACTGTAAAAACGGTGATGGTACATTAGTCCTTACTAATGCAATATTGTTATCTTCTGAAGAAGACAAATTTATATTTGTCGAAACGTAGGTAAAGAATTTCTTTATCCATTGCAACTGGTCGGCTGTTTATAATTTTATTTTACTTTTGTGTTGTGGTGTTAACTGCAACATATGCACGAGGCGGTAATACCGTTGAACGGCTGCTGGTAGTCGCAGACCAATGGTACGGGATGACACAGAATATTGCAGGGAGTCCATTATTTATTCTTCGACATCACCTGCTGATGCGAAGAGGTTACGACGTGCTCGGTACTCATCAAGGCGATCCACCCATACAGTGGTCTGACATGTCGACTAGAACTTTGATGGGGAGTATGTCTGTGCTCAGGTTCACATGCAGTCAAACAAAGGGCGGCAGCCACATACGAATGCCCCAAAAGTCTGAATATTGCGCGACTCGACCAGCAGGCCAAATGGAGATCGAGAATAAGACTGCTTTCAAACTGCCAGGTACTGATCAAGCTGTCTTACGCGATTACATGGCCACTCTGTGGCCTCTCTGTGTCCTTCATAACGATCACTCAACACCTGATTCTGTTGACGCTCCTTATACACCCTACCAGACCTTTTACCAACAGCAGACACGAACGACGCTAATGCACTTGGTGACCGTGTCAAAGAGAATTGGAAGTTTCCAGGATGAGATTTTCACTCTGCAGCGGAGTGAACGCTGATATGAAACTTCCTGACAGATTAAAACTGTGTGCCAAACCGAGACTCGAACTCGGGAACTTTGCCTTTCGCGGGCAAGTGCTTTACGAACATAGAGTGTAATGTTGATGCATTAAGTGGTTCTGAAAGCGGTGCTGATATTCAAGACAAGCTGTGAGCTCTTTGGGGAAGTTAACCTTGCATTACTGAGCAACTGTTTCACCAGGTATCCAGTCTCGCTTACCAAATTCCCAACCAGACTAAAATTAATTATTATCTTTTAATAGTCATCTTACGACAACCGGTGATATATACGTATATATAAAGAGAATTTAAATAAAAAGAAATAAATCAGTTTATATTTGGACATTTATTTTAACATTGATCATTGTTCCGTTAAAATTTCAGCATATTAAACTTGAGTCATAAATAAACTGGTGCCTTATTTAGGATTGTGATAATGTGAGTTTGTAATTTACGGAACACATCAAATATGCATTCTAGATTGGGAGACTGCATACAACTCTGCATTCGTAAAATAACACACGAAGAACGTTGAAACATATGCAAGAGGAAATTAACCACAATCAACCGATTCAATTTTCACCCAAAGAAGTTACGTTCGTAGCGCAATCCTGCCCGTCATGAAATTATCACACACTGGTATACTAAATTCCTACTAACTCTGTGTGAAATCTTCCCGAAAAGAATAGCTGAGCACTACTTTGATGATTACACCACATGCTTCAGGTGGTCAACTTTGTTTACACAAAGAGTGTAACTCCACAATAGTTTTGATAATTAAAATAAATTACATCGAAACGCAAATTAAAAAAGAAAAACCTCGAACTGGTTACTATCGTCTTACTATTAACCTGATGGGTCAAACAATTGTATAAGCACGTGGTACTGGTATCACAAAGTACACCCCACTCGGGTTGAACATAAAGAAAAGTTGCTATATTGAAAAATATTGTCAAGACGAGACGTTATAATCTCACGCACATTCGAATTTAGGATTATTGATCTTAGTTAGAGTTACGGATTATCCACATGTGGTTCCAGTTTACTCACAAAATAGTGACAAAGCAACTACTGGAAGATATTCTGAACTTCACACTCGAATTACACTGCGTTTCAATTTAAGATAACATAAGATATTTTAGATCTAAACCTGAAACAAAGGTGATTAAATTTTCGGTTAGGCTGAACTTAAGAAATCCATTCTCCTACGGAGTTAGCAGAGACGCGCTTAGCCGGAGATCTTACCACTTCAGACGCTCGCTGCGGACAGACTGCCGTGGATCCCTCCTGAGGGGTGCCGCACAGATACAAAAGGAAGTGACCAGAGAGGCAACTTCCTATACAAACATGAAACGGGACGGACAGGACCATACTAAGAATAGAAACCTCTTTGCTTTTAGAAAGCGTAGCTACCTGTTCCGACGTTGGTCCTACTGTTCTCTAGCAGACAGACTTGACTGCTACCATCGAGCATGCAACTAGAAATATATTTGCTCATTCATCCTTTCACACAGAAGTGGAGGGGGATGACAGTATCTTTTCATATACAGTACATAAAATAAAGCACATTTAGGTTCCGTATGAGACTGTGTGACATGAATTACATATAAACTGTGTTTTAAAGTGTAGTAGTGTGACAGATCGTTCTTGTTCATGAGTAAAAGTAACGTGAACCACTGCTCAGTCTCCTCCCAGATAGAGTCCGAAACACCACAGTAAATTTAGAGGAGGAATTTATGCCGTAGATGACGACAGATTTATGAAATTAACATGAAAGGAATCCAACAGAGACCTTTCAAGAGCACTTGCCCACGAAAGGCAAAGGCCCCTGGTTCGAGTCTCGGTCCGGCTTACGGTTTTAATCTGCCAGGAAGTTTCAGAACTGGAGGTGTTAACATTCAATCATTCACATACCTGCCGATACAGTGCACGTATAAGTTACATTGGAACCGGCCATGTCTTCTTGGTGCTTTCCTTTCAGGCAGTCCATATCAGCTGCTCTGGCGCAGTACACGCCTGAGTGTTGACACAGAGCTGCCTGTGGTGTTGCAGAGCACCGTGGCCTGGTGTCGCCGGCCATCGTGGAGCACACGAGCAGCGTGCAGGTGGCGCAGGACGAGGGCGCCGTGCTGCTGTGCGTGGCCCAGGGCTGTCCGTCGCCGGAGTACAGGTCAGTTGTCAGCAGGCGGAGCGGCGGGCATAAACATGGTTCGATTCTCTTAGTCCTGTAACGTGAAGTATGTGGCAGTCTTATTCGATTTCTTTTAATACCTCAGCCTATTACAAGAGCCTGGGTACTATTTGTGCGAACAGCCAGAAAGCGGTGGAGTGAGGACTGCTCATCGTCTTCAGTTATGCCAAGCTGAATGGCGACCCTGTCGTCTGAATTAAAATGTTCTCTCTCTGAATAAGGCGGAGGGAAACCACCACGATAAATAAAAGTCTACTATCGTTTAACTGAGAGGCATATTCTGACAAAACATCACACCCAAAGGAAATACACTACTGGGCATTAAAATTGCTACACCACCGAGGATGAAGTGCTACAGACGCGAAATTGAGCCGACAGGAAGAAGGTGCTGTGATATGCAAATGATTAGCTTTTCAGAGCATTCACACAAGGTTGGCGCCGGTAGTGACACCTATAATGTGCTGACATGAGGGAAGTTTCCAACCGATTTCTCATTCACAAACAGCAGTTGGCTAGCGTTGCCTGGTGAGACGTAGTTGTGGTGCCTCGTGTAAGGAGGAGAAATGCGTACCATCTCGTTTCCGATTTTGATAAAGGTCGGATTGCAGCCTATCGCGATGCGCTTTATCGTATCGGCGATACTGCTGCTCGCGCTGTTCGAGATCCAATGACTGTTAGCAGAAGATGGAATCGGTGGGTTCAGGAGGGTAGTATGGAACGCCGTGCTGGATGACAGGCGTCTTATCCGCATGGCTGTAACGGATCGTGTAGCCACGTCTCCATCCCTGAGTCAACAGATGGGGACGTTGACAACAACCATCTGCACGAACAGTTCGACGACGTTTGCAGCAGCACGGACTATCAGCTCGGAGACTGTGGCTGCGGTTACCCTTGTCGATGCATCACAGACAGGACCGCCTGCGGTGGTGTACTCAACGACGAACCTGGGTGCACGAATGGCAAAACGTCGTGTTTTCGGATTAATCCAGGTTCTGTTTACAGCATCATGATTGTCGCATCCGTGTTTGGCGACATCGTGGTGAACGCACATTGGAAGCGTGTTTTCGTCTTCGCCATAGTGGAGTATCACCCGGCGTGATCGTATGGGGTGTCATTGGTTACACGTCTCGGTCACCTCTTGATCGCATTGACGGCACTTTGAACAGTGAACGTTACTTTCAGATGCGTTGCGACCCGGGGCTCTACCCTTAATTCTATCCCTGCGAAACCCAACATTTCCGAAGGATAATGCTCTACCGCATGTTGCAGGTCCTGTACGATCCTTTCTGGATACAAAAAATGTTCGACTGCTGCCCTGGCCAGCACATTCTCCAAACCTCTCACCATTTGAAAACGTCTGGTCAATGGTGGCCGAGCAACTGGCTTGTCACAATACGTCAGTCACTACTCCTGATAAACTGTGGGCAGCTGTACATGTACACGCCATCACAGCTCTGTTTGACTCAATGCACTGGCTTATCAAGGCCGTTACTACGGCTAGAGGTGGTTGTTCTGGGTACCGATTTCTCAGGATCTATGCACCCAAATTTGCGTGAAAATGTAATCACATGTCAGTTCTAGTATAATATATTTTTCCAATGAATGCCCGATTATTATCTGCATTTCTTCTTGGTGAAGCAATTTTAATGGCCAGTAGTGTTGTTTGGAAAATCTTTCAAGATTGTACTACCATATTCATCACTTGGCACAGTTCAGAGACGATTTATAATCTTTTTTCATAATTATGTAAGTTGATTTCTCTCCTCAGAAGTGGAGAATAATCTCCGGTACCTGCCAGACGGTTTTCTAGAATATAGCAGACGGCACACAAAACGGAAAATCAAAAACGAAACACTGACTGCATTTATATTATGAAACCACAAATTTTCACGACATACACGAGTTATATCATTCGATCGAAAAAAATCATGACAGTCATCATTAACAACATCCAAGGCTTAAGCGGAGACGGGTAAACAGACTCACGACATATTCTGTAGTAGAACGTAACACATCTCCGTACGACTGATAATGATCGCCAAACTTCTTCAGTGCACACGCCTATGTAACTTGTCCTTCATATTCTGAATACTGGCACTGGGATGGATTTAACGTACCCCCCTACCCTACACGTATCCTGTCAGGAACGTGGGAATTGCTGCCAAGTCACATCACGCAAACTATTCACAGGTGCATGTGTAGTGACTGGTCCAGCATTGTCATGCTGAAAAGTTGAATCACGAAATTGTCGCACAAAAGGCAACACAAGGGGGGACAGAATGTCCGTGACGTACCTTTGTGCCCTCAGAGTTCCTTTAATGACTACGAGCCATGACCTGGAGCCGTACCCAATGACTAGTGTGGCGGACGGCGAAGGAAATACTCGCTCCAAAGTTGCTTCCAGCTTCGGTAGTAGTGCTCATCCATCTCCATTTTTTTACTAGAAAATTATTTATATCGTTGTTAGTTGAAGGTGCACTACTATCTCAATTTTTATGTTGGTGTATCTGTATTCTGTTTATGTTGTACAATGTTCTAAGCCAGATAACTTTTGTACTTTAACTTGCAGAATTTTTGCAATTCAACTGTCTCTTTACTTATTTATGTACCTTTATGGAATTACAATATCATAGTGAAAGTTGGTACAGTTTCATTATTACTCATATCTAATACAGTCCTCTCATTTTAGCTTTTTATCTTATATACTAAGGTAATTTAATATAAATTGCTTTTATAGTGTTAGGCACGGAATTGGTTTATAAATTAATAATTTAAAAAATAAAAGACGAATCTTCATGAAAACCTCAAACAAGAAACATACGCCTTGCAGCCTTGTGTATAACGTTGTTTTCATTTTCGAAGATAGTTGTAGTTACACCATACTGTAATGGTATAATGTGAATATATTATGGTCTTAGGATGGTATTTCCTTTCGTGCTTGCGCGTGCGGATTCTGTATCCTCAGGAAACTAGCAGACTGAGATCTGCTTTGTACTGCTCAATCAACTATACCACCACCTATGTGCCCTGATGCCCAACAGATAAATACACCAGTCGCTTCTATTTACAGCAAGTTCAATGTCAGAAGGAATGAATAAGAACGCCAAAGTCAGCACTTGAATCCAACCAGAAATAAACAGTTATGTCAGAATGAACCATGAACCATGGACCATGCCGTTGGTGGGGTGGCTTGCGTGCCTCAGCGATACACATAGCCATACCATAGGTGCAGCACAACGGAGGGGTGTGTGTTGAGAGGTGAGGAACCTGAAGAGGGACAACATTATTTACAGTAGTTGCAGGGGTAACATCAACAGCTGAAAGCAAGGGGAAAATAAAGCGGTAATTTTTTCCCAGGGCATGCACCTCTACTGTTTGATGATGGCATCCTCTTGCGTAAAATATTCTGGGGTAAAATTTCTCCTATTCGGATCTGTGGGCAGGTACTACTCAAGAGGATGTCGTCATTACGAAAAACAAACAAGGCGTTCTAAGGGTTGGAGCGTAGAATGTTAGATCCGTTAATCGGGTATGTGGGTTAGAAAATTTCAAAAGTAAAATGGATAGGTTGGAGTTAGGTATAGTGGGAATAAGCGAAGTTTGTTGACAGGAGGAATACAACTTCTAGTGAGGTGAATACAGGGTTATAGAAACAAGATAAAATTTCGGTAATGCAGGAGTAAGTTTAATAATGTATAATAAAATGTGAATGCGTGTAAGCTACTACAAGAGTACACCAACCACAGCAGCACAAGTTTATATGCCAACCTGCTCCGCAGATGTAGAGATTGAAGAAACATATGATGAGATAAAAGAAATTATTCAGATTGTTAAGGGAGACGAAAATTTAATTGTGACGGGGGACTGGAATCCGATGGTAGGAAAAGGAAGAGAAGGAAAAATAATAGGTCAGTATGGGCTGTGATATAAGAATGACAGAGGAAGCCGCTAGCACTTGTTTTAAGAATCAAGAAACAAGATTATATACGTGGAAGAGGCCTGAAGACACCGAAAGTTTTCATGTTGATGATATAGAAGTAAGACAAATGTTTCGGAACCAAGTTTTAAATTGTAAGGCTTTCCAGGGGCAGATGTGGACTCCAAGCACAACTGTAAAATAAACTGAAATAATTACAAAAAAGATAGGAAATTATGGAGATTTCAAATAGCATAAGTTGAAACAACGAGAGTTTGTTGAGAGTTTCAGAGGAAGCATTAGAAAACGACTGACTATAACGGAAGACGACTGGATGGCTTTGATATATGAAATAGTCAAGGCAGCAGAGGTAAGAAGACAAGACCTATTACAATTCCTTAGATATAACAGGAAATACTGAATTTAATTTCTGAAAGAAGAAAATATAAAAATGCAGCAAATGAAGCAGGCGAAAGAGAATAAAAGGGAAATGAACTTGAACGCAATTTTATACAAAACCAAGAAGACATATATATGAAGATGAGAGTGCAGATGTGAAGGGCTTATTTCAATAGTGGTTCAAGTCCATTTTTGTTCATTCTGAGATACAGAGTCTTAAAGTTAAAAGAGCGCTGAAAAATCTGCAGTTAAGATACCAGAAATATTCAAATATATATAGGACTCTGTATCTCAGAATCAACAAAAATGGACTTGTACCACTATTGTAATAAGTCCTTCACATGATACTGCGAGAAGAATTTGACACATCTCTGAAAGATCAAAGTCAAAAAAAGTCCCAAGGGGTAGAAGATATCCCGTCTGAACTACTGATATTCTTTGTAGAGCCACCCATGGCTAAAGCCTTCCATCTGATGTGCAAGATGTATAAGAAAGGCGAAATGCACTCAGAATTGAAGAATACCGTAATAATTGCAAATCCACAATAAACATGTGCTGAGAGGTGTGAATATTACCGAACTATCACTTTAATAAATCATGGTTGCAAAATACGAACACGAATTCTTTACAGAAGAACGGAAAGACCAGCAGAAGCCGACTGGGGGAAGATAAGTTTGGAAGAAATGTAGGAAGACCTGAGGATATAATGACCTATGACTTCTCTTAGAAGATGGGTTAAGGAAGGAAAACTTACGTTTACAGCATTTGTAGACTTAGAGAAAGCTTTTGACGTTGTTGACTGGAATACTCTTTAAAATTCTGAAGCTAGAAAGAATAAAATACAGGGAGCGAAAGGCTGCTTACAAGTTTTACAGAAACCAAACTGCAGTTAGGAGAGTGGCGGTGCATGAAGGGAAGCAATTGTTGAGAAGGAAATGACACAGAGTTGTAATGCCAGACGTTATTCAGTCTGTACAATGAGCAAGCAATAAAACAAACCAAAGAAAAATTTGAAGTTGGAATTTAAGTCCAGGGGGAAGAAATAAGAACTTTGAATTTTGCCGATCACATTGTAATTCTCTCAGAGACAGTAAAGGAGGTGAAAGAGCAGTTGAACGAAATGGATAGCGTCTTGACAGGAGGAATATAACATGAAAGTGTGAAAAGGCAAAACAGGGACAATGGAACGTAAAAGACTTGAATTAGGTCATGTGCTATGGGAATCAGATTAGGAAACTGGACACGAACTAGCAGGTGTTTTCCTATCTGGCCGGCAAAATAAGTGATGATGACTGAAGTAGAAAGGATATAAAATGTAGATTGGCGATGGCAAGAAAATCGTTTCAGAAGAAGAGAAAATTTTTAATATCGAATATAGATTTTAGTGTTAGGAAGTTTTTTCTGATGGTATTTGGAAGGGAAAGATGGACGATAAACAGTTTAGTAAGAAGAGAATAAGGGCTACTGAAATGTGGTGCTACAGAAGGATGCTGAAGATTTGATGGCTAGATCACGTAACTAATAAGGAGGAAGAGAACAGAATTGAGGAAACAAGAAATTTGTGGCACAGCATGACTAAAGGGAAGTACCGGTTGACAGGACTATTCTGAGACGTCAAGCGATCACCTGTTTAGCATTGAAAGGAAGTTGGGGGGGGGGGGAGGATTAAAAATTTTAGAGGGAGACCAAGAATGGAGTAAAACAGGTTCAGACAGATGTAGGATGCAGCAGTTATTCAGAGATGAATAGGCTTGCACAGGACAGAGTAGCCTGGAGAGCTGCGTCAATCCAGTCTTCCGACTGAAGACCACAACAACAGATTGGAAGATAAGACTGTTTTGGTTTCACTTGTCACATCCGCCCTACGATATATTTTGATTAACTTTATGTTGGCTCTCTTATGCTACCATTATTTGCACTAAAAGGAGTAGGCCACGAACTGTTCTTCAGTCGGATATGGCAACGCCACTGGAGCAAGATAACTGATACACATCTCCCCAACGTTGTGCAATACTATAGCCGACGCTATCTTTGCCCATAAATTATGAATTTGACGGGTATGTGATGCTATTTCAGTGATTTGCAATATCGAGGAAAATTTACAAGGAGCTAGGTACTATCAGTTCTCATGTTAGTATGACTTTGCTAACCCGCATGGCCTGGATGCATTCACTGATTCGGTTGCGAAGGGTGTCATAAAGTCGGTGAGTAGTCTCCTGAGGAAAGCAGGCCCACAACGTTGTATCTGGTCTTTGGTATCCTGGATACTGGCACAGGGATGGAGTTTACTTCAGAGTTAATCCTAAAAGTGCTCTATCGGGGACAGATCTGGAGGTTAATTCCTCCTGGTCGTTGTGGACAGTAATGTAGAATTTTTTAAAGGACAGCAAATTCACCGTTGACTTTTGGAATTAAGTACCAGGTGATCAAAAAGTCAGTACAAATTTGAAAACTTAATAAACCACGGAATAATGTAGATAGAGAGGTACAAATTGACACACATGCTTGGAATGACATGGGAGTTTATTAGAACAAAAAAAAAAAAAAACAATTTCACAAAACGTCCGACCGATCTCTTGCGCGCGTCGTTTGGTGATGATCGTGTACTCAGCCGCCACTTTCGTCATGCGTGGCCTCCCAGGTCCCCAGACCTCAGTCCGTGTGATTATTGGCTTTGGGGTTACCTGAAGTCGCAAGTGTATCGTGATCGACCGACATCTCTAGAGAGATGCTGAAAGACAACATCCGACGCCAATGCCTCACCATAACTCCGGACATGCTTTAGAGTGCTGTTCACAACATTTTTCCTCGACTACAGCTATTGTTGAGGAATGATGATGGACATATTGATCATTTCCTGTAAAGAACATCATCTTTGCTTTGTCTTACTTTGTTATGCTAATTATTGCTATTCTGTTCCGATGAAGCGCCATCTGTCGGACATTTTTTGAACTTTCCGTGATTTAGTCAGTTTTCAAATTTATACTGACTTTTTGATCACCCGGTATTTCACAATTTCAGTTTTGGCCTTTGAGCCATTTTCAAGTGGTACTGCAAGAGATTTTCCTTCAGCACGTATCAGACTATAAAATACTCCAATCTGTATACAAGGTTTCGATCTAACGATGACAAGTACACATAACGGAGGATTTTAAAGTTTGACATGTGCTGAAACAAAGTCATTTACAGTATCACTTGAAAATGGCCCAAACACCGAAATTTCAATTGTCAACTTAATAATTTCTAGTCCATGGCGAATATGAAGTCCTTCAGTAAAGGATCTGGGGATGCTGCTAGTCCCAGGAGAATCTCCACATCAGACAGACAGTTCATATGCGCATACACGGCGAGGAAACGAGCACATTGTCCTGTTGAAAAATGGCGTCACAATATTTTTGCACGAGAGGGAACACAAGGGGACACAGGATATCCGTGCTGTCGAAGTTCCTTCAGTGAATATTATTCGTGTCCAGTATCATACCCGATGGCTCTCACCACCATGAAGATAGGAGGAACAGTGCTGTACCTCTCCATACCACATTTCGAATCCAGGGCTGTGAACCATTGGCCAAGTTTCTGCAGCACTTTGGTATTTTTTAGGTGCACAAGGTTCGCTGATCCGTTGGGGTTCCATTGTTACGCGATCAACAGGTGAACCTGGAGCTGTGCGGTTGAAACATCCGTTGACAGGCATTCCACCTGCCACTCATAAAGAGCTCTTCAGACTCTTGACATCCTCCGCCAGCTACAGTACTTTCCACTTCTGCGTCCGCTTCGGTATCTTTTAAGCATAACCCCAACATCTGACGAACTTATTGATCCCTTAGATATGAGCTCTGCTCCATTACAATACTCATCATTGAGATGTAGATGGCCTCGTGAACGATGATGTTCAGTTTACATTTTGGTTCATGTTCACGGTAACCTTAATGACGAGTCGCAAACCACGGTGCGAGAAACGCACCTAAACAGCACAGAAATACCTGCTGTCTGTTTTGCACCCTTCACATACTGCAGGTTAAACAGCTCATTGGTTCGCTCTAGCGCTGGAAGTCTTGCATTGTCTGAACTCAGCAAAACCAGGACTCATAGGACCACTTGCCCCCCAGTCAGCTACTGTCTTCATCGTTTGGCTGAAGTGCACTTTATATGCCGCAGTGAGCAGTCGCTTCTACCAGGTACCCGACTACAAATTTGCACTGCATGCAGTTCGCGTCGTAATATGCTTTCGAATATTTGTTCGGATACACCTGCATTCACTTACAGCACTTCCTGTCGAGTTTGCAACTGATGATCCCTGTCAGTGTTTTTTTACGATCACCACACTTAACCTATGAGAGGTCCACCATGCAGACACGTTAGGAAGTCCCTCTTGATACATCAACAAATCGAGCAACTTCATTCACTTTGTGGGCGTTGGCGTTAGCGTATCAAAACACAACAGCTCCTTATGTGAATGTAGGCTTTCTGGCGAATACTGCTGATGAAATCCTCTCGGGCTTCCATCGGGGTAGCTGCGGATTTTCGACGCAACTACCCGGAAGGAAACCCAAGATGATTTCATCAACGATAGCTCCTTTCTATCGTTCTGCCACGTCTCTAGGGCAACTACTGCACCGATTCTTTACAACCGATTGACACATAAGCATCACTTCATTGTCATGAGTTACTTAAGCAGCGGAGGGTATCATGGAACACTGGTATCAGTTCTACACCATCTAATGTGCTCCAAAGCGACCAGGCGAAGGTTGATATTTTGTCGAGTGACCTGACCTGCCGTATCATCTCTGTGACAGCACATATTTACGATCACCACGAACCAGCGACACATCCATCTTGTCCTTTAAATACTCTCAATAAAGAAAGGGGCCTATTCCAAGAAGCAAGGAAACGTATTCTTTAGAAAAAAATGTTCAATGGCACATTTAGGTTCCTACAAATCAAATGTCTTTTTTTATTGGATTTCGATTCCCCCCCCCCCCCCAGAGGGGGGTGGGCTGCCAGCAGGTAATATGCCCCTCTGCAGCCTACAGAATAATTAAAAACAAATTAGGAGATATCATAACAATAAAAACAGGCGATAAAACGGTGACTGTTTAAAACTGGAACATGGCGAAAAGTTGGGAAGAAAACATAAAAACAAAGGGCCGATGATGCTGATTGAAACACATAGTAAATAGACAGGTGCAATTAAAACCACGGCAACCGTCTGATTTCTGTTCGCAAGAGTTAAAAAACATACCTAGCGAAAATATGGAGTCTGTTCGCAACACTTACAAAGGGGGACGCTACAAATCAACTACACTTTTGCACGTAAGAGCCATTCTCTCCTAAGCATTTTTCATAACGTGGCACTAGCTTTCTCAAGCTCTCGCCAGAAGGGATCTTGAACAGAAAGGGATGCTGCGACACAGCAGGATTATGCTGTTTCAAAGCTTGGAAAATGCTGCAACCTATAGTAGTAGCATTCTTCTATTTTTTGGTGAATTTAATCGAAATATATGCTGTTAATTCGCTTTACGCTCTGAAATGACATGTAATCTTAAAATGCATACCATTCGCTATACGTTAGTTACATAACACATTTGAATCCGTTAGATACTATGCTCCGTAGAAGCTGTTAACCAGGAATGTGCTCTTGAGGCGGAACGGGACGGGGAAGAAAGTGTTTTTTGTGCAAGTAGGTTTCAAACTATACATTTCTTTTTTCCCTTCCTTTTTCAGAAAGTGTGCGCTTACATTAGTAAGGCAGGTACACAGTAATTGGTCCATAAACCAATGTAAATGGGAATTTCAGCCATTTCATCTTCCGAAATAGGAGTTTTAAAAGCGTCTAAGTACAATCTCAACTACAGAATTGACGAAATAGGTGGGAAAGTTAAGAAGTGCTCACTGTAGGACAGAAAGACGAGCTGGTGCAAACCTGAAGTCAACGGAGACCAGACGTATTGGTCCAACGATGAAACATCTCATTGTGAGATAATTAACTCATTAACTAGCAGAAAAAAGTAGCTTACCACATAGATTTGACAAACAGACTTGTCTAGGTGGACAGGACTGGGTTACAGGATTTATTACTAGGCTTCCTATATTGTCTGTTTGCAAATCAGAAAATACATCTGGTACGAGTGATGGAATTTAATAAAGTAACAGTCACTTGGCATTAAGCACTATAAATATTTGTGCATTAATTATTGTAAATAACATTTAGTAGTAACCGTTTCACAAGGTTTTAACAGCTTTTAATCGACCATTTCCCTCTGGTCTCACCAAACACAGAGCATCGTTTTTGTTCCGAAGCAAATTATCTCCAGGAGCTATAAGATGCAAAAATGTCATATCTGTTTTTGAACTTTTCCATTTGCCTGTCGTTCAACTCACGCGGTTCCCATCTGTGGTCTTTTGAAACTATCCCATCTCTCGTCGCCGATTGGAAACAGGTTGTTGACTAACACCAATTGCTCAGCGAGTTGTTTTAGTGTTTATGAATCAGTAATGCTTCAAATTCCACATAATCGTATTTTTTGCGGTTTTCCACTTTCCTTGTCATCGTTTTTGAAACGCTGAAACCATCGTTCACACATATCTTGCAATGGAGCATGTTCACCGTAAGCTTCTCGAAGAAATCTGTATGATTTAGCAGCAGTTTTCTTCAAACGAAAACAAAAAAAAAATATTTTACGGAAATGCTCTTTCCCGGTATAAATTTCGACATTTTGTCCACAACAATACAACACGATGCACCCATTTTTCCAATGTATCACTCGTGAACGTCTGACACTTGTTGATGATACAACAAACTGGCCCATTGTCAAATCTTTATAGAACAAACTGCTTTGGTGCGACATTTGTTGTCAGAAACCCGCGTTTCATACTTGTAAACCTGGTATGTCTGTCGGTATAAGCAGGATTGTTTTATCCGATTTCCTCGTTTTTAGCACTTGAAAATAGGATATTTTGTCCCGAAACATCTTGTGACTATAACCACACGATTGACAACTGAGCTGAATGTCATCGGTATCTCTGTTTCATTTACAAAGGTGTTCTCTCTGTGAAGCATGAATACTCGAGTCCGATTGCCATAGCATTAAAAAATTGATTGGGTTATTTATTTTGTAGTATTCCTTTCTTAGCATTATTATTTGCAAAATCCTTTACAGTTTTCGATATTTAAAGACGCACCACCTACTTTGTGACAGTGTCAACTTCAACATAATATTTTTTAAATTACTTCTATTCTAGATAAAGGTCTTTCACTGCGAGCTACTGTGACTGGTAATTTTAGTTAATCTAAGCCTATCACTCGTATAAAATGGATGTCTTTCTTAATTTTATACGTAAAATACAATTAGTAACACAATAACTTTGAGTAAAGATGAGTAATGTTCTTGGTGAGGAATGGTTCCTTGGCGCCCCACCGCAAGTGGCATCCGGATAGGATGCACCTCTTGTAAGCACGGGTAGGGCTGGCTCTAACCGAGAGCACCAACTGTCAATCACAGATCAGAAATAAGCGGTTTTCACTCGCTTGAATGATCCGGACGCAAGCCCACCCCTTTCCTTCGTCTCGCACATTTTCACGGTTACCTTCAAAGTCTCTGGACCATTAACTAGCCTTTACCTCACTAGTGAATGATGTACAAGGTATGCACACCTTATGTTGCATTTGAATAGAAGTAGACCTTTAAAAAAAGTTACAGCACGTTTCGTTCAGTTCGTCAGATAACGATTTCTGAAGATATTGTAGCTTGTTCTCACGTAGAGTCAGCGCACTATTGAATCAAAATACCGAATTGTATGTTTTCGCAAAAAGTTAATAGGTGGAGTTGCAGTGAAGCAAATTTGTTACAGCAAAGCATATTTCCTCTTCTGATAACTGAAAAGTGGAAGGTGCTTTTCTTTCTTGCTTCATAAGGCTAAGCCTTTTTTCTGCAGCTTCCTCTCTTCAGCAGCCCTCTTCAGTTCCATGTAGGAAGAAAGTACCATCACACTCATCGGTTAATAGCAAGAAGTTCATCGAACCACATTCAAGCTGTTTTTCTACGGTTCTACTCTCGAACAGGGAGCGGGAAAAACTAACACTTAAATCTTTCTGCCAGATCTCTGATTTATCTTATTTTGTTACGATGATCATTCCTCACTATGTAGTTGGGCGCCGACTAAATATTTTCAGAGAGGAGACAGTTGGTTATTGAAATTTCATGAGAAGATTCTTCCACAATGAAAAACGTTTTTATTTTAATAACTGCCCCCGCAGTTCACGTATCATATCCGTGGCGCTCTCTCCCCTATTTCGTGATGGTAGCTGCCCTTCTTTGAACTTTTTCGATGTTCTCCAGCGATCATATCTGATGCGGATCCCACACCGCACCGCAATACTGCGGAAGAGGATGTACAAGCGTAATGTAGGCAGTCTCTTTAATAGACCTGTTATTTTTTCAGTGTTTTGCCACTAAATCACAGTCTTCGGTTTGCTTTACCCACACCATCATCTATGTGAGCGTTCCAACTTAAGTTATTCATAATTGTAATCAATAAGTTTTTAGATGAACTTTACATTTGTGTGATTTATCGTGTAACCAAAATGTAGTGGATTCGTTTTGGTACTCATGTGGATTATTTAAGACTTTCCATTATTTAGAATCAATTGCCACAGCCTTCTGTAAGTCTAAAAATTACTTCGTGACAGTAAGGAGCTAGTTGTGTTGAACGAGAACGATATTTTCTGAACACATATTGGCTGTTGGCCAACATATCGTTTCGTTCGAGGTAAGTCATAATGTTCGAAAACACAGGTTCTGAGGTCGTATTGCAAATCGACGTTAGTGATACCCGTCTGTAATTCCTTTCTTGGGTAATGGTGTGACTTGCGCTACTACTAAGTACGGATCTTTCAGCGAGCAATCGGTTGTTATGATTGCTAATTACGGAGCTATTGTATCAGCACACTCTGAGAGAAACCTGACTGGTATACGGTCAGGACCAGAGGCCTTGTATTTATTAAGTCATTTAACCTGCCGTGCTACACCGAGATTATCTACTTCTAAGTTACTCATGTTGGCAGCTCATTATGATTCCAATTCTAGAATACTTACTTCGTCTTCTATGGTTAAAAAAATTCGGTAAACCACATTTAGTAACTCTGCTTTAATGGCACTGTCATTAATAACATCACCATTTTCTCGCACAATGGAGGTGTTTACTGTGTCTTTACGCTGGTGAGCTTTTCATACGACTACAATTTCTTCGGATTTTCTGCCAGATTTCTGGACAGAGTTTCGTTGTAGAAAGTACTAAAAGCATCTTGTATTAACGTTCGGGATACGTTTCGAGCTTCTCTAAAACTTTGCCGATCTTGAGGATTTTGTATTCTTTTAAATTTGACATACTTTGTTCTTTGCTTCTGCAGCAGTGTTCTGACCTTTTTAGTGTACCATTGGGGATCAGTAACATCTCTTATTAATTTGTGTGGTATGTGTCTCTCAATAGCCGTCAATACTATTTCTGTGAATTTAAATCTCATCTGGTCTACACTTACATATTAAGATTGTAAGGACTGGAGACTGTCTCCTAGGAAGGCCTGAAGCGAACTTTTGTCTGCTGTTTTTGTAAACAGAAGTACTTTGCGTTTATTTTTTGTGGGTTTGGGTGTTACGAAGAGGTCACGTACGTTTTCGCAACCATTTAAACGTCGAGTGGGCTCCTGAACTAATTGTTCAAAATAATTCTCTGATAACGCATTCAGAACGACTTCAGGCGATATTTTATGCGTACCTCCGGCTTCATTAAAATGTATTTTCGCCAACATATAGAGAGTAGGTGGAAGCCACCACCAACTACAACTGTGTGAGTGGGGTGCTTATTTCAAATGAGGCTCAAGGTTTCTTCGAGCTATGCAGCAACAGCATTATCTGAATCAGGAGGGGGGGAGGATGTAGGTAAAAGGAGCCAATTATTAATTCATTCCGGTTGTCAAGTATAACCTCTACCCATACTAACTCACAAGAAGTATCTACTTCGATTTCACTACAAGGTAAACAGTTTCTGACAGCAATAAACACTCCACCAGCAACTGTATTTAACCTATTCTTTCTGAACACGGTCAGGTCGTTCGAAAATATTTTCTGTGAACATATTTCCAGCTTTAGCCAGCTTTCATTGCCTGTAATGATTTGAGCTTCAGTGCTTTCTATTTGCGCTTCAGCTTCTGGTTCTTACCCAACACAGCTACGACAGCTTACAGTTACAATACCGATTGTTTCTAGGTCTGCTTCCCTTTTTTTTTATTTGCACCCTCTTAGACTGATGCCCTATCTTAGTGTGGAAGGCTGCGTGCTTGTTCAACACAAGGTTCTCATTATTTTGGAAACAACTGTTGGCCAGTGTTATTCTTTCTTGAGACACCTCTTGCTTTCCTCCAGAATGCTACCGAGACTGCGACATTCGATTACTTCTTGTAATTGTTCACTATTTGTTTTTGTGTCAGTCTTGCCGCCACCTCTTTACTTGTCTACAACTGTGAATTTAGTTTTCTTGGTGTTTATTTTTAGTTAGTTACGAGCTGCTAGAATAATTTGACGAGATCATCACAAGAGACGAGTGTTACGTTCACGACTAAAACACGGGGACGAGCGTCCATTAATCTCAGTGGACTGGCAAAGGATCTGCATGCGCAAGAAAACAGGACAATGTGAAGATCCTGTGTCAGAGTGACACTGATATATCTGGTAGACTTCGAGGATGCACCTGTGAAATACCATCTCTTCAACTGATGTTTCAGGCTTGTATCTTCCGTATATTTTCCGGATAAGATGAAACAGTCTCTTGACTCAAAGGATGGGTGAAATTTACGTCGCCGAAATATGAGTTGAAGAGCTGTGTGCAGGAAGTTTGATGGATTACTCACTACACCGTAAAGATCTGAAAATACCCATGATTCTGAGAAGATCTTATCGGTGGTAATCGAATTGTATATTTTGCATTTTTGCCAGGAGATGAGTCTGCTGTCACTACCATGCAAACGTTTAAAAACGTACCACAAGAAAACAAGCAGAAGGCTACCACTTAAGACACACAGTTTACGCGTTACGAAGCGAGTTGGCGCTTTGGTTAGCACACTCGACTCGTACTCCGGAGGACAGCGGTTCAAGTTCTCGTCCGCCCATCCAGGTTTAGTTTTCTCGTGGTTTCCCAAAATCTCTCCAAGCGAATTCCGGGATGGTTCCTCTGATAAGGGCATACCCATGTCCTTTCCCATGCTTTCGTAAACAATTTCTCTAGTGATCGTCGACGGGACGTTAAGCTGTAATCTTCCTTCCTTGTTTTTCACGGCGGTAACATAGAACAACATGTTCTCAGGGGTCTAGTCACGTCTAGGGGTTGCGATAGCAAAAGCTTTCGACCAAGTACGCCGCAACCATTGTCAAGCAGTCAGTGGCCGAAGGGTCCTTGGCCGGAAGCTCGTGGCATTGCAGCCATTTGATTCGGCTGGAACCAAGAGAAATACATTTGTAAGGTGTCAGGCAAATCCAACACCTTCCATGAAAACCCTGACATAATAAGCAAATCTAGTAGTATGTCACATAGCTCCGAATAAATCGTGACATTAAATTAACCAAAGTAATACGAGTAACGAGTGAGCAAATGGAATACCACAGACTAACACAAGAATGCCTAAATGCATGTCGTATCTTCCCACCGTGAGGCAGACGCAGTTCCGAGGGGAGAAACGAGGACAGAAGCCGAGAGCAGAACCGTGTTAAGCTAAAAGGCCCTACGATAAGGGAAGGTCTGGACACCTACGGCGCCAGCTAACCAGTAGGGCCACACAACCCGCACGTTTTAGCGTGAGACTTTTTCGCGTCTCAGGTACGTCAAGGACCACCCCCCAGCCCATGTTAAAAGCTAGAGCCCTCCAGAAAAACAGTATAGATCTTACGATAACACAAAAAGGGCCACTACCACTCGCAAGTTTTAGCGTGAGACTTTTTTCGCGTCTCAGGTACGTCAAGGACCACCCCCCAGCCCATGTTAAAAGATACAGCCCTCCAGAAGAACAGTATAGATCTTACGATAACGCTAAAAGGACCACACTAGCTGCAGGTTTTAGCGTGAGACTTTTTAGCGTCTCTGTTACGTGCAAACTTTAAAAACATTGCCCCACCACGAAAAGTATAACATTTTCATTAGATAGACAGAATTTTTGTAGGCGGAGCTTAAGGTTAACATTGAGACCCTGATTGGTCAGATGAAAACACAGGCAGATAGGTTTTTTAAACCAACTTCGGTAAATTGTAGTAACGAGAAGTTAGAAAGAGTTAGTTCCGAGACGGCGAGCTGGATGGCTGGTGCGCCGGCCGCTGTCGCCCTGACGCTGCCTAAACACCGACAAGGTAATGAACGCACGCGATATCGCATTTTTGAGCGCATAAGACTTCACTCAGAACTGCAGAAGACTCATCTGTTACACCCCCTTTTTGCGTAATACTAGTGTCGATCGTTAATTAAAACTCATGGTGTTCACATTTGCCACTTGAAGAACAGATCTGAAACGCGATGATTTTTCTTTTATATAGTTATTGAGAAGCCACATCAGCCACTGTAATTTACGACCAGTTAGATAAGTAATTAAAGATAATTGAGGGTCACTGTAGACCATTTTGATAGTTTTCTCTTTTGTGAAACTTAAATTAAACCTAGATTATAGATGTGATATGGCATAGGTCATCCTTCGATCGATTGTAGAACTTGGAAACCCATTTAGGGAATATTCGTTCACATTTTTGTTGAACGCAGTTGGTTTTTACCATCCTGTATTAAAACATCTCCTTTTATCAATAGTGCAATTTATAAACAATGTTTTGTGAGTAGAATAAATTTTCCAATGATAAACTTAACTGCTTTTTCGACGTTATTTTACCAGCTAACTAAAAATAGGAAAGCCTTGAACCCCTTCAACTAAATTTAGTTAGTATTAAGATTCTTGTACAGGGAGTGCAGTGGAGCTGACGCTGAGATCATTAAGTGTTTGGTTATATCATCGCTAGTCTCACTGAACTCTTCTTAATTCTACATGTCATGTGTGGTCTGGCGTCTCCTTACCAGCAACAGGTCCCAGGTTCAAACTAGTTAATTCCCTAAAAAAACACGCTCAGAGCGTCGTTGCGCGAAAGTGGTAGGGAGACACGATATAGTACAAACAGACACCACCATGAATGTTTAGACATTTAAAAGGAATAGTACCTCGAATTGCGGCAAAACTACCCGCGCTTATTTCATCTTGACGACGGGTCTAGGCTACTACATCAAGCAAGTGTTGTGTGCCAAAAATCAGATTATTGTATTCTTCTCACAACTCTACTCCCCCTATCTGAATTTCTCACTTTCCACATATAAAATTACTTCTGTTACCAGATCAGTCTTGACACCATCAGTGAATGCAATATGAAACAGGAAAGCTGTTCAAGGCCACCTGGTATACACAATTTGCGACCGTATCGACAATGTCTCAGTCACACAGGATAGATAGGTGTTCGCATTATGTTTGGTCATGTTGATAACAGACATAGGATAACTTGTTAATAACCACATGCAGTTACGCTCATCAGATCGTTCTGTAATATTTGTATCCAGTCAGCTCAAGCAGTATTAATTACGTTTTCGAGGCATAATGAAACGTCCACTCTTCAGGACGCAATATCCGTCCGGAGAACTGATATTGTAGGCACTATCTTCTGGAGATCAAGGGGCATAATTAATAAGCAGTATTTAAGCAGAAACTCATAATTGTAATCTACATTCAATATTTCTTCCCTTGCTATGGTTCCCAGAGATCATCCGCCCTATAACAGTTCATTAAAGAACACAACTAAAACAGCAATATCTCTGCTTTTACGTAACGTCAAATTATTTAAAGATCATTCGCTCTTGACTCTGATAATATTTTACGCTACTATCACCAAATCTTTCATAATAATTTTCAGTCAAGGTAGTCTCACTTAACAAAAATTTTCAGATTTAATTAGTAATTTCCTATAGCCAAACATTAACCAGTCTTTCAGTTTAAATCCTCTTGTACAGTCGGTCAGGTTAAATCTTTTTTCAAAGTGAGTACTAAAGAAATAAAACTCACAGCTCAAGTACGTACACACATTCTCAGTATTAAAACAAATTCTTCACAATATTTTATTTCACTACGGTTGTGTACTACTACAGAAGACAACTTATATCAAACATTCACGATGAAACGCAACGTTTGTGTACTTTTTCGGCTAGATTTCGATTGCACTAACATATTGTTCTGGGAAAAGCTTAATTTTGCTTGTAATTTTATGTTTTCTTCGTTACTGGAAACATACTTTTACTAGTCCGGACCACTGTGAGTCCATCAAGTACATAGACCCATCTCGCTATGTCGTGCATACCCTGCATTATAGGTGTACTAACATTTGGAGGAGGACGTGGTCACACGCAATCATAGTCATATAATAAGCTTGGAGAGTATTCATTCATTAAATTTCCTTCCATCACACCTGATATGTAGCAATTTTCATCGGTCGTAAATATGAGTTATTGCAAACGGTATGGAAAATCTCATTCAAGTAAAAGTTTTATTTTATTGATACCAAAATCATTAATAAAGTAACACATTTTTTTAAACTTTTCCAAACATTCTTCACAGAAGAAGTTTAATACCCGGAAGGGCGTTTACACAAAAAGGAATGTGGATAACATGTATTAGCAAATCCTTTTGATAATTATAAACTTCAGGAGCAAACGGTTATTTTAATTTTTTAATGCCACCTATACTGATTACTTTTTCCTAGCCCAAAATCACATAATTGTACGTAACGATTCCACATTTAAAAAACCGTAAATCTCTGAGGGATGCCATTTAAAATATAATCGAATTTCTTTGGGTTTCATTCAGCTTTAAGTCAGTTCATTTATTTAAAATGTGCTTTGACTCATAAAGGGTTGTTTAGGTAGTAGTATTCTTAAATACAACCATTTCGTACAGAAGGGACAGTTGATGCTGGGCTCTTTTACGGACCAAACCTGTAAATGTTATCATCGTGTGCTAGATAAAATTTTTTTGCGATTTCAGTGCGACAACAAGTTAGCCTTTTGGCTTATAAAAAGTGTTACACGACAAATGACACAAATTTGAAGTCCGTCATTCGATTATGTACCTAGGAATTACAATTACGTATAACTTAAACTGGAACTATCACATAGTCAGTGTTGTTCGGAAAGCAAACCGAATACTACTTTCTATTGGCGGAAAGACGATGCAGCACGTCTACTGAAGAGAATGTCTGCACTACGCCTGTTCGTCTTCTGCTAGAGTATTTCTGTGCTGCGTGGAATCATTACCAGGTAGGACTGACGGAGGACACTGAAAAATCCCAAACTGCTGCAGCTCGTTTTGCATTATTGTGAAATAGGGGAGAAGGTGTCACCTATATGGCAAGCGAATTGGGATGACATTCATTGAAACAAAGACGATGAGGTCTTTTTACAAAATTTCTATCACCAACTTTCACCTCACCGTGTGAAAATATTTTATTATCGCAGTGCACTTTACTCGCGAACGGCGAGCTCCACACAACCCACCCCCCTCTCGCAATGGAGCATACGTCCAGCGACGTATTGGAATTTGGCAGGCTTGGAATCTCGGAACCTGGAATCTATAAAGAAGTCATTAATCGACAGCCATAGACCGCTTGGAACCCGTCCATATAGAAGTACGATTTTATTGTTAAAAAGTGCATGACAGTGTCCAATACGTAGATATCAAAAAGTTCGTAAAAAGTAAACAGTATTTTCTTGATGAAATGTGATCCTGTCTGCAGGTTCCTACTAAACGCCTGTTCTGCGTCAATCCGCAAGATCTATGAGACACTGTAGGAGATAGTAACGCTGATTATACCTTCAAATAAAAAAGAACTATGTACCTTTTAAACATTAAACAGAATATATTTTTGATTAAGCAGTTCACTTTTCTATGCAAATCGAATTAAATCTTATGATGCTTGAGTCGTATACAGGCTAAATTTACTTGAAAATTTAGTAACTGTGGCTGCCAACGATGCATCTGTTACAAAAAGTGCCTATGAGCGATACATCGACTTACGCGTAATAGTTCTCAGACATAAGTGAGTCTACATTACTTTAATAATGTCAAAATTTGCCATTGAGGTAATACTGCTGTGATCCAAAGAGCGCTGAACTCTCTCGCAGCCGTTTATATTACAGTCACAATATAATTCGAGCGAGAGTTAATGTGATGGTGGGTAGGTTTTTGGTTTGGTGTATCTTATACGTTATAGTATGTGTTGGATGTTGGCTACCTTATCCCTGGAATATAATCCAAACGTACTTACAAGTATGTGTTGGATGTTGGCTACCCTGTCCCTGGAATATAGCCCAAACGTTCATTCAACGATGGGTATAACGTAGGTGTCACTACATAGTGCAAGACGTTGTCGGATGCTGATTACCCTGGCCCAAGAATATAGCTTAAACACTCGTTCAACGATGGGTATACCGCAGATGTCACTACATGGTGCAAGATGCTCGTTATTTCAACGATGGGTATACCGTAGATGTCACTACATGGTGCAAGATGTCGGATGCTGATTACCCTGGCCCAAGAATATAGCTTAAACGCTCGTTCAACGATGGGTATACCGTAGATGTCACTACATGGTGCAAGACGCTCGTTATTTTGAGAAAAGTAGAGGTAACACAGAAAAGATAGAATACTCACGAGAACAAAATTGACCAGTGAAAATGTAAGATACAGAACGGATTACTCAGTAAGTCAGGCCTGTACTCCCTTGCACTTACTGCTCGATCTATACATCGAGGAAGCAATGACACAAATAAGAGGAGTGGAATTAAAACATGGTGAAACGATATCAACGATAAGATTTACTGAAGAATAAAAAAAGTGTTGAATGGGATGAAGAGTAAACCAAGAAAATCGAAAGTAATGGATTGTAGGGGAAACCAAATTTGCGAAAAAACTTAATATCGAAAGTTCAAATGGCTCTGAGCACTATGGGACTCAACTGCTGTGGTCATTAGTCCCCTAGAACTTAGAACTACTTAAACCTAACTAACCTAAGGACATCACACACATCCATTCCCGAGGCAGGATTCGAACCTGCGACCGTAGCAGTCGCACGGTTCCGGACTTGCGCGCCTAGAACCGCGAGACCACCGCGGCCGGCTTATCGAAAGTGGGGACCACGAAGTAGACGGAGGAATTCTACTGTCTGGAAACAGAGACATGACAGATGAAGCAACGACATAAGCAGGGGGCTGTTGTTGTTGTTGTTGTGGTCTTCAGTCCTGAGAATGGTTTGATGCAGCTCTGCATGCTACTCTATCGTGTGCAAGCTTCTTCATCTCCCAATACGTACTGCAGCCTACATCCTTCTGAATCTGCTTAGTGTATTCATCTCTTGGTCTACCTCTACGATTTTTACCCTCTACGCTGCCCTCCAATACTAAATTGGTGATCCCTTAATGCCTCAGAACATGTCCTCCCAACCGATCCCTTCTTCTTTTCAAGTTGTGCCACAAACTCCTTCCCAATCCTATTCAATACATCCTCATTAGTTACCCATTTAACCTTCAGCACTCTTCTGTAGCACCACAGTTCCAAAACTTCTATTCTCTTCTTGTCCAAACTATTTATTGTCCATGTTTCACTTCCATACATGGCTACACTCCATACAAATACTTTCAGAAACGACTTCCTGACACTTAGATCTATACACGATGTTAACAAATTTCTGTTCTTCAGAAATGCATTCCTTGCCATTGGCAGTCTACATTTTATATCCTCTCTACTTCCACCATCATCAGTTATTTTGCTCCCCAAATATCAAAACTCCTTTACTACTTTAAGTGTCTCATTTCCTAATCTAATTCCCTCAGCATCGCCCGACTTAATTCGACTACATTCCATTACAATGTCATTGGCAAAACCTCAATGGTTTTCTATACCTACTCCGAACTTTGTTTCCTTTACTGCTTGCTCAGTATACAGATTGAATAGCATTGGGGAGAGACTACAACCCTGTCTCACTTCCTTCCCAATCACTGCTTTCCTTTCATGTCCCTCGACTCATATAAATGCCATCTGGTTTCTGTACAAATTGTAAATAGCCTTTCGCTCCCTGTAGTTTACCCCTGCCACCTTCAGAATTTGAAAGAGAGTATTCCAGTCAACATTGTCAGAAGCTTTCTGCAAGTCTACAAATGCTAGAAACGTAGGTTTGCTTTTTCTTAATCTAGCTTCTAAGATAAGTCGTAGGGTCAGTGTTGCCTCACGTGTTCTCATATTTCTACGGAATCCAAACTGATGGCAAAGCGGGCACGTCTAGCCAATAGCAGTCTGCTAGTATCAGAGATAGGCCTCAATCTCAGGAAGAAATTTCTGGGAACTTATGTTTAGAGCATAGTATTGTACGGTAGTGAATCATAGACTGTCCGGAAAAGAAGTTTATCTAAGCATTTTATATAAAGTATTGTAGCAGGATGTTGAAAATTAGGTAGACAGGGAGGTTCTCTGCAGAATATGCGAAGAAAGGAACATATAGAAAACACTGAGAGGATAGTAGGGCATTTGTTAAGACATCAGAAAAAAAGTTCAGTCACACCAGAGGGAGTTGTAGGGGTATAAAAAATGCAAGAGACAACAGATGTGCGGATATATCCAACAAATAACTGAGTATGTAGGGTGCAAGTGCCTTTCTGAGATGAAGAAGTTTCCGCAGAAGACGAATACATGGAGGGCCTCATCGAACCAGTTAAGATTGCTGACTCTGGTAAAATAAAAAGTCACAATCAGCTGACTGTACTTGATACAACGGGAAGTACCCTCTGCTATGGACTTCAAGGTGAGTGACCGAATATCCGTGTAGAACAAGTAGCTTCACATAGTGGTTATGGTCCTAAATCCATTTCAAGAGCTCGGTCTGGGCTTTACGAGCCTAGGGGATTCCCCTGCGCGGCGCGGGCCGCAGAAGCACTGCCAGTGGCTACCTGCGGGCGATGGGCGCGCACCGATTGGCCGGCAGAGCTAGCGCCGCGTCGTGCCGCGGCTGTGAATTAATAATCCGGTCGGCTGGCGAGACGGCCCCGCTCGGTGTAAATTTAATTTGGCGAAATGAAGCGGGCTAAGAGCGCCAGATGCCGAGACGGCGCGTGGCCCGCCTGCAAATGTGCCTTTCTGCTTCTCAGCTCCCGCCGTGCATCACGCACATGGTGGTCGGTACGTTGGATATCGCCCTATAGAGATAACGGGGAAGCACGTGCAAGGTGGGGCTCTAGAATGGCGGAGTTTGCGAGGGCGTTTCTTAAAGTGGAGCACGGTAGTATAGACTTTCTTTGCTTTGCTTCGCTTGCGCCGTTTTTCCCACGGATACGTAGGGTCGGCATGGATAGTCGGATGTAGCAATGTTAGTTTAAGGGGAGGCCAGATGCTCTGCCTGCCCCCACCCCGGACCCCAACTGTCTGCTACTAGTGTAATCAATCGAATAGTGCGAGAGTGTTCAGATGTCTGCGAGCCGTGTAACTGAGGCGAGACGTGGGGACCAGCCAGGTATTCACCTTGGGGGATGTGGAAACCGACTAAAAACCACATCCGGGCTGGCCGACACACCGAACCTCGTAGGTAATCCGCCGGGCGGATTCGATCCGGGGCCGGCGTGCTCACCCGAGTCCAGGAAGCAGCGCGTTAGCGCGCTCGACTAACCTAGCGGGTCGCACGGGAGCATAGACTCATGACAGTAAATTCAGCGGTGGAAAACTAACTGGCTCAACTCATTATAATTTAAAACCTTACGAATGAGTTTTGTGTAGCCCCACAGCTCGTAAATACACAAGGACGATCATTTTTACGAACCACCCAAAACTGCCTAAAAATATATTTACTCGCTATCAGTTTCAAGAGAAACGATCATCACCCGTCAGCATAAAGTTATTTACAGCAGCCTGTATAGTATCTTTCTTACTGTGGCTTAACATACTGACAACTAGAGAAACAAACCTAAGTCATTTCCCGTAAATTTATTTCACTCTTGCCTCTCCAATGTAATCCTATTTCAGCCTTACATTGCCAAAAATTAAATGTTTTCACACTACTAATAAGGTGAGTGATTTACTCGGCAAAATAACCCAAAACATGTCGCCCCATGTGCTATGTTCTCCAGACGATACGGATCACTACCATACAGAGAAGGACGTCGTGCTGTCTAGTACAGGGATATCCAAATTATCTACGCTTTCGGGTGATTATAAAAATGTTTGTATTGAGATAAGGAAGCTTTTTGAGTCACAGCCAAAATGTTCAATGTGTAAACCATTAGCCACATGCCACGCGCCCTGTCAAGCGTCCGATTCGGTCCACAGTTTCCCAAAAAGTCCCGCATCCATGTCAGTCACAGTTGGCCTGATACGTTAACGTTCACAATGTCATCCTATTTCCTTAAACTTCTGTACCCACTCGGAAGTGCATTGTTCGGCACGTAGAGCCTTGTTAAACTTGGTCCCACATTTCCGACGCATCGCAATGCGGGTATGCTCTTGCAGAGCTCCATCACACAAACGCCTTCTCCGCTGGACTGGCAGCCGTATGGTATCAAAAAATTTTAAGAAAATTAAATAAACTTCTTGAGTTGCTGCATCCCTGCATGTAACCTTATAATGACTTACAAACACTTGAAACTAAATTACTTTGAATAATACTGTGACCAGGTGCAATTAAGGCTAGATTCCAACAGGGAGCACACAAGGCAAGACCTATTTTATGCTTCCGCCTTAGGTCACGCATATTTAATGGATACCAACGTCCAGATTGATGCTGTGTTCCTTGACTTTAGAAAGGCGTTCCACACGGTTCCGCTATGTCGATTAAAGAAGAAAAAACGGGGATAAGACGTATCGCATCAGCTGTTCGACTGGATTGAAGAGTTTCTAGGAAACAGACCATACCATGCCATTCTAAACGGAGAGAAATCTTCAGACATTAAACATTAAAGTAACTTTGGGTGGACCCCAAGGGAGTGTTATATGACCATTGCTTTTAACAATGTATTTAAATAACTTAGGGTGGATAACGCTGGAAGTTCGATGAGCATTTTGCGCAGATGATGTTGTTGTATAAAGAGAAGTCGCAACTCTAGAAAACTGTAGCCAAATCCAGAAAGACCTGCAGGGATTGGCAATTGACCCTCCCCATAAACAAATGTCGCTCTCAACGAGTGTTACTCACAAATACCAGAGAGACTCATTATTGTATTGTTATACATCTGCAGAACAATCACTGGAAACCGTATCTGCCCCCCCCCCCCCCCCCTCTCCTTAGCTGAGTGGCCAGCGCGGCGGAATGCCAAGAGGCCCGGGTTCGATTTCCAGCTGGGGCAGGAGATTTTCTCCGCTCACAGACTGGGTGTTGTGTTGTTCTCATCATCATTTCATCCCCATCTCCGATGCGCAAGTCGCCCAATGTGGCGTCGCGTGCACTAAGTACTTGCCCTCAGCGTCCGAACATCCCCAGATGGGCGACTCCCGGCCCACAATGCCGTATGCTGATTTCACATCACTGGAAGCTGTCACATCCATAAAGTATCTGAAAGTATACGAACGAAGTGATTTAAAGTGCAACGACCACATAAAACTAATCGCAGATAAGGTGGATGCAAGTTTGAGTTTCACTGGAAGTCTCCTCAGGAAATGTAGTCAATCAACAAAGGAAAAATTGGTTCAAATGGCTCTCAGCACTATGGGACCTAACTGCTGAGGTCATCAGTCCCCTATAACTTAGAACTACTTAAACCTAACTAACCTAAGGACAACAAACACATCCATGCCCAAGGCAGGATTCGAACCTGCGACCGTAGCGGTCGTGCGGTTCCAGACTGAAGCGCCTAGAAGCGCTTGGCCACACCGGCCGGCAAACATTTTACAAAATACTCTTTCGACCAATACCTGAGTATTGTCCATCAATCTGGGATCCATATAAGATAAGCCTGATAGGGAAACTAGAGAAGAACTAAAGAAGAGTAGCGCGTTTCGTTGCAGGATCAAAACAGTGACTGTGAAAGCGTCACGGAACTGCTGAGCCAATTCCAGTGGCAGACGCTGCAAGAGAGGCGTTGTGTTCTGCATCACGGTCTGGTTTAATGCTGAATCTCCGAGGGCAAACATTTCTAGAAGAGTCAACCAATATATGTCTTGCTCCTGCGGATGTTTTACGAAAAGACAATGAAGGTAAAATTAGAGAGATACGCACTCTCAATGGGGCTTACTAGCAGTCGCTCTTCTTGCGACGATTCGCGACCGGAAGATGAAAAGAGGGAAGCGACAGCTGCGCACAAAGCACCCACCGCCACACATAGTCAGGTGGCTTGCCGAGGTGGACTTTCTAAAGACGTTGTTACAACAATAAAAGCATATTACACTAGTCTGCATGGTATCAGATTATTGAAATGTAATATGTGCTTTTTCCTCCATTTCTTATCCTGATTCCAGAATTATTCTTAGACTTTGTCAAACACGTACAGTCTTTTTCCTATGAAAGCGGGTGAATTTTAGGGACTTGGATAGGAAATTTCACTCTAATGACATGCAAGTCGTATTTTTTTTTTTTTTTTTTTTTTTTTTTTTGCGAGTTGAATGAGTGCACTAGTATTTTTTGCAGAGAAGAGACTGGTGCGCTTTTCTCGTGGGAAGACAATTTTATGTATAACTATTCTTAGAGAGGTGTTCTTAATTTTATTTTACTTCGGTGAAATATTTCTTATGTGTGTGATAGTGTCGACTCACAAATGTATGAACAGTTTTGATAACAAAGATGGCTCTGAGCACTATGGGACTTAACGTCTGAGGTCATCAGTCCCCTAGAACTAAGAAGTACGTAAACCTAACTAACCTAAGGACATCACACACATCCATGCCCGGGGCAGGATTCGAACCTGCGACCGTAGCGGTCGCGCGGTTCCAGACTGTAGTTTTGATACTTTCTGTTACATTTGTGAAAATTTCACACTGCTTGAGCAACGAAAGGACGTAACAGACGTAGGAAGCTTATTACGCGTAAGGGCGCGAAAGAACGTTTGCCATCATTGTGTAGACAGTTAGAGGTCACGGGCTAAGAGAAAGAAGTCATCCATGCCATTTGCAATTCCTATGGTTTGGAGGGAGCCGAAAGACCACCTTAATGACTGCTACTTCTGTTTAGTCAACATTCAGGTATGCAGTGCAAAAAATAATGAACACATCGTGTATCCAAATATTCCTTCTGCCATTCCTTCTGCCACGTTACTCGGGTTCGGCTAAAAAGTAAGAATCTTCTGGCACCAGAAACAAAGTATTCGTGGTACAGACAGAGTAAAAGAACTAGTTCTTGTATGGTGACATATAAGTTCTTTAGTGTAGTGCAATAATATAGACTTTTTACAGACTCATCAAAGAGAAGCCTCAAGGGTGTGTTACTTCATAAGGGAATATTTATGGATCCCTTCCTGTGGCTCATTCAGTTCTAATGAAGACATTTGAGAACCGCGAGGTACTGTTAAGAAGTAGTAAATATGAGTGACTTGAGTGTTTTATCTGTGATGATTTTAAAGTTATAGGACTGCTCTTGGGACAACAGACGGAATGTACGAAAATGCCTTGTTTTTTATGCGAGTTAGACAGCCGAACGAAACAGAGGCATTGGATTATGAGAGATTGGCCAGAGCGGAGGTATTTCACTCCTGGAACTAAAAATATCCTACAAAGACCGCTTGCGGATCCCAAGAAAGTTCAGCTTCCAATATTACACATCAAATTAGGTGTGGTGAAGGCTCTACCACAATACGGGCCCCGCTTCACCTATTTTTAATGAAATTCCGCTTTATTACATGAGAAACGGTAATCGCTGGAATTTTTGCTGGTCCTAAAAAACGTAAATTGATGAGGGAAGAAGAATTTGAGTAGATAATGAATGAGAGAGAAAATCTATGGACTTCCTTCAGATCTGCCACTGAAAATGTTCTAGGAAATGAGAAAGACCCAAACGACAAGAATATTGTTAAAACCATGTTAGAAAACGTCCAAAAGTTGGGGTGCAATATGAGTGTTACGCTTCACTTTCTGCAATCCCATGTCGACTATTTTATGGAAAATCCGGGGCATTACAGTGAAGAGCAAGGTGAATGCTTCCATCAGGACATTAAGGAGATGGAGAAAAGATACCGGGGAATATGGAATGAAAATGTAATGTCTGACTTCTACTACATGTTAAAGGGGGACGGTAAAGGTGGAGAAGACGGCGGGTATGCAAGGAAGTAAAAACAGAGACTATTTAAAAATTAATGGGCATCTTCTCTTTGCAATTTGTTAGACCAAATACAAATTTGTAAGTACTGTGCTTTCTGAATGTCTCAGTAATGTTTCTTGCAAAAAATTGGCCATTTCGAAACATGATCATTTGAATAAATTAGTTCAATTCTTTGAAATGCAACTTCTTTCTTTGTGTAACAACCTGACGTGATGGAACAAAACGGAAGTCGTTTCTGAAATCACCATCAACAAATGATTCAAAAACCCCTAAAAGTGACAAATTATCTGCGAAAAATTCAAAAAATGCAGACCAGTGTTATACATACCAGTACTTGTAAGGCGGCGTAGGGGTGAAACACAAGCAAAACAGCAAAAAAATCAAATGGTTCAAATGGCTCTGAGAACTATGGGACTTAACATCTGAGGTCATCAGTCTCCTAGAACTCAGAACTACTTAAACCTACCTAACCTAAGGATATCACACACATCCATGCCAGAGGCAGGATTCGAACATGCGACCGTAGCGGTCGCGCGGTTCCAGACTGACGCGCCTAGAACCGCTCGGTGACAACGGGCAGCAGTAAAACAGCAGCAACAGCGCTGCTGTTCTTCATGCTATATTAAAGAAGTAACGAGAGGTACTTTGTCCGCACCGGGGTTGAAGAACATGATTCGAAAGTTAGAATGAAGTGGAGGTTTGGGAATTGCTTCTGGGAGAGGCTGCCGGCAGTTGTGCTACAAAATGTTGAAGAAGTTAGCGTTGCCACAGCGGAGTATGTTGGACCCACCGTGCCATCTCCAAGCAGCGCACGAGCTGTGTCACGACAGCTGAACATTCCATGAGCCACCGTTCGAAAACAGTAGAGAAATCTCTAGAGCGGTTCCGCGATACCGTGGATGCAGATGGTCGTCGCACTGAGCAACGGTTGTAACCTGGAACGCAAGCACGATACGCAATGGGCATGTGTTACCCTCTCAAGTTTCATTGTCCACGATGATCCGTTTTTGACGGAAGTGCTCTTAAGTAGCGAAAGCTTAATTATAATCGCCCTGTAGATGGCGAACAGTCTGATTTTCAGCTCCACAGTTACAACTTGGAGAAATTATCTTCCTGCAGTTGTACAAAGTCTGCACACCTGCTGGTGTTGATCGTTGTTCGGTTAAGAACCGACCAGATCTTGCGTGGTAATTCAAATCCAGGTGGCTTGGTCGATAGTCACGGCAACATTAGGTGTTCCGCCATAGCGTTATTCTGCCATGCGTTTCTCCAGCAGTCATTAACATTATAGCCGTTATTAACTAACGTACTTGCAGTTAGCGTTGGTGGGTGACGAGACCGAAGCCTTCCTTTGCTAATGTTTTGAATGTCTGACTGAACAGGCAGGTGAGAATTTTTCTGCGGTTTCTTGTACTCCAGTACAAATGCACTTAACCCGTCGCAGAGTGGAGGTGGTATGTAGTTAAGTACGGGTAACCAGAAATAAGGTGTAGGTCTGTTTATACCAATTATAAGACGAATGGAATGGCTGAGCTGTGTATCAACAAATATTGTTTGCAGAATGAATTCTCACTCTACAGTGGAGTGTGCGCTGATGTGAAACTTCCTGGCAGATTAAAGCTATGTGCCGAACCGAGACTCGAACTCAGGATCTTTGCCTTTCGCGGGTAAGTGCTCTACCATCCTTTCTTTTTTTTCCTTTTGTTCGGTGTTGGGTGACCTTGGAGGCCAGTAATGTAAGGCTGAATCATTTGGTCCAGTGCGACCGATCCATCGTTCAGTAATCCTTTGGTACCAGATGCCAGTGTGGCGATGCCCCACCCTGTTGGTAAATGAAATCGGATGATTCTTTTTTATACACCATGTATACAATGAAGCAGCGTAACTCACGACGCACAAATTACCCGGACTATATTCATCCAATGTTTCAAAATGAGAACACATAGCAGCTTCTAACATACTTTACACATAATTTCAAACCTTTACGAAACCTTTTGTCACTGACACTTTATTTCTTTTTCACTACTGATTCTATTTGCAACGCGATCCATCGATAAATTTCGAGCTAGTTAATAATGTAAAATCGTTAAAATAGTTTGTGACATCCGATTCCCGTTAGGTACTAAATGTTATTGTTTACTATCCTCATGACCATAGGTGGTCCAGTTTGGTTTACAATGTATTGTGCAACAATTTTCTTACGTGCGCTCATTAGAGGGAAGAAGAATGCGCCAGTGTTGAGGGATATTATCAGCGATCTTCTTTATGCATAAGGGGCAATCAAAAAATTTCCGTTTGAAGGCAGTATGGTGTGGCAATAAGAAAAAATATCCGCGAGAATTGAGGCAATCATCCCACTGACATACCAGGTTGACGATGTATGTTTGGTAAAACGCCGTGTACTGCTCCGTGAAGTAGTACGTTACGTACTGCTGCACATCAGCTTGTGTATTCGTACACTTCACAATGGATCAGGAAAACTGGAAAACTGTCTATATGGAAAGAAACAACTTCTGAAATTAAATGTAGATTACGTATTGGCGAATTCAAATTATGCAATGTTTTTTTCTAAAATGAATGTAAAAAATTAGCAGCCGCCAGCCGAGAAACAGCAGCAACAAGGAAGTAAAGCGATTTTGTGGCTTTTTAAGAGCTCTTAACCAGGAGAGAATTATATAGTCTCATTTGTGTGCTGTGGTAGTTTAGTTTTTAAATATCCGTGTGTTAATCTAACACTTGATGGGCACGCTTTTCGCGCTTCAGTTTGTGTCGGAGAGTATCGATATTGTGTCTCTCACGAGTTCCTAACCGGGATTGAATTACATAGTTTCACTTCTGTGCTCTGGCAGTTTAGTTTTTGAATCTCTGTGCGTCGATCTAATTTGCTATCCACAGTCCTTGCGTTTGCCTCAGCGTCTAAAAATCTAATAAAAACAGTCTCAATCGCGTTTCCAGATTTTTATTTGTTAGCAACCGGTTTTAGCCCCTTCCTCAGATCGTCTTCATGCTTTTCCCCTCCATTATTACTGCTGGTGGCAGCCGATTGAGCGAGATCCGTAGAAGTAAGGATTATAGAATTCTTGCTAAAATTTTAATGCCTGGAGTGGAGTTCTGCAGCGTGTGTCGACAGTCATTTGTTTGCCTGTATAGCGTAGTTTTCCACTTCCTTAGTATGGATAGCACAATGATTGCTGTTGGCGGATGTGAGCTGAGTTGGTGGCATTTCGCTCTCAGCTCCAGGGTGTGTTGGATTCGGTTGCCCAGCTTAAAGCTGCAGGTATATAGGCATCGCTGTTGTGGGCCAGCCGTGGGGATCCTACGGACGTCCAGCACGACTGACGAGTCCGCCTGCGGCCAGCCCAGTTACTGATCGCATTGAGGTTGACTCCTCACATGTGGTCGAGTGGGAGGTCAGCTTGAGGCGTGGCAGGCTGCGGACAGTTTCGCACGGTGCCGAACGTAAGGCCTTCCCAGTTAGTTTGACAAACAGGTCCCAGGTGCCGTCTGTGGCTGACACTCTCTCTCAGCCGGATACAGTCACCTGTCGTGTTTCATAGGAAACCTCTCAGTCTGCAATATATGGGCAGTCACAGAGGGTGGGATTATTGGTAGTTAGAAGCCCCAATATTAGGTGCGTTATGGGGCCTCTTAGGGACATCGCTGCCAGGGGAAGAAAGCCACTGTGCACTCGGTGTCCATGCCGGGTGGAGTCATTCCAGACATGTAACAGGACCTCCTGGACGCCATGGCGAGCACGGGGTGTAGCCAACTGAAAGTGGTGGCTCAAATCGGTACAAATGCGAGTATGGCTGTGGATGTGAAGTGATTCTCTTTCGTTTCGAGCGTCTATCTGAAGTGGTCAAAGCTGCTAGTCTTCCTTACGAAATGAAAGCAGGGCTCACAATTTACGGCAGAGTCGACAGGATCTCTGGTACAGAGTAGCGTGGAAGGTCTGAATCAGAGGTTCGGGCGGTTCCGAGACCGTGTAGGCTGCAGATTCCTCGACTTGCGCCAAAGGATGGCTGGTTTTATGGTACGGCTAGATAGGTCAGGAGGTGGGTACACGGGTAACGGGGGCTGTGTGGGGTGGACGGGGCGTTTGTTTTTTAGGTTAGAGGTTTACGTGGAAACACAAAAAGGGCTTCAGTCTCAAAGCATGCATGTCAAACAGAGGAAGAAGGCAGATACAGGAACCTTCGGTATAACAACAGCAATATGGTCGTAGCTGTATTGGGAAAGTACCAGAGCTCCAAGTGCTAATAGAAAGTACTGATGCTCAAATCATTATAGGCATTGAAAGCTGACTAAAGCCGGAGATAAGTTCAGCCGAAATTTTTTCTGAAGGATCTAACGGTGATCAGAAATGATAGGCTAAATGCAGTTGATGGTGGCGTGTTTGTTGCTGTTAGAAGTAGTTTATCTTGTACCGAAATTGAAGTAGATAATTACTTTGACTTAGTATGGGTAGAGGTCTTTCTTGGCAACCGGAATAAAATAATAATTGGATCCTTTTACCGACCTCCCAACTAAGATGGTACAACTGCTGAAAGGTTCAAAGAAAACTAAGTCTAATTTCAAATACATTGCCGACTCATGTAATTATAATTGGTAGTAATTTTAGTTTACCCTCGATATATTGGTGAAAATACATGTTTAAATGTGGAGGTACACATAAAACATCATCTGAATTTGTGCTAATGCATTCTCTGAAAAAATGTTTCGAGCAATTAGTTCATGAACCGACTCTAATAGTAAACGGTTGTGAAAACACACTTGACCTCTCAGCAGTAAACAGTTCTGCGCTTATAACAAGCATAAAAACGGATACAAGGATTAGTGAATACAGGGGTGTCCTAGCGACACTGAATACCATAACTCCCAAACCCACATAAAATAAACGAAAAATAAATCTATTCAAAAAAGCAGGTAAAAATTCACTTGACGCCTTCCTGAGAGATACTCTCCACTCGTTCCACATTAACAATATATGTTTAGACCATATGTGGCTTGAGTTCAAAGAAATAATATCGAGAGCAATTGAGAGATTTATACCAATTTATTTAATAAACGACGGAGCTGATCCCCCACTGTACACAAGACAGGTCTGAACACTATAAAAGAAACAATTAAAAAAGCACGCACAGTTTAAAAGAGAAAGATTGGTGATCTTCTACACAAACTCGAAATTTAGCGCGGAGTTCAATGTGAGAGGCTTATAGTTTCCACAACGAAATTTGTCTCAAAACCGTGCAGAAAATCCAAAGAGATCCTTGTCATATGAAGCAGATAACCTCGAAATAATGAAGCAACTTAAATCACTTAATAAAAGCAGGTCTTTCGGTCCAGATTGTATACCAATTACGTTCCCTTCAGAGTATGCTGATAGACCCATCCACCCGGAACACCCACATCTAAAAACTGGTAAGTTGCGGACACCACGCAAATATTCAAGGTAGGCAATAGGAATAATCCGTGCAGATGTATATGGGAAGGTAGGCATATAACTCTATATATTTGAATGAAACACTGATTGTAAAAAAGACTGGTCACCGAATAATTTAAGGCAATAATAAAACTAAACGCTAGAATTAGTACGTAGTGAGACTTGTCATCACCCCAAACAAAGACGAAAGTTAGTAGCTTTGCAACAAAGTTAGAGGCTGTTGGTAAGTGTTTGGGCCAGCTCAATTTGGGGCAGTTCCCATCTAGCAACCAAAATTTAGGTTTCCATGGTTTCCCTAAATCAGTTATTGTTCTGACATGAATCTTCTGAAAAAAGAAATCGACAGATTTCCTTCCCCATATTTGAGCAATGCAAGCTTTTCGCACCCCACCCCATCCCCCCCCCCCTCTCTCTCTCTCTCAATATCTTCGTCAACGAGACGTTAAACATTAAACTTTATTCCATCCTACTTATTTTTCGCACAAAATGTTTTGTTCTCCAAAAGCATGAATTCTCGAGAAATGTGGGAATACAGGAGGCAATACTGACTCTCCGATTTATCCTCGAAGGTAAATAGAATAGACAAATCTACGTTTATAGCAGTTATGGACTTAAGAAATCTTTCGATAGTGCTGACTGGAATGCACTTTTTGACATTCTGAAGGTAGAAGGGGCAAAATACAACTTTTAGGGAAACCAGACTTCAGTTATAAAGGCGGAGGACGTGAGGGGACTCAGTGACTGAGAAGGGAGTGAGACAGAGTTCTAACTAATTGCCAATGTTCTTCAATCTCTACATTGACCACGGAAGCAAAGGTGAAATTTTGAGAGGCAAATTAGACTTTGAGGTCTGTTGAGAACACTGTTACTTTATCTGAGATGGCGAAGGACTTGCAACAGTAGTTAAATGTGATCGATAGTGTCTTGTTTATTAGATGAATGTCAACAGAAACCAAACAGGGGCTAATAGAATGTAGATGCATTAAATCAAATGATACTAATAGAATTAGATTAGGAAGTGAGGCATTCAAAGTAGTCGATGAGGTCCGCGATGTGGGCAGCAAAATAACTATCTCATATCCATCTACATCTACATCTACATGGATACTCTGAAAATGACACTTAAATGCTTGCCAGAGGTTTCGTCGAACCATCGAACCACCTTCACAATAATTCCCTGTTATTTCACTCTCGAACAGTGCGCGGATAAATCGAACGTCCTTGCTCTGATTTCTCTTATTTTTTTATGATTATCGTTTCTCCCTATGTAGGTCGGGGTCAAAAAAATATTTCCGCGTTCGGAGGAGGAAGTTGGTGATTTAAATTCAGCCGCAACCAAATACGCCTTTGTTTTAATGGCGTCAATCCCAAATTCCGCCGCGCGGGGAAGTAGCGTGCTCTTAGGCGCCTCGTCACAGTTCACGCGGGTCCTCCGGTCGGAGGTTCGAGCCCTCCCTCGGGCAAGGGTGTGTGTGTTGCCATTAGCGTAAGTTAGTTTAAGTTAGATTAAGTAGTGTGTAAGACTAGGGACGTATGACCTGAGCAGTTTGGTCCCGTAGACATAACCTCCTCTTCAAAAGCCTTCTGAAGCTTACCGTAAGTTGTCGTCGCGTTTTCACCCAATTTAACGCAAAAAGAAATGACATACCGTTGCGTAATATTATGCGGTTCCATTTCCGTGACGAGACACACGAACATGTGTTAACTTATTACATCACAACTCACGACTGTGCAGTTGCATCGATGTACCACTTGGACTAGAAGCAGCGTACAGACCAAGATCAAAGATATTGTGCCTACGCAAGCCTGCTGGGTTGCCACATCTTGCAAAGAAAATCAGTCTGATTACTTTATTGTCGCACCTCGTAAGTGGTACTGGTTATTAGTACAGAGCAGTATTATTCAGAGTCGTAAAAGTGTAAGCTGTGAAGTGCATTTTCTAGCAACATTTTCGACGGATGCTTCGATGTAGCTCATCACACAAGTGGTAGACTTTATCTTTCAATGTGCTTTTGTGTAGTACAGACTTCATATGGGAAAGTCATATCTGAGCTGTGAAAACCATGGTCTATTCCGATTTTCGGATTACGTGACAATAATTTGAGTTATTCTAAACGCAAACGTTTTTACAATGTTGTTATTTGTGTAGGTAAGAAATGATCCTTTTCTCCTTCGAGAGTATGTTTTAAAAAGATTAACTTTTGCAGTGAGAAAATCTGATAGAAATCTGAATACAAATACTTGCCAATTACTTAAATTACCGTAAGCTAATACTTAAATTACGAAACAACGAAATCGTATTATAACGGTGATGTGTTGCCGATGTTGAACCTAAGAAGAATGCTCCGCAAGGTAATGTAAAACTTTTATTGTTCTTGTCAAAAGCACTGTAGTGGTTTCTTGATTACGAAAATTCTCAATTAGTGTGTGTGTTGTAAAATAATATTCTTTTATTCAGAGTTAGGTTTAAGAGATGCAGCTCAGAATGTGTAATTTCTTATTAGCTGTTGAGATCTAAATAATTTCAGATTTGTTATGAAACAAATATTCGTAACAGGTGAAGTTATAAAATCTGCTACACAGTAAGCTAAGCATCTTTTATGCTTCGCAGGATAAGTATTATAATATTTATCTGACCAGCGTCCACAAAGTGTCTTACATTCAAAGTGGTTATTAGTGTGTGAGTGCACATAGAAATGCACGTTATGCATTGATGCACATGAAGTGCTCATGTTAGTTCACCTTTCCCTGTCATCGTCACTTCAAAGGCAGATCGTATAAATTTAGTTAGCTTTTCTCAATTTTCAGTCTGAAATAAGTATTTATTTCTGTTTAATTTGTCGGTGGTAGTATGCAGCCTCTGTCTGTCATAGTGTGTGATCAGTAGTTTTACAGCTGAGCAGCTACTGCAGACGATAATTTCTCGTTTTTTTCGAGTCCAATTGCCAAACACTGTCATTACAGCAATTAACACTCCTTATTGGCGTATAACTCAAGCGAATGAGGACGTCGCAGGGTGAGGCTTAGCAGTATCCAATGAAGTATTCAGGACTGCGGAGAGAAAGAACGCCGAATCGGGGTTATTACGGATGTTACAGAGTTGTAGGCGTAGCACCGAACAACGATGGTTACTGCTCTGAGGGCGGCGCCACTCACGGCTGAAGTTTCTTGTGCGGCAAACAATGTGGGCACATTCAACTTTACAGACGAGCGTCGCAAGAAGAGCGATAGGCTACTTCCCGCTGGATTTATCTCCGCCGTTTACAGAAGCGGAGAAGAAGAATTTCCGCGTAATGTCAAGGGCTGTCACACTCAAGCCGACAGAAAGTTCTCCAGAACGCCGTGTAGTTGACATCTCTGAGAGCGCCCAGTGAGAGGAACGTCAACGCAATTTGTTGTTTTAGTTTCAAGGAAAAAGATCTCATACTTGTGATAATGGCGAACTCTCTGTACAACGGTCCGACAGAAGCCTGATAATTCAGCATAAAGAGGACTATTTTCTGCCGTGCCGTTCTGTGCATTTTTCGTGCAACTATTACCACATTACACAGTTGCTACATCAAGCACTGCTAAGCAAAGATCGGAAGACTACTTGGAAGAAAGAATACATTGCGGGGCTGTATAAGAGAATCGAACTCCAAGGTAATACAATAGAATGAGAAGAGGAAGTAAGTGAAGATGATGTTGTAAGTCTCAATACTGCGAGAAGATTTCACAGAGCTCTGTGCCTCACTTCGAAGAGGAACGCGTCGCTGAAGACAATTCTATTCCATTCAGTAAGATTCCAGGCACTGATGACCATCGAAGACGTGTATGATGAAGTCCCAGACTGCAGTTTGATGCCAACCTGATTGACACCAGCCTTACGGCCCGACAGCCGAGTATTATGGTCTGGTGTGCCATTCATTTAATAGGACGACCCCTTTAGTTGTCATCCACGCCACCCTTACGATACAGCAGTACTTTGGCGATGTTCTACTTCCCGTTTTGTTGCTCTTCATGGTAAGCCATCCTGGAGGCACATTTCAGCGAGATAATGCCAGCCAGCACATAGAAATGGTTTCTATTGCTTGTCTTCGCGCTTGTCAAACCACCCATTAGCCAGAAAGATCGGCGGATCTCTCTAGAGTTGAGAATTTTCGGAGCATTATGTTCAGGGCCCATCGACTAGCTCAGGATTTTGACAATCCAGCGCCACAATTGGACAGAATTTGGCACGGTATCCCTTAGAAGGACATTCAATAACTCTCTCATCCAATATGAAGCCGTATAACAGCTTGTATAAGGGTCATAGGTGGACAAACGCATTATTGACTTGCTCAATCTGCGAAACTCTTTCTATTGAATAAATTATCAATATTTCTGAAACTGAATCAATTGTTTGTCTGTATATGTATATCACATCTACCGATTCCCGCCTCATTCGTATAATTCCTTCGTAGTGCGTAGGTTTTTTGTCTTAGAATGGACACTTCAATTGAACTGGAAAGAAACACGAAGCGTAGGAGAATACACACGAAAAACCAAGGTACTTTCTCATAAAATAACGCGATACGTAACCGCAAACAGCAAATTTCCAGGCAATGTGTTGTGATTTTCACGTCAATATTAACGAAATAAGAGTTAAACTACTACATTATTGTCAATAGGTGACTGAGAGACACCAATGAGCAGGCCAGTACATTATGTGGCGCCACCGCCAGACACCACACTTGCTAGGTGGTAGTCTTTAAATCGGCCGCGGTCCGTTAGTATACGTCGGACCCGCGTGTCGCCGCTATCAGTGATTGCAGACCGAACGCCGCCACACGGCAGGTCTAGAGAGACTCCGTAGCACACGCCCCAGTTGTACAGCCGACTTTGTTAGCGATGGTTCACTGCCTACATACGCTCCCATTTGCAGAGACGACAGTTTAGCATAGCCTTCAGCTACGTCATTTGCTACGAACTAGCAAGGCGCCATATTCAGTTACTATGTATCCTGAACACATAATATTATGAATCATTTAGCGTCAAGAGCTACGTTCATCATTAATGGATTAAAGTTAAGTATCAAACTAATTATGTCCGCTTTCTGAATTCTAATTCCTTGTCCTGTTCCAAACCTCACGTCAGTATAGTTCTTCCCTACTCACGCCAGCCTGCGTGAGCTAAAACGCGTGCATTTCGGCCTCCTCTAGTAACACGGTGTTGGCTCTTCTGCCAACAGAACACGTTACCTTACTGTAACAAGCTTCATGTGACCCATGTTTTAGTCAAAAGCTATTAAGTGATGAAAGTGCACGCAACTTTTACGTTAGTCATTAAGAGGATGACACAATTGTAATGAAAGTAAATAATACTGATTGTAGATAAAACATACATCAAAAAGTTCGATGCAGACATTAAGCAAAAGGAATGCACAGATCATGGTTCAAATGGCTCTGAGCACTATGGGACTTAACATCTGAGGTCATTAGTCTCCTAGAACTTAGAACTACTTAAACCTAACTAATCTAAGGACATCACACACAGCAACGCGGATTAGCCGAGCGGTCTGAGGCGCTGCAGTCATGGACTGCGCGGCTGGACCCGGGGAGGTTCGAGTTCTCCCTCGGGCACGGGTGTGTGTGTTTGTCCTTAGGATAATTTAGGTTAAGTAGTGTGTAAGCTTAGGGGTTGATGACCTTAGCAGTTAAGTCCCATAAGATTTCATACACATTAGAACATTTTTGAACATCACACACATCCATGACCGAGGCAGGATTAGAACCTACGGCCGAAGCGGTCGCGCGATTCCAGACTGAAGCGCGTAGAACCTCTCGGCCACACCGCCCGGCCACAGACCATGTGTAACTTATGTGTAACATGTTCATCACGTTGAATGAGAATGTATAATGAGGTCTAGGTGCTAACTATCGAGCAGGACGTGCAAGAGGAGTATCAGATATAATTATGACTGAGATACAGTAGAATGCTTTAGTTTACAATCAAAAATGAAAAAAGGTAAGCAGTAAGCAAAACCTCTATTCATTATGTGTAATGCATTCCGGAAGTCAGTCCACAATATATCGGGAGGTTTAGGTGCTACGTAACAATCGTTGTCTTGATAAATAAGAACCAATAAGTAACAGGCTGTAATTATATCATTGGCATATAAATAATACGATTTATCACTCATTCAGTGTGGAGCGGATATCCATAAATCACGCACGATGTGCACATAAGAGGATGATAACATAATTAAAGACGGTATATTGATGACAGAAAAGTATACATGAGGAATTTGACACAAATATTAAATAAAAGACGTCCGTTGGTCGTGTATAACACACTCATCATGTCAACTAAAAATGTAGACCGAGGTTTGCTATGACTGCATGTACAAATACTCTCCGAAAGGCGAACCACGGGTGTTGTCTGCGGGTCCCGTACCGTACCGCAGCACTTTCAGCCCCGAGTGCGAAGATAAGCTTCTTTTTTGCGAATGTCCGTAGACAGTCTAGGCAGGCATATAAAGAGCGGAGCATTTCCTGAAACTTTTGCCGCACTTTCCGTGAAGCTGGTCGTAAAACACGGCGACCGAAGTATCAATGTTTTATGTATCGAGCATTGTAGCAACTGCGTCATTCTTTTTGCCAAACAGAGAATACCATACTCTATATAATTTATGACTGGCAGCAAAAAGCTGCTTTGTTTTACTGCGTCGTTCTGGTTCTGGCGTAGCGATAAAGTAATAGCGGCCCTGTTACAACAGACATTATTTTGTTCTCCGTCCGTAGTGCACTTAAGGACTCGGAGTCTTTTCTTTCTGTGTAGATGTTATCGATAAATTCTGATACAATTTAAAATCATTACAGATTATGTTAAACGTGAAACTAAATGTAAATTAACATTTTTTAAAATTTATTGATAATCTCAGTCGCTGACAGTGTAAAATTATAATCTCGAATGGCAAGGATTCAGTCTTAAATCGCTCCTACCAGTTTTCTTAGTGTTACTTTCTCGCTCAGTTATCATTTCTTCGATGAATTGTATGTGAAGTGCTATATTGCACCGCGGTTAGGAGAACACTTTAAACTGTAGACACTACTATAAATTCTTGGGTCGGCGTACATCATGCCGTAGGAATATGTATAATAAAGCAATTTCCGTCGAGGAGAGCTTTACCGTGTCTTACTGGCAAGTTGTCCTGTATATGCGTAAGTCAATCAAGATTGGTCACCTGAAAGTCTACAAAACAGCTACAAAAAATTGGTCAAATCGCTCTGAGCACTATGGGACTTAACATCTGAGGTCATCAGTACCCTAAGACTTAGAACTACCTAAAACTAACTAACCTAAGGATATCACACACATCCATGCCCAAGCAGGATTCGATCCTGCGACAGTAGTGGTCGCGTGGTTCCAGATCGAAGCGCCTAGAACCGCTCGGCTACACCGGCCGGCCAAAACAGCTACAGTTCAAAGTAATAGACATAGGACATTTCAGTTCAGCCTGGATAGATCAGACTTTAATAACATCTTCTTCTTTCATCATAGTCTAGTCTATAGATTTTCTCCGTCTTCTGAGTATCCAGCCATCTTTTCTTGGTCTTCCTATGGATCTGGAACCTGAAGGTCTGAAATTTAAGGCTTGTTTTGGTAGTCTTGAGTCCGACATTCTTTGTAGATTTCTAGCCAGCTTTTACGATTGGACTTGATCTTCTCATTTACAGCATACATCCTGTATTTCAAACTCCGCTCTTATGTCTTCGTTTCTTAGCTTACCTATTCTTGTACAGCCATAAACTCCTCTTAGAAATTTCATTTCTTCCGCTTGAGATCTACTTTCTTGCTTTTTTGTCCAAATTTCACTTCCAAATAGTAGTGTGGGGGTGACCATTAACTTACAAACCTTGATTTTTGTGTCTCTTCTCACTCCAATTCTCATTCTATTTATTGTTCTGCATATCATTTGAAGTTTCAACAGTTTGTTGTAAAACTCGAATGCATTCTCGTAGCTTATAATACTTCCCAGGTATTGAGGTGACTGATTTGTTCAGTGTTTTTATTTTCTATTACGACCGTAGTGCTCAGCTGTTCTTTCCCTTTGAAAGCCATCACTTTTGTTTCTGGAACGCTTATTATCGTATTATATTCTTTAGAAATTTGGGCCTTTGTAGCGAAGTCTCGCATCCTGTACAATTGCAAGGTCGTCTGCAGAAATCATCGTATTAAAAGATACGTCATGTGGTAATCTCAAGAACACATCAATTTGTTATGTCCATGTTCCAATCATATCGTCAATGTCTTTATTAAAAAGTGAGGGTGGTAAGCTACATCCTTGTCGAACCACCACGCAGGGTAGCCGAGTAGTCTGGGGTGCCTTGCCACGGTTCACCCAGCTCCCCCGTCGGAGGTTCGAGTCCTCCCTCGAGAATGGGTGTGTGTGTTGTCCTTAGCGTAAGTTGCTTTAAGTTAGATTAAGTAGTGTGTAAGCCTAGGGACCGATGACCTCAGCAGTTGGGTCCCAAAGGAACTTCCCACAAATTTCCAAAATTTCCTTGTTTTAGCCCCTTGGCTTATCGTTACGTGTTCTGATAGACGTTAGTCATTGTTGGTACTTTTATACCTCCGTGTAGGAATTCTGTCACCTATATTACTTGCCTAGGATACCCGTTCTTGTGTAACGTGTATCATAAGATTGTCCTATCTACATGGTCGAAGCCTATCTCTAAAACTATAAATGCGATTAATGTTTCCCTACTGGATTCTCTTTTCTTCTGTAATTTAAGTGTGAAAACATTATCAGCACAGGATCGTGCTTTCCTGAAACCATTTTCTTCTTCGGATAACAGATTTTCGGTAGTAATTTATAGACGTAGATTTATTATCTTGGCGTTAAGTCCTGTATGCTGTGTCTGCTAATGTGATAGCATAATAATTATTGTATTCATTTCACTGAACTTTTTTAAAGATTGGTATGTGACCTGCAGTTACCCATGATTTTCTGATCTGGCGTCTTTCCCAATACGTATTTAATGAATGAAAAATTATAAGCTTTAAGAACAGTCCCCCGTATTTAAGTGACTCTGCGCTTATGCCATCTGGTCCTGTTGTTTCCTGGCTTTTTGCTTTAGTCAGGGCATCATTTAGTTACTGGATCGTTATCAGATAGATGTCATATGGTGTATCCATTGCGGGGTGGATGTAGTGTTCCATTCTGCTCACAATGTTATTCCGTGATTCATCATTTGTTTTCCTGATAATAGTTTTTACTTTAATTCTTTTCTCTCTGTTTTCTCGTTTCGCAGATTCTGTTTTTGCCTGCAAATGTTTCTGATACGCTGGTTTCTTTTCCTCAACTGCTTTCGCGATGTCTTCCTTACATACCCTAAGTCTCTTCTCAAGCATTTTCTTATTTTTTCCTAATGACTCAATTGCGGTCTGTTCAGTACATATCTTTGTGTTTAGCCATTCGTTTTCTAAACTATCACTTTTGTCTGTCCCATTCGAGCACATATTCAGTCTGTCTTGGTGCAGATGTTTTATGCTCTCATCCTGTAATGGATAGATCTTAAAACCTTTTTCTTGTCTCAACTCTTTTTGTCTTCTTCCATCTAGGGAGCATAGCTAATTTTGCTACTACTAGTTAGTGGTCCGAGTAAATGTCACTATCTCTTAAAACACAAACATTCTGAACTTTTTTGCATATTTTACATTTGGGCATCACGTAATCTATCGTTGATTTCCGTCCCCTCGTGCTCCATGTGTATTTAAGCATGTCTCTCTTTAAAAAAATAGCTATTTTGAGTTCATTACTCTAGGCAAGATGTGTAAGAGAATGTCCATTTTCGTTTACGTACCACCGGCCAGTGTGGCCGAGGGGTCCTAGACGCTTCAATCTTTTTGTTTACGTACCGACAGAGGTGGTGCAGTGATGAGGACACTGGACTCGCATTCGGGAGGACAACGGTTCAAACCCGCGTCCGGCCATCCTGATTTAAGTTTTCCGTGATTTCCCTAAATCACTTCAGGTGAATGCCACGATGATTCCTGTGAAAGGGCACAGCCGATTTCCTTTTCCATCCTTCCCTAATCCAATTGGACCGATGGCCTCACGGTTTGGTCCTCTTACAACACTGTAATACGTATTTACGTAGCTTGTGCAATCAAATACCAGTCCTGTCACGGAAAAGCCACGTATAACACTCCCGTTTGCTACTGCCATACCATAACCTTAAAGTGGGAAGCATATCGTAAAATGAGACTATTTTGTTAAAGTAATTATGGTCTAAAGCAACAGAGCAGTGTTACCCTCTGAGAGGAATCTTGTTATGTTGACCATGTTGTACCTAACGGAGGTGGCTTATCGAAAGTGAAGGTCAGAATTACGTAAATATTCAAACAGTAACTAACAATAATTTATTTATCCACACTATTCAAAGAATAAAGAAAACGGTCGCCAGCCTAATTAGGCATGAGAATGATTAACGTTCTTGTTTAAGAAAGTAGGTATGAGTAACTTTAACGGACAAACACAATCTGTATTTTGCCACACGCGAGTGCGACGAACTCAGACACTTTCATATGTTAACGTTAAGTTTGGAGTTTACAGCTTGCATAAATATAACAGATAACGATACAACTATCTTCAGGGCTTAGTCAAACTGAGTGGTTCCAATAGTATTACTATTACAGTGCACTTTAGAATAAAAAATTCGACATAGGTTCAATATTGCTTTTCAAACATATTCCTATCTGACATGAAGTATAGACATGGTGTACAGCAAAATTAGTTATTGTGCATAGATTAAGTCTCTCACTAGTAAACACCTTTTCATTTAGAATGAAAATTAAATGACATTCACTAACAGATTATTTCTCACTGTCTTTTGAATAAGGAAGTTACTGTTTTCATAGATAGTTGTCTTTCTATTAATCGTTGTGTAGCATGAGCACAATAGACAAACTATGGATCCTGTTACAACGTTAATATGCACTTTTAATAAACAAGAGGAACCCAATATTGTACAGAAATTGACTTGAATAGCAAGAGTAATTAAAACTTTCCATAATTAAGTAGTTTTGAGCCTTTGAACTACTTTCAATGGAGGGGGGGGGCTTAATATTGACCACTGTAGCAGAGCAAACTAAACACATTTTCATTACCTCAGTGAAACACTTAACAAGCATGAACATATAAATCTCAACAGTTGCGGGTCTGAACTTTTACTGCAGTGAAACACAAATCTGAGATATTTGTAAGATCCTTTCAACAAACAATACTAATTTTAACACACTCTAATGTTATGTTAATTTTAATATGCCTTCAATAAAGGACAGTCGGTAAACACTTTAGCGTGAGAGGGAGCCTAAGTGGATATGTGACTGAGGATAAATCACGGTAGGTACAAGAGTTCAGTCAAATTTTACCTTATATTTCGGTACACTATAACATCCTCTGAGCTGATCCTTCACTGTACTTTACTGAAGTATTCCATTACAGTGACTGCGCAGTATGGTGGCGATTGCATGTTGGTAGGTGGATTTGCAGGTGGAATTTTTGAACTCTGTCATTTCTTGATGGCGATGATAGATATCAATTCCCGAATAGTTCCAGCCCATTATCTCTCCATCCGAGGCAGTGGAAAGCGGCACGGAAAGCCTCTCTCGGCACCAGCACAATATACAACTTTTACATGAACAGTCGACAGTTTGGTAGCTCGTCCCCGACTGACTCTTTGTTCCACCTTTCTATCCATGATTTTCCGCACGCTACACAGTTCCGTTCCCGAGGGAAGCCACAACAACTTTTGTATTTGAAACAACTAAGAACCCTAAGTGAAGGTCAGCAGTTTACATAACAGCAAACAAACATTTTAAACAAAACAGAACATTTGAATATATTGGTAGTTCTACTTAGCTGCGCTGATTTCAGCATTCACTTCAGTCTAATGCTGCCACTTTTCTCTGGGAAATGGTCCATACCCTTGCGCAGGATGCAAATTCGTTTGATGCAACTTTACTGTCATGAGCTGTTAATTTGCTTGTCAGTTTTTGATCGTAAGCTTGCTGCTCATATGTGTACTTTGGCTGACTACATATTTAGAGAATGAAAGTGTTAATACATACGCAGAGTTTCACAGTCGCTCATTTTCATTTCTATCCAGTAACGAACAGACAATAATTCTACAAACAGACAGAAGATGTGATATTCCTTATTACATTAAACTTAAGTTAGTTTTAACTGGGCCTTGAAACTATTACAGGAGGAAAATGACTGTTTGTATGAATGAGGTTCTCATCCGATCCAGCACAATAGTCGCTGGAGTGTTAAGGCACGTTCGCGACCGAAAAGAAACGATGAAGAAATTTGGAAGTAACAGAGAAGTATGCCAACGTCACCTGCTTCTGTAGCAAATTGTGATGATCAAGAGCTGCAAAACTATTTCTATGCATAAGATACTATCTAGAAATATAACAAGCACACTGATTTCACTGTATTAATTCGATGAGTGCAGTAAGATTAAGATCTCGTCTGTACTCCAAAAACACTACTCACTAAAGTCATTTTAATTGAATTTTCTGTTGTTTCAACATTTGTATTTACACTGTGTAACGAAACGTCACAGGGACAGGAACATCAGCCTCAAAGCAGATGGTATTTTCATACAAAAACATGGCGATGATGCTGCACACCCTCGCCCGTCTATTACAAAGGCGAGCAGAAGTTTTGGGAATGAGTCTTCGGGTTCAGACACGCTGCCGTGGTCTCTGATCGTTGTCAAGTCTGAGAATACTACACTGAAGCGCCAAAGAAACTGGTATAGGTATGTGTATTCAAATACAGAGATATGTAAGCAGTCTGAATAAGGCGCTGCTGTTGGTAATGCCTATATATAAGACAAAAATTGTCTAATGCAGTCGTTAAATCGATTACTGCTGGTAGAATGGCAGGTTATTAAGATTTAAGTGACTTTGAACGTGGTTTTAGAGTCGGCGCACGAGCGATAGGACACAGCATCTTCGAGGTAGCGATGAAGTGGGGATTTCCCCAAATGACCATTTCACGAGTGTACTGCCAATATAAGGAATCCGCTAAAACATCAAATCTCCGACATGGCTGCAGCCGAAAATAGATCCCGCAAGAATGGGACCAACGACGAATGTAGGGAATCGTTCAAAGTGACAGAAGTACAATCCTTCCGCAAATCGCTGCAGATTTCTATGCTGGACCATCAACAAGTATCAGCGTGCGAATCATTCAACGAAACATCATCGATATGGGCTTTCGGAGCAGAAGGCACAATCGTATAAGCTTGATGTCTTCACGATACAAAGCTCTTCGCCCCGCGTGGGCCCGTCAACACCGACACTGGACTGTTAATGACTGAAAACATGTTGCCTGCCGGACGAGTCTTGTTTCAAATTATATAGAGCGGCGGGTGGACGTGTACGGGTATGGAGACAACCGCATGACTCCATGGACTCTACATATCAGCAGGTGAGCAGGAGGCTCTGTAATGGTGTGGGGCTTGTGCAGTTGGTGTGCTATGGGCTCCCTGATACCTCTAGATAAGACTCTGACAGGTGACACGTACGTAAGCGTCCTGCTAGATTACCTGCACCCATTCATGTCCATCGAGCATGTCGACGGACTTGGGCTATTCCAGCAGGACAATGCGATACCCCACACGTCCAGAATTGCTACGGAGTGGCTCCAGGAACACTCTTCTGAGTTCAAAACACTTACGCTGGACACCAAACTCCCCAGATATTAACATTATTGAGGTTATCCGGGGTGCCTTGGAATGTCTGTGCAGAAGAGATCTCCACCCACTCATACTCTTAAGACTTACGGACAGCTCTTCAGTATTCATGGTATCAGTTCCTTCAGCACTTCTTGAGACATTAGTACAGTCAATGCCACTTCGTGTTGCGGCATTCCTGCGTGCTCAGTATGGGGGGGAGGGGGGGGTTATTTGGGGACTACACGATATTATGATGCCAGCATTATGGTAAATTTCGTTCGTGAGCTGCCATACTTAAAACTATTCACGGGGCTCTGAATCACGATTGGAAGTAATGAATCGTCGTAATCTATCCGGTGAGCTTTGCCATTGGCTTTCAGTACTGCTGTAACTGGGATATATCTGAAATGCGAACAAACGTGGACTGCACCAACTTCATTCTAGGCGAGATACTGACAGAATTAAAGCTGTGAGGACGGATTGTGAGTCGTGCTTGGGTAGCTCAGATGGTGGAGCACTTTCCCGCGAAAGGCAAAGGTTCCGAGTTCGAGTCTCGGTCCGGCACACAGTTTTAATCTGCCAGAAAGTTTCATCCTTCTACATAGGCTAGTTTTCAATGGTATATCCTGGCACAGCAGGGTATCGGGTTTCCTGTGACCATCGTTACCAAGTGCTGTATTCCACGCTACGTTTTACTCTCATTTTATTACAGTGGCTACACAACTGATTAGTTACAGAACTGAATGAAGTCCTATTCCAAGTAAAATTAACACACATCTAACTCACATGAAGGGTATTAACATTATACAAAAAATTCCAGTAATGATCACTTCGATATGAAGATCTAACTGAAGCAGTTTACCCGCCTGAGTCTCTGAGTCCATAGGACGGGCGCTGATTCATTGCTTCGTCGAAGTATACACCCGTAGACTACTGCAGAGCCCTCTGTGACCCTCTTATATAACTCAGACAACTCGTTGTCGTAATGAAAAGGCTGTTGTTGGACGACGAGTGGAAGAATACTGTCACACTCCAGTTCAGTGCACGTGGCGGCCTTCCTAAATTAGTACGGACAAGTTGACGCCCTCTGACAGAGTTGATGCCATCCATGAGTCTGACCGGGGTTATGAAACTATTTTGTAGCTACGATGTTTATATCTGCTCCACAGGAAACGCCGCCCGTGTGTGGCCCAGCGGTTCTAGGCGTTTCAGTCTGGAACCGCGCGGCCGCTACGGTCGCAGGTTCGGATCCTGCCACGAGCATGGATGTGTGTGATGTCCTTAGGTTAGTTAGGTTTAAGTAGTTCCAAGTTCTAGGGGACTGATGACCTCAGAAGTTAAGTCCCATAGTGCTCAGACCCATTCCACAGGAAACACTGCAGACATGCTGTGTCACGGGAGGCCGCAGTGCCCCTTGGCTACAGCCAGGCTCAATACGCGCTGCGGCGTGGTGAGCAAAATTACCTGCAAAATGCCTCTGACGGGTCTCATACGCGCATAACTGTATCAGAGCTGTTCAGTGGATCGCGTTAACCGTTTAGCAACGCGTAGTGCGTTGCCTTCGAATATCTCTAGTACTACAGTAAGAGCCAACAGATAAGATGGAACCCAGAAGCATATGGAGTAGATGATGATTTAATCAGAGCAGAGCTGACAGGTGAATGTGAAGCACCTGAAAAATGTGCTTCGCATGGTTATCAGTAAATGAAATTTAATCTGGCGGCTCTTGTTTGAGAACTGGAGATACTGGCCTTTCGTACTGTGTAGCGGTACGCTTTACATGCATTTTTAACTGGCCCAAGAGGATGACATGCGTTGTTGTGCTTCTCATTTTACGACGTTCATGTGAATTATACTGAGGCTGCAGTATTCAGTTTGGCACGCTAGTGAAAAAGGAGAAACGAAACTAGATACGTGCAAAGTCTACGCAGTTCGCACGGTTATTTACTTATATTTACGTGTATAATCCGACTTCGAATACTATCTTTGTGTCCGACAAAAATCACGTGAGCCAGATAAATTCGCCTTTAAAACGTATCCCAAAATCTTGACGTCAAATTTGAACGTGATTCTCGTGTTGATTGTATTAAAACTCGTAGTGTGTAGTGATACGTTGTGTATTTCCGCTATAGTATCATTTATAATGAACATTTGTGCTTCATATAATTTCAACTGTAGTAAGCTCGTTCAAAGAATCGTTAAATCCGAATTTCAGTATGTGTCCACATGGATGAAATTAAATCTTTCATAATTTCGTAAGGTACCACTAATTTCGTGCAATTAGCACATATAACATCAAAAAGTTTCAAGAAATTCGTAACATTAACCCCAGGTTTTCCTGTTGCGTTAATCGATATCTCGTTTTGCGTATTAATTGCTTCAGTTTATAAAAGAAATTAGTAAAACGTTTAGCTTAACAGATCCAGACATCAACAGAGAATCAGAGAGCTTATTTTAAATTTGTTTATTTAGTCTTCTGTAAAACATTGCATCACCCACAATACCGTTCTCTAAAGAGTAAATCGAAGAAATATTGAAGTAATGCGCAGCAGCAGAAGTGACCAAGAAGTAAATGAAGTGAAGGAATTCTGATACCTTCGAGGGAAGAGAACATACGTCGGTTAAAAGAAAGTGGACATAAAGAGCAGACTAGCACTGTTGAAGAGAACATTCCTGGCCAAGAGAAGTCTACTAATATCAAACATGGACCTTAATCTGAGGAAGAAATGTCTGAGAATGTACATTTGGAGCCCAGCATTCCATGGAAGCGGATCATTGACTACGAGGAAACTGGAACAGAAGAGAATCCAAGCGTTTGAGACGTGGTGCTGTAAGAGGATGTTGAAAATTAGGTAGAATGATAAGATAAGTAATGAGGAGATAGTCCGCGGAATCGGCGAAGGAAGGAAGATATGGAGAAAACCGAGAAAAAGAGGGTCAGGATGAAAAGGACAATCGTTAAAAAGTCAGGGAATAACTTCCAGGAGACAGCTGTAGAGGGTAAGAAATATAGGGACAACAGAAAGTGAAATTCATCCGCAAATAACTGACAATGTGAGGTGAAAGTGCTACTTTGTGGTGGAGAGTTTGGCACATGAGAAGAATCCGTGGTAAGCCGCACCAAATTCTGATGGGTGGAGCCGGAATTTTATTGACCTAAAAGACAACGAAGTATGCAATCATTTATAACCCAAATATTACGTAAATATGACCTTAAAAATAGAAAATGACTTCGTATATGCTTATTTAAAAATATTCTTCGGTTTTTTTATATGACAAGTTATACAAAATTCATTTTTGAACAAATTTTGAGCACAGTAGTTACTTTCCGCCCTGGGACTGGATGTCTCTGCTGTCCCCATCATTTCATCAAGTTTGGGAATTTGTATTGGCGCTGGTAACATCGTAGTAGAGCGCCCCACAAACCAAATATCATAGCACTTACCTTTTGCAGTGTTTGAAACTAACTAGCACTTATTTTGTAATTTCGGCTTGTAATTTATGAAAGAGCACGAGGTACAGTGAATCAACTAGCAAATATCCAAAAAATAAAGTCATGTTTGCCGCTGCATATCACTTGTTTAAAGTGCTCCAAACTAGTTAACATGTCCTGTCAATCTTCAGTTTCTGCAGAGCGGCGCTGGATCAAAAGGTCGTTTTTCAGGTTTTCCATTTTCAAAGATTTGTGGCTGTCCCTGAGGATAGTTTTGTACTGGAAAAGGTCCTCTCCACACAGGATGTCACAGGATCGTGTCAGAAGGCAGCGAGGTGACTGAAGATCAGCTTCGCTTAATTGTGTAGAGAATCTGAATCATCTTGGTTGCTTTAGCCATGTATGAAACACCATCGGTTACTAGCAGCAAAATGTTGTCTCTGTTCACACTATCCGGTCACACTAGCTTCATAGAGTTGTCAAAGGAAATGCGACTGTCGAGTTGTTTACTGTCTCCAGAGCTTCAGACGATAGGAGGAACATTTCTCCAGTCCAATCAACTTTTAGGACACCAACAACATTTACAACATAACACCCACCCACATATCTCATTTTTCTGAGCACCTCCTCGTAGCACACGGATAAATAGTTCTTTCTCAAGGCAGATCCATAGGGAACTATATGTGTTGGTACTTCTCCAAGAACTGCCTGAATCCTGGACTCCTCAACCGCTCCAGTGGGATGTTGCAAGACACCATCATCTCAGCCACCCGGGGTGACCGAGCGGTTCTAGGCGCTACAGTCTGGAACCTCGCTACCGCTACGATCGCAGGTTCGAATCCTGCCTCGGGCATGGATGTGTGTGATGTCCTTAGGTTAGTTAGTTTTAAGTAGTTCTACGTACTAGGGGACTGATGACCTCAGAAGTTAAGCCATAATGCTCAGAGACATTTGAACCATCATCTCACACAAGTCCTTGGAGAACGATTGCACGGTTGAAGATGGATCTGTTTGCTCAAATAACAGCCTTTGTTCGGTGTCATTTTTAGCACTTCTATTCATACAACTGCTGTGTTTAGTGGTATTACAAAGTTTTGCCTATTTTCTGCACTGTTTTAAACTTCACATAGTTTCAAAATTATATTTCTCCGTCAGTACTGAACTTCTCTCCAAAACCACGAACAAAACCTCGCAACTTCAGACTGCTGAAGCACTTTACTTTCGGCATAATGAACCGGACTGAGTTTGTATTCAAACTCATTAGTGTGACCACGCATGCGATGTTTATTATATTCAAAGCTGCATTTATTAGCTTCGAGAGTGTTCTGCCGACCCCGTGCAACAACGTCTTACGTCAGCGAACCGACTATTGTATTAAGCCTTATGACCTCCTATAGTCCTGCAAACATGTAAGTGAAGCTCTGTGGTAAGTGTTTCGTTTACTTGTGACCATATCACATGAAACACTGCCTTGTGAGCAATATTTTCACGTTTTTAATCATTTATCTTTAAAGATACGACAAATATATTCATTTCTGGCACAAGCTGACAGAAATATGAGCTACGTCTAAGAAGATGTAAACAATATATATGCAGGAATTTGAAGCCATTTTGAGTGTTTTTCGATCGTGACTGTTTCGAGAAATATGTAATGGATTCTTTTAATTACCGCTACCAGTCATAAACCTTGTCAACTATTGTATTTCTTATTTACTTAGGAGGATTAAACCTCGTCTTCAGGCTAAATAGCATCACAAAAATCTGGAATCGCGAGTGCATTGTTGTAAAATACAGAACATTCGGACATCACTGACGACTAAACAACTCTGCAACGGAGTGAGCGCTGATATGAAACATCCTGGCAGTTTAAAATTGTCTGCCAGACCGAGACTCGAACTCAGGACCTTTGCCATTCGGGCAAGTGCTCAACCAACTGAGCTACCCAATCACGACTCACGCCCCCTCCTCACAGCTCTACTTCTGCCAGTACCTCGTCTCCCAGTCTCCTGCGAACCTAGCAGAACTAGCACTCCTGAACGAAAGTATATTGCGGGGACATCGCTTAGCCACAGCCTGGGGGATGTTTCCAGAATGAGACTTTCACTCTGCAGCGGAGTGTGAGCAGATATGAAAGTTCCTGGCAGATTAAAACTGTGTGCCGGACTGAGACTCGAACTCGGGACATTTGCTTTTCGGGCAAGCGCTCTACCAACTTCTTTAAAATTTCATTTTGTTCGTTTTCGTTCGCTGTAACTGGTCGGGGCGGACGTCGCAGGACACCCGTTTCAGCTCGTCGTTGACCCATTAACTCAGTTTTTTTTTTTTTATTACAGAGGGCATCTAACTCTCTGACCGAACACACTGAATTAACGTGCCGGCGAACCAACTGAACTTTACAAAAGCTCTCCTGCGAACCTTGCAGAACTACCACTCCCGAAAGAAAATATATTGCGGAGACATGGCTTAGCCACAGCCCGGGGGATGTTTCCAGAATGAAAGGCAAAGGTCCCGAGTTCGAGTCTCGGTACGGCACACAATTTTAATCTGCCAGGAAGTTTAGCTTACTACCTCCTTCACTATTGCTCAGACCCCAAGTACGGCACAGTGTTTTAGGCCGAACACGTTAGTTTGCACGCTGTGTGACACAGTGCCGGCGTTCCAGGATCTCTCCGTAGCACCTGTGGGGCGATCGATTGTCACTTGTGGTACTGTTTCTCTGCCGGTGCGCCAGTAACCAGCATCCAGCATTCCTCGGTTGGACATCTGGGCGCGGTGCGTGGCTTTTTGTATTGATTCCCGGCTCCAGCAGACGGACAGGACGGACCGACGGGCAAAAGGCTGCAACTGTGGCTGTGACTCTCTGCTGCCTGCACACAGCGCTCTCTCCCTTCTCAAGTTCCGCCGCGGCACCTCCAACGTGGCCATCTCACTGCCCACGTGACACCTAAATTGAGGGCATGGTTATAAACTGTTAGTTAATATTTATTTATTTACTTATTACAGTCCACTGTAGCCTGTTACCAGTAATTTAAAGACAGGTTTTATTGATTGTTACAGAAATTATGCAATATATATTAACATTTAATTTTAGCCTATAAAATACTGCCTCTTGTCACCTTAACTATTTCCACTACTAGTAGTAATAATATTAATGTTTCTCGTATGAAAAAGAAAATGCAAAAAGGTGGGAATTTAAGGAGATGGGACTTGGATAAACTGAAAGAATCAGAGATTGTAGACAGTTTCAGGGAGAGCATCACGGAACAATTGACAGGAATGGGGCAAAGAAATACAGTGCAAGAAGAATGGGTAGCCTTGAGGAATGAAATAGTGAAGGCAGCAGAGGATCAAGTAGGTAAAAAGACGAGGGCTAGTAGAAATCCTTGGGTAACAGAAGAGATACTGAATTTAATTGATGAAAGGAGAAAATACAAAAATGCAGTAAGTGAAGCAGGATGTAAATGTCACAAAAATGAGATTGACAGGAAGTGCAAAATGGCTAAGCAGGGATGGCTAGAGGGCAAATGTAAGGATGTAGAGGCTTATCTCACTAGGGGTAAGATTGATACTGATTACAGGAAAATTAAAGAGAACTTTACAGAAAGGAGAACCACTTGCATGAACATCAAGAGCTTTGATGGATACCCAGTGCTAAGCAAAGAAGGTAAAGCAGAAAGGTGGAATGAGTATATAGAGGAACTTACTGGCAGATTAAAACTGTGTGCCCGACCGAGACTCGAACTCAGGACCATTGCTTTTGCGGGCAAGTGCTCTACCAACTGAGCTACCGAAGCACGACTCACGTCCGGTACTCACAGCTTTACTTCTGCACACTCCGCTGCAGAGTGAAAATCTCATTCTGGAAACATCCCCCAGGCTGTGGCTAAGCCATGTCTCCGCAATATCCTTTCTTTCAGGAGTGCTTGTTCTGCAAGGTTCGCAGAAGAGCTTCTGTAAAGTTTGGAAGGTAGGAGACGAGGTACTGGAAGAAGTAAAGCTGTGAGTACCGGGCGTGAGTCGTGCTTCGCTAGCTCAGATGGTAGAGCACTTGTCCGCGAAAGGCAAAGGTCCCGAGTTCGAGTCTCGGTCGGGCACACAGTTTTAATCTGCCACGAAGTTTCATATCAGCGCACACTCCGCTGCAGAGTGAAAATCTCATTCTGGAGTATATAGAGGGTCTATACAAGGGCGATATACTGGAGGACATTATTATGGAAATGGAGGAGGATGTAGATGAAGATGAAATTAGAGATATGATACTGCGTGAAGAGTTTGACAGAGCGCTGAAAGACCTGAGTGGAAACAAGGCCCCGGGAGTAAACAACGTTCCATTAGAACTACTGACGGCCTTGGGAGAGCCAGTCCTGACAAAACTCTACTGGTGAGCAAGATGTATGAGACAGGCGAAATACGAAATACCCTCAGACTTCAAGAACAATACAATAATTCCAATACCAAAGAAAGCAGCTGTTGAAAGATGTGAAAATTACCGAACTATCAGTTTAATAAGTCACAGCTACAAAATACTATCGTGAATTCTTTACAGACGAATGGAAAAACTGGTAGAAGCTGACCTCGAGGAAGGTCAGTCTGGATTCCGTAGAAATGTTGGAACACGTGAAGCAATAATGACCTTACGACTTATCTTAGAAGGAAGAGTGAGGAAAGGCAAACCTACGTTTCTAGCATTTCTAGACTTAGAAACAGCTTTTGACGATGTTGACTGGAATACTCCCTTTCAAATTCTGAAGGTGGCAGGGGTAAAATACAGGGAGCGAAAGGCTATTTACAATTTGTACTGAACCAGATGGCAGTTATAAGAGTCGAGGGGCATGAAAGGGAAGCAGTGGTTGGGAAGGGAGTCAGACATGGTTGTAGCCTGTCCCCGATGTTATTCAATCTGTATATTGAGCAAGCAGTAAAGAAAACAAAAGAAAATTTCGGAGTAGGAATTAAAATCCGTGGAGAAGAAATAAAAACGATAAGGTTCGGCGATGACATTGTAATTTTATCAGAGAAAGAAAAGGACCTGGAAGAGCAGTTGAACGGTATGGACAGTGTCTTGAAAGCAGGATATAAGATGAACATCAACAAAAGCAAAACGAGGATAATGGAATTCAGTCGAATTAAATCGGGTGATGGTGAGGGAATTAGATCAGGAAATGAGACGCTTAAAGTAGTAAAGGAGTTTTGCTATTTGGCGAGCAAATAACTGATGATGGTCGAAGTAGAGAGGATATAAAATGTAGACTGGCAATGGTAAGGAAAGCGTTTCTGAAGAAGAGAAATTTGTTAACATCGAGTATAGATTTATGTATCAGGAAGTCGTTTCTGGAAGTATTTGTATGGAGTGTAGCTATGTACGGAAGTGAAACATGGACGATAAATAGTTTGGACAAGAAAAGTATAGAAGCTTTCGAAGTGTAGTGCTACAGAAGGATGCTGAAGATTGGATGGGTAGATCAGAGATATAATGAGGAGGTATTGAATACAATTGTGGAGAAGAGAAATTTGTGGCACAATTTGACTAGAAGAAGGGATCGCTTGGTAGGACGTATTCTGAGACATCAAGGTATCACCAATTTAGTATTTGAAGGCAACATGGAGGGTAAAAATTGTGGAAGGAGACCAAGAGATGAATACACTGAACAGATTGAGAAGAATGTAGGTTGCAGTAGGTACTGGGAGATGAAGAAGCTTGCACAGGATAGAGTAGTATGGAGAGCTGCATCAAACAAGTCTCTGGACTGAAGACCACAATAACAAATACCAAATCTATGCCTGCTTCTGTTGTAATATCTTCAGTCCTTGTGTGTCACATTCCGCAATGCACTGCATCGCATAGTGGTTTATAAGTATGCCCTGCGGATTCCTTTCGGCTCCTGGAAGGCACGTAGTTGTATTTGCAACTTCCATTGTTTGTTGGCTCCCTGGTTGCTGGGAAGGATTTCTCTACTCTAAGGGAGCATCGTTATTGTTGTTAGTGCGGCCACATGCCGGTCCACGTCGCCCCAGTGCTGGTTTCTCTGGTGGCGAAACACGGTCGGCGGCTGCGTTTCACTCTGGTGTCGTTGCGATGGCTGTGCGTATGGTGTTGGCAGTTCTTCTGGCACAAGTGTTGACTTCAGCTGCCTTCGCTGCGTAGTTTCTCGATCTTCTGTCTCAACCTCTCGCAGTGCAGTAGACGGGGTTTGTTTGCTAGGATAACGCGCTACCCAAGCCTTTCTTGGAGTAGTGTCAGTAATGTTGTCCTAGAACTGCCATTCTGTTTTGCAACACGGTACATCTTTGATATCGAGTCTTCCATTCTGGTTCAGATGCCGCCAATCTCTATCATTTACATTGGCTTACAGCAGACATCCCCAGATAGTATTTTCTGACGTACCGTCTTCACCACATGTAGCTTCTGCAATCTGTCTTATACCAGTTCTATACCAGTAGGCTGCGTCGGGCACATGACCAGTAAAGGAGTTTGTCGACCCTCTTGAGTGGTTCAGCTGCTTCATTTCCAGTCTCTTTTTTATATTTGGGCATTACCCCATCGTTTCTGTTATAGGTCTGATTATGAATTTGCTGCTTGCTTATGGCCCGTATTCCTATTAAATTCAACCCCTCATGACATTTTTTTTCTCTTCAGCCAATGCATCTCCGACATTTTACGTATGTGGAGATCGAGAGGATATATTCCATGTACTAACTGCAACGCCTCAACTGACACAGGGTCAAAATCTCCCGTCAGCTGAAGAACTAATTCACGTTTCACCCTGATAACTAATCGTGCTGTCTTACGAGCAGCAGCGCGTAGTGGCCGCGTGGTTTGAGGCGCCATGTTACGGATTCCGCAACCCCTCCCGCCGGAGGTCCATCGGGCATGTGTGTGTGTATTGTTCTTAGCGTAAGTTAGTTTAAGTAGTGTGTAAGTCTAGGGACCGATGACCTCAACGGTTTGGTCTCTTAGGAATTCACACACATCTGAACATTTTGTTATGAGCAAAAGTCTGTGGCTTCAAGCACTCGTGTAGTATCCCTCTATCGCAGATAAGATACTTTTACGATATGTTCTTATTGTATGCACTAACAACTTACAGCCGTAACTGGCGAGAATAATAATTCTGTTCATTGTGTTCCTGGCTCTCCTCCTCATTTCTTCAACATGTGCACCACAATTTTGTCGACTAAATATCTGGTGACGGACTGTCTCTTTATGGAACTGTCGCTTAATTTCATGGCAAAGTGCGACAAAAGATTCTCTTTTAACAGCATGTATATGCTGTTTTCGGGTGCAACAGACACTTTAAATACATGGCAACACCGATGTAACTGTTGAAGGACTGTATTACATTCATTTTACAGATTTCTTGTGGTGTTTCCCTGCACAAGGACCATCAGATCTCTTCATTACCCTGTGACTTTCCTAATACAGGACCAAGTATTAGATCCCAGAAAACGGCCACGTATGAATCCCCGCGGGCAGCCTTTTGAAATCTCCATAATTAGCATCTCTCCAGGCTACGACGGTGGTGCTCCTCTGTTTTCGCAGTAATTCTTGCAGCAGTTTATAACTTTCATGGGCAGCACAAGTCCCTCAGACGGTCAAAAAGTGCTTGCCCCAATAATTGATTGAATGCCTTGGCGATGTCCACCTTTATGGCTACAACACATCTTTGCGGATTGTTTTTCACAAGTCTTATTGCCTCATTTACAGTGTTTTCTGATGACTTCCTGCCTCTGAAACCGTACTGTTGCAAATTCATTCCACGAAGATGTCTTTTCTCCTGTGATCTACTGCGTAGCAGTTTCTTCAGAATCTTCCCTCAGGTGTCGAAAAGGCAAATCGCTCTACAGGATTTTCGAGTTACGGAATCGTTATCCTCACCTTTTTTCAAGATCATCACATTTGCTTTCTTCCATGTAGCTGATATCCTTCCCGGTAACAAACACACGTTATAGAGCTAACAATAATAATGCCGTGTGGCAAGGGCCAGCCGTCGGGTAGACTGTTCACCTGGTGCAAGTCTTTTTAGTTGACGCCACTTCGGCGACTTGTGGGTCGATGGGAATGAAATGATGATCATAAGCACAATACAACACCCAGACCCTGAGCGGAGAGAATCTCCGACCCAGCGGGGAATGGAACCCGGGCCGTTAGGTATGACTTTCCGTCGCGCTGGCCACTCAGCTACCAGGGACGGGCGTAGTAGATCTGGCATAAATGCAATGTTATGTGCAAATGTGAGGCTTGTAGAGCTTGTAGAGCTTTAGCAGAGATGCAGTCAGGGCCAGGTGATTTATTCCTTAATACCATGAAAAAGCAAAGTTACATACTTAATTTCTAAGTTATTTGCAGGACAAGTCTGCAGTCATGGTATACATTGATATCCAAGTGCCACAATGCCTTTGGTGACCGCTAGCGGAGACAAAGAGAATGACACAGACCGTTGATAAAATGAAGTAACGCACTGTGACTCATTTTTCTACATTTGAGGGAGAATGCTGCAACAAGTGCTGGAATTGTGTGGTAAAAATTCACCATTTTAATATACACTGGTTTGGTTGTGCATGGTTTTACAATGTGATCAAACATATCTGAATGATAAAGAACGAAGCAGCATTGCCTCGAGCCTGTATTAGGGTACGTCTTAATATCCTGCAGAACTCGGTCCTCTAAATCTGCTATATACGCAGTCCATCGTCTCCCTCACGTTCGTCTGTCTGAAATGACTCGTGATCACACAAACAGCCAAAAATGGGCTTGAAATGTTGATTGCCTGTAAGGGTATTTGTTTTTGTATAGCCTTGCTGCCTCTCGACCTTTCCATCTGCCTGGTCGTGCATAAATACCATCTCTGTTTGTTCCCGACATGAATACGGACCATTCTGCTGCTTACAGTACGCTGCGTCAATCACTCAACCTCCATCACACAAGGAAAACTTGACTCATAGACAGAGGAACTTTCGTTCGTAAGTGCCATCTTCCGTGGCAACGACGTAATTCCGGACACGTGCCTGCAGTCCGTCAGTTTTATTAATGTTCACCATATATATATATATATGTGTGTGTGTGTTTGTGTGTGTGTGTGTGTGGGCGCGTCTTTTTCTTATAAACTTCTCACAATTTGTTTTAATGTTTGAACTTTGTTAAGAGAACGTCTAAGAATTACTTTGAGATAATACACTCTTGACGAATTATCGAGTCTATGACGACAATGCAAGAAAACGTGACAGGAGGACGAAGTGCACTCACTAAATGACGATTAATTATTAAAATAAATTTTCATTTTTATTCAGAAAAGTTACAGAAATGAAAGATGAGCTGCACAACTCACGTTTATCCTCTAAACGTAAGTCGCCATGATCAAAAAATACATAGAAACAGCGTTGTTTTCGGTCGCAGGGACATAACGTTAAAGTTGCGATGTGCCGTTTTCGTTTGACGGGGCACGTAACTTTTCTCTTGGTGGGAGTGGAATAAACACGAATACAACCACTTAGTTTGCAGTGGACGAAATTTGTAGGTTTTCCGCTTGAAGTGTGGACTTTGCCATTGACGTAACAATGGTGCCTTGATTTGTAACGCATTAAAGCATGCAATCCACATCACTACATTCGTACTTTCGTACTCGCCATTTATTTCTCTCTCTCTTTCTCTCTCTCTCTCTCTCTCTCTCTCTCTCTCTCTCTCTCTCTCTCTTTCTCCCATCTCTCTCTCTCCCTCCCCCTATTTTAGGAATGTATCCATACAGCTGTCTCAACACTAGAGACGTATACTTTAGTCCAGTCTATGAATGCAACTTTCATACAATTATATCGAGAGAAATTCAGATGTATTACAGTATCTAACCACGTTGTTTTTAGGCAGTATTTTCTTGTTTTGACACCACAGTTCAAAGCACCACTTAATAATCCTTTCCATTACCGTTGCCGAACTCGGTACCAAGCTGAATTCCGTATTCGGCTCTGGTTTACCGTTCCTTTTCCCCGATTTGTGGATGGGGACGACCCAACATGTTTTCAGTGAGTCAATGTTGGTCTTTTGTGTCCATCCCCTGTCATAAATTTTGAGCATCAGCAGTTTTTTCTTTGTGTAGGATGTATTATAGCATTGGGTCGCCAATATAATCCGAACGATGTGCAGTACCCTTCTCTTTATCGGAGCACAATGTAGAATTCTTCCAGCGAAAAGGCTTGTGTAACGACACTCTAGTCCTCTCCATATTCCACCTAGTCCTCCTTTCCATTACGTCAGGTGGGACTATAATACACAAGAACGAGTTTAAATGTTCATCGGAAAAATTATACACATGTCCATTGTCAGACTGTTTTTAAGTTCCTCGTCACATTCTAAACCCTGGTTATTTGTGTTTCTTTGCAGCTTGTAGAGCAGAAATATTTCCACGATTTTCTTTTTTTGTACTTGATCTTTTTGAGGTATTGAGACTTCCGCTGTTTCACTGACTAGGTTGTACGTTTATTACGATTTCAATTGCCAAGTGATCCGAACCCAACGTATCCGTACCCCTTCCCATGTTGTTCCGGCAGACAATGCAGGACATGCTACGCCCAAGTACACTGCCGTCGAGACTTCATTTGGTCGGACTATTCGTATGGGTGTGCCATCATTTAGTACTACAAGGTTTTCAGTATCTACTACATCCAACAGTATTTTTTCTATTGTTTTGGCATTTTGGCAGCCAAAAAGTGCATGGAGGCTGTTAAAGTCACCTCGAGATGGAGGAATGATTGTTGTTAACTGTTGTTTGGAAAGCGTGTCGCTAAGTGCTTTTTTTCATCAGTCTTGTGACTGGTTTGATGCGGCCCTCCATGAATTCCTCTCCTGTGCCAACGTTTTCATGTCAGAGTACCAGTTCCAACCTACGTCCTCAATTATTTGCTGGATGTAACCTAGTCTTCACTTCCTCTACAATTTTTACCCACTACCACCGTGCAAGTTATACCGTGATTTCCTAACAGGTGACCTACTATCTCTTTTACATGTCAGTGTTTTCCATTAATTCCTTTTCTTGCCGATTTCTTACTATATCACCCCACCTAATTTTCAATATTATTCTGTGGTATCACATCTGAAATGCTTCTATTATCTTCTTTTCCGGTTTTAAAACAGTCCATGTTTCACAGCCTTACAATCCAGTGTTACAAAGGGACATTCTCAGAAATTTCTCCCTCAAATTAAGGCCTACTTTTGATACTAGTAGACTTCTCTTGCCCAGGAATGCCCATTTTGCCAGTGCCATTCCGCTTTTTATATCCTCCTTGCTCTATCCGTCATGGGTTATTTTACTGCCTAGGTAACAGAATTCCTTAACTTCATCCGCTTCGAGATCACCAGTCCTAATTTTAAGTTTATGGTTGTCCTCTTTTCTGCTACTTCTCATTAATTTCATATTTCTTCGATTTACTCTCAATCTACATTTCGTACTCATTAGTCTTTTGGTTCTACTCAGCAGATCCTGTAATTCTTCTTCGCGTTCACTGAGGATAGATATGTCATCAGCGAATCCTATCATTCATATCATGTTACCTTGACTTCTAATTCCATTCTTGAACCTTTCATTTTTTTCCGTCATTGGTTTTTCGATGTGTAGATTGAACAATAGTGGCGGAAGATTACATTCCCGTCTTACACTCTTTTTAATCCGAGCAATTCGTTCTTGGTCTTCATCTCTTATTGCCCCCTGTTGCCTCTTGCACATGTTGTTCATTACCCGTCTCTCCCTGTATCTTACCACTATTTTTCTCAGAGTTTAGGACATGTTGCAACAACTGACATTGCTGAACACTTTTTCCAGATCCACAGACTCTGGAACGTGTCTTGATTTTTCTTCAGTCTTGCTCCCATTGCCAACCGTAACATCAGTTTGTCTCTTTGTCTCTTTGTCACCTTTACCTTCAATGAAGCCAAACTGCTAGTCAGCTAATACATCCTCAATTCTCTTTTCTGTTCTTCTCTCTATTATTCTTGTCAGCAACTTGGAGGCATGAGCTGTTCAGGTGATGTGCGATAATTCTTGCACTTGTCGGCTCTTGCAATCTCGGAAATTGTGTAGCTGTTTCTCTGAAGGTCTGATTGTATATCGCCACTCTCATACATTCTACACACCAACGTGAACAGTCGTTTTGTTGCCACTTCACCCGATTATTTTAGAAATCCTAACGGAATTTTATGCATCAAAAGTGCCTTATCTGATCGTAAGTCCTGCAAACCTCTTTTAAATTCTAATACTGGAATCCTTAAATGTCGACTCCTGTTTCTTATTCTATCAGACAAGCCCTCCCTCCACTATTCACTCTCTTCTCTGAATTTAACGGTGAAATTCCCGTTGGACTCTTAATGTTAACACCCTTGGTTTTAATTTCATCGAAGGATGTTTTTTTATATATGCTGAATGTGTCCTTCCGACAGCTAATTCTTTCTCGATTTCTTCACATTTTTCATGCAGCCATTTTGCCTTTGCTTTCATGCACTTTCTACGTATTTCATTCCCACGTATTTCTGTATCCTGAATTTCCCTTAACATTTTTGTATCTCCTTCTTTCATCGATCAACTGAAGTACTTCTTATATTATTCATGGTTTCTTTATTTGGTTTCTTGCCAATTTTAGAGACGTCCATTCCTCTTCGACTGAAATGCCTAATGTGCTGTTTCTTATCGCAGCATGTTTCGCCTCAGAGAACTTCAAGTGCATCTCTTCATTCGTCAGTACTTCCGTACCTCACTTCTTTGCAAACTGATTCTTCCTTACTAGTCTCTTAAACTCCGGCCTGTTATTCATCACTACTAATTTGTGATTTGAGTCTATATCTGCCCGTAAGTACGCGTTAAAATCCGGCATCTGATTTCGATATCTCTGCGTAACCATTGCGGAATCTAGTTGAAATCTTCTTGTGTCTCCTGGCCTTCCTCTTGTAATTCTCGAACGGAATATTCGCTATTACAACTGAAATTTATTATAGAACTCAATTAGTTTTTCTCCGCTCTGATTTCTTGTTCCAAGCTCATATTCTCCTGTGACCCTTTACTTTCTTCCCTACAACCACATTCCAATCGACCATGAGTACTAGATTTTCATCTTCCTTTACGTACTGAATTATCCATTCAACATCCTCATATAATTTCTCTATCGCTTCAGCTTCCGCTCGTGACGTCGTCATGTTTACCTGAACCACCGTTGTCGGTGTTGGTTTGCTGTCGATTCTGATTAGAACAACACCATCAGGGAACTCTTCACCCTAACTCTCTCTCTGCCCTTCCTTCCCATTCATAACAAATCCTACTCCCGTTACACCATTTTCTGCTGCTGTTGATACTACCCTATAGTCGTCTGATCATAAATCCTTGTCTTCTTTCCATTTCACTTCGCGGACGCACAATATATATAGAGTGAGCCTTATCATTTCCCTTTCCCTATTTTCTGGATTCATTATCACATTCAAACTTCGTAGAAAGTTATCCTTTCGTTGGTTATACTATCTTTTTCTCTTGGTGACCTCCCCTTTGGCAGTCCCCTCCCGGAGATCCTAATGAGGGTAGTCGGAATCTTTTCTCACTGGACAGATCATTATTACACTTTTTCAGTTAGAGGCCACATTTTCTGCAGATACACGTTATTTGTCTTTGATGCAGTTATTTCCGTTGCCTCCTGCATCCTCATGCTGTTGATCATTGCTGATTATTCCGCCTTTAGTGACAGTTACGCACCCCACGGGCAAGAGAGTGCCCTGAAGATCTGTCCGCTCCTCCGCTCTTTTTGACGAGGCCTTTGGCTGATTTGAAGATGAATTCTTATGCCGGAGGTATTCGGTTGCCACTGATGTTGATACGTGGTTCAAAGCCGGGACCAAGTACCATTTGATTACTAATAAAATGCGAAATAACCACACCCACATAAGGCCTGTTTTCAAATACATCTGCTGCTTGTGGGATAATAATATCATTTACAGGCGTAATTACGTTAATTCTGTTGTATATTAGATACAATGGATAAATTCGAAATAGGGCACTGTGACCGCCGGTACACTGTACGCAGATTGGTTAATTGACCCTCTCACAGGCTCCACTTCATTGTAGGTCAGCGCAGTTGTGTTATTTCTGCACAGTTTGCTGCCACGTCCAAATCACAAACAATTATGGCGTTTTTGTTGTTGTTGAGCAACAGTCATAAAACATTTTTTAAAGGAACATACCACCATTTGACTATTTTATTCTTTAATTAAGTGCAACTTAGGGTTAGCTCTTTTATGCCATTTTCATGTTATTGTTTTTATGTTTTAACATACACTCCTGGAAATGGAAAAAAGAACACATTGACACCGGTGTGTCAGACCCACCATACTTGCTCCGGACACTGCGAGAGGGCTGTACAAGCAATAATCACACGCACGGCACAGCGGACACACCAGGAACCGCGGTGTTGGCCGTCGAATGGCGCTAGCTGCGCAGCATTTGTGCACCGCCGCCGTCAGTGCCAGCCAATTTGCCGTGGCATACGGAGCTCCATCGCAGTCTTTAACACTGGTAGCATGCCGCGACAGCGTGGACGTGAACCGTATGTGCAGTTGACGGACTTTGAGCGAGGGCATATAGTGGGCATGCGGGAGGCCGGGTGGACGTACCGCCGAATTGCTCAACACGTGGGGCGTGAGGTCTCCCCAGTACATCGATGTTGTCGCCAGTGGTCGGCGGAAGGTGCACGTGCCCGTCTACCTGGGACCGGACTGCAGCGACGCATGGATGCACGCCAAGACCGTGGGATCCTACGCAGTGCCGTAGGGGACCGCACCGCCACTTCCCAGCAAATTAGGGACACTGTTGCTCCTGGGGTATCGGCGAGGACCATTCGCAACCGTCTCCATGAAGCTGGGCTACGGTCCCGCACACCGTTAGGCCGTCTTCCGCTCACGCCCCAACATCGTGCAGCCCGCCTCCAGTGGTGTCGCGACAGGCGTGAATGGAGGGACGAATGGAGACGTGTCGTCTTCAGCGATGAGAGTCGCTTCTGCCTTTGTGCCAATGATGGTCGTATGCGTGTTTGGCGCCGTGCAGGTGAGCGCCACAATCAGGACTGCATAAGACCGAGGCACACAGGGCCAACACCCGGCATCATGGTGTGGGGAGCGATCTCCTACACTGGCCGTACACCTCTGGTGATCGTCGAGGGGACACTGAATAGTGCACGGTACATCCAAACCGTCATCGAACCCATCGTTCTACCATTCCTAGACCCGCAAGGGAACTTGCTGTTCCAACAGGACATTGCACGTCCGCATGTATCCCGTGCCACCCAACGCGCTCTAGAAGGTGTAAGTCAACTACCCTGGCCAGCAAGATCTCCGGATCTGTCCCCCATTGAGCATGTTTGGGACTGGATGAAGCGTCGTCTCACGTGGTCTGCACGTCCAGCACGAACGCTGGTCCAACTGAGGCGCCAGGTGGAAATGGCATGGCAAGCCGTTCCACAGGACTACATCCAGCATCTCTACGATCGTCTCCATGGGAGAATAGCAGCCTGCATTGATGCGAAAGGTGGATACACACTGTACTAGTGCCGACATTGTGCATGCTCTGTTGCCTGTGTCTATGTGCCTGTGGTTCTGTCAGTGTGATCATGTGATGTATCTGACCCCAGGAATGTGTCAATAAAGTTCTCCCTTCCTGGGACAATGAATTCACGGTGTTCTTATTTCAATTTCCAGGAGTGTATATTTCAGAACACATGTTAAATGTGGGCTTCACTTAAATAATCAAATGTTCAAATGGTTGTTCGTTCCTGTAAAAATTGTGTCGTTTTAAGGCGGAGGGTACACAGGCGTCGACTGGACAACGAACTCCGTGAATACAAACAACCGATGGGAGCCGCCGTTATCTGGACGTCTCGACACAAATTGGAGACTGCTTTATTATCTTTAGCCCATTCAGGATTATAATGTTGCTAAATGTTCCGATGGCAAAAATTTCGGAGCAACACGTTATTTCCGTTAGTAGCTCGTCCTCCATGTTATTGAAGATGGCTTGTGTAGTAGTGGAGAACTTCGGAATATATGCCTCCAGATTTGCCTGGTCTGACAAAGAGTATTGCACCAAAGCATTGGCAGTTAATGGGTACACAATCTCCATTTTCACGCAGTTTTTTCCTGCAGCCGTAATATTATGTGCTTGGGTAACGACTCATATTCCCGCGTAATAATTTTGCCTAGTGCGATAGGTTGGAGCCTTCTTATATTTCTGTCTCTAGTTTAAACAAATAAGATGAAATTCCCTTTATCGGCAGTTGCACATAATCGAGCAGTGGAATTGTCATGATGAAAACTTCTCGGATGGCGTCGACGTGTAGCACTTCCTCCATTTTGTTTCGTTCGTCGTCGCGTTCCTCCTCGTCCGCAGCTCGTGGACTCGCGGTCGCCTTCTCGCTTCCCGAACACGGGGTCTCGGGATCGATTCCCGGCGGGATCAGGGATTTTCACCTGCCTTGAGATGGCTGGGTGTTGTGTTGTCCTCACAATTTCATCCTTATTCATGTAAATGGCGAGATTGGACTGAGCGAAGTTTGGGAATTTGTACGGGTGCTGATACCGCGTAGTTGAGCGCCCCCCCCCCCCCCCCGAACCAAACGTCATCATCATCATCATCATCATCATCGTTCCAATCCTTGCGGCCCCTTTGGTGTTTCTGAGTGGACAGTAGATTACCTCATGTAATAGCATCTATAGATCTGCGCTGTGAGACTCGATGATTGCGTCGCTGATCACTGCACTGATGGGTGCATGATTTGCATCAGTGCCCATTGCGATGCTGTACGTCCGGTTTTGCGAAGTTCGTGAAGCAGGGGAATGGTGGTAAGGGGGGAACCGCGCGACCGCTACGGTCGCAGGTTCGAATCCTGCCTCGGGCCTGTATGTGTGTGATGGCCTTAGGTTAGTTACGTTAAAGTAGTTCTAAGTCTAGGGGACTGATGACCTCAGATGTTAAGTCCCATAGTGCTCAAAGCCATTTGAACCATTTGAACCAAACAGTCGGAGCGCACC